>NC_056687.1:79826035-80452626 GCF_018350215.1 Panthera leo
GTGGCAAGCTTAACCTAGCAATGAGAGTAAACCAGAAAAAAGGGTGCTAGATTGAGCTCAGGAAGCCTATGTTTTTCCCCACTCTCCCTAATTTGGCCTGTAAGCTCCCTGACGACCCGATAGTATTATGCTTATATTTGCATCTCACTGTGTCTGTCACATACTAGGAAGTTGTCTAAAAGTATGTACCGGTTGGCAGATGGGCATGATAATACATTCACAATATATATTGTGGCTTACAAAAGCAAGTGATATATATATATACATATATATGTATATATATATATATATATATACATATATATGTATATATATATATATAAATGTATATATATACATATATATGTATATATACATATATATATATGTTCAAAGGAAAACTAGAAAGATATTAACATTCTTATACTAACAGCATTATCTTTGCATGATGTGATTACAAGTTCCTTTAATTTTCTTTTTTTCTTTTTATATTATCTTTGCATGATATGATTACAAGGTCCTTTAATTTTTTTTAATTTTTATTCCATAACTTGCTGCATATAACATGTACTGTTTGTATAATTTAAGAAGTTTAAAATGTGCATACAAATACATAACTATATTTTCAATATCTCCTTATGTTTTGTTTTTTTTTTTTAAATCTCCTTTTAGGTAATCACAGTAAACTGCCAAACAGAGATGGGAGAGTAAAATGTTAATTCATATACAAAGAAAAATTTTGCAAAAATTGGCATCCAGAAACAATAATGGAGGCTGGTTTTGTTCCCAGTGATGCGCAAAGCACAGTTCAGTGTGAAACACTAACACACGGCAGGAAGAAGAAAGTCTTCATACTCTCTACCTGTTAATTCTGATCAAGTTGAAAACAACTTAAATACTCAAAATAGAGTCCCTGCTCACCAAACCACAGGATATATACACTTTGAATCATTACGGCGCTTTAAGGATATTTTATAGCTTTAAAATGTCAAGTAGGCACATTATAACATTTTATAGAAACATTTATATGAAAGGATGCTAAGTTGCCTATATATACTTACAATTCTGTGAAAACTCATTTTTGGAAGAAAGACCAAATTCAAACAATGTAACATAGAACTAGGTCAGTCCCTTATTTTATAGTGTTGCTTAGTTTCGTGATTTTTGTAAGAAATGAGTGGAAAACAGTGAATGACTACACACTAGTAATTAAAATAATTTCTAAATTTCCTTGGAATTCCAGAAAATTATAAGCAAAAAATAAGAGAGAAACAAATGTTCATATACTATGCTGTTGTTAGGAATATAAATAGACCTGGGTGCCTGGGTGGCTCAGTCGGTTCAGCGTATGACTTTGTCTCAGGTCATGAGCTCACGGTTCATGAGTTCGAGCCCTGTGTTGGGCTCTGTGCTGACAGCTCAGAGCCTGGAGCCTGCTTCGTATTATGTGTCTCCCTCTCTCTCTGCCCCTCCCTGAATCATGCTCTGTCCCTCTCTCTCTCAAAAATAAATAAACATCTTAAGAAAGGAATGTAAATAGTCCTGAGTTTCTTGAAGCGTGAATTGGAAATATATATGTTAATACTTTTACATTTTTTTCTAATGTTTATTTATTTTTGAGAGAAAGAGAGAGTGCGAGCAGGGGAGGGCAGAGAGAGAGGAAAACACAGAATCCGAAGCAGGCTCCAGCCTCTGAGCTGTCAGCACAGAGCCCTGACTCGGGGGTCGAACCCACAAACCATGAGATCATGACCTGAACCCAAGTCCGATGCTTAACCAACTGAGCCACCTAGGAGCCCCATAAATTTTTAAAACGTCATTATCTTGGTTCTACCAATTCTATTTTAAGAATTTCATCTAGAAATAACAACAGACTAGGAGACATTTACTCGCCATTATTTGTGATGTGAAAGAAAAGAAGTTACAAAAATGTCCAACAGTAAGAAATGAGTTGAAGGGATATACCAGTAGAATGGAATAGTCGGGCAGCCATTCGAAACATCCCATGGAATTGTATTTAGTATTAGGGGAGGAAAAGCTTCATTAGAACACACAATTATTAGATTACCAAATAGAACATGCCATATAATTACATTGATCTTAAAAAGACCTTGAAGAATATAAACCAAAAGGTTGACAAAGGTTGTTGGAATTATGGGTAGTTTTAATTCTCTTACATTTCTCTTAATGTCTAAATTTTCTATAATAAACATCTATTGATTTTAAGTTAATGACGGTTCAAAACACATAGCAGGCAAAATTGTGAGGCCAACTGTTCCTTTTCAGTTCAGTTGATGATACACATTTCAGCCACCATATGCAAATTGCTTTGACTCTGTCTGCAAACATAGTCTCTTCTCTCCTCCACCCCATACCCTACCACGATATATAGAAAAATTTCTCAGTGCATTCCCAGTTCCTGGCACCAAATGCATGTGCACATGTGTGAGCTCACATGCAAGTACACTCACCTGCGCATGCGCACACACACCAGGCCGGTAGCACCTGGCGGGAGGAGCAGCACCCAGCCACCAGGAGGCCTCCTCCAGCCCCAGCTATCCTCACTCTGTGCGGCCTTAGGCAGGGTACGCCCCTTCTTTGGGCCTCAGTTTCATCCAATAAATCAGTGAAACTGGCCTAGAATGTCTCTAGTGGCCCTCTATGTTGGTGGTATTTTATTATAGGGAAAACCGTTCCTGGAGGGGAAGATTTGTAAGGAAAAGGAAAATAAGTCTCCTTAGCAATCCTGTTCCCAACCTTTGGGCCTCTTTTCCTTTTTGGATTTGAAATGAAAAAGGAACTCTTGTGAGGCTCTGGTCTGAGGAATTGGGGATGTGGCAGCGGCTGTTTTGGAAGGCTAGCTCTCAGTAGAAATAGGGAGAATGAAGGGACTATATGAGCATGTGCTAAATAAAATGTCAGGAAGTTTAGGACATGACATGGGCTGGGCCGCAGGATCTGAGATCTAGCACGGCCTCAGGTTTGCACACTCTGAGTCTCTCGCTTTGGAATCCCACAGAGGACACATGGGGATGCTGTGGGGCTTCCGGGAAGAGGCGAAAGTCTGTGCAAGGACAGTGGGTGCTGTGCTGGGGTGGGAGCAGTGGGTCTCAGCGGACTCCCCTGCTTCCCTGCAGGGAAACATTGCTCTGGGTCTCTTCCGTAGTTGGCGAGTATTAGTTGAGACGTAGAGGCTCTATATTTTCAGAGCCTCAGTTTCCTCATCTGTGAAGTGAAAGTTTGGACTAGATACATTCAGAGGTCCTCTCCAAGTCTGGTCCTGACTAAACGCCTGCATATCACAGACCCTTCTTGGGGTTTGGTGTATGCAGAATATGTACCCAGTGTTGACACTGGAACAAACGATGCACTGATTGTCCTGTTTTCTCTTCTTGTGTGGACAGTGGGAGACTTCAAGTGGCACAAAGCTTCTAGACCCTTACCTGCCTTCCTTCTGTGTCCCAGAAGGGCAATATAGGCATTTTTGTTTCTTACCATTTTCCCACATATTTCAATTTATGTTCTCTTTCTTTCGTTCTTTCTTCATGTCTTCTTTTTCTCCTCCTCCCCCTCCTCCTCCTCCTTCTCCTTCTCCTTCTTCTCTTTTTAAATTTTTGGCGTCTCATACAGAAGATAGAGGCCCTAGGTTTCCCTGTATCTCTTCTGGACAGGGCACCAGGCAACACTCAATTTCATATTGAACGATGGACGCTCTATTGCCCAAGATTCTCCGGTGTGAAATCCAAACCTGAGTTCTTATTCTAGTTTTATATCTGGAAATTGACAACCACCTTAAAAATAAAATATGAGCCCCAGTCCATGTTCACTACATATGAAAGGAGAGTTTTGAGGTCACATTTTATCATTACATATAAAAAGTGAAGGGTTCAACACTCATTGTGTGCCTGGCACCTGTGGGGGAATTCTTCCCTGCAGCCGGGCTCAGCCCTCCACTCAGGGAAACTCTGAGAGTAGAGGCGACTCCACCCTGGGCGAGGCATCTGTCTGGACGGGGGAGAAAAGCAGGCTCATCTGGTGGTATAGTCCACTGCCGGCATTTACTGCTCCCAGAGAGCATGCCGGTGGCTTTCGGGTGATACGTACTTGGTATGTAATTAGGTCCCTTGTCCACTAACAAGACCTTGACTGTGGACCATTCATAATCTCATCTTCCAGTCCCGGAAGGATGGCATCCAAGGTACAGTAGGATCCTGGACGCCAAAGCTTCCATTTCCATCATCCTTCCGGCGACTTTGTAGCAAAGTCGTTTTCTCCTCAGATGAAGTAGGTAGACCATTCATTCGTGTGTTTATTCTGGTGCCAGGGTTTGGTTTAGGATGGGAAATGTTTCTTGAAGAGCTTCCCGGGGAGGGGGAGGAGGGTAGGAGAGCTAACTCTGGCCCAGACGGCCTGGTGTGGAGTCGTGGGTTTTCCTCTCCCTAGTTGGGAAAGCATTGGCAGCTCACTTCACTTTTCTGTCCCCAGTCGTCTCGTCTATAAGGTGGAAACAATGATAGCAGCACTTACCTCGTTAGGTTGTTGTAGGGATTAAATGAGGGCTCGAAATAGTGCCAGGCACAAAGTAAGCACGTGATACATGTCAACTCTCCCCGTTAATGAGAGACAGACTTGTCAATCATTAAAGCACAGCAAAGTGTGTTGTATGCTTTAATAGAAGTGCCCAGCTGGGAAATGATTGATTCTGGGGGATTCACAGAAGAATCTTCATCAGTTAGGGCTCCATCAGAGAAGCAGAACCACTCCATGTGATACAGAATCAGGGATTTGTTATCGGGGCTCCGTCCTGCCAACTGGGGGGACTGGTTAGGCTAATCCGTCAATGTGAGGCTGTTGCTTCACAGTCGATGCTGGACTTGGGTCAGCAGGGCAGGCAGTAGGGAAAGAGAAATGGTCACAGAGTGGGGAAGGCAAGACAGACTGCGACCTGCAAAGACAGACCAGAGCTCGTTTCTGTCTCTCACTGCTTCCGGGTGATGATGCTGACGGGCGGCAAGACAGACACACCGGCTGTCCCCATGTTGCCCCAGAGGTTGGACCAGGGCTCAGAGGAGCTCCAGGGGGAGGTCTGGTGAGACCTGGAGATGCTGAGGGTGCAGCCGCTGCCCCGTCACAACAGGGTGAGCCGGCAGATCAAGGATGACACATGTGAGAATGCAGGGAATGGTGCCTCGTACCAACCCACCAAATATTAAAGCACGGTAGTTCCGCTTCTGTATTCCAAATGCTGTGCAAATGTCATTTGTGGCCAATGCCGCTATCGAACTATGCAGGGAAAGGAGGTCTGGGAAACACAGTCCCAGCTTACCTAAGTTGGCCCAGAGCAAATCCACCACAGCTCCACGGAGAAAGGGATGGAATTGGGTCTGAAAGCGTTAGCGTCCGCAATGAAGGGAAAGGAGAAGGATATTCCAGAACCAAGAAATGATGTGCAGGTCAGGAAAAGGTCCCGCGTATAGGATGTTCAGAGTGGCCGCAGCATAAGGTGCTCTTCTTATGGGGCCACAGAATCAACCCAACATCACCATAAGCCATGGTAGCTGAGGAAGTGCAGATTTATCTATCCATTGGGCCATAATCCTTCTTTTAAACAAAGACCAACTTCTGTTGCTTCCAGGCTGATGTCTTTCCCACCACCAAGGCACTTAGTGGCAATGAAAGGGGCATTAAGCCCGGAGCCAGGAGACTGTTAGTGCCCCAGCCCCCAGTACCCCACTCTCAATGGGGGGCCTTGGGCAGTACTTTTACCCTCTGGAAGTTCTTCTCTAAAAGCAGGGATTTGAACTGAAGTCATAACCAAATCTCTAGAGTCACATCCGACTTGAACATTTTCTAGCCATTAGCAGGAGACAAAAGGGGCACGGCAGTTTTCATCCCTGTGAAAGCCGAAACAGAAAACACCAGGGCCCTGTGTCACATCACTTGGCTTTGATCTCTGCATCCTGGAAGCAGCCACAGGACAATGCAACCTCCCGTGGATATTCTTGAGGTCTAGACCTGGGCTGAGTTAGGTGTCCCGGGCCAAATTAAGGTTCAATTGTCTTTGTCTTGGTAGCACTGCCCTTGCACTGTGTCAGAAACATCCGTGGCTATCAATAAACAGTGGGTTAATGAATTTGTGACATCTGGTCCTGGTGGCTCCATAGGTTTCGCACTGGCCTATGGGCCACTTTCGGGAGACACTATATGGGCTCCCTCTCAGGGAAGACTGAATCAGAAACAGGTTCCTCAAATCCACTCCATTCGCTCCCTGTATCCCTGGGAGGATCTGATTACAGGATTGAATAATGAGGGAGAGTGTCAGAACACTGCCTGTCTGAGGTAATGTGAATTCTAAGCAAAGAAACAGCCACCCAGTCTTTAATTCTGTGAGTGTATTAATAAATACTTCTGACTGGACCATTTCTAGTCATAGGTATCTGCTCTCTCCAAAATTTTTGAGGGACGTCAGACGAATGCCTCACAGTTTTGGCCTGTTCTCAAAGATGTTCAGAAGGTGGAGCCCAGGGAAGCTATGAGGTTGTTGAATATGTTGAATATGGTGAATATGTTCTTCGTGAAACGCGATAAAATCTTGGTATAGTTAATTCCCCTCTCTAATGGAAAACCATTTTTGCTCACAAATAACATGGCTGGGTTTTATGTTCACAACTTGGGAATTTGGGAAAATGCGGACTTTGGAATCGTCAAATCTGGGCTCTACTTCTTAACAGGTGTATATCAGGCAAGTTATTTCTTGCCTGAGCCTCAGCACCTTCTTCTGTAAAAGGGGCATGATAATACTGATTGCTTAAAGATCTTAAATAAGGCAGCATGCATAAATTATGGTAAGTGTTCAATAAATATTATTTATTTTCCTTACCATGCCTCGCAAAATAAAATGATAAGTACATATTTCTGAGTTTTCCTTATGCTGTTTGTCTGTCATTAGTTTCTTTGTTGTGTTACATGCTTGCCCTTGAAATCAGATAAGCGATGACGGGCATGAAGGGCTTGAGAAAAAAACAAGTCATGGGAAAAAAAATAAAACTGAACTTATTATTTTTTTTTTTTTTGCATACAAGTTGCAAAAAGATGCTATAATTCTGTTTTGGAGGCAGAACCCATGTATCCCTTACAGTTTGAGAATCCTGGGAATATGTCATTGTGACAGTCAGTTTCTGGCTTCACACAGTTGTGTTTCAGGCATGAAATAGCTCCGAGCCTTTTTTTCTAGACCCATAGACCAGGAGAGATAAATGTTCTTAGAGGTCGTCCAGCAAAGCCCTTCCATGAATGGAGAAATGGAGACTCAGAAAGGGAAATGAGTTGCCCAAGATCTCTCACGTGGGTAGAGATAGTGTGAGGACTGGAATTTATGTCTTCTGATCCCTCATCCTGTAACAGCATGTTGCCTCAGAGCCTTTGCTGATTCACCTTGCAATCTTGGAAAATTCCCTTGTTTTCTGTGTACCAGTCTTTCCATGAAACAAAGATGGCAAGGATAACTCATGATCCGTACCTTATAGAGATGCATATAAATTAGTCGGACCCAGGCTGCAATGAGCGTTCAACTCCCTGGAGTTAGTACAATCCACCACTGGTTCACAAAAGACATGTGAGTGTTACAAAGGAAGTTGCTTTGTAGTTGTCAGACGGAGGGACGGTTGTAGTCCATTAATGTGCTGAGTGACCCCGGATAAGTCCCTTGCCCTCCCTCAGCTCCAGCATACCCATCAGGTCCGGAGTGTCACTTCTTAGCCTAACAGTGTGACATTCCATCAGTTATTTCAATGTAGGACCCAATCGGAGGCTGACTGACTCTACTTCCCAATGACAGGGACCCACACCAACTTAGAATCACTAGCTAGAAAATCAAAAGCAAAACAGCCAATGAGAATGAAACTAAAGTGGAGAAGGCACATGGATTTCCTTTTAAGCATTGTGTATCTGGTCTATAATCACAACTGTGCAAGGATACACTAAGTTCTCTTAACCTTGAATAAGATTGCCAATCAATGTTTCAGAAGTTTCCGAGGTTTCCTGACTCCCTTCTTTCTCGGGGTAATCATCTTTCCACGGACTCAATCTATGGACATATATCGCCTATTGACAAGCAGTGATGAAAAGTCAGGGGAAGTAGACGCAGGCCAGGAGGAGGACCAGGTTCTTGTCTTTATTTCATCTCACTCGCTGTCAGGATGAAATACAGCATGGCGGAGAGCTCTGAGCCCTGGCAAGAGCTGGGGTCGTGTCACTTGCTGGCTTTGCAAGCCTCGGCCTTGTCCCACTTTGAGCCTCGGTGTTCTTCTCTGGAAGAGAAAGGGGTTGGGTCAGATGCTCTTTAAAGCTCATTTTAGGGCTAACATTCTACTGCTTGGCTTACTTGAGTCTTCAGAGAAGAGACCTGGAACCAAGCATCCTTAACCAGGCTTTGCCTCACAGCCCAGAGACGCCCATGTCATCCTCTTCCAGGGCTCCAGCACAGAGACTGTGTTTAGTCCATTCATAACTGAAATCGGTTTCTTTGCAATGAGTATTTGCGTTCCAATAATTTTTTAAAAGCTTACAATAAAAAAAGCCAAAGGCATTCCTTGAGAAGCTGCCATTAAAAATGCATTAATGGTGGGGGCGCCTGGGTGGCTCAGTTGGCTAAACGTCTGACTTCGGCTCAGGTCATGATCTCACGGTTCATGAGTTCAAGCCCCGCGTTGGACTCTGTGCTGACCGCTCAGAGCCTGCAGCCTGCTTCGGATTCTGTGTCTCCCTCTCTCTCTGCCAACTGGTGCTCTCTTGCTCTCTCTCTCTCTCTTTCTCAAAATAAATAAACATTAAGAAATTTTTTTTAATGCGTTAATGGTAGGGTGAGAGTGGAGGGGGGTTGGAAGAAGAGGAGGGCTGGGCTTTCCCTTGAAATTCTGCTACGCACCAGAGGCCATAACTCTGATCCCCCGGAACTGCTGAATTCACAATACCTTGTAAATGACATTGCCTCTCTGTAACTTCAGTTGAATATGTTCCCGCAAGGAATCCTTGATGTGTGAAGACAGGCACAAGTTGATACATTCACATGGACTTCTTGTAAAAATAAGCCTAATGAGTTCACCCTGATTTTAGAAGGCTTGGGGATTCATCTATGGATGAAAGAGTTAACATTTCGCTGGCTTGAGCTTTGCAACAGGCAAGCCCCAGCGGAACCGTTTTGAGCAGCGGACATGCAAACAAAGATGGGCAAAGTTCTTCAGGCTCAGAAGCTTGTTTTGGAAAAGAACCGCAAAAGTTCGGATGGCTCTGCTGAATGTTATCTGATTAGTCAAGCTGAGGATGGGAGAACGCAGAGACACTCGTGGAGCCAACCGAATGTGAGGTGCGTTCTTGCTTTGCCGTCACTTCCTTTGCTTTTAGGCTCATGTGTGTTTTGGGGAGCAATCTAGTCCACATGTTACGTGTCCCTTACACTTGAATGCATGGAGGTACTGGTTGGTAAGAGAGTGGTCCAGATGGCCAGGTGGCTGCTACATAGCAGGGAAATCCTCTAAGCAGAAATGCGTCCAAAAGTGGAGATCAGTCGTTTCCCCAAGTACGGGCAGAGAATGAGGCAGGAAAACAGGGGCTGTGGGGAGGACAGGCCAGGCGACAGGACAGGACGTAGTCCTATGACCCCCATATCGAGATTAGAGGGCGGTACAGAAAGCCCTGAGTTTGAAATTAGGACACTGGGGCTTGAATCTCTTTAGCAACTGTAGCCTTAGTTTTCTCACCTGTAAAATGGACATTTTGACCCAGAATTCCTATTCCCGGTGGTTGTGTTTACAAACGTTTATGGTTCTTTCTGTGCTTGGCACAAAATAGGCGCAAATAAATATTTACTATTTTTTTTATTGTTTAAGGGCAATGCAAATCCTAGTTCCTTTGTGTGTTCCCAAAACTGGTTCTCCCTGTCTGCCACCCACAAACCCTAATTGTCACCATCAGGGCAGCAAGAAGCACACGCTCTCTGGGAAACAATATAAACTGGCTCACGTATTTTTTTCACACCAAACAGCATGATTTCAAAACGCTCAAAAACAAAACAAAACAAAACAAAACAAAACACCCAGAGCCAAAGTAAATTCTCTCTCCGCACCTCCCCCCCGCTCTCCCCACACACACACACACATGAACTTTTAAACCTTGGAAATCAGACAAGAGAGAGAGGGAAAAAAGAGAGAGGGAGAGAAAGCCCAGCCTCCCATTGCTTCACATTGTATATATATCGAGTTCACAAACACAAGGTGCACCGTCAGAAGGGCCTGGGGCAAAGTTTGTACTCTGCTTGAATTCTAACTTTTGTTTACCAAGGTAATAAACCGGTCCTCTGCTGCCCCAGGTGTAAAGCTATTATGAAAAGGCATATTTGTATTTCGCCCCACCTCAGATGTGCGGTATGTGGGGCATCCTGCGCCGTAAGAGCAGCCTGGATTTATTTACGGAGAGAGGCGCCCAAGCACGGGAGGAGCGACGTCAGACTGGGCAAGGCCACGTCCCAGCCAAGCCCCGGCCACCTAACCTTCCTCCTTCTGGTCACCCACCCGCCCCTTCCTGCACCCGCGCTGGCACATAACCCAACCCGCAGGCGACCCTCCAGGGGCCTCTGCCATCTCTGGTTGGACAAGTTTTGTCTCTTCCGCATCTTGTCCTAGATTTTTCTGACCAAACCTTTCCTGACACATTTTGTAGAGCCCAGCCAGATCAGAGTGGATGAACACAGCAGCTGCGGAAACTTCTTCCCCCTCCTTCGCCCTGGCTGTCACACCCCGATGGGTTATCTGTGGCCTGGGATGGCTGGGAGGAAACTTTCACCCAAATTTTCGACGGAGCTAAATGGCCTGGAACCCGCTGTAAATCGTCTACTGAAATCTTGGCACGGGAAGGAGGAAAGAATGTATGGAAAAGGGCAGACTTAGAACGCCAAGGCCATTAGCCTGGGCAAGTGGGAGAGCTGCTGAGGGCTTGCTGGGGTGCCGATGCCTCCAGGCACGTCTGGCCGACCACCCAGAAATTTGCAGGAAGGCACAGAGCAGTGGCAGCGGCCCCCACTAAACACAAGCTGTAGGGCACAGGCAATTCTCTTGGTCCTCTGTCCTTGGCTGGAACTGAGGGCCTCCCTTTTATCTTCCGGGAGCTAACTCCACTTTCTTTGGAGCTGTGGGCTCCTATATATATCTCCTGAGCCCCTACTAAGTGCAGAAGATGCAGCCAGGGTCTAGCACCTCGAGTCAGGACTCCATAACTATTTTGGAACAGTGAATTAATTCCAGCCTCCTCTCTTGAAAAAGCAAGATCTTGAGTAAGATAACGAAGCCCTGTGAGCTCAGAGTGATTCATCTTCTGGAAAATGGGAATCATAAGTGTAATTTTTTTTTTTTTTTTTTTTTTTGGAGCTGGTATAAGGACCAAGTGGAGAGCCGTTTGTAAATGCTCAAGAGCTACATGAACGTTAGTAGCTACAGTAATGTTGAACTCCTCCTATGAGTCAAACTTCTAGACTGGGCTGTGCCAGTCATGTCTGCCTCACGTTGCCTAGAAATTCAAAGCAACACATACCCATCTTGAGCATCTACTAAGGTTTAGGTCCAATGGAAGTCTTCAAAGGTATGGAGATAACATAAGACTTCCTTTTCCTCAGGGAACTGGGTGGGGAAGGAGTGAGGATAAGAAAAAGACACTGCACCCCTGAACCCAAAATTACCGAGTGTCTAAAATCCAGTCACTTAATAATAACTCTTGAGAACTATCGAAGGCCAATTATGGACCAGGCATTGAGAATTCTTATCACTGGAAATTGTTTCAGTTCAGGCAGGCTAATGTAATGACTCAGCCCCAAACACATTTATTTCTTGTTCTCTAACAGCGGCTACAACCCACAAGCGCAAGGTCCCAAGGTGAGACTTTCTGGCATGTGGAGCACAGAGCAAAGGCCAGTGCGGTGGGGATGCTGTGAGTGAAGGGGGGAACTGTAGAGAGTGAGAGCAGAGAAGTTAAGGAAGGGCCAGCTTATGGAGGGTCTCAGGAGCCAGGTAAAGAATTTGCATTTTAAACGATAATTATGCTTCGAGATTCGTGATGATCAATGCAGAAAGGAGGTGTCTTGGGCTTATTCATCTTCAAATCCATTAATTCACCGACTGCTCTTCCCCAGCTCCCCTCTGTACTACAGGAGGGCTGACCTCTGCATATCCCAAGGCCCCTCGCCAGCTAGCTTCTGTCTGGAAGCAGCCAACGGGAGGCCTGGACAGGAAATCAGAGGGCAGGAGAAAGGGAGAAAGCAAGGTCTCTCTCTCTCTCTCTCTCTCCCTTTCTGCCTCAGGAGCATCTAAAGCAGGGCTCTGTCCCATCCAGCTCCTGCTAGATAGGTGCACCGTGATCCAGCTTCCACCTGGCGACCTTGACCTCTGCACTCTGGTAATATGGCCTCTTCTCTATATCCCTCTAGCCCAGCCTAGTAGCAACCTCTGCTATTGCTAACAGCTGGACTGACTTTTTCACTTCTGCTATCACCTACATAGTCAGTGATCTGCGTTAGATTCTCTGTGTTTAGACTCTTACAGTGGCTTCAGTTTCCCTGCAGGACTCTGATGACGGATACACGGTACAAACCACATGCTGTGGGAATGTTCCCTTGGCATCTGGTACCAGGCCTGGCACATGGCAAGTCCACAGTGACTGTCTGGTTTCCTATTGCTACGTAACAACACAAATATTACAGTTCTAGAGGTCGGAAGTCCGAATAGACCTCCCTGGGTTAACACCAAGGAAGTTCTAGGGAAGAATCCAGTTTCTTGTCGTTTCCAGATTTTTCTGCCTGTATTCCTTGGTTCACGGCCCCTTACTGCATCTTCATAGGCGGCAGTTGGAAAATCGAGCCTTTCTCCTGATGTCACTCTTCTGGGTCTGACACTTCTGCCTCCCTCCTCCCCATTTGGAGACCTTTGAGATAATATTGTGGCCACCATATTGTGGATAGTCTCTCTATTTTTGAGACTACTGTGGAGAGTCTATTTTTTAAGGTCTGCTGATCAGCAAGATGTATTCCATCTGCGACTTTAGCCAACCCTCCCCACCTCCACCCCCCGCCCCTTGCCATGTAATATAGCATAGTCACAGGGTCTGGGTATTAGGGTGATGGTGTCTTTGGGGAGCCATTATTCCGCCTGCTGCAGTGATTAAGCAAAGTCAGAGCATGGGGAGGGAGGTTATGGAGGCTTGCTAAAGGGGACAGTAGCTTGGTGCCTTAGACCTCACGCAGTGAGAACTTAAGGCCCACGCACTGAATTAAACACAGAGACTGCAGGGCTCCGGGGAGAACATTTGGGTCCTCTGGTTCAGAGGGCATCTCCAGAGATGCTTGAAGCATGGCTCGTTGTTGGAAACCCCTCAGTGTGCTCTTGCCTGTCACGCTTGGGATGCGATGCTGGGACGCAGCCATTGTTCGTCTCTCACCCAGGATGGCACGTAGGTTTCTTGTTTTCCCAGAGAAAGGTTCATTTCAGAGAGGGGAGTGGGTGAAGGCAAACTGTTGGCTGCAGCACGTGAGGCCCAGCAGTTCCAATTCGGGGACAACTGGAGTTGATGCAGGCGTTCCATCCAAATGTAATCAAACGCCTCCTGTTGCCAGACGACGTGTTATTCAGTGGGGGGTTGGCGGGGGGCGTGTTGTGAATCGGAGATGCCTTCTGTAACTTTCTCAGATGGGTTCTGGGAGGAGAGGAAGGAGAGCAGAGAGAAATTCACTTCACTGGTAAATAAACTTCCAAACTGTAGCCCGATTCCTGAAAAACTCTGGAAACTGCCTACGGGGAAGAAGATCCACAATGAGGTGGTGGGCGTGCTTGCTCAGAGTGGGAGGATTTGTGACAACATAAGCCCATGGGGCAGCACACAGCACCAGATCTCAAGGAAAATCCGGGGAGCCGCTGCCCCACTCCCCTGCATGTGGGGTGGGGAGGTGAGCTTGCAGGGGACAAAGTTTGGGTAAGTATAGAACGGCTTCCTCTATTTTGAGCTAGATTTTGTGGAAATGACTTTCTTTCAACTGCTTCACTGGAACTAGAATTCCCCCACCCACTCTTCCCACACCTCGAAGCCCAGCACCCTCGGGCAGAACAAAGCGTGAGGGAAGTCCTTGCCAGGTCTGGTCTGGGGAGGAGGAGAGGCCTACCTTTCGGAACGCGGGCCTGCCGTTCACGTCTTAGCTGCGACAACCCAACACACACAGACTCTGATTTCAAGTTCTCCGTTTTTTAGACCACTATGGGCTCCTGGCAACATCTCAGGAAATCTTTGGGACAGGGGCCTGTTGAAGGATTGTATCTCGGTTGAGTACCTCCAACCACATTTGTCAGCTAAGAATAGTATTTGGGAAGAGTGGCACTATCTGCTTCCGGTTGTGTAACTGACATAGAGGCGGTAACATTTTATCATTTATCAGCACAGACACGCTACAATAGGGACATACTTCGTACTTACAGACAATTTTTGGTTTCTGAGGACCTCGAAGGATTGAGGACTGACTATTAACCCACTCAAAACAACTGTTCAGAGGTAGGCAGAGGACTCCTCGGGAAGGATCTATGAGGGACCTGGGAGAAAACGGTGGGCAGAAGGCAGGAGTAGGAGAGAGCCTTTTCACTCCCGGCTCTTTGTGACTTTTGAGCTTTGTACTTTCTGCGTGTGTTATTTATTCAAAAAGAATAAATAAAACATATTGTGAGACACACAGGATCAGCCTGATCTCAGCTGTGTCAAATCAGACAGGTGCGAGAGAACTGTCATGAAATTTTGTAGTACTGTGACTGTTTCTCTTCCCTGTACCTTTGGATCTTTTCTACATCTTCCTCAATGAACAGTAACAACAGGGTTTTTCAATGATTTCCACATGCCACTGCTACGCCACATTAATCTATGGATCAGGCTCAAGCTGATAAGGTAGGCGCCCCCCATATGCCTTTTCCATTTTCCATTGCTTTCCAGTTGGCCAGCGAGTGGGCTACGTTTCTAGGTCTGATTCGTGGATCCCTTGTTGTTCACTCGGTCATAGCGAAACATCATGTGCACATCACCCTTCGTGACGGCTGGGTTTCGGTTCAGGTAACCTCCCTGTTATCACTGTCATCTCTGCCGCCATTCAGCACCATCACCACTATCAGCCAGCTCTTCTCAGATCAGTGGAACAGGCATGCTTCAGCACTTGCAACCCTCGGCCATGTGCCATGACGGGTGCGGAGGTGACACTGAGCCGTTTCCTCCCCCTAAGGTAGTCCGCCTTAGGGAAGAGAGAGTGTGTGTGGAGTTAGCTTTGATAGGAACCAGAACGTGGTGAGGGCTTTGAGAGGCCCCGCGGTGTGTCCGACTGTGGGGCAGGAGAAGGAGGGAACGCGTTGCTGCAGGGGCGAAATGTGCCTTCGTTGTGTCCGTCTCTCTCTGGTCTTTACCACAGTCTGCAGTGTGTCACGTCCTCGCCTCGGTCCTTTTTCTTGCCTAGTGTGGCCCAGTGAGCTCCACAGCGCGATAGAGTTATGAACAAAGTGCTATGCAGCTCGGAGGAAGCTGAGATGAACTCCGTTCTGGAGGCAGAATTTATAGAACAGGTAGCATTGGAGCAGACTCGAGGGACCGATGTCATTTAGGTAGCAGAGACACAAGGAGGAGCGACTTAATAGAAAGAGTGGGGCAAAGGGGTGTGGGGATGCTGTGTGGGGGTGCACTTGTCCGAACCTTAGATTCCACATCTGCAACGGGAAGGGGATCACACAGCCGAGGTCAGAGGTCAGTCATGTAGCACGTCGAATATACCGCTAGCATTTGCCCAGCACCCACTGGGTGCCCCCAGCCTTGTGGCTAGCGGAGAGCAGAGGAGGAACACACACTCAGGGCTCAACAGGGAATGCCCTTAGCCGCTATTCTGCACCACCCTCAAAGGATGAAGAAGTGGTCCGTAAACCAAAGCATTTACAAGCGGAGTTGTATCATCCCTTCCAACTTGGACCCTAGAGGTCTCTGATCCGAAATTCGAGATCGTTTCTGAGCCAATTAGGCATCCTGGACAGCCATCGGCCAGTTGACCTGGTACTTTGGCTGCTTTGGGAGGATGCTGCTCTAGGCGTGAGCTTTCCCACAGCTGGAGAGGACTGTCAAACCCTGGACCAGGCGTGATTTGGCTTTGGCGAGACGCATTGGGAGGGCTGTCCACTCTTGGCCTAATTGTGACTGGAGCTCCCGCTCTGAGGAACCAGCTACCGCTCAGAGGGCCCTCTTGGTCCTGAAGTCCTTAGTTGCTGAAGACACAAGTCACCTGGGCATCTTCCACGTTGGTAGCCTGGTTGAAGAAAGAACAAGCGTGGGCCCAGTTACTTCTGGGTATGTGAATGGCCAGATGGCACATTCTCACCGGGGCCTGATAGCATGCTATCTTTTTTGAGAAGGTCTTTCATTTTTACCAGACAAATGCTAACTCATGGCCCGGTAGAAATCAAGCCTGGAAGCTATGGCAGTATTCCTTGAGAATTGCTCTCCATTATTTGTTTTCACTACTGCTGTGGTGGTGCCTGCAAGGTTACCATTACTGCTTTGGACAGAAAAGTTATCCAGGAAGAAAGTGATTTTTCGGTGCTTCCTCAGTTAAAAAAACATCTTTAGAACGACATACATATTTGTCTTGTGCTTTTAGCCCACAGAGCTTTCACGTGCATTATGTTTAGTCCTCTGAACCCCCTTTTCCATGGTGTGGAGAGGTGGGGAGGTTAGTGGAAGATTCATAGAGGAGAGGTATCATTTCCTTGGAACCCATTAGGACACTGAGGCTCAGAGAAGTTAAGCAGTTTGTTGGAAGTCACACAGGCAGTCAGTGATAATGCAGAAACACAGATGCCAAGTTCCTGCTTCCAGACTACACGTGCTTTTGACTTTCCTTAGGTCCCAGGGATACCCCATCCCTAGGTTCTTAGGAGCGAAGGGGCTCCTGGGTGGCTCAATCAGTTGAGCATCCACCTTGGGCTCAGGTCATGATCTCAGGGCTCATGAGTTTGAGCCCCGCGTCGGGCTCTGTGCTGACAGCTCAGAGCCTGGAGCCTGCACTCTGTTTCTCTTTCTCTCTCTCAAAATAAGAAATAAACACTAAAATTTTTTTTTAAGAAGTGGAGGGAGGCTCTGTGTCTGCTCTCCACACCCTCCCACTCCATCCCCAGCTACATTATTCTAAGGACTCCATCAGTTTGAGTTGGGAATGCAACTCAGGGGCTATGGTTCCCAACAGAGGATCATTTTGCCTGCAAGGAACGGTTGGCAGTGTCTGTAGACGTTTTGGGGTTGCCACTGCTGGGGAGAGGGAAGTGCATGCTACTGGCATCAGTGAGTAGAGACCAGAGACAATGCAAACCATCCTACAATGCACAGGACAGCCTCTAAAGCAAAGAAGTATTAAGCCCCAAATGTTAACTGTGCCAAGGTCGGTAAGCCTTGGGTTAGAGTAAAGGCAAAAACCCTCAATTCCCAGATTCCCAAGTACATGGAGAACTTTCCAGAAATGTCTCCTTTTTAAAATTTTTTTTAATGTTTATTTATTTTTGAGACAGAGAGAGACAGCATGGATGGGGGAGGGGCAGAGAGAGAGGGAGACACAGAATCTGAAGCGGGCTCCAGGCTCCAAGCTGTCAGCACAGAGCCTGACGCGGGGCTCGAACTCACGGACCGTGAGATCATGACCTGAGCCGAAGTCGGATGCTTAACCGACTGAGCCACCCAGGCACCCCGAGAAATGTCTCCTTTTAAAAAACAACTCCAGGTGTTTGCATGTTTTTTCCTCCTACAATAATGAAGATCTGCCAAATATGTCAGAATTGAAAGAGGAAACTGAGGCCCAGACGGCCCAGGATCACCCAGCTACTATGTGGCGGAGAAGAAACAGGCTCGTCCGGCCCCAAGTCGAATGCATTTTCTACTTGATCATGCTAAATTCCCCACTCAGTCGCTCCGCTTTAAGCCATTTTCTGACTCACTGATTCAACAAATGTTGTGATCTGAATGTGCTCACTGACACAGACCTGCCCACAGCTTATTCTAATAGAAAACAGTACAATGTGGGAAGAACCTCATAGACTCTGCCTCAGTTCCCTTTGTGTCTTCAGACCCAGGCCCCTTGCACAGCTGTTGGGTGGAGGGGCTTTTCCTGTCTCCTTAGGAGACAGAAGGTCAAAGCTGGAAATGAAACTGACATGCCACCCCAGGCGTCAGGTTTCCCTGCAGGAGGCACATTACTGAAAATACCTAAGTTTCTTGGAACTAAAACATTTTTTTCATATTTGATTTTTCATAGCTCGTTCTGTTGCTTTAATGTTTGTTTTTTACTCAGTCAGTCAGTGAAACTGGGTTGGTCAGTGAAATTTCTAGCGCCTGGAGGTTTCACTTTCAGGGTCTGAAAGCTTGGGTTTAGACTTCTCAAGCCTTCACAAAGGCCGTTAAGGTTTACAGCATTCTAGCCAAGAGTGAGTGTAAAATGATATGAACACAGAAAATGCTTGGATAGTATTTATTGATACAAAATATTTGGTTAATGATACAAAATATTTAACTGATACAAAATATGTATTCAACTCGTGTTCTGTATGAGACTCCGCCAAGGGCAGTAGAAGTATAGCCCCAAGCACGACGACCAGGACATTTCCTTCCCTCAATTGCCTATAGTCTGGTGGGGGAAGTGAGTCTGTATATAGCTCACATCTTTTCCCCTCAAACACCCTTTATTCACTTTTATCAGGGAGTTAACGCAAATCTTATTGCCTTACTAGAATGCTCTTACTTTTTTTTTTTTCTTTGTCAACCTTCTATTCAGTCTTCAAGGGCAGTATCAGATGCCAACTCATTAAAAAAAAAGAGAGAGAGAACTCTTAGAAATCTCCCTAGGGAATCAGGATATGCTCGTTAAGTATACCTTCCACTTCTCCTTTAAATGGCTGTAAAACCCATCGACACTTATTGTGCCCCCTTGTAGAGAGGCAGTGTAGGCTGGTTGTTGTGAGGTGCCTGTGTCCAAATCTAAATTGTATTACGTACCTGCTGATGCCTTGGGCAGGTTACTCAGCATCTCTCTGAGCCCAGTCTCCTGGTCTGTTGTGAGGATGAAATGTCATAGAGCCTGTGCGGTACCCGGCATGTGACGACTGCTCAGTACAGAGTGAGCCTCAGTACAGTACGGTACAGGCTGTGTGATCTGTGCTACAAAGGATCCCAGCACCCATGGGACGTGGGCACCTCTTCCCAGGAGCTCATAACGTAGGAAGTACCCAGGAAGGTTCACAAAAATCTCTGCAGAAGATGGGCCACCCATGCGTTAGAGCATTTGCTGTAAGGAATATTTGAAAGGTAAAAATTAATTCTGAATGAGTAGGCCTGATTCTCTGCAGGTTCTTGGAAAAAGCAGAATTTCAAGTAGGCCTTAAGCAGAGGATAGGCAAATCCCTGGAGGCAGGGAAACAAGGGAGAGAAAGGGTATTGGGTCTTCTCAGAAAAGGGACTGGCTTACCCAAAGGCAGTGAATGTGAAAGTACTGGGTGTGGTCAAGCTACCATGTGTCACTAAGGGAGAATATTCTAGAGGTCGGGTAGGAGGAAGGGGGTTTGGGATTGGGATGGGACCCAATATGGGCTGATTAGCAGAGTCGATTGGAAAGATAGATCCAGACTCTAAAGGGCTTTAAATACCCAACATCAAGGTTTAGACTTCCCCCTGAAGGCAAAAGAGAGCCACCCAAGGTTTGTGACTTAGAAGGACAGCTTGAGTTGATTAGATCCCTGCCATCAGGAGCTCAGTCTGGTTAAGAAGAGAGAGTAGAGAATGAATGATAAAAGGATTTGATGACTGGGATGCTAGAAGCAAAAAAAAGTGCTGTGTGATGCATGGAAGAGGGAACAACTGGGAAGGAAGCCCTTACCAGAAGAAGCAAAGAAATCTAACCCTCTGAGCACTCCTCCACCATGGCAGCCGGGCATCATGTTGTCCTCAACCTTCGATTTTGTCTGCCTTCCTCTCCCGGTTGTGAGCTCCTTAAGGGTTCAGATACAGTGTCTACATTCAACAAACTTTCAAAAGATGTTGATTAAAATGAAAGATTGGAGATAACTATAAGCACAGAATGTAGAGTGGATTGGGAAGGAAGAGTCTGGAGGCTGGGAAATCACTTAGGAAGTCTTGGAGAAGCTCAAGTGAGAGCTGGGAAGGCTGGAAGAGAATCAGCGGAGCGGGCATGGAAAGAACGGGATGGTCCAGAGAGATACAGAGAAAGAATAAACACTGGGGACTGGTTGGAGGTGAAGTGGATGAGAGAGTAAGAGGGTCAGAATTTATACAAGATATTGACTCTGGGTGCTTGGAAGGGGGATGATGCCATCAGTCTACAACCCAAAGCAGAAGACTTGAATTGCATGGCCATAGCACAAGTAGGAATCAAGTAGGTATTTATGGAAAGGATGGATGGATGGATGGATGGATGGATGGGCCTTCAACACTAATTAGGGAATTATGGACTCCTTTATTACTGGAGCTAAAGGGGAGCTTACATATCATTCTATAAATGAGTGAAATGAGGTAAGATGGGGGAAGTGACTGCTTTTGATCACATAGCTACTAGGTGATAAATTTAGGGCATGGAATTAAATCTCTGGATGCCTAGGCTAGTGTTCTTTCCAGTATGTTATATGGTTATTTTCTTCAATTCTTAAAAAGAATTTCAGAGGAAATGGTATGCATGAATATCATATACCACTTGTAATTTTTTTTTTTAAACTAAAAGCTACATTGGAATTTCATTTCCGTTTCGCTGATTAAAATAGGAATTCTGAAAGTCATACATATTGATTGAAGAGTCCTCAGCTTTGGGGCCAAATCCTCCCAGTGGCTGTTACCTTCTATAATCCCATTTCCCCAGACATTGGTCTCTGGCCCATCCCAGATGCACAACTTGTAGCTTAAGAATGGGGAACATGCCTTGGTGAATGTCTGCAGCAGAGGGGCCATTTGGAGGGAAGGCTTGAGAATACCGTTATCTCTTTGCAAAGGTGAAATGGACTTTTAGATAAATAGCCACATGGTGATTTAATCAACCAACATGAAGCATTGGCTCTAAAGCAAAGGGACTGGCTTCCTCAAACCACGCCCAAAATCAGTTCCGTTACTTTTCCCCACTTTGTATGTATTGAGTGCCTCATGCGTGCCTCCTTAGCCCACTAGCTGTCATGGTGGAAGAGATGATCGAAGAAGTTTAAGATATGATTCCTCCTTAAAGGGGCCGCATCCTAATTGAGGAGAGGAGACTCACACGGGAAAAAAAAAATCACATGGTAATTTATGGTGTAACAATAAGTGCCTCTTTCTTGGTAACTTGCAGGCATTAAGCAACTAATAGAGAGAGTCTCAAACTCAGAAGTTTATCCCTTCAAATTCCCTTTAGGTATTTAAGTGTGACCACCGCATCCCGGCCCATAGGTGGTCACCATCTGACATCAGAGAACGTACCTCTTGTCCTCCAGGGACAGTGTTATGGTGGACAATGAATCAGCTAATCACATTTCGTGTGAAGAGGTAGGCACAGTGCTGGGGACACAGAAAGAAGGGGCATTTCGCCCAGTCTGGGCAGAGCCACCTGGAGCCTCCTTGCCTCTGTTCTCTCTCCTCTCCAGTTCTCTTCCACACCGAACCTGCTGTTAAAGCTTCTGATAAATCGCCATCGTGGCAGTATGCTTCAATGATAGCAACAACCGGCATTTAGTGAGCACCTACACTGTGCCGGGCACTGTTCCTTAATATTTCACACGCATTTCCTTGCATGGTGACGTCAGAGCCGAAATCTCGGCGCCAGCATTGCCGATACCTATGCGTGTATTATTAGACAGCTGCCAGTTCTCCCTGTGGCATCTCTTCACCCACCAAGCGACGAGGCAGTTCCAGGGCAGGAGAGCGAGTGCAGAAGAGGCACTCCATTCCGCGGTTTGTTGGAGTGTCAACTTAGTACAACCTTCTTTTTAAGAGGAATGAGGTAATTCCTAGTAAGATGTAAAATGTGCGGGCTCTGACTTAGCAACCTGACCTCTAGGAGTCCATCCTATGGACATAATGGCAAGAGTACAGAAGGGTTCACGTGCAAGGATGTTTGCAGAGGCATCACTTGTAAAGGCAAAAAGGTTGCATCATCCTAAATGTCTATGAACACGAAAAATAGTTGAAAACTTGTGGTATATCTAGTCTGCGGACGAGACCGCGTATGAGGTATGAAGTTGGAAACTTTTTCACAATATATTTTTAAATACAAAACAGATCAATATGTAAAGCATAATTTCTCTTCTATAAATACGTGTGTGAGTATATGTATATATATACACACACGTACATATATATGTAGAAGGAGATATATTTGATTTAACTGAGGAAAATATCTTGACTGATAAATGTTAACAGACGAAATGAGAAAACTTTCACTTCGTTATGTAATTTAAAAAAAAAAAAAACTCCATGAGAGAAATTTTAACTTTTTGGTGCCTTTAGAACTTTTCAAGTTTAAACGAACACCTGCCTACCCAGGAAGCAGGATAGAAGGCTCTAATGTTCTCTGATACATACCAGTGCCTGGAGGAGGCCCAGCAGGGCCGGTGGACTATGCCAGGGGCCATCTGGAGGGGTGGATGAGGACTTGAGATAGGAGGGAAGGCTCCGAAGAAGACAGAAGACCAGCCACCACACGAGGTAAAGCAGTCAGTATCTTAAGAGGAGAGGAACAGCGTACGTAGGTCAAAAAGATTTGAGTTGCTGTCACATCCTCTCCCTCTACTTCATACACATACACATACAAAGCTAAAAATAAAAATACAATGAGGGGCTCCCAGCTGCTCAGCCGGTTGAGTGTCCGACTTCGGCTCAGGTCACGATCTCACAGCTCGTGAGTTCGAGCCCTGCGCGGGGCTCTGTACTGACAGCTCGGGGCCTGGAGCCTGCTTTGGATTCTGGGTCTCCCTCTCTCTCTCTGCCCCTAACCCACTGGCATCCTGTCTCTGTCTGTCTCAAAAATAAATAAACATTAAAAAGAAATACAATGAGAAAAAGATTTGTATCACCTCCAAGCTCCCTCCTGACTGTCTCTGTGCCTTTATGTTTGTCTGTCCTTATCTGGGCCCGCTTGCATCCCAGCCTTATTTCCTCCAGGCCTGCGTGTCAGCTCCCATTCATCTTCCCAATGAGCCTGAAGCACAGATATACCACCTTTCCACTCTTACCTGTGCGTCTCACGACCTAGGATCCCTCCACTTTCTCTGCCTGCCCGGCAATCCTACCCAACCTTTGACGCTGTGCTCAAATGTGCCCTTCCTGGAAAACTTGCTTGTCCTTTAAACGGAATCAGTCACACCCCCCTCCCCCCCACAGCTAAGATCTGTGGGAACATTCTGCTCCAGAAGCCTCTTGTTCCACTCACAAATATGCTCCAGGATCATTCCATCCGTTGGATGTACTGGGCCCTGCTGGCCCCCAGAGGGGCCTCAAAGTCAGTTCAGATTCCCAGTGGCCGGTTTCCCCAGGCCAAGGGGCATGGTCGACCTGGGTGCGGGGCTAGGCCTGGCAGATTGGGCATAGCTGGGCCGGTGGAGGTTACATCAGCACGGGGAGAGGGTTTTCTGAGTACACGGCTGATTCTTCCCTGCAGCTGACGGCCCTTTAATGGCTAGTGGTCACGTGAGAGCCCTTGGTCTGGCCTGGCTGGGCACTGAGAACTGAGAGTGCCAGGCTTGGCACAGGAGAGCCCCACCCAGGTTAATTGATCTGTCCTGTCCTCCCACAGGCCTTGGGCAAGAGTCAGCACATTTTCCTCTGTGTACAGATCGTCCCTGTGCCAGGCTCACAAAAGTCTCCGGAGCTGAGCAGGTCGGGCCTGCATTCAGCTGCCCGTACCTTGTGTGTGTACCCACACTCCCTCACTGCTTCCCCGCTTCTCTTTCCTTCCCCCAATTTGTCTCTCATTTCCAGTTTAGTTCTGATTTTCTCTCTGGACGTCTGTGCCTTTCTCTTTTCCTCTTTTTCTCCTTTCCTGCCTCTCTCCCTCCTTCTTTCCTTCCTTCTTTCCTTCCCTCCTCCCTTCCTTCCTCCCTTTCTTCCTCCTTTCCTTCCTTCCTTCCCTCCTCTCTCCCTCCCTTCCTTTCCTTCCTTCCTTCCCTCCCTCCTTCCTTCCTCCCTTCCTTCCTCCTTCCTTCCCTCCTTCCATTCCCTCCTTGATTTGTTCTCTTTTTTATATCTCTGTCTCTCATTCCCCCACCTTCAGGCCAGGCTCTTTCTCTCTCCCCTGTCCAAAAGGACTTCCTCTCGCTCCCTATCCCCATGCCAACTCTTCTTTCAACAACTTTTGAGAAGCCTCCCCTTTGCTCTCCTGCCTGCACTGTTGGACAGAAGTCAAATAACTCTTTGTATTATCTCCCTCTCCTTCTCCTCGTCCAAGCTCTGAGCAAAGAGGCCATACAGTCTCCCACTCTATCCAAAATTGTTTCAGGTACCACGCCTGCACTGAACCCTTGCCAGCATCCCATCCCAAAGGCCAGGTTGACCAATGCTGATGCACACAAAACACTCAGGCTCCTGGCCAAAGCCAGTGGGGGGTTGGTTCTGGTATTCCCTCATGCTGAGACTGGCAAACCCAAGTTTAGGAGTCGACTTCTTGCTTTTTCACCCCATCCCATAAGCCTGGGCAGGATCCCTCTTGTATAATCTGATCACACATGAGTGGTCATGGCTGAGCACTGAGTTTACAACCATAGAGACATAAGGGGGGATCCAATGCATCCAAGACAGATCTTCCCATTCTCTGACCTTTCCTGGTTCCCCGTCAAGGAGAAAATGGAGGCCAACACTAAGCCTATCATCACTCGAGGGGGCTTCTAGGACACAATCTGGATACAGATGAAGTGCCTCTTTATTCAATAAACAACTGAGCAGAATTTCTGGGCTTGGATATCAGGATACTAAAGATGTTCCCAGTTCTCAAATAGCTATAGCTTAACAGAGGAGATGGGCCTGTACACAGGGAACTTAGACAAGCTTGAGGTAATTGCTAAGGAAAGTATGGATGAGGTGTTGGAATATAGACTGACTGGCAGATGGGAAGATACACAAGAAGGACATATTTAAGCTCTTACATTTTAAAAAAAAGAAAGTAGGTGCAAGCTGGTCAGTGGGGACTAGTATTAATCACAAGGGGAAAAAAATAACTTGGGAAAAGAAAGTATGAAAAAATGAGTGAACCCCTAACAAAAACGAATGGTCAAAGATTTAGTCCACTCCCTGCCTCCCCTCCCCTACAAAACTCTACTGATATTTGTATCTGAAGTGGATGTAAATTCGTCAAGCCCTCAACCCCGATTCCAGGTCAGGCGTCCCAAAGCTAGAGGAAGAAAGGCAAGGCAGAAAGAGGATTCAGACCCAAGAGGTTGAATCACGGTTGTCTTTACCACGCCACTCTGCACAAATGCTTTCTCCTTTAGCCCTTAATTATTCCAAGGTCCCACCAACTTCAAGTGTGATGGTCATTTCTTAGATGGATAGCAGTTGGGTAGGTTCTGCTGTGCCTGCCAAGCAGAGCATCTGTGTTCTCCATGGTAGTCCGGTGTTCCTAAAGCCACAGTCTTTGGGGGGAAGAAAGAATGGGGGAAGTTTCCACCCATTTTGTAAATGAGCGGCAGAAAAAAACCTGCGTCCCATCCCCCATCCCCCACTCTTCCATTCACCACATCTTTCCAAGTAAGCAGATAGAAAGAGGAAGACGGAAGACGCGGGTTATGTCTTTAAAAGGGAGAACTGTGAGCCAGCTGCCAGTGTGTTTTACTTCACCAAACATCCCTCCATCTCTGCCTCAGTGACTCGAGGGCTCCACGGCCAGCTTGCCTCCCCATACTCACAACGGGTATTGGCAGTGAGGCACCATCCTTGACCGAGGCTTACCGCGTTCTAGAGTGCATGTCAAGGGCCACTCTTGAATATGCCCTGGTCAGTCCCTGGGAACTGCTACCTTCTTCAGGATGGGACATTGAGGCTTTCTCCAACAGGCGGCTGTCCCACTAGCAAAGGTTAACTCTACTTTGTGCAAGTGGGCTTCTGGGGGCAGATCTGCTGACAGTCTTGAGGCACAGCAAATCCCCTTCTCGTCCATGCAGAGGAGGCGGAGGTACGATGAAGAGGTAGGGCTGGGGAGGTGAAGCCCCACCTGTTTGTTTGTAAGCAGACACACAGCTCTCAGCGCCCACCAGGAAAACACGCACAAAGTCGCGGTTCTCGCTCCTAACCCCCCAGGAAAGAGCACTGATCCTCTAGCCGTGGAAGTAACCTGACAGAGATCAGGAAAGGTGAGTGGAAATCATGCTTGCGGAGATCTATATAAACACTAATTTTCCAGTAGGCACTGTGAACTCTCCTTTTCTATTTTTAAATGCTAATTGCTTCTGATTTTGTTTACGTGGGCGGAGCTAATAAGAACATTGGCTTCTTAACCATTGATCTTAATGTATCTGTTTTTGGACACTTGTGATTTATTTTTGCACCCATGCTCCAAATTGGTGCTAATTACTTTAAAGGATCAGGGTTTCTATTCCAAGAGGGATGACGACAGAATGTCAATTTGCAGTCTCTGAGCATAATGTCCCAATTATCAATGCATTCCAGACCAGAATGGACTTGGCATCTTCTCGAAGGGGTTGGCTGCACTTTTATCAGCCAGTGCCTGGACATAGCTTCATTGAAACTTGCTTTCTAGTAACTTGTGGGTATGCCTATACTTTCCTCTGTCTTGAAGGCCCTTTAGTGCCATATGAGTATCCAGATACCTGCCTTTCCATGTCCAGGTTGCATATTTCTCCCTCAGAGCCTTCTTTGATCTCTGGCTGAAAATAAATGTCACCTCCTATGCAAGTTCCAGAGCTTTGCTGATCCCTTTCTCAAAAAACTTAACACTTTGACATTGAACCAACATTATTTAGTCACCTTCTTATATCCTCTCTGCAATATAAGCCTCTTAGTGTTATCTGAGTTATCTTTGTCCCCACTACATGCAGAAGCTTCTGCTAAGCACAATAGATGCTCTGTGCATAGATGTAATTAAATGTTTCCTAATATTTTACCTTCTTCAGAAAAGTTTTGTTTTAAGTTTATTTATTTATTGAGAGAGAGAGGCGGGGAGGAGGGGGAGGAGAGGGGCAGAGAGAGAGAGAAAGAGAAAATCTCAAGCAGGCCCCATGCTGTCAGCACAGAGCCTGACACGGGGCCCGATCCCACGAACCGTGAGATCATGACCTCAACCAAAATCAAGTGTCAGACGCTCAACCGACTTAGTCACCCAGGTGCCCCTCCAGCAAAGTTTTAAAGTAGGTTTAGATCAATATGTGTAAAACAGAGGGATGAATACATCTGCACACACACAAACAAAATGACTAAAGTCTATAGGGAATTATATGAAGCATATCCGGATATTCCAATATTTAGCCATCATATCTAGAAAAAACAAACAAACAAACAAACCAGGGTGCTGTGGCCAATAGTAGGGGGGTAGTGACAAAGGACTCAAAACTTGACCACTACCATCAAAGGAACTGAAACTTCTGACATGATATTTGCACAACACAAGGGTTGAGCTGAGCACAATAGACGAAAGCCATCTCACTGAGGGTTCACTGACTACACAGAGTGAATGTGGAGCACAATGTGACCAAGGAGACACGGCCACATGAGAAAGAGTAAACAGGTCTGTCCTAATTTGTTCATTTACCACCATTCACTTATTCACCCAACACGCTTTTGTAGGGAAGCCTCTATGTCAAGCCCCATGCTGGCACTGTGAATCCAAAGGGGAATAAGAACATCCTAGCTGAGGGTAGCCTGGGTGGCTCAGTCAGTTAAGCCTCTGACTTCAGCTCAGGTCACAATCACACAGTTCATGGGTTTGAGCCCCGCATGGGGTTCCATGCTGACAGCCCAGAGTCCGGACTCTGCTTCAGATTCCATGTCTCCCTCTCTCTCTCTGCCCCTCCCCTGCTCACGCTCTGGTCTCTCCCTCTCAAAAATAAAATAAACAGAGCATCCTAGTTTAGCTCTTTAGATGAGCGCTCAATTAACTATACCCAATGGTCAGAGCTGGTTCACTATCCGCTTTTGTAAATAAAATCATGGAGCACAGTCGTGCCCATTCATTTACGTATTATCTATGGCTGCTTTCCCTCTACAACTGCAGGGGTGAGTAGTCCTGACAGATACTGGATTCCCTGCAAAGCCTAATATAGTTATTATCTGGCATCTCTCCCTCTACAGAAAAGTTTGTTGATCTAGTTTATACCTTGGTTTAAAAGGCATTAAAATACCCTGGAGAGAGTGGCCTGTGGGGTGAGGACAGGGTTCTACAGGAGACCTACACAGTCTTGGAAAATCAAGGAAAGCCTCTTGGACTAGGATTATAGGGGCAGAAGCCACACGTGCCTTGTTTGCTGCTATATTACAAATGCCTATATGGTGCCTGGCACACAGTTCTTTGCTCAGCAAGTATTTACTGAAGGCCTGAAAGAATAAAAGTCACTTGGTCTAAGCTGTGAGTAAATGGGTGATTGCAGTAATCCGGGACACGTGTGGAGGAATGGGTAGGGAAGGCAGCAGCATGTGCAATGGCCTTGAGGCAAGAGAGAGCCAGGTGCCGTGGAGAGCAGTTGCTGTTCCGCTTGCGGGGGTGAGGGGGCTGGGGCTTGGGAATAAGAAAAAGAAAAGTCTGGAAGGTAAGAAGGGGTCAGACCAGGCATATTTAAGCCTCATTATGGAGTTGGGACTGTATCCCGGAGGTCCTGGAGAGCCACTGATAAGTCTGAGGCAAGGCAGGTACAAGTTCCAAGTGTTGCTTCAGAAAGACCACTTTGGAGGGCAGTCCCCGGGCATAGCTGGTTAAGTAAGAGTTGTGGCAGAAACCCAGGGGCCTACACTAAGGGAGCCACTCTCATGATAGCAATCAGTGGAGTTAGGCTGATAGCACTTGGTGGTTGACAATGGGGGGGATGAGGGGTCAGAGAGAGGGAGGAGTTAAGGATGATGACAAGATTTCTGTCTTGAGAAGCTGGGTGGGAAGTCAGGGCCCCTCATTGAGATGGGGAACACACGAGGAATAAAGTTAGAGAGGAGGGAAAATCTTGGCTCCATTCGGGGCCTGCTGGGTTTGAGGGGCCTACAAGATATCCAGAAGGAAGTTAAAGACGTGAGTTTGAAGCTCAGGTCAGTAATCCCATCTGATCCCATCTGATCCCATCTAAAATTGGGAGTCATCTTGGGGCGCCTGGGTGGCTCAGTCGGTTAAGCTGCCGACTTCGGCTCAGGTCATGATCTCGCGGTCCGTGAGTTTGAGCCCCACGTCGGGCTCTGTGCTGACAGCTCAGAGCCTGGAGCCTGCTTCAGATTCTGTGTCTCCCTCTTTCTCTGACCCTCCCCCGTTCATGCTCTGTCTCTCCCTGTCTCAAAAATACATAAACGTTAAAAAAAATTTTTTTTAAAGAAAAAAATAAATAAAATTGGGAGTCATCAGAATCTAGACGGTAACTAAAGCCATGAGAGCAGATAACGTTTGCCTTGGAGAGTATGTGGAGGGAGGAATGCATGGGGTCAAAGAGAAAAACTTTGAAAACCTGAGGAATGCCAACCTTAATAGAGGAACAGACCTACAAAGGGACTGAGAACGAGCACTTAGGACGACAGGAAGAAAACCAGTATAGTTTGCTGTCACACAACCAAGGGACATGATCTAGTGAGGACAAGAGTTTCAAATAATTAAGAAATGCCTACTGCAATAAAGATGGGAGCTTTAGACAGACCGGGACAGCTTTGCTGTTGCCTTTCATGACATGATGGCAGCTCAGGTACAAGGGGGGGGGGGGGGGGGGGAGGGGGGCAGAAACAAGGTGCGGTCAGCAATCCACCAATGGGTGGTGAAGAAGACAAGCCAGTGTAGACTGGGTAGGAAGGAAAGGGGGGGGGGGGGGTAGGACAGCCGCTGAGGGGGGTGAAGGGAGCTTTTGTTTCCTTTCTCTGTCTTTTTGGAGCCAGGAGAGGTTTGATCACGCTTATACATTAACTGGGAGCAAAGAGTAGTCTCATTTTAATCAGTCACTGGGAAAACTTGCCTTCTGCAGAGGATTTCATGTGTTTTGCCCCATTAGAAAAAGAAAATTCAGTAACCCAGCGTGTTCTCTTTTTATACTTTGTTTCCAGGAAGCTTGGAATCAAATTCAGTTCCCCTCGATGTCTGGTAGTATTTTATACCACTTCCTTCACTTGCTTTCTGTTCTGTTTTATACCTAAGTACCTTGTTTTTAATTTTTTTTAACATTTATTTATTATATTATTGAGAGAGAGAGAGACAGAGCGTGAGTGAGGGAGGGGCAGAGAAAGAGGGATACACAGAATTCGAAGCAGGCTCCAGGCTGTCAGCACAGAGCCTGACACGGGGCTCGAACTCACGAACCAGGAGATCATGACCTGAGCCAAAGTCAGACGCTCAACTGAATGAGCCACCCAGGAGCCCCTAAGTACCTCGTTTTTAAAGAATAATCATCATGAGCGGTTTGCAAGGTGCTTTCACAGCATCCATCCTCCATTCCCTCCCCTTTCACCAGTGCCCACTGTGGCCATGGCCTCTGTCCCACGCAGCAGATACAGTGTGTGTGTGTGGGGGGGGGGGGGACAACATAGTTCCTGCTCCTACAATCCCATTGAGGAGACGGACATGAACCCAATAATGGTGCTCATAGTTACAACTGTGGTGAGCGGAGCAAAGGAAACTCCTGGAAGCCCTAAGAATCTGAGGGGTCAGGAGAAGCGTCCTTGAGGTGGAAGGATGCACTTGGAGATGGGTGGGGCACCCTCCACCCCAAATGAACTCTTCTCTTTGGAGACTTTGTAAAATGATTGTTCAGCTCTTGCCTGGGACACTTACGGTGGTGGGAGCCAATGCTGCGTTTTTGGACAGTGACAGCAGTCAAACTGGAGTAGAATTTGACTCATGGAACCTCCACCCTGATGTCTATACTTGAGTCCACACATATAAGCTGAACTTCTGTCTCACCTGGCACTCCAAGACTGGAGATGGCAGTGATAAGCCCCACCTACACACTCTTACAGGTATATCTGTTCTCTCACAGTTAAAAACAGGTTTCCCAATTTTCATTTTCCTGTTTCCAGATGATGTCATGTTGATAGAGACTTCTGATTGTTTCCAAATATCCATTTGTCGCTTCTATAGAAATACAACTCCTAGTTACCGGATACACAATTGTTAGTTGAAAGTGTGACTGTCCGGGGGAAAAAGAAAAAGAAACTAACAAACAAACAAAAAGACCACATTTTCCAGCTTCTCTTGCAGCTAGGTGCAGTGGATTACTGGTAAATTTTTATCAGTTCTTCTGGAAGAAAAAGAAAGTCCTAATTACTATCTGTAGTGTTAATTCTCCCACAGCTAATTTTAAGCTACTAAACATGACTCGTCAAACATGGAATTAGGAGGAAATGTTCACAACGTGTTTTCACGTGCCCTACGAGTGGGTCCTGGCACACCATTGGCTAGCTGGGACCCTTAGATGAGGTTCTCAATGGGATATAAGTGGAAGTAAAGTGTATAACGTCCCAGTTGTGCCTCAAATGGAAGTGGGGGACCACTGCTTTCCCTTTTTCTTTTTCGGATGGTCTGGACAGAAACATGGCAGATAATCTAGTTTATACTCCTCAGGTAAGGGCAACGTTCTAGAGACAGCAGAGCAGCAAGATGGGAGGAGCCTGGATTCCAAATATTTTAGTGCCACCTGGTAGACCTAGTTTCCTTGTGGGCGATTTTTTTTTTTTTTAATGTAAACAACTAAGAAATTTCTAACTTATTTCAGCCATTATCATTTTGGGTCTCTGTACAAACAGCTGAACCCGAGGCACCTGGGTGGTTCAGTCAGTTAGGCGTCCAACTTTGGCTCAGGTCATGATCTCACAGTTCGTGGGTTCGAGCCCCGCGTCAGGCTCTGTGCTGACAGCTCGCAGCCAGGAGCCTGCTTCAGATTCTGTGTCTCCCTCTCTCTCTGCCCCTCCGCCATTCATGCTCTGTCTCTCTCTGTCTCTCACACACACAAATAAATAAACATTAAAAAAAATAAAAGAAAAAAAAAAGCTGAACCTATATCTTAACTAATAGAGTCATTCATCATAGAATGGCAACGAGACTGCTGCTCTAACATCATCCCCAAACCCACTACTTATGAGACACAATATGAGCAGATGAATTACACATTCTCCCTGCTCCCGGGAGCCCAGCCCAGGACCAAAGATGTCATGTACCCGACTTGCTGTGAAGCAAGATACAGGTCACGAGTGCTTAAAGGCAGTGCAGAAAGTCAACCGCATGGATCAAAAGAAGGGAATGACTATTAATCTGAATGAGGCCATATTTGAACTCAACTTTCAAAGATGGTTAGACTTTTGACAAGTAGAAATGAGCAACAATGCATTCCAGGCAGAAGGATTGTACTTCTCATTCAGATTTTAGATTCCAATCATTCTGAAAATGTGATCCCTTAAAAAATCTCTAGACTGTTATTTTTCCCCTTGTAACACAACAAATTAATATTGTAAAACTATGACAAAAATGTTTAAAATATTGAAGAGAATCAATTGTTTTCTGAGTCTCTGATCTCCCCATTTACAAAGAAGCCCTTGATTTGTTCATTTTAAAGCATTTTGGTGGATTAATTAAAGCATTCCTTTAAGTGCTTTCTTAGGCAGCACTCACTTTCTGGGCTTATTTTGAATTACTCAAGGTGCATAAAGACACTTTAAAAAAGTGTCATTCCTTTAAAAAAAAAATCTATAATGCAAACTTTTCACTAACGCAAACAGGCCTCCTTTCTAGTTAGTTTTTCTTAAGGGAAGAAATGATGTCTTATGTTTCTTTCTCATTGCTTCCTGGGGGCCAATATGGCAGTAAGCACCGGAGAAGCTATAAATATTTATCAGTGTGAACAGGAGTCCCAGAATTTGAGACTATGAGGGAGGATGCTGGGATTGTGGATGAGGATAGGACTGCATAAAGGGCCTGGGTGGGAAGAAAAAGTCTGGCAGGTGCATGGTAGTCTTAGGAATGAGCTCCTGAGATATCCCCCCCCCCCCCCCCCCCCCCCCCCCCCCCCCCCCCCCCCCCCACCAGATCCTGCCAGCAAAGCCCCAGTCTCCTCTTCCCTTCAGGGCACAGGTCAGAAAACAGAGGCCCTGGGGGCAAATGGCATTGATAAAAGTTTCAAAGCTACTGAGTCCTAGAGCTGGCTAGCTTTCTCCCGCCTTTCCAAGTTAGCTGATGCTTATCCTCAATTTGCTTTTCAAAGTTGTGGTATCCAAAAACATAATAAAAATAATCCTATGCGGTGTTTGACCTTCAAGTTCACATTGTATTCTTTCCTCAGAAAATTAATGCGCACATAACTATATGGGAATGGGAGCAAAGTCACACGTTGAAACTCCGAAACTTGAAGATGTAAACGCTTTTTATGATGGAACAAAACGAATAAAGTTTGGGGGGGTTCTCCCAACTCAGCAGAACATCAGGTATTATCTCCTTAGCTTCTCCCTTTCCGTAGAGTGACAGGGAAAAAAGCAGGTAGGCAGATTCCCCAAGGAAAAGCAGACAAGAGCAGAAACACTTGAATTCCCACAGGGCTACGTGAGGCTAAGAGTATGAGTCAGAGAAAGAGGAAATCAAAATGGCGCAGTCAGGAGAGCACGGATGGGAGCCAGTTCCTGGTAGGTGGTGAAGAAATGGAGAAGATGGGGGGGGGGGGGGGGTGGAGGTTTAACCAGAGCAGCCATAAACAATCTACTTGAACCCCTCTAACATATTAGCAACAAGGTATATTCATGAGGATGACTTTCTATGGAGAAGGCAACCTGTGGGGCATGTTGGCTCAGATTCTGGTCCAAATTTAGTAACTTTGTGTCACCTGGACAGTTTATCTCCCTTCAGAGCCTCAGTTTCTTTATCAACAGAATGGGATCTCTTCCACAGCTAGTGACCTTTGCCTCTTTCAGATGTATAAGATAACAATATTTACATTCTTGAGAGAAATTCAGCTTTTCTGACTACAGTTAACTCCACTTTATCATTAGCTTCTGTAGAGTCCTGAGAATTATTTCCTTTCGCTTCTTTATCACTTAACAACTGGCTAAATTACTCAGTTCACAACCCATTTAATGCTGCAAGTCATATAAGAACCGAGAGAAATGATATACAATGTTACTTTATTTTTCACAGTTGAAAGAGAAAATTGCCCATATATTTAACAAAGAAAATATTTACTTGCATGACTCTAGAGAGGTGGAAATAGTCACATATTTTTTTAAATTGAGTTTAAATTTTCCTGAACTCTCTTCCATAGTTCAAGCCTTTGAAGATAAATTATCCCTAAATTTAGGCCAGAGATTTCTCTTTACTTTGGGTCAACAGCATAGACTCTTATGGTCCAAGCCACAATCATTTGAAGCTTAAACTCTTGGAATAGTCTATTGATTCAAATCCCTTCTCTTCCCCCACCCCCACCTTCCTTCCCTGCTCACCCCTCCAAGCCTACTCCCCACATAGCAGCTAGAGGATCCATTTGAAACCTAAGTCAGGTCATGTGACGCCTGTGCCCAGAGTGCTCCAGTGACCTCCTGTCTCACTCAGAGTCAGAGCCCTAATTCCCTTCAGGCCCTGACAGGCCCTGCAGGCCCCCTGCTGCCTCTCAGACCTCATCTCCGACCCTTTCCCCTCCCAGACTCTGCTCCAGTCATACTGGCCTGCCTGCTGTTCCCAGGACACTCAAGCACACTCCCACCAAGAGACCCTTTCAAGTGATGTTCCCTCCATCTGGAACACTTTCCCACCAGGTGGCAATAAGGTGTGCTCTTCCCTTTACCTATTTTATTTACCTATTCTAGATAGTGACCCTCCCTGTTGGTATGAGCACTGGGTGTTGTATGGAAACCAATATGACAATAAATTTCATAAAAAAAAAAAATAGTGACCCTCTGCCTCCATGGCTTTGCACCCCCTGTTATATTTCCTATTTGTGTCTTTCCTGTCCATTTTATCCCACTAGAATATAAGATCTATGGGCTCCGAGGTTTTGTCTGTTAGATTCATTCTTTTTCGTATCTCTAGTGCTTAGAAGTGTGTGTGGCATATAGTAGGCATTCAATAAATATTCATTTAAAAATATGCATACCTCTTTTTCATCACAGGCCATTTTATTTTACTGGACAATGTACAGTCTCTCTGACTCAATAATTTGTATGAGGAAAAATTTGTTTTTTCTCGGCTATAGACATGATGACCACAAAAGATATCTGAAGTCCTCCTGAGATCATTACTGAAAATGGCCAAATTCGGGGCCCTGTGGAAGGGTTGAGCGAGCAGTTGAATGGATGAAGTCCAGGAGACTCGAAGGACCAGAAGTCCTATGCCGTCACCAATTATGGGGCCATTTCCACCAAGGTGTAGAACACCTACAAATAACCAACATCTACCTGTCCTCCTGGGAAACTTAGGCAATTTTCCAGACAGAGGTGCTAACTGTGTGATCCATGAAAGTGATTATACTGATGTGAAGATCTTCCTTTCTATAGCAAGGCGGTCACGTTATCTTGATTCCATGAGTGTTCCCGTTATCAGATGTCTTGGGCTCGGGCAGGCTGTGTCCCTGTTCAGTTGGCTGAGACATCGGGTGGTGTCAGAAGTACACACAGAGAGGGGCGCCTGGGTGGCTCAGTCGGTTGAGCATCCGACTTCGGCTCAGGTCACGATCACGCAGTCTGTGAGTTCGAGCCCCGCGTCGGGCTCTGGGCTGATGGCTCAGAGCCTGGAGCCTGCTTCGGATTCTGTGTCTCCCTCTCTCTCTGACCCTCCCCGTTCATGCTCTGTCTCCCTCTATCTCAAAATAAATAAACGTTAAAAAAAAAAAAAAGAAGTACACACAGAGAAAGAACCCTGAGAACAGGGCCCAGAGCCTCTGTGGAAGATTTCAAATGTGGGCTTTGCCACTCCACACTGGGTGAGCCCAGGCAAGCCACTTCACTTCCCCAGACCGCAGTCTTTTCTTCAGCAAGATATGAGTCACAAACAATTCCTGCTTTGCCACCTCACGGCCTGAAATAACCAGTGTGAGAATTTCTCTAAGTATATAGGACTCCATGCTAACCACTCCATAAATGACTAAATGGCATTACTTGAGTCCTCAGGCCGATTCCTGAAAAGACCAACGGGCATGTCTAGGTAAACAGTCCCACCTTGTCCTGCCCATCCCCAAGAGAATGGAACTCAGGAAGGGAGAAGGCCAGCTTTATGGCGTCAGATTTTCGGTGCCGTACTTGGGGATTTGTTCATTCACCCACAACCCATCTACTGAGTGCCTACCATGGGCAAGGTGTTGAACCTAAGATCCTGTAGGGAGAACAGACTTGAATATAATCCAGTCTTCTCCTAAAGGCACTCACATAGAATAGTGGGGAAGACCACACACAAACCCCCCAAATCTGCACTATAACATAGAAAGAGGTTTGTCAAAAGAAAGACTCGCTGGAGTGAAATCAATTCTCACGGCCTTTGCCAGTCACTTCGTTCTCTGGGCTTCAGTTTCCTCTTCAGCAAAAGTAAAATAATCACAAGCTGATTACGAAGATCGAGATAGGATATTATTTTGTGTAGGTGCTTTGTAAACTGTGAATTGCCATCCAAGAATCAGTTCTTCTGTCTCTCCTTCCCCTCCTCCTCCTCCTCTTTCTTTTCCTTCCTTCTGCCCCCTCTGCTTCTCCCCCTCTTGCTCCTTATCTCTGTTCTCTCTTTGCTTTGATAGGGGCCCCACTGTGCATCACTGAGACAGTCTCACAATTAGCTGGATCTAGTCTGATCATTCAAATGACAGCCCAGTTGGATATCTTTGATCCAACATGTTTCCTTATTGTATCACATGGTAGCTATGAGTTGCTAATGGATCTGACCCCCGCCTGACTTAGATGACATTTCCCCCCCCAGTTTGTTGCTATACATAGGGTATAGAATTGAATCCAGGTGCATAATGACTTTTATTCCCAAGGGGATGACTATAACTGAGGGTGGGGGAGGTGTTTAGATACAAAATGTAAAGTGCTCAATATTTCAAATCAGTTAGCATTTAGGAACAAAACAGGAACACCCACAACTTCTGGGTTCAACGCTTTCCTTTATCCAGCAAAAACTTCAGTTCCTTAGAATTTATGGCAGAATATCAACTTAGAAATAAATCTTAGAGATCAGATTGCTGGAATGCCTGTTTGTTTTTCAAATGGTAAACTGAGGCCCAGAAAGGAGATCTACCTGACCAAGGTCACACAGTTGAATTAGCAACAAAAAGTCTAGAACTCAGATCTTCTGATTCTCATTCCATTTTGTCCCCCTACCCCTCGGGCCAGCCTCTAGGTCCCATGACATGTGGAGACGCAGGTTCTTATTCTTTCTATACGCTCCCCCTCTTTCTCTTTCCCTAGGTTTGGGACATTCCTCCCACTTACCCTGCCCTAACCACCTCCACCGCATGCACACACACACACACACACACACACACACACACACACACCCCTTCTTCTTGAGTCATGCTTCTGACAGCTAAGACTCTCAAGTCTCAAAGTTGGGCTCGTGTATAGCCGGGCTTCATGTACCTTGTGCTCCACATTTCTATCCCCACAGTAAGCACGGTCTCATTTAATCTTCACAAAAATTGGTGTAGTGTCATTATTCTGATCTTATAGACTAGCCAACTGAAGCTCAGAGAACTGTCTTACTGGCCCCAGGTCACACAGCTAGAAAGGAGTAGGACCAGGATTTATATCAGATCTAGTACCAGAATCGGTTATTGCTTTATTGCCCCTTTAGCACAGCCCTGACCTTGGGAAAGAAATACCAAGGGGTACTTGGCTTCCAGCTCTTCTGGTGTGGGAAAATGGAACAAGACTCCTGGACTCCTGAACATTTCTGAATCTTTTAACTATACACTAAGCAAAGAGAAGTAGGGTGAGTCACTTTACTCCCCCTCAAATAGGGTAAGTAATAATGCTTCCTTAACAAGAGTTGTGAAAACTGAGGATTAGAATGGATAATGTTTGAGAAAGCACCGGGTAGTTTGTAAAGGACTATATAACTATTTGGTTTCAATAAATGACTCATGATTTTCTTAATCCAAATGTTAATGATGATATTGTTTACACTAGTTTATTATAAGCCTTCTCAAATAGTTTGATTAAGTGGGTAGTCTAAGATAATAAGTGTATGAATAATTAAAGTATTTTAGTGGATTTTTTTCGTCTCACCTCTTGCCAAAGAAGAAGTTGGTTTATAGCTTGTGAATGCATACATACCATGGTGCCATTCCGTTTTCTTAGAATAAGAAAACAAAAACAAAAACAAAACGATCACTGTGGTCACCTTAACAAACATTGACTGAACACGTGCTTTGTGCCCCAAGACTGGACCAAATACTCTATTCTTCTTTACCTCATTTAATTATAGAGAGGTACCATTATGATCTGTATTTTATAGATGAGGAAACTGAAGCTCAAAGCATCTAAGTGCCTTAACTAAGGTCACACGACTGTTAAGAGAAAATGACAAGTTTTTAGAGGCTACGCAATATATTTGAAGTTACTTATACCACATCTGTCAAAACAAAACTTGTCAAAAACTTCAGTGGCTTGCCGTTATGGTATCTAGCAAAATGGATCATAAGGAAAATGTTAAAAACTGACTAGTAATTCATGTGTGTGTGTGAGAGAGAGAGAGAGGCAGAGACATGGGAAACGGGGGAAAAGCATACAAAAACTTAAGCTAAAGAAGACTGCTATGGGGGCGCCTGGGTTGCTCAGTTGGTTAAGCAACGAGCTCTTGATTTCGGCTCAGTTTGTAATCTCACGGTTCATGAGTTCGAGCCCACATCAGGCTCTTCGCTGACAGTGTGGAGCCTGCTTAGGACTCCCTCTCTCTCTCTCTCTCTCTCTCTCTCTCTCTCTTTCTCTCTCTCTCTCTCTCTCCCTCTTTCTCTGTTCCCTCCCCCCAACTTCTATATCTCAAAAATAAACAAACATTAAAAAAAAAGAAAAGAAAACCACTGTGAAATGAAAGTCTAGGTCTGCACTCCTTCACATAGAGAGATATCGCACACTACTAACTGATTCATTGACCCCCAAATGATTGAGCACTTACTATGTACAAGGACAAGTGTTCAAGTCTACAGGTTAAGAACACGAACTCAGAGAACCTCCTCCTCGGACCTCATGAACTCCTAGATAAATTGCCAGATAAATGCACTTAAATCATTGTGTGTAACACTTAAGTAAATTGCCTCTGGGGTGTGCTCAAAAGTTGGTCCTTATCTGAAGTGCTCTTTTATACAATTGCTTAAGGAAAGGGATAAAGGAGAATGTCCAACATGTGGAAATAAAAAAATAGGATTAGGGGAAGAAGGTGAGTTACTTAAATTGGTGAAGACATTGGGACATAGATACTTTTATTTTCAGTAGAACTTGGAGCTCTTTGCAAAAAAAAAATCCAATGTCCCGAAAGCTAAATAAGGCAAACTGGGCCTCTGATTCCCCAAGGTTCAGATTAAGAGCCCAACTCTTCCGTGGAGGACAGGAGGAATGAGAGACTGAGTTTCCATTATAAATAACCCCAGAGTTCAGTCAATAGCAATTTCTTTTGAAGCCTTTTAAGAAACCTGGGATGAAGCCAGCAGAGAGGTACCCACTAGGCCCATCCAGGAGAACAGGGAAATATCTAGAGCTGATTTCACTTTGCATAGCATTTACTGCTACAGATCACAGCAAGACAAAGCAGCCAATGGTGGCAGAAGTGTCCCCTGGCTGGTGGACCCTGTCGTCAAAATTTCTCTTCTCCACCACTCAGGCAACATGGCGTTGGCTTCCCTCTTGTAGTGTCTTTGCACTCCCCCTCCTCAGGAAGCAGAAAGTCTTGGAATTAGAAGCCTTGACATTCACATCCCTGTCTATCCAAGTAGCAGCTCTTGCCACAGGCAGGTTAACTCACCTGTGAATTTCCTCATCTTGCCATGTGGCCTGCTTCACAGGGCTACTTGGTCACTCAGGTGACACGACAAAATGCCAAACACATTGGGAAGTGACCGAATGTCCAAACGTGAAGGAATAAATAGCTTAAAATATAAAGGATTTGAATACAGATGTCCATACCCATCCACAGTTGAAAACAAAAATGAAACTAATGAATAAGGCCGACGAACTCACAGATAGACACCTGGTCTACTTAGAATGGAACCTGAACTCCTTGACTGGTTTTCAAAGTCCTCCCCAAGATATCCCCAACCCTTTTCTCTATAATTGTCTCTCTACGTACCCTTTATGTCTCTCACAGTCCTATCATAGTAACCACCCAGTGATTCAAGAGCCCAGTTCTTTAATACCTTCATTTATTTGTTGTGTTACTTCCACCTCCTGGAACACCTTTCTCCTAAATGGCTATACATCCAAACCTGCTTGAATGCAACCTCTTCCAGGAAAGAAGTTATCTCTGATATTCTCTGTTGTAAGTCATGCCTACTTAATCCAAACACCCCCGGCATTTTAATTTGCACCTCATATTCTAATGATTTATATGCTTGTGATTTGTCGATTTCCTTGAGAAAAAGGATTATGTCTAATTCTTCTTTGTTTCACTTACCAAGGAAATAATACCAGCTAGTGGCTGAGACTGGTCAAGCACTTAACATGTGTGACCTCCCTTAACCCTCACAGCTAACTGAGGATACTTGTACTTGTAACTTGATACTTGTATCTACCCTCGGCCTGCAAATGAGAAAATGGGAGATCAGAGAGGTTAAGAAAGCTGCCCAAGCACACAGCATTAAGTGGTAAAGTCAAGTTAGAAAATGGGGATTTCCAGTCTAAATCTATTTTTCATGTCTGTGCCTTCAATGACTGCCTGTTCTTAGCATAGGAAAGACTCAATAGATGCCTATTCACGAAGTAAATGAACAAACAAAGAAAGCACGAATCTTCAAGCATACACATTCCCATTCCACGCACAGAACTTCACCTTCTCTTTCAGGTAGTGGCCACTCAGCGAACATTCGCTGAATTAATGACTGGAGGAAGCAGTTCTAGAACAGATGTCTGGGGGACTGCTGAGTCCAGAAAGATCTCAAAGGGGAGTCATTCACCCATTCCTTCAGCACTGACTCATCATTCATTCATTCTTTCAACACTTATTAAAAGGCTGCTATGTACTGAGCCGATGGTATAGGAATGAACAATAAGTCAGCCATGAGTCCTGGTCTTTGGGTGTTTACATTTTGATAAGATGAGAATCGACTGGTGCTTTCCAAGTCTAAAAACAGGCATTGGCAGAGTAAAGACAACTGAAGGGAATGACCAACATAATGTTCAGAGGTGAGTGGTAAGGATAAGTCTGATGCTGAATATGAAGAAGTCTTCCTTTAAAGAGGAAATTCAGCTGAAGATCATGAAGATAACTGGATGACTCACCCATCAAAATAGGAAGCTGTGTCTGTCTGGTAAGGAAGATGGTCGCATCGAGGTGGCAGAAACCACGAAGATCCTGCTCCGACACTTACCACAGTAGACATCACCCTTGCTACTTGGGCTACTGTGTGTGGAGTGGAGGACCTGTTCACTGGCCAGGGCTGGAGGGAGGCAGTGCAGGCTTGTGGCAGGAGAGCCCAGGATCTCAGGGTCACTGGCTCACTCCGAACGAATGCTTCCTCGTGTAGAAAGAAACTCTGCAAATTTGGGCACATGTAAGAGTGGGGAAACTGACAATTCCTCTTTCACCGAGTTGTAAAGTGCATAGAACAATGCCAGGCTCATAGAAAGCCCTCACAAAAGGTTAGCTATTTTTACTGTGCTTCCATCATTGGCTCTAATTGCTGGTACTTTCGAAGCGAAAAATACCCAGTGAATTCTAGAAGGGAGAGAAGATGCTTACACTTTACTTGGGTATGAAATAAGAGTATAAACCATACATCTTGCATCTCGTGAAAACTTTGTTTGTAAGATAATAGTTCCCTCATCAACCCAGGGCCTGGCTTCTCTAAACTGCCATATCGTTGTCTCCTGCAACAGAAGTCCAAATGGATCATGATTTTTCAGATTTGTGTACTTTATCACAAGACGTTAAGAGGAGCATTGAGTTATTCTGCTAAAGCCACACAGTTACATTTTCTTTTACTTTACCAGACTTTTGCTTCTATCAGAATTCATGTTTTATTTTTGGTATATAAATGTTACTCTACCCTACAAAGTAGGTATTTCTTTATTAAAACAAACGTTAGCTTAATACATGTATTTCTTTCCTATTAAAAAAATCCAAAAATACATTTAAAAATATATGTGTTACAATTGTTTATTTATGCAAAGAATTACAAACAGATCGAGCTCTACTGCAAAAAAAGTTCTGATGTTAAATTTTGCAGCTGGTCTTTTTGTTTTGTTTTTTTTTTTTCCAACCATTGGTTCTATCGTACCCCAAAAATGGATCTCTCATTTTACATGGGCTTTGATCAGGGAAGCAATGGCTCTCCCACTGGCAACTCTTAAATAGCCAAGATTAATTACAAAGACATAAATTCGAAAGTAGCAAGACAACTCTTTTGACTTCTTCGAAGTGTTGCCAAAGAAAGTACAAGATTTTCATCCTATACATTTTTTTTCCTTCATTGATAATAAGGTGTTTCCTTTTTTGTTAATTCAATACTTCTGTTGTAAAGAATAAGAATCATATACTAGACAACTCAGAGGTTATCACTTAAAAGATTTCCAGACTTTCTCTTAATATAAACATGTTTTAGGACAACAGTTTTAAAAATTATGACTAATGAATAAATACGTTCAGAATGTTATTTATTTCTATTTATTTACTTATGTTTACATATCAAACATCACAACTTACTGCCAAATGCTAGTGTCCTCTTTTGCCATGTTTTTTATAAGATGCATTAGATAGGAAGAACACACCAGTAAATGGAGGAGATACTTCCCAAATTGCCTGATGAGATAACTAAGTTGAATAATCAAGGAACTCCAAAAAACAAAAAAACAAACAAACAAAAAAAACTCATCTCAACTTTGTTCCACACCTGCAGCAGCCACATAAAATGGGGCTTGTCAGTGCGTGGGGCACAGGAGTGGGTTTGAGATAAGCTAAAGAAGGTGGTGGCTGTGGTGAAAATGGCACAGGATATGGAGCCAGGAAGACTGGGCTCCAAATCTTGACTCTACCTCACTGGCCATCTGCCTTCTGAGCCTCAGTTTACTCACCTGAAAAACCATCATCTTAACCCCAACGTCACAGAGTCCTGGGGAGCATTCTAATATATAGTAGATGCTCCGTAACTAGCATTCTTATGATGGGGATAATTTTGGTATATTTGCATACAGATATAATTAGACAGTGCTCGTAGTGTACGGATATCTAAAAGGCATGTTAGCAGTCCTTACTCCACAAGGTTGCTACATGGGTTGAGGGAAGGCTGACACATTCTCCTGTTCCATAAAACTTTCTGTGGTACCTACTCCAAATCACACTGGAGAGACCATCACTCTCTGGGCATACTCAACAGATTATCATTGCTAATGAAGAGTAGAGCACTCGACTAGTTGTAGGGAGACCTGTGATTTAGTCCTGACTCCATCTTGGAAGGGCTCTATGACCTTGGCTCAGTTGCCTCCTCTCTCTGGACCTCAGTTTCCTAGTTTTAAGATGAGGAAGTCATCTGGAAATCTTTTAGTTCTAAAACCGTATTAGGTATTCAGATCTCTGATTTTCTGACTCAGGCAGAGTTTCAAAGGGAAGAAAACCTGTAGACGTGACTAAGGTGCTGGGAGAGATTGACCCTTCATCTTGTGTCTGAAAAAGTGTGATAGTGACCTGATTTTTACATGCTCTCTTAACAGCTAAAGTTAAAGTAGATCAGATCAAGTTCCTTTCCTTGTGACCAAGAATGACAGGGAAATGTTGAGAACGTTTCTCTAGTCTTAGCAATAGAGGTATACTACATGCAGTGTACAATTTTGTCTGTTCACAGTCCTAACCAAGGCCTTACATACGGGTTGGGATTTGGGGTATAGTCTGTGGTCATGGATCCACGGAGGTCACCAATCACACACAGCCCCAAATATCTTTGGTAAGTGCATTCTTGCTGTGGTGAATCCCTTCCTATAACTGGACCAGAAAATAAATCCAAGTTTAAACTATTCCTCTTTTCAAGCTAACCAACCATGGAATTGTCCACCTTGGGAGTCAGAGAGATCCCAGCCTAGAGCTATCAAAGGAGTTCAGCAAAGAAGGAGTTCAATGGACACTTTGTTAGACGTGTTATGTTGGAGACTCAAGTATGGAGTGACCTCTAAAGAACCTGAACTCCAGACTTTATGACTCTTCTGGTTCTGTTCCCTCTTACCAGGCTGATTCTGAGCTGATTCTGGGTTTTACCTTTATATCAAAAAAGAGAGAGAAATGAGTTGTTCAAACCTGTTGAGGAAGAGGAAAAAACCAACTCTGCACATGAGCTAGTTGAGTCTTTTAATGCTAAAGGCACCAGTATTCCAGGATTCCGAGCCATGGGGTTCTGGGTAATAAAGGTCAACTAAATATGGATGACGGCATTGTGAAAAAAAAGTTCAGCTGAGGTGACTGACATGCCCAAACCTGGACCTGGCAAACAGGAGGGAGCAAGATCACCTTGCCAGTATTTGTTATGGTACCTGACAATTACCTGCCTGCTTACTTCTCACTGGATCCTCTGAGAATTCAGAGACCCAGTTTATACCTAGCTCAGTGCCCATCGCTCGAAGCATTGTTCTATAATTTAATCCGGTCCTTCTCATTTTGGCATACTGCCTGCTCCAGCTCAGAAGTTAAAAGGTTGCACTTCCTTAAAATTTAGCATTTCCCAACTGTGCCTGCATCAATCAACCGATTAGTACAATTATACATGTACTGCTCAAGACTAAACACCAGCTAATGATCTCTAGCTTTGTCTTATACCAGGATGGTCTCTCTTGATCCAGCTGGGAACTGACCACTTGAAAGGAGGCACATGGGAAGATCTGAAATGCAACTGGGAGAACACCGTGTCAAGCTGTCATAGTCGTTCGAGGGGCAACCTTGGCAGCGTCTGGCCAGATCTGGTAAGTTGGAGGAATTTTGAACTGCGGGGTATGCATAGTGACTCAAGATTTAAAGAGTGGCGTAGTAAAGGAGCTAGTGAGGTTTCCCACCTTAACTCTCTTGCTGGGCACCCGCACCCCCTCACTTCTCTGATTCCCACCACTCACTGGGGGTTTGTGTTGATTTGCTGGCTGGGTTAAGGAGTAGTGCTATCCAAAGCTGGTAGACATAGCAGCTTGGTGTGTGTGGATCCGAAGGGTTAAGAATGTTTTCAGGACTCACCCTGGCTTCAGGGAGAAGAACCCAAGGCCCCGAGGGAGGGAGGCCCATCCCTAGAAGGATTGTACCTGAAAGGCTGGGTCCATGCTTTTGTTATTGCAGGGCAGGGTGTTAAGGCCTGGCTCATCCCAGCATTCTCTTTAAAGAACCACAAATGGGTGGTTACGCCATAAGTTGGAAAGCAAGGCTCATGTTTCTCCTCCTGTCTGCTCCTGTCTGAGATTGCTGTGACCTTCTTTGTTTGAAGAAAACTATTTGGCTCTACACTAAAATATAAGTCTCGTTAACCATGCTCCTTCCAAAGAGTACAGTCCTAGCCTTCTCTTTCTGCCCTCTCTCCTCTTCCTTCGCCTCTGTCTTCCTTGCGGTTGTTTAGGTAATGGTACATGTTCAAGCAGGGGATTTGAATGTTTAACGTGGTCACCAGAGAAGCCCACACATAAGGGTTTTGAGTCTGTTCGTGAAAGAAGGGGAAGTGATCCTGGCCATTGGGTGGGTGGTGACATCAAAGAGAAGCCTGTGCTGTTCCCTACAGTGTGGCTGGGATTTTTCACTCCAAGAAGAGGATTAAACAAGAGAGCTTTCCAGGAAAAGAGTGATGTTTCTTTTTTTGCTTCTTCTCCCTTCTTTTCCAAATCCATTCAGAAATATAAGTATTTGATACCCAGAGACCAAATTCATTACGTAAAGAGGTCTAATGCTATTATTGAAAGGTAACACGAAAACCACACTTAATGAAAACAGCAATATCCAAATATTTTTTTAATGTTTGTTTGTCTGCTTGTTTGTTTGGAGCGAGCATGTATACAAGGGATGTGGGGACAAGCAGAGACGGAAGGAAAAAGTCTCAAGCAGACTCCTTGCTATCAGCTCAGAGCCCAACCTGGGGCTCAATCCCATGAAACCATGAGATCATGACCTGAGCTGAAATCAAGAGTCGGATGCTTAACTGACTGAGCCCCCGGGTGCCCCAATATCCAAACATTTTCATATCCACTGTGTTGATCCTATGAACAACACGGTAGTGTTTAAGAGGACAAGTATGGACAATATCCCGGTTTTTCATGGAGAAAATCAAGGTCAGAAACGGAAATTCCTTCCTTGCCCAGGGTCATACACCTGATAGACAGAAGCACCCAAACAGAATCATTTTTCTGACTTTAGGCTCATCATGGTTTTCTTCCTTTTTTTTTTTTTTTTTTTTTTGTACACCTTGCTGCCTCTTCCCACACAAGAATCTTTTAAGATTAAGTCTTTAGACTCGAGAGTTGGGTTTATGGTGTTACTCAAAGGACTAATAAAATGAAACTTTGAGAAGATTATACTCTCATCTTTCTTTCTCTGCACAGTGTCTGAATATCAAGGAAAAGGATTATTTGTTAAGGCTGCTTTGAAAATTCGCTGGCCCACAATTACTTGACTAATGCCAGTAGTAAAATCCTGTATATCAAAACCACACTCTCTTTTTGTTTTTTCTTGGCTCATTACTTGTCTTAGCTGAATGGCCAGCTATGTGTGAGTTGACTGGTAGGAAGGTTTTCTGGGAGCAATGACTGGCTAGGAGGTTTCTGTTGAGATCCAGGTAGTAACTTTAGGCAAGTGCATACCTGTTATCAATGAGAAGGTGAGATATGGAACACACAATAAGCCTGTTGGCTCTGCCCATAAGCTTTGTCCAGCAGAGTCTAGACTGATGACCACCTGGATTGCCTCTGGAATCCTGGGAGAAGAAATAGTGACCGTTGATCAGAAGCTAGGTCTACTACTGTTGAAAGTCCAGGATCTTAAAGAAAACCAACCAATTTGTTGTTTTCTAGTTCCTACCAAAAAGACTGAGATTTGAGGACCCCCTCTTCCCCTCTCTCCTCCTCTCTCACTCATTATTAGCATCATAAAATCAACCATGGATGAGACCTCAGAGAGATCAAGATATGGTGGAAGGCATACTTGTCTGGGATTGTGAAGTCTCTGCTTCTCTCCAGGCTCTGTGTGGTCTCAGATGAGTGATTTGACTTTGTAAGTGTCAGCACCTCCATCTCTCAAAAGGGGAGTTGAACTGCATGGTCTGTGACACTTCCAGGCCTGACATTCTAGGATTCTCTCTAGACCATCAGATTCTGGTCTAAACCTGCTTAACCAAGAATGTCAAAGGATGCCCAAGCTTCTCATCTTTAATTTGCCTCTCTCTTGGCAGGATGGTGCAAGCAGGGGAGTTGCCCCTCTTCCCCATGGTATTTAGAGGTCTCACTGCGATCACCTAGCATCCAACCCAATCCTTCCCTCTGCCAATGACCTTGAGCAGTGGCAAATGAAACACGCAGACACAACAGGAAACCCTTGATATGGAGGGCTCTTATTTTAGAGAGGAGAAAAGCGAGACGAGGAGTATAAGACCCAGTCAGTCCCTGAGATGGGCCAGGACTCCAGCCCAGTTGAGTGCCTGTTCCATAGCACTACCATGCTGGAGATGGAGATAGATAGATAGATAGATAGATAGATGATAGATAGATAGATGATAGATAGATAGATAGATAGATAGATAGATAGATATTCAAGCTCTCACTTGGTAATACCTTTTGTTCATGACTCTCAGAGTCCAGAGTCCAGAGGACTGAGTTTACTAACTCAAATCCAGTGATTATCTACCTTGTGTTCTTATTCTATGTCCATTCTAACTCCTTCCACCTTGTTTTTTAGTGGGCGGGGGGGGGGGGGCAGGGGGGCGAGGGGGGCAGGGAAAGCTGTCAGGTAAAGTAAGAAAGAAATGAGAAATAGACATTAACAAATAATTTCTGATTTGAATATCAGTGTAGTGTACAAAATCAGAAAGCAAATAAGTGAAGGTAAAAATAAAACCTCTCGTGATCCCATCGTTCAGCAATATCCACTGTGAACATTTTGGTGAGTTTCCCTCCAGTCCTTTTTTGTATACATATGCGAGTATATTCATTACCAATATTTTTTCATTGGTATTTCAAAGGGGTTTTAGGACTTACCACTTTACACCTTTGGTCTTCTATCAGTTGTATACAATCTCATTCCTATAATTCCGTATCATTGTGGTGGTTATCCTTCCTAGTTGAACCCTGATTGATAAGAGTATGTTGTTGAAACTCCTAACACACGTCAGGCCTGAATTTTGGAACTGGCTTCCCCACCTGGACATACTCCAAAAAGGAATTTTGAGGCATTTGACAGTATGTTCCAAAACAGCTCCAGGGTTTTTTAAAAGTCACCCATTGACTATCACATTTAACATTGATTGAACATCAGCTATGCATGTCAGACATTGTGCTAAGTGATTTACAGATATTATGTTACTTAATCCTAACTCCCCGGGGATAAGTAGATTATTGTTTCCATATTACAGATGAGGGACGTGGGGCTTAGGGAAGGTACATCGCTCAGAGTTGCAGAGCTAATAAATGGTAGAGTCATGCTTCAAACCCAGGCAGTTGGTTCCAGAGTCCATACTCTGGGCTCAACGTTAAATTACTCACTAACACACCAAGCTGGAGAGGACTCACCTATTGGCAGGGGGGCAGGGTCTTGGGGCAGCCACTTACACTGTGCGTAAACATAACCTGGCGAGATGAGCTCCGCTGGGGAAGGCAGCAGATGTGCTGGAGTGAGCACTGGACTCAGAGTCAAACAGACATGGGCTCCAATCCTACTCTTCCAACATGCCAGCTATGTGACCCTGGACACGTCACTGTCCTGTCTGAGCATCATTGTTCTTTCTCCTCTATGAAAGAGAGATAATAGTATTAGTCTTAAAGGTTGTGTCGAGGATTAAGAATGACAACACGTGGGGCGCCTGGGTGGCTCAGTCGGTTGAGCGGTCGACTTCGGCTCAGGTCACGATCTCGCGGTCCGTGAGTTCGAGCCCCGCGTCGGGCTCTGTGCTGACAGCTCAGAGCCTGGAGCCTGTTTCGGATTCTGTGTCTCCCTCTCTGACCCTCCCCCATTCATGCTCTGTCTCTCTCTGTCTCAAAAATAAATGTTAAAAAAAATTAAAAAAAAAAAAAAAAAAAAAAGAATGACAACACGTGAAAGCACCCGGTGTGTTTCCAGGCAAATAGCAAATGCTAGTAGAATTTAAGAGAGTCTGAATCTGAGCAGAAAGTTTCAAGTTGAGACCTGGTTCTTAGTCTCGGAGCAAACATACTTGCCGTGTGATTTTGAGCAAAGATCCTGGGGCCTTTCTAGGCCCAAGTTCCTCATCTAAGAGGTGGCTGGACTAGATGATCTCTATGACCCTGTCTAGGAGCTGGACCTTCACTGGTCTTTAGAGGAAGGAATGTGGCACACAGTGCCTTCCTTTCTCGTATAAGTCGGAAATGAGGCCGAGGTTCTCTGAGTACAATGGGCTTCTGGGCCCCTCTGCCCTGTTCTCGACCAGAGCCAGGCACTTGGAGCTTTCTGACATGTCTGAGACCTGACGAAAGTCACAAATATTTCTTAGAAAGAAGGGGTGATGTAGCGACTGCCGGGATGTCGTTGCTTTTATTAGCCCTTCTAGGGAAGGAGGGCCACAGCTTTATAATGTTCTGAATGACGAGAGAAAATAACTCCTTGACTTGCTCCGAGGAATACAGTTGGGAAATCACAAAGCCGGACGATTCCTGGCGTTTCTTACACTGAATCATACAACGATTCAGTGTAAGACAACCACTTGGGTTTTCACTGGCGGGCTCCTAGAAGCTAAGCCCTGTGGGGAGTAGAGAACTGACAGTCTCACGCTAAAGATGCCTCTCGTCAGCCTCCATCAAGGAAACATAAACCAAGAGTTGAAGAGCGTAGACAAGTCTTGTTAGGATCCCACAGAAAGGATAACTGAGGGTTTTTTTCCCCATTTCCCTGACCATGCCTCATTCATCTCTCCTCCTCTCCCAGATCTCTAACTGAGGAGGGTCCCAAGGCTCAGCCATCGGACTTCTTGTTCTGCGCTCACTTCCCTGGGGTTCTTATTCAGTTCCACAGTTTTAATAAAATCTTACCGCTGACAACTCGTGGATTTCTATCTCTGGCTTAGATTTCTCTCTGGGACTCCAGACTCAGGAATCCAGCTCCTGACCAGACCCCATTTTCTGACTGTCTATTTGGCTGCTCTAACTGAGCCATCCAAATTCGAGTTCCTCATGTGCCCCGAACTCCTTCAAATCTGCTCCACCTGCGGTCTTTCCCTTTTCGGTAAATAACGATTCCATCTGTTATAGTTGTTCAGACCAAAAAAAAAAAAAAAAAAAAATGAAGCCGGGCTTGCTTCCTTTTTCTCCACAACCCACAAACTACCAGAAAATTATATACAGAACATTACATACAGAATATTCCTCACCATTTCCTAGTCCAAGCCGTCATCACCTCCCTCCAAGATTATTATAATAGCTCCCTAAATGGTCTCTATGTTCCTACCTTGCCCGTCGGCACAGAGAGGCTAGAGGGATTCTGTGACAATAAACTTGGGCTCCTGCCCAAGCCGTCAATGGTTTTCCATCTCCTCCAGAGGAATAGAAAGAGCTTCCAGTGCCCAATGGGGTGTATATAACATACTCCCCTTTCCTCTCTGTCCTCTGTCAGTGCCCTGCCCTCCTTCACTCTGCTCTGGTGGCATCTTCAGGAGCAGCCAACGGGCATGCACTGGCTCGTGGTCTTGGTGCCTACAGTTCCCACTGCCTGGTACCTCTTACCCCAGATAGCCAAATAGTTCCCTCCTTCACCTCTCGTCAGTCTTTGGTGTAAGCTATCTGGTGGCACCTTCCCCAGCACCCCATCTCACACTGCACCCTGCTGCCTCTCTGCCCTGCTTTCCCCCCTTTGTAGTATTTATTATCGTCAAAGCCATTTCGTACTTACTATCCAGGGTATTGTCTGTTTCTCCCTGCTAGAAGGAAACTCCAAAGGACAGTGGAGCACACTGATGGGCGTTCAGTAAATATTGGTTGAAGAAATGGGTGGGGTGGTTGGCCAAAGGCTTTATGGAGAAGCCCAAGTTTGAGTGACCCTCTGAATCACAGGAGGATCTGAGCGACCATAGGCTGAGAAAGGAGTGCTCAGGATAGAAGGACACTGGGCAGAGGCCAAGTGGGGTCTTCATGGGGTGGATAGGGTCAGACTAACTGACTTACTCTTCTTCAGCCTTTACTTACCTGGTTTTATTTCTTCCAGAGCACCCAGCGTCTCTCTTTAAGTATGTAGCAAAAATCCCATGGCCGCTTGATATAATAGAAAGCTCATGGATGGAATTCAGAGCCATAGCCCTAAGTCTAGAAGTGTGCCCCGGGACTAGGTGCTTGACCTCTCTAACCCTCTGCTTGTTCATCTGTCAAAGAAGGAAAACAACACGGACTTGGGTTCTCATGGGGCTGTTGTAAAGATCAAATGAGGTAACGGGTGAGAAAGTGCTTCACACTTCGAAAGCTGGACCATGTAGTGGGGATTAGTGAAATGCAAGTGTGTGTCACTGAAATAGTCACTCTGACTCTCATATAGATTATCTAACTCAGTGGCAAGGAAAGGAGGAGAGGGAGTTCCAAACTGGTGACTAATTCAAGATACGCTTCATCTGGGCTTTTGAATACAGGAGGGGCATGGGAGGAGGGATTGGAAGATGTGCCTTCCTGAGGACATGGCTAGTATCCAAATGAAGTGTTATTTGTTCCCCATGCACCAGGTTCTGGAGATTACTTCTCCTTTCATCCTTATGTACATTTGTGGGTTGGGTGTTATTACTGCCTTCTTTAGACATAAGAAAGCCGAGGTTCCGAGAGGTTAAGTAACTTGCCCAGGGTCACACAGGTATTTGTGTTAGGGTCCAAAGAAACCAGCTTTGTTTTAAGAGTCTTTGTGTCCTGTCCATAAACTGCCTTTTCAGAGACCTTGTTGCAATGAATTGAGCAGCTGACAGTGCTGCCTGAGTGGCCTGAATTTGGGCAAGTAAATAAATAAAACATTCGGGAGCCCACACAGATTAACAGGCTCTAAGCTATTAAACATAAAAAAGGTGAAAAGGAAGGTCCATGTGCCAAGCAAGTGTGAATCCAAACCCTTTTTTAGGGCACTGCCTTGTGCTGTGAGTGGTTTTGTCACAGCAGCACATGGTAACAATTTAGAAGAAACCTGGATTTTGAGCTAAACTTCCAGTAAGAGCATAAGAAAATATAGCTAGGGAACAATGCCTACTGGTTTTCCTAAACATCAGATTTTTTTTTTTTTAATGGAGTGGGGCGCCTGGGTGGCTCCATCCCTTAGGAATCCGATTTCGGCTTCGGTCGTGAGCTCTAGGCTCATGAATTCAAGCCCCACATCGGGTTCTGTGCTGACAGCTCAGAGCCTGGAACCTGCTTCTGATTCTGTCTCCGTCTCTCTCCGCTCCTCACCCACTTGTGTTCTGTCTGTCTGTCTCTCTCTCTCAAGAATGAATGAATGAATAAATAAAAATGTAAAAACATAAAAAAAAAACAGTGGCATAAGCAATGGCATGACTTTGGGGATGATTAGCATCCTAGTCTAGGTTTATTTAGTTGTTTGCTTGTTTGTTCGTTAGAGTATAAGGGACACGTAGAGTATAGTATTGTGTAACTAATGTTACATTCGTTTCAGGTGTAGGACACAGCGATTGGACAAGTCTACACTACAAGTGTGCTATGCTCACTACACGTGTGGCTACTATCTGTCACCAGACAGGGTTCTTATAGTACCACTGGCTGTATTCCCTATGCTGCATTTTTCATCCCCATGACTTATTTAGTAACTGGAAGTCTGTATCTCCATTCCCCTTCACCCATTTTGCCCATCCCCCTACCCCCTCCCGTCTGGCAACCATCAGTTTCTTCTCTGTATTTATGGGTCTGTTCCTGTGTTTTGTTTGCTTCTTCATGTGTTTTGATTTTAGGTTTCACATATAAGTGAAGTCATAGGGTATTGGATTTTCTCTGTCTGACTTAGCATAATGCCCTCTAGGTCTGTACCCATGTTGCAAATGGCAAGATCTCAGCCTTTTATGGCTGAGAGTTATTCCATTGTGTGTGTGTGTGTGTGTACATAAACATATACATATACATACACACACACACACACACACACACATGCACACACACACACACACACACACATATATATCACATCTCCTTTATCTAGTCATCTATCAGTGGATACTTGGGCTGCTTCCGTATCTTGATTATTGTAAATAATGCTGCAATAAACATAGGGGTGCCCGTATCTTTTCAAATTAGTGTTTTCATTTTCTTCGGGTAAATACCCAGTGGTAGAATTACTGCATGGCATGTTTGTTTGTTTGTTTCATTTTTAAACATGCAATGTAATTAACAAACAGTGTCATATATTAGTTTCAGGTGTACAAAAGAATGATTCAACAATTCTGTACAGTACACAGTGCTCATCATGATAAATGTATTCTTAATCCCCTTCTCCTATTTTACCCACCCCCACCCCCCTCCTCTCTGGTAACCATCAGTTTGTTCTCTAGAGGTAAGAGTCTGGTTTTTTTCTGTTTGTCTCTTTTTTTCTTTGTTTATTTGTTTTGTTTCTTAAATTCCAAATATGAGTGAGATCATATGGTATTTGTCTTTCTCTCTCTGACTTATTTCACTTAGCATTATGTCTTCTAGATCCATCCATGTTATTGCAAATGGCAAGATTTCATTCTTTTTATGGCTGAGTAATATCCCATTATCTATCTATCTATCTATCTATCTATCTATCTATACATCTTTAGAATTAAGTTTTGAGGAACCTCCATACTGTTTTCTTCCATCAAGGCTGCACCACTTTTCATTCCCACCAATAGTGCATGAGTGTTCTTTTTTCTCCACATCCTTGCCAACACCTATTATGTTTTGTCTTTTTGACTCTAGCCGTCCTGACAGATGCGATTTCATTGTAGTTTTGAATTACATTTCCCTGAATATGAATGGTGTTAAGCATCTTTTCATGCGCCAGTGGCCATCTGTATGTCTTCTTTGGAAAGATGTCTATACAATCCTCTGCCCATTTTTTAATTGGATTCTTTGGGTTTGGGGTTGTTGAATTGTATAGGTTCTTCATATATTTTGGATATTAATCCCATATTGGATATATCATTTGCAAATACCTTCTCTCATTCAGTAGGTTGTATTTCCATTTTGTTGATGGTTTCCTTCACTGTTCAAAAGCTTTTTTAGTTTTCCTGTAATCCCAATAGTTTATTTCTGCTTTTGTTCCCCTGCTTGAGGAGACATCTGAAAAATATTGCCAAAAACGGATGTCAAAGTGATTACGGCCTATGTTTTTTTTCTAGGAGTTTTATGGTCTCCTTCTCACATAGGTCTTTAATTCCTTTTGAGTTTATTTTGGTTATGGTGTAAGAAAGTGGTCCATTTTCATTCTTTTGCATGTAGCTCTTCAGTTTTCCCAACACCATTTATTGAAGAGACTCTTCTCCATTGTGTATTCTTGCCTCCTTTATTGTAGATTAATTGACCATACAAACACGGGTTGATTTCTCCCAGACTAGATTCTAACTGGTGACATTTTGCAGCAACTCACTTGTTGTCTGTCACATAGTGGGGTTTAATCAACATTCACTGAAGATATGCAGGTATCTCTCTATATATGTATGTATAACATGTGTGGTAACAGGTATGGTTTTTGGTAATTATGTATGTAAATTTATTGGGATCATTGGTGGTATACAGGTGGATGGATACTGGGCCGATAGGTTGAAGTAATGCGAAAAAAAAAAGAAAAAAGAAAAAGAAAAAAACCCCCACCTATAATGGTGTATAGGATGCTGACAGAATACTTTCTTTAAAAATTTGTGTACCAGAGGGGCGCCTGGGTGGTTCAGTTGGTTAAGCGTCCACTCTTGGTCTTGACTCAGGTCATGGTCTCACGGTTCTTGAGTTCGAGCTTTACGTCAGACTGTCATCCAGTGCACTTAGCCATCGACTGCAAGATCGAGCTGCATAAAGGAGGCTTACACTGTGATTCATAGACCTACTTAAACAACAAAAACAAAACCAAAAACAACCCCTTCTCTAGCCACCACTGTTCTTGGTAGGTGCTATGGAAACCCTGAAAAGAGGGTCTTTGCAAAGAAGCAGAAAACTTGGTGAGATGGTGTCAGGTCAAGAGCATGAGCTTTGGATTTAACCCAACCAGGACTTGAATCCCCCTCATCTGTTTATTAGCTCTATGATCTCGGAGGCTATTTCCATTCGGGACCTCTGGCTCTTGATTTAGGAGATGAAGGCACCTGCCCATGTCTCCTGTCAGTAGGAAATAAAATTACATTTAGGGGGCTCAGCAGAGTAGCTAGCTCACAGCGGTTGTCAGTAACTCCCTCCTTCCCGCACCGGCAAACTCTCCATCAGCCTCGAACCTGACACCCTTGGGCAAAGACACTTACTGCCTTCTCCCTTCCCATCCTCTACCCCACTTAGGTGTTGGGTCAGATGATCTCTAAGGTTCTGTTAAACGATATTAACTGTTTAGTTCTATTTTTTACCGTACAGCTGGGATAGCAGGAGAGTGCATGATACACAGCCTACATTCTACACATTTTATATTAATGAGCCAGTCACTGAGCTTTATTACATTGAATCCTCAAGAGAATACCTGGAGGGGACGGTTGCTCTCCCTTTTTACAAGTGAGCAAACCAAGGCAAGAGGCATAGAGAGAAATCGTACTAGGACTCCGGTAGCCACTTGCAGAGAAGACTCTTTTGAAAGGTTTGACAACAGCAAAACAACAAAGCCCTTTATTATAACCCCGGCCTTGAAAGTGGAAATTTCCCAATTTTCACTCCATCCATTCTTCTTCTTGCACCGAAAGCATCAGTCATCTTCCCTCTCTTCTTTGCTGTCCCTTTTAAATGCTGCCATTCTAGGCTGAGATCATGACCCTCCTAAGAGCCTTCATCAAACCCCGGAAGGCAACAGGGCTGAACACAGAGACTTCCATAGCTGGTGCTCGGACAGCACATGCACAAACAAAGCTGATGCCTGGGAATCCAGCCTCTGCTGCCTCAGGCTGTGGCGCTGGCTATGAATTTTTACTGGCTTTCGACTAATTGTCTTTCTTTGGCATTTGACATACTTGTCAATGGATCCCTGGTAAAGCTGGTCTCTTTCTCTAGCCACTGATTTATATTCCCCCCAGAGGGGCTAGATTATGCCCTATATGGTGGGCACACAGCGAGCTGGAGACGGCCAGTCCAGTCCCAGATTGCATCGAGCCTGTCAGGAATTGCACTGAATTGCTGACCAGCCTGGAGTGTCTGGTCAGCCTTGTTCCCAGCCTTTCCCTCCTAGACGCACAAAGCCCAGTTTCAACCAATTCTTAATAATGCAATTAAATTTTTGGAAACCAAAGCTGAGTTTCATATTTAAATGTTGACTTTCAGCACGCAGGAAAGGTTGGCCAAATGCAGGAGTGACTGGAAGATTTTGGCAAAGAGATTAATTGGGATTTTCCATTCTCAGCGAAGCTGCGTGTGTTAATGCACAGGTAATACTCTCCTCAGGGGTTCCCAGGGACCAAAGAGTAGGCAAAGCATGAAACTGAAAACCAACATGCCTCATAAGAAATCACTAGTGTTCTCAAAAAGAAAGAAAAAAAAAGTCAAGTAGAGGCTGCATTGAACTGTTTCCTCTTTTGAAATGTAACAACACCTACCTCTCAGGGCTGTTGTGGGAATGAAATTAGAACATATATGAACAGGCTAGCACAGGGCCTTGCTCAGAGTAGGAGCAATGAACATATTTACTTGCTAACAATTCAACCCGGGAAAAGGCACTTGTCTGAGGTTAAATGACCAGGTTTTGAACCTTAAGCTCCAGCTAACTAGCCCAGCTGGTGTCTTCCCACTCTGGGTTCCAATTGACTCGTCTTTCTAATTAGAATAATAATCGTGGCTTCACAGGGTCATGACTAAAAGCACATTAAGGAATGGCGGAAAAAGTTCTTTGCAAACTAGACAGCTTTCTAGACAGAGCATACGGCTAAGGTCAAAGACTTAAATCGCTGGGGTTGAAATCCCAACTCTGTTGTTTGTGAGCTGTTCGAGCTGCAGTAAGTTGCCTAACCTTTCTGTGCTTCAGCGTCCTGTCCGTAAAGTGGGGATGAAAATACCACTCATTTCATATGGTTGTTGTAAGGATTAAATACGTTCACAAGTGTAAAGTACTTAAAATAGCACGTGCTAAGTACCATATATATGTTAGCTGTTAATTATTTCAAAGCTATGCTTATTATTTTGATGTTTATTTCAAGAATACGTTCATTCTTTTACATTCTTCTGTTATTGTGTTCAAAGTCAACCCCTCCAAGAAACTTTCCTGGATCTCTTGGCTTGAAGCAATCACCCGAAATATTCCCATATTCACCCAAAATATACCAGTTGTAGCTCGGTGATAGCCATTGTCTTTGCTTATGTGTTTGTTGATATCTCTCGCCTGCACTAGCCCTAGAGCCCTGAGTGACAGGGGTTTCCTCTTGTACCTCTGTACGCATGGTCGATGCCCATTAAATATTCACTGAATCGGGTGGAAGGAATGCAAATACACAAACATGAATGAACCTAAATATATTGGACAATAGCTAATATCAACCGCTGCGTAACTGCATTTTAAAAACTGAACACAACGGCAACCTTTAGCACCATACCTGATACAGAGTATGTGCTCAGTAAATATCTTTACTTGGAAGGATGGAAAGGTAACTAAAGGTATGTTGAGTCCAATGAAAGGCTTCAATTTATTGAGTCCCTCTTACTGAAAACGTGTATCAGATGGGTAAGCCGCTTGTCCTAGGTGCCAGGGCCGGCTCAAGATAGCGAGAAGAAAAGTAGCTCCTGACTTTAGGTACTCATATTCCAGAGGAGATACAGGCAGTCCAGTTGCTAAATAATTACAGGGGCCATAGGTGGTAAGCTGAGAAGGATGGAGGGTTACAGAAACGTGCCTTCAGCCCCTCCATCACTGCTCTGAGGCTTGCACTGCCTCGATATTAAAATGCACAGATATGTTCATTTGGGATGGCTACACCTTATCTCAAGAAGTAGGGCATGAGGAGAGAAGGTCCTACATCAAATAAAGGAAGAGGGGAGCAAATCACTAACCGGGGTGTGGCCGATTACATGCAGCAGGTGAGACCCTAAGCTAAGGGAGGTGGCACCATGAGCCGTCTATAAAGTGACCTAGATTTCTTAGCCTCAACCATTTTTATGTCAAATGTTGACAAAACAGTATATAAAACAACCAACCAACCTGAAGACCTGATCTCTCACCAACTCTCCTTCCACCAATAGCTTCACTTCATGAGGTCCCAGTTTTGCTATCAGTTGAGAAATGAGTTTGGACTGGACTAGTTCCAAGGATCATTCTGCCTTTACTATTTTTTTTTTAAAATTCTATTTTTTAATGCCTGGCTTGATGGGAAAACCAATTCTTTCTCCTAGCTTCAAATACTATGTCTATTTTGCTGAAGCCCAATTTATATCTCCAAACCAGACCTATCTTTTGGGTTCAGGTCTTGCAGAGTCAACTGTCTACTTTGACATCGGAGACATCTCAGACACATAGTGCGCAAAGCCAAGTTCTTGACTGCCGGCATCTGCCCTTCCTACAAACTTCTACTTTGAAGTGTTTCTAACTCAGTAAATGGAAACACATCTACCCAATTGCCCAAATCAGAAACTTGGGATTCATTCTTAATATCCTTCTCTCTTTCACCACCCACTCCCGATCAATCCAATCTTGCTTTCAATCTTGTCAATTCTACCATCAAAGTATGCCTCAAATCTTTGCACACCTCCCCACCTGCACTCCTAGCTCCCTTCTTCTCTCACCAGGACTCCTACCAGAGCCTCTTAAAGAATTTACTCTTGCCCATTTCTAATTATATTCCACGTGATAGCTGGGGTGCTTTTCTTCAAACAAAAATCAGATCATGTCATCACCCAGCCTAAAATATCCTAAATGATTTCTCAGTAGACTTAGAACAAACTCTAAATTCCTGTCCATAGGCTACAAAGGCCTCCATCGTCTGGCTCCTGATTCTCCCCCCAGATTCATCTACCACCAGTCTCTGCTTGTGCCATACCGACCTCTTTCAAGTCTCTGACCATGCCATGGGTTTACAGGGTTGTCTGGCCTCTGGTCCCTCTGCCCCGCCACACTTCACCCCTCACCCTTGGCCTGGCTAATCCATCCTCATTTTCACATCTCAGCTTAAAGCTTACTTTCATGGAGGGGCCTGTATCCTAAGTAAATTACATCCTTCCCCCATTTCACAGTACCTTACTTATTTTCTGCAGCTCCGTTAACATAATTTATAATAAATAATACTCCTCTGTGGATGTACTTGTGTAATGTTTGTGTCCTCAACTAAACAATGGGCTCCTCCAGGGACAAGTCTGTAATTGTTCTTTGTATATGCAAAGTCTAGCCCAGTGCTTAGCATATAGTAGGTGCTTAATAGATAATTTTTGTGGCTGCAAAGTAGTCAGACCTGAAGATATCAACATATGTGTATCCCATACTAAAAAAGTCTAACCCAGTGGGTGACAAAATAATGAAATACAGTCGACTGTGCCGTTTCTCCAAACTTTTTCGTTCCTGACCTCTAGAATCTTCCAGCACTCCTCCATTTTCTTACTGACACTTCCCAGTTTTCAGAGTTGAGAAGGGACGTATCTTGGTGTTATGTTCCCTCGCTCTGCTCCCCTTGGACACATTTAGCTTTGTGCAGGAATGTGGCTTCCACAGGTGTGGTTGGGTGAGAGGTGTTGGGAACAGGAGGGGTGGAGAGGGAAAAAAAAAAATAAAGGAACCATATGGGGGAGGTGGCTGCCCTTGCACAGCTTGGACATCGTCCCAGCTCACCCACGTCGGAGTTTTTTTTTACTGCCGTATACATCCAGTATTCTCTCCTTCCCACCTCTAGGAATCTAAAAATAAGTGAGCTGTTGATCAAGGGCTTGGTGATGGCAAACCTGGCAAGTATGGGCAGACAGGCTCCCAATTCTAGAAGTTTCCTCTTGCCACTACCGCCTGCTGTCCCTGGCCCCTGTTGAGACTGTTATGCACCCATCTACTAAGTTTGCTGGGTACTTTGTCCCATTTAGGTCCCTACTGTGATAGATTGCAGGAAGTAGGATACGGACTCTTGGGTTGTTTTTAATGTCAACAAAGCTCTGTTGCTTCATCCGCTGAATTATCGCTTTGTCCTGTTATTAAAGGTCTTCTCTCTAGCACCCGTACTCCTATTTTCTCTCTTCCTCCCTGTCGAGAACAACTTGCCCTAAATCCCTTTTATATTTACCTCAATATTCATGGGGTCCACTCGGCTCTGGTTGCAGAGACAGAAGGGATAAATGCAGGAATTCTCTTAGGAGGACAGCACTGGCCCATGGCTTTTCCTGTCACTCAGGTCAGGCCTTTGGTAGAAAGTTATCCAACCTCATTTTAGTAACTCACCCAGCAACTCAGTTCCTGGAAAAATTTGTAGAAATCCACCTCGCTGATCCTAGAAAACAGCCCTGATAAATTTGGACTTTGTTTATACCATTTGCTAAGACTGAAGTTAATTCAAAACAAATGATTTTTTTTTTCCTTTTGGGTGCAGGGGAGGGCTAGGGAGGGGCTAAGGTAGAAAGAGGAGGAAGAAAGAGGAAGAAGGTACCAAAAAGGAGGATCTAACACTGGATTTCAGTTCCCACTACTGGGAAAAGGTTCATTTCCAATTCTGCATTTCAAGAACAAAAAGACTTTCTGATGATCTTTTTTATTCTCTTTGGATCAGTATGAATCCTTAGCAGTTAATTTATGTCTTCCTGTATTTAAAAGGTTAAAATATTTCAGGAAGTGAAATTAATACATTTAAGGATGGTTACAAAGTCAAGACAGGGCACTCTACATCACCGTTCCCCAGATACAACCTGAGTCACAGAATCTGTTAGGGAATAACCTGGAAGCTTTCCTTAACTATGATAGTTCACTCATTAGTTTGTGTGTTCATTTGGTGTTCAACAACTACTTTGAACTGCATATTATAATACCCAAAGTGCTTTCTCTTGCACTGTCCTTGATTCTCCTGAGAACACTGAGAGGTAGTCTTTTAACAGAAATTACCATTTTAGAGAACAAGAAACTGAGACCCACAGAAGTTAGTCAGTTGTGGAACTTTAACTGGAACCCAGATCATCAGATTTCACATCAAAGTCTCTTTCAGTTCTACCTAACTTTAATTTCACCAACATTTCCTAAGTGAGCATTGTGTTGGGCACAAGTCTAAGAAGACAAAAATGAAGCACTCTTCTCCTTGAGAAACACCTAGCCTATGGAAGAAAGACAGAAATTGAGGCAGGGCTGTGGGGCGGAGGTAAGTGCATGGGTCCTCGGAGTCTGGTGTAGAAAACTGTTGTAGAGAGTCAAGACTGAAAAGAGCGGGAGGGCCTTGTTTCTCCGTTCTCACTGCCACCAAGTCTTAACATGCTTTCCCAAAGGGTGGCTTTTATTAATGTCAGAATTCATCTTTCTCCGTCTCATTTTCTTCTGAGCATTTTGCTGGCATTTTAGCGCCAGGGCCTCCAAAGGATGAGGGTGTTCTCGGCAACTTAATGTTTACACATTGAAAGTTGCCGGACTAAGTAATTGTTAAGATTTCGGAAATCTTGTCTGGTGGTATTGAGCACGCATCATTATCTCCAGTCCACCCTCTTGGCCGCAGAGAGGAAATGGTTATAACTGCTGGCAGATAAGCCCAACGCTAGGTAGGCTGGGCCTTGCTGACTACGGTACTATGGAAACTGGTCCGGATACAGGGCTGGCACCTGGAGATATCATCTGCCAGTTTATTACCCACAGTGCCCAGAGGGTTGAGGTGAACTTGGGCTTAGTTAAGTAGGCATCAAGCTCTATTAGGTGTGCAGTTCCTGCCAGGGATGGTCTTAGGTTCTGACATACAGACTGCGGATGTTACTGGAGGCTGTGTGCTCTCGGAGAGCATGAGGCTGGGTGACCTGACTGTTCCTGGTAGAACCTGTCAGGTACAAGAAGGTACAAAACCCAGGTCCAGGCAAAGCCCCAGCCTGCAGACTGAGCTAGCCTGGTGATCGTGGCTGGGAAGAGAGCTGAGACTCGTGGGGATCTTCCTGCACTGGATGTTGGGTATTACTGGATGGTACCTCGAGACGGCTGGGTTATATCTTGTTCTAATTGAGACTGGATGAAAAATTCGGAGACCGAACCCGCCCAAGGAGGGTGCCAATGCCTCAGAGTGACGTCAGAGTGGGAGGTAGGACACAGCATCTGAGAAGAAGCCATGTAGTTTTGCTTGGCTCAGAATCAGAACATTTGGGGCCCAGTCCTGACTCAGGGACTCTCTTCTGCCTGACCTAAAGCTAGTTTTAGCACCTTTCTGGGCCTTTGTTTCCTCAGCAGTTTGTGTGCTACCTGGGATCAGGGTCCCCTATTGTATTCATATTTGTTTCCCCGTCATCTAGCATGATGGCATCTCTTTCATAAAAGACTTTCATTGAGCTGTGTGCTGTGTGAATGAGTGAATAGAGTGAGCTGAGTGTGAAGAATTACATTAGTGGTTTCAGGGAAGAGGGGCCTATCAGAACCATGGTCCTCACCCTGGATGCCTAGATTCTGATGTCTACCCCCAGGCCATTTTTCAAAATCCAGTGGTTCAAATAATAGTATACTCCCCAAAGTTCCTAACAGCCTGTGATTCTCAGAAGAAAAAAAAAATTTTGAGGTTTATTTTTTTTTCCTTAGCATTCACTAGCCAAACATGTTATAAGAAACAAAAAATTGGGGCGCCTGGGTGACTCAGTCAGTTAAGCGTCCGACTTCAGCTCAGGTCATGATCTCGTGGTCCGTGGGTTCGAGCCCCGCCTCGGGCTCTGTGCTGACAGCTCAGAGCCTGGAGCCTGTTTCAGATTCTGTGTCTCCCTCTTTCTCTGACCCTCCCCTGTTCATGCTCTCTCTCTCTCTGTCTCAAAAATAAATAAATGTTAAAAAAAACAAACAAAAAAAAAAAACAAAAAATTAATGTCCTCTAGTTCCAGAAGAATCCCAAAGGCAGTCCATCTACCAGGAAAACTCCTGGGTGGCCTCACAGAGACAGCAAAGTAACAAGGAAACCCTTGACATTTGCAAATGCTATAAAACACCAACAAACAAGATAAGCACACTAAGACCAAGGGGGCAGAGGTAGATTAAAGATTTACAGATCTACCTAATTTGGGTCAATGTGCTCAGAAAGGGTGATGTTTTGTTATTGTGAAAACAAGTGTCTCCCAGAATGAAAAGTCTTCTCCAAGAGCGAGTGGGCCACTCTCACTTTTGCTAGAAGGTCCTAAAGATGAGGGCAGCATAAATTTTAGGCCAAACATTCAGAATTGTGAATTAGGGGACTGACTGCACTTAAAAGACTTCACCTAGGGCTTTTCAGTGTCTTCAGCTGTGCTTGTGAGACAGATATAGACAGATAGATAGATACATAGATAGATAAACAGATACCAAACTAATATATACACATTTATATAATTTGGAAGATAAAGAAAAAAATCAAGGGAGGAAAAAAGCATCTGTAATCCTATTACCCAAAGCAGCCAAAATGTTTTCTGTGTATTGTATACTCTTGTTTATATCTAGTCTATTTTTTATGAAGAGTATTTTTAAACATAGTTGTTAATCTACCATATATATATATAAAACTTCTTTTCACTTTACCTGTTACCATAGGTGTTTTTCAATTCTATTTTTTTTAAATTAGTCATATTATACTTGATCATTCTCCATCCAACACCTTTTCCCTCAACCCAGTGATGATGGAACCTCACTTTTTTTGTTGTTAGACATAACACTTAGACACATATATTCATTCAAAGATTTCTTTGCCCTATATGTTTGAGTTTTTTCCCTGTACATTGTATGCGCCTCAAAGATAGGTTCCTAGAAGTACTGACTCAAAGGGCATGACTGTGTTTGTGATTCTTGAGCCATGTGACCAAACAGATCACTGAAAGAGTCATGCTAACCAAAATGTAGTATGACAGGATTCAATTATTTAAATGTCAGCCTCCATAGTGAACAGAAGGATTGGTTCAAAGATTTTACAAGCACTTGGCAGAGACGTTGATAGATGTGGGAAAAGACAGAAAAAAGGAAGAGACACTTAAGATTCAAGTACAGCATGGGAACTAGACATCGTTGGTAACTGACAATTGGTTAGAAATTAATGAGGCCTTCCCGAATACACATCAAAGTAATAGCGGCTTTTGGTTTACCAAAGTGGATACTGCAGCAAAGTAAGTGATTCAGGGTGGCCTGGGTTGATGGGAAGCAACTCTACCGCTAATTTTGGGGGGTGGTCTTTGCAAACCATTTCCCTCTCTGGATCTTTCTCAACTGTAGAACTAATAGGTTGAAGGCTGAGGAGAGTTTAGATTATAGTGTCAAATCCAGACGATGAAGACAAATTCACAGAGTCATGGGGTCCGGTAAGCTATTTGTCTCTAAACACCCAGAGTTACAACTCTGATGAGACCCACAGTTCTATCAGAGTTGTACAATGAAATAGCAGACATTCTAGGAAGCTCTCGGGACTCCCCCAACCTCAATTATGAAGCCTCAAGATCTGTATGCCCCATATGGACTGATGACAAAGAGTTTTCTGGGCCTTGTCTCCACAGAGAATCTCCTCAGAGAAATGTTGAATCAGCAGCTTGATGAGGTGGCTTGAATCATCTACTGCTATAATGACATTTGGCCCTTTGGTGCCTCCTTAGTGTTCTCCTGACCATTCTCTATCTAAATGATGGCATATAGAAATTAGCTAAATTGCTTTCAATTTAGGAAACTAAAAGAATAAATGCAGGTTCTCTCATGTTCTGGACTCTATTTTGGGGGCATTGTTGAGTGAAAGGCAGGATCTCTTCAGATTTCAAGAGAAGCCTGGGTCACCTTTTGGAGGATCCTAGTATGGGAAAATGAGATAGAGAGATGGTTATATATATATATATATATATATATATATATATATATATATATATATAATTTGTGTTGTTTTTTTTTTAATTTTTTTTAACGTTTTTATTCATTTTTGAGACAGAGAGAGACAGAGCATGAATGGGGGAGGGTCAGAGAGAGGGAGACACAGAATCTGAAACAGGCTCCGGGCTCTGAGCTGTCAGCACAGGGGCCCGATGCGGGGCTCGAACTCACGGACCACGAGATCGTGACCTGAGCCGAAGTCGGCGCTCAACCGACTGAGCCACCCAGGCGCCCCTAATTTGTGTTTTTTAACAGAAAAATTGAGAATATAATATGGAGAACAACCCTGTACCCAATTTCACCCATTATTAACATTTCATCTTAGTATGGTACACTTGTAACAATGGAGGAAACAATATTCACACAATATTATTAACTAACATCCATCACGTGCTCAGATTTGTTTAGATTTACCTTCTCTCTTTTTCTGTTCAATACTTGTTGACATGAAGTTATCGTGTCTCCTTAGGCTTCTCCTGGCTGTGGCAACTTGTCAGACTTTGTTTTTGATAACCTTGACGGTTTTGAGGAGTACTGGGCAAGCATTTTGTAGGATGCCCTTCTACTGGAATGTGTCTGATGTTTTCCTCATAAATAGACTGGGAAATGGGAGCGAGACCACAGAGGTAAAGAACCATTTTCCCACCTTCTGTCAAAGGTTCATACAGTCAACATGGTTTATCATTGTTGATGCTGACCTTGATGTCCTGGCTGATGTAGTGTTCGTCTGGTCTCTCCATGTAAAATCACCTCCCCCACCCCCTTCCCATACCACATTCTTTGGAAGGAAGTCACTATGCCCAGCTTATACTTAAGGAGAAAGGAATTATATTCTCTCTCCTTGAGGATAGAGTATCTACATAAATTATTCGGAATTCTGCCAGGGAAACTGGGCTCTTCTCTTCCATTTATTAATTTTCCCCATATTTATTTATATCCGTGTGAACTTTGGGTACTTATTTTATACTTCGGGTTATAATCTAATATGACTCTACCTTGTTGCTCAAATTTTCCAGCTTTGGCCATTGGGAGCACTTCAGTAGCTCCAGTGGCTCTGAAATATCCCCCATCAATGTAGAGACTTTTTTTTGTCTTGATTTCCCTCCTTCTCCTTCCCCTTCTTCTCCTTCTTTTAGCAAATCTTTATTTTATGGTACAATCTGAGCACTAGGTGTGATCATTGCTACTGTGGCATCATTGCTTCTAGGCCAAATATATTTAACACTTGATATTGTAAATACCAACATGCATGCAATCACGATGCAACTGCACTATCCTTAAGACAATTCTAGACTTAGTAACAATATGACGTCACGGCACTGTGGGAGATTATGAGGCTCCTACCCTGCATCCTGCAGTGAGACCTGCACGCAAAGCTTGTGCAGGACAGTCTTCTTTCCATCCTGTCAGTGTGCCCCTAAGACTGAACAGAACCTCCGTGGAGAGCACATCAAATGTCCAAATCTTCAGCGTTCTCTCAAAGTAAGGCCACAGCAAATGGCTCTTTTGCAGGGCTGCCCACCCTATATTCGCTTTCCATGATAAGCTATGGGAAAAACAACAACAACAACAACAACAACAACAGTGGATTTAGAACCAGGGCATCAAGGTTCAAGATCTGGCTCTGTCAGCCATTCAGTGTATGTGGAAAATGCCTTCTGTCTGGGCCTCAGTTTCCATTTATGTAACACCGGTACCATTGGATTAATTTGTTGCTAAGGACCCTTTCAGTTCTAGCATATTGTGACCCAGTAGTTTGACATTGAGAGACTCTAATGGGCTCCATGTCTGCTCATCCATGGGCAATAATATTGCAGAAAGTCTAAGCCAAAGGAGAAATGGTGGTAATGGGGAGCTCACTGCTAATAAGTAGGAGCTGCTTTATCACTTCCTGAGGATGCTGAAGACTGTTAAAGACCCTATTTCGTCTAGACAATCAGGCCTGAGAAACTTTAGACCTTTCTTTTTAAAGAATGGAGATCAAAAAAGTATAGGAAATACTGAGTGAAAGTATGTCTTTTATTGCCTTCAAGTTTGTTCTGGAAGATCAAGGCTTTTTTTTTTTTTTTTTTTTTTTTTTTTTTTGTAAGGGCAAACTCCTCATCTGTTATTTCCTCTCACTTCAAATAATTACCTTTAAGGCAGTGATAGCTGAGCTACCTCTAAGTTTCTTACCAGGAATCTCTCTCTAGGTTTTTTTTTTTCCTTCCTTCTTGTGTGTGGGGTGTGTGTGTGTGTGTGTGTGTGTGTGAATGTTATGACATATTTTTCACATCCACATGGAGCCCAGTGGCTTAAAGACTGCCCAGTTTACAAGTGTCATCTCCTTCCTATCATTGACTGGGACAGTTTCCAAAAACAAACAGAAGGAAAAAAAAAAAAAAGAACTACAGTACTGAAAATACACTTGAGAATTGTCACAGCTGATTATGAATGCTGGAGATCAAAGGTACAAGGTCTCAGAACCTGTCTCCTCCAACTCAACTTTAAAAATCTTCAATTGGTTTTTGAACCCACTCAGCATAACCCCAGACTTTGGTCTACAATTGGTTAAAAATTGATAGAGGGGAGGATTCTAGGACTGCCTTCTTTACTTAGAAGTTTAAATTTTAACCCCTTCCCCCACGCCAGGTACACACATAGATATAGCTCCTCTTCCGTTCCCCCACCTTAAAGTCATGTAAATATGTATCTGGATATAAAGGTATAGAATTTAGAAGAGATAGCTACCATGCAAATCACCCGGTTATTTCTTCACACGGTTGAGGAAACTGAGTCCTGACAAGTGGTTTTGCTCCAGGTTCTAGAACAGAGTTCCGGGCAGCACTGTAATTAGAAACCCAGGGTTTTTTGGCAACGAATCCAGGTTGTTGTTGTTTTTTTCTTCCTACCTCGCACCATGCCCCTGAGGAGGTAACGTGTTTTTGTGTGTGCGTCTGTATGTACATATGTTACACAGTCACAGACATGTAGAAAACATGCAACAAGCATCTGTAGTCTGACCTCAGGGAACAGTTTAATGACTCGAATTTCAGGCAGCTGAAAGGTTTCTGCGGGTGGAGGTTGAAATAAACAAGAAAAGCCACTGTGGAGATGTGAATGGAAAAGTACCGAAAGCACTCCCTCCCTCCGCACATTCTTCCGCTCTCCAGCTCTGCCTGCCATCAAGCCGGGCTTCAGATAGGCTTCTGCATAGCCAGGTGTACAGAGGGTGGTGTGGAGAAGAAGGAAAAAAAAAAAAAATGCAGGCACAACACGCAAATCAAGTTTTTCCACTTCTGGCCTTAGGTAGTAAAGACAGCTCAGCCGCAGGCAGGGTGGGCCAGCTACCCAGAGTTTACAAACACTCAAGTGCTTTCCTCTCTTCATCCCTTCCTGGTCCAGCTGCTGCTTTCCTTCATGCTAAAGTTTCATAGGAAGTGAAAACCCTGCTATTCAAAACAGTGATCCAGTGCAATCCAGTGCAATAAACAAATGATTAGGTGCCCCGCCCCACCATCACTTCTCTATTTTAAGCTCCCGATATTTATTTCCATTTTAAATAAGTGAGAAAAGTGTGGAAAATCAGTGTTGTTGGGGGGGGGGGGGGGGACTCTGAGCTAGGCTGAAAAGGTTTCTAAAGAAAAAAAAATCTCAGAATAAAACAGGCTGAAAGCAGGCAGCATATGGATCAAAATTAAACGTTGACACTTCTTTTTCAGAAGGTAGTAGCTGGAAATCATCTTCTGTTTTTTTTTTAATGTCTCAAAACTTTCTACTCAATTTCTCTAAAATATACCAAGAAAACTCCTTTCTTTCTCCAAGAATACACGGAGCTCGTTTACAATAGGTCTAAATGAAGAATTTGAAAGAAAAGGAATAGGTAAAATGTTATGCATCAGGTGGAGAGTATCTCCCACACCCACCAGAAGTCACCTAGAATAGCACAGCGCCAGAGACCAACGTAACCAAACCCAATGCCCATCAAAATGCAGTATCGTCAGGACTTGGATTTCGTTCTGAGAAACAATTTACAGATTATAAGGAGCCCAAAGCAGTCTTGCTTTCCTCAATTCTGCCAGAAAACAGGATACTCTCCTCCAAAGCCAGGTAGTCAGATCACCCTCATTCTCCTGAAATGATGCAGGACCCTCAAAGGAATACCCATTTTCAGTTTTGTCCTGGCGTCATGCATGCCTCTGGTGAGGGCCACCTCCCCTCTTCAAAGAGTGAAACCTGGGGGGAGGTGAGTGATTGATCTGCAACGTTCCCTCCAGTTCTAAAATCTCTAATTCTGAGATGTGAAACCTTAGAGACCTACCAAGGTGTCAGAAGTTCCTGACAGGTGAAATCAACTTCCTGTTTGGAGCCTCCTTAAAAAGAGGACAAGAAGGTGTTTATTCCAAGGATAGCTTTCTTTTCAGCTATGACTGAATTGTGGGGAACTGGATGCAAAATCTGTTCGTTAATTAAATGTAATATTAGGACCAGGCTATTTGATTTGTAACAAACCTTATATTTACGCAGCAGTTGTGTTTAGGAACCTATTACTATGCCCATCCCCTGGGCAAAGGGCTTGACCTGGTCTTCTGAGTATTAATAGCCAGGGACAATTAAATGATAAGACTGGTGGATACCTAGTCCCTCCAAGTCGACAGGAATCACTCATAAGACCCCAGACATGGAATCTCTCCTTAGAGCTTCTTAAGGATGATTTAAAAGAATTTGAATACATTCTTTCTTTAATCCTATATAACATAGCACTGCTGGAGTGAGGGAGCCCACACAGTGATGCCAACTGGCTACTGATGGGGAGAGATCAAGAATGCGGGAAAGAAGGACATTCTGGAAGAAATTCAACTGGTATAAAATCTGACAGTTACGCTCCCAGGAATTGAAAAGAGATTGAGGAGTGGGTGCACAATTTTCCTCATTGTTCACTCAGTAGAGAGAAAGGGATCTATCCGAACATAGTCTCTATCTTTAGAAAATTTTCAATATTTTTTTTTCTTTTAATGGTGTCCTTCCGATCAATTTCTTTCAGTGTAAACACTGATTTGGCAAAAAAACAAAGCCAAAAACAAACCAAAACAAACAAACAGAAAAACAAAACAGTCGTAGAAATGTGGGACTCTGGCACTTGGTCCCAGAAATAATGTGCTGAAAAGGTTCGAGGTCCCTTGTGGTGGGGTTAACTATCTATAAACCAGGCCTGGTAAGTTTTCCCTGTAAGGGCTCCCTGCAAAGAATTAAAAAGGGCTGAGGTACAAGAAGGGTGAATTCCTTCCCAGCCCCCATTTTGGCTGGTTCTATAGCCAGTGGGAGCAGATTTCCCTCTGCTCTGCAGCGCCCCCATGGGGCTAAGATTGGAGTGGCAAAGAGAACGCAGCAGGGACAAACGGTGTTTAAGGTTTGGGTTGGTCAGGGGCGCTGGCAGGGGACCAGTGACACAGGATGGCAACTTTGATTAGAAAAGCCATGAAAAATCATACAAGTAATGTCCATCATAGGATCAGTAATAGGGCAGAGGCGTACATCTCACATTCCAAACCATACAGATACACCTGGGAAACCCTGAAACTCTTGCTGCTCGTAAAGATAGAAAAAATATAACACATATAAATGCACAGAGAAAATCACCTCAGCAAAATCGGGGTATCATTTTGAATCCAGTGGAATTCATTTAAAACTCTGAAAAGGAAGGGGAAGGAGACAATAAAAAAGCAGATAGTCCGCCTTCTGGCAGAATGAATCTGCACTTGACAGTCTTTGGGGGTAAAATGTTCATTTCAACAACAGTGACAGGATTAGGCCTATGTATATTTTTCAAAAATCCTTTACAAGACAGGCTCTTCTGCAGAGGCTGCAGTAATCCATCTGTCAATAAGTATTAAAATATTCAGATTTCATAGAAACAGATACTTACATAGAAACAGATACCAACCCCTTTGGACCTCTCCTGGTTCTAAAATTCCCAACACAGCCTTTTAAAGGTGGTGGTGGGGCGGGGGTGCATTGACAACAGCATTTTCAGCAATAGATCTGAACTTCCCGTGGACTTTTCCTGGGAAAAGGAACCCAAATATCCCAGGAAACAGCCCGCAATCTTTCAGAGCTCTGCTCACTGCTCCATTATAAACTCAAATTTGAGGTTGGGAGAGGTAGATTATTTTGGGACATATCTTTTTTGGAAATTAACATGTGCAGAAATTTTGTGGAACCTTTAAGAACTCATCTGTAATTTAATGAGTCGCCTGAAGGACTCTCCTAGCCAAGGCTCAGAACAGCCTGACCTTTGAAAGCTGCTTCTGGTCCAAACATTTTGGGTTAATTCTTGAGGAATCTGAAATATTATTTTCCCCTCACACCCTTCTTTTAAGAGAGAGACATAAAAGAAACAAGAGTCTCCCTCATTCGGGGATGAGTAGGAGGGGAAAAAACCCCAACCAACATTTAAATAGGGAAACTGGCAGTTCTGAATAAACAAACCAAGGCCCACAGTGAAATGATTCTGCACTGCATTTGCCTTTAAAAAGAAAGGAAAAAAGAAAGAAAGAAAGAAAGATTTCCCCCTTCTCCTCCTCCTCCCAACTAGGCTCGAAAGCTAAGACTGTGCTGCGTGCAGAGCGCTGTAGTTGTAGCACAGTCTGTTCTAAATACACGCAGTATCTGTGATACTGGCACCGCAGGCCTTTAGAATTCCCTCCGGCTGATCTCTTAAACACAGACAGAAGAGATTTTTTACAACGACCTTGAAACAAGCCGGGGCGGGGGGGAGGGGGGGGGGTTGCGGGGGATCAAGACCTTAAGAAAAAGGAAAACACAAACCTGTATTTGGTTCACATAATTTTGTAGGACACATGCATACACATACCCAAATACACACACGTTCCTTTCAACAAGAAATTTCCTGACAGTCAACAATAACAGAAAGAGTAAACCCACCACTTGCTGTCCTGGAAAGAAACAAACCAAACCAAAACAAATCCTTTGAACATGTCCCTCAAGCGCTGGAGTGCCTCCTCTCAGTAAAAGTCCAAGGGAAAGAAGAAAATTGCAGCCTCCCCCCCGCCCCGCGCCCGCCCCCCAAAAAGTGGGGGTTGGGTTTGTTACATGCGATCAAAGATTTAAGCTGCTTTCAATAGTATCAATATTAAAATAACACATCTTCTTTAAAACGCATGAGAGATTAGATGGGGAAAAAAATCACACACACACACACACACACACACACACACACACACACCAAAATCAAACCGATGCGGGATCCTACTATTTACGTAACACCACAAACTTGAAAAAGGCAAAAATCAGAAGCAAAAAAATCCGAAAATCGTCAAAATACAACAACCAAAAAATCCCAAGCCACCACATCAACAAGGAAACAAAACAAAACAAAACCAAAAAAATCCGACCCAAATAAAATAAAGCAAATGAACCCACCGAAAACTGCTTGGCAAATATTTTTCTCGTGGTGCCTAATATTCTAGCTGGAAAGAGCTGTGGTGTTTATTGTTTTTTTCTCTTACTCGCCTCTAAAGCTACTATACAGAACAGACTTTTTCCAACGGGTCGAACCTCTCGCTCCCTTTTGTGTATTTAGCTCGAGGAGCCGAGTTTAAGGGTAAGAGACGAGGAATTAGCCCCAGACCCCGGGAAAGCAAAGCGCACTCCCCCTCTTATGTCACCGAATAGCAAATTAGTTCTCAGAATTCCAGAGGCCGAGCTTTGCTACAGCGAAGACGCCGACGTCACAGAGGGGGCGCCCACGTGACGCTGGCGGAGCAGGCTGTACCAACGCGCAGGGTCCGGGGAGGGAGGGACGCCGTCTGGCCCCTCCAGCCTCCAACAGGAACCCCCAAATCTGAGATGTCCAGACGCTGAAGAATTCGAAATCTTCCTGGAACTGGAAAAATACTGTGGCTTTGAGGGCTTTCCATGGGCCAGGAGAGGCAAAAGTCCCGGAGAGCTGACACCGAGTCCTCCCCTGCCACGTAGCAGTGGTAAAGTCCGCAGCTCAAATTCCGAGAATTGAGCTCTGTTGATTCTTAGAACTGGGGTTCTTAGAAGTGGTGATGCAAGAAGTTTCTAGGAAAGGCCGGACACCAGGTGATTATTGCTGTTGCTGCTGCCGCTGCTGCTGCTGCCGCCGCCGCCGCTGGTGCCGCTGGTGCCGCTGCCGCCGCCGCTGCTCATGATCATTATTTTACCTTTTAATTCTTTTTTTTTCCGCTCTTGCCAAATGCTTTGGCTCCAAGTTTCCTATGTGTATCTATTGATATAAATGTATATATTTATTTATTCTAGCTGTCAGGTGTTAAAATAAATGCCGAAGATTAGTCCCACGTCTCTCCCACTCTAGGATATAGATTTTTATATATTTATTATTTTATTCTTGTTGTCTTTGAGTGAATCGGCCGGTTTGGGGAGGCTTTTGCCACCCTCCCTGGTGTTGTTTTGGTTTTGGAAAAGGAGGTGGAGGAGAGGAAGGAGGGGAATTAGGGGGCGGCCGGAGCCGAGAGGACGAGACAGTGTTTTGGGGGGGTGCTCCGGGCAAGTCTGGGGGCTGTCTGGCCCCAGACGACGGAGAGGACGCGCGCTCGCGCTCTCGCTCTTTCTGCTGCTGCTTGCGTACGGCTTGTGATCTCGCTGGATTCGGGCGGCTGTGTTTTTTCCCTCTTCTCTAGCTTGCAAACTGCCTTCCTCGCTCCCTCGCTCCTGCCTCCCCTTCCCTCCCTCCCTCCTCCTCTCCCTCGCCTCTCCTTCCTTCTCCGCTCCCGTCCTTCTGGGTGACTCCGGGAGACGGGGAGGGAGGCTGCCCGCTCGCTCGCCCCGCTGGCTCCCTTCCATCGGCCTCGCTCCTCTAGATTCCCTGCCTCCGAGCCGAGATTTGGGAGGAAAAATGCAAGCGAACTCCTCGGGTTTTGTTTTTCTCTCCCCCCACCTCCCCATAAACCCAGTTGAAGTATCGTTTCTACTATTTCCTTTTAGAGCCGCGATCTTCCTAACGAGATCCGAGTGTTTTGGTGTCCCCTTACCCTGTGTTTTGGGGGAGGTTTAGCTTGCCTGGGGGCGGGGATGTTGAATACTTTGAAAATTATTCTTTCATGTTGCAGTCGAGGGAGTCAGGAACCCCGCTCACTCCCTCTCCCCATCCCGAGGAGAGCGGCTGGTGGCGGGACAGGGATTTGGGGGGTGGGTGGCAAAGGGGTGCGCGTTTGCACCTGCGGTGCCGTTTAGCGTGCGGGGACTGCGGGAACCTTCACCGGACGGCCCAGACGAGCGGGAAGGTGGCGGGATTTCTGGCGGTCGCGGTGTTTGTGTTTTGGGCGCTGCGTGACTCGGTGTTAGCTCCCAATGGCTGTTCCCCGCCTCTCCTAAATTTTGTCTTATTTTTTCCCATCGTGCGAGCTTTGTAAAAAGACAACTGCCAGCCGGAGAGTAGCCGACATCAGGCTTCAGATTCTCGAGGTCCTTGCACTGGGCGAGGGGAAAAACAAACAGCCCCAGCCCGCGTTCCTACGTGCAAGACCCGGGAGGAGAGAAGGGCACTCTGTGGCTCTGGGTGGGGGGCCTGGCGCGGGAGAAGGGGGCGCGGGCGCGAAAGGGAGATCTTTGTGAGTGATTTTGCAAAAACGGATTGCGAGGTTGGTTGGATTTGCAACCTGTGGCTCTCCTGGAGGGAGTAGGAATGGGGGAAGGCGGCGGCGGCGGCGGCCCGGGGCGGGAGCGGGTGGGGAGTTGGAGCCTCGGAAATCCGCTGGGCTCTTGGGCAGCGGGAGCTAGGGGCCACCCCGCTGCGGGATGTAGTGACCGTGGTCAGTGTCTTGAGAACTGTGGATTGCGTTGCCTTTATGATGCTGTGTTATTGGAACTCTGGCGAAAAATGGAACTAGTGTTACAATAATGAGTTTTAAAACTCTCCCATGGAAAACAAAAACACAACCCAATAGATTTTAAAAAGAAAGAAAGAAAGAAAGAAAGAAAGAAAGAAAGAAAGAAAGAAAAAGAGAAGAAAAGACCTTTCTATAGGGTGCCCCTTTTTGCAATGGTTAAGACTTGGTGGTGAGGGTCCAGACTGCTGAACAGGGAGAAAAACCCCAAACAGGATACCGAAAGTCCAGAGCTGTTACTGGGTCCCTCACAGATGATCACAGAAAGCTGGACATCCCCATCACCACCACCACCAGCTACAGGAAACTAATTTAATTTTTTAATGGATTTTTTTTTCCATTCAGGTTATAGTTTCCAGGAGGAAAATCTTGTCACTCTTTACTTTTTCTAAGTGTCAATACATGCATTTTTTTTTCTGTCAAAAAAAAAAAAAAAAAAAAAAGTGGGGCAGGACAGAGGGAACCAGGGAAAGGGCTGTTTAGAAATACAGTTTGTGGCTCTGAGCGATGCCACTGGCTTCCTCTACAGAGACTGTCAGTTTCCCTTTTTCTTTGCAAGGTGTGTGTGGTTTTAATAAATAACTTTAAAAAATAAGAGGGGGGCCGGCAAGATCTGTCAGGAGACAGGTATCTATTTTGCTCACTATTTACTACCAAGAGCCTTTGGCTCTGGAACAGAACCTCGTAAATCTGCAGCCCAAGTTGAAGTTCATCTGGCCCTAGTCCACACGCTATTCCTGGAGGTAGCAAACATGAGCTCAAAGGAATGAGGTGAAATCACATTCTTGCTTTAAAATATATACCTTTTTTTTTCTTTTTAAGGAGAAAGGATATTGTCTCAGAGGGGAGGAGGAAATGGAAAGAGTGTGCCAGAAGATGGGCATTCCCTTGCTACATGGCTGCAGTTGAGTCCTCAGGCTGAAATAGAAACCTGTAGATGGGAAATATTTCCCCCTCCCCCCACTTATAAATAGAAGTTTCCAATATCCTATTTGGAAGACTCTCCAATACTGCAGGCCCAAGCACTGGCTGGTTTTAAGGGTCTGTTGATAGTGACAATAAGGCCAGAAGCTGTTGGTAAACGGGGCAGCTTGAAGGAGAAGGAAGCCAGAAGAGGGAATTCTCCAATTGGCCTTTTCGTCTGTGCTGTTCTGAAGGGTTTTACCCCATGCTTTCTTGAAAAGACTCTCCAATTTATTCTGGGTTTGGTGGACAGGAATGGGACTCAAAACTCTTAAGCTGTCGTTTGCTGAGCCCTGAAGAGTTCCAGTTATTGGTTGAGTAAAAGGGTAGCCAGGACTAGATGTCAAAATCCTTCCTTCCCTCTCTCCCCTGCCCGGTAGCCACACTCACAACCCACTTTATTGTGAAAAACTTAGAGATTCGGAGGTGGTGGTGCGGCAGCGCCACCCCTCGGTGGGTGAAACTCTATTTGCGAAAGTCAAATATTTGAAAAACATTGTGAAATGACCTTATGAGGATTTTTTTCTTTAGAAAAAGGAGATAAAACTACCTTTAAAAACAAAAAGGACTTTGTAGTAGATCTCTCAAATGGGGAGGAAAAGAGTTGCTTTCCAGCTAGGATAGTGTCATAACAGGCAAAGAAGTTCCGAGTGTGTGTGTGTGTGTGTGTGTGTGTGTGTGTGTGTACGCGCGCCCGCGGAGGGTCGCCTAGTTGGCTTTTAGGTGAGTTCTCCAGACGGAGGTAGCCTCCTTCCCCCTTGGACTTGACTTCTCAGAGCACCTGAATTCTGTTGCCAGTCTGACACTGACAGAAGGAGGAATGTGTTGGTGTAAAAACAAACCAGTGATTGGAAGTCCTGCAGTTTTGCTGGCGGTGATGGTGGTGGTGTATATGGGGGCTGGGCTGGGGACGCAGGTTTGTGGACGGCATGGGGGCAATGGTAAGCCAGTCTAGCAGGGTTTGGAGCTCTCTGGGAGTTGAAATAGTGTGGCGCGTGCCGGTTTCCTGCACTGCGCAACAAGTGGGAATGCCGCCGCAGTGATCCGGCCGAGGGTGCCGTGTTGTGGTGAAGCTGGCCCTTTTCTCTTCTTCCCACTCACTGGAAGCCAGGAATGGCTCTTCCCAGTCCTCCCAGCCTCCCAGCCTCCCAGCCTGTGACCAGCAGCCCCACCAAAAGACCATAATTCGGTAGGGTCTTTGGCCGAGAGCTGTAAGCCTGGGTGGAGCCCTGTCCTTGGCCTCCAGGGCCCCTTTTCTCCGTGGGGATCAGGAGTTGATTCCCGGGTCGACCAGTATTTGGCAAGAAACTCTGCTAATACCTTCGAGTTCCACTCTGCTTTTTGAAGACAAGCGCTCCCTTTCCTCCCTTCTAATATATTCAGCCCTTCCGGCTGGAAAAAAATCACCGTATAATTTGTGAACGCAGCTCCAGATACCGTGTTGTGGCTGCTAGAGGAGTGCGCATCGGGAAGAACGGAATTACATCCAGTAAATTAAACGTTTTGCAGAGTTGCTTACAGAGGCAACCTCCTCCCCCTAACAGATCATAAAAGAAAGAAAGGAAAGGAAAGAAAGAAAGAAAAAAAAAAAGAAAAGAAAAGCCGGGGACAGTCGGTTGTGGAAGGCTGCGGAGGCGCGGTAATTTTCGAACGTACTGAGTCTGCCACCTAGTGGTAGATCGTAGCCGAGTTCCCCGTCTGGGGCGGCGGGCAGCCCCTGTCACCTTCGGGTCTCCCAAGTATCCCCATCAGGTACTAGGACTGACAGAGGAGGAAACCATTCAGTGAGGATGACATCCGGCCTCCAAAGTTTTGGTAAGATGGATGGAGATTAGGAATCCTCCAGATGCTTGTCCTGTCCACGGTCCCCCAGCGAGGGGCATCAGCCTCCACTAAGAGAACCTTAAGATAACCCGTATTGAATACACTATCTCTCTGTCTCCGTGGCTTCTCCCTGGGTGAAGTGTGGGGGGTGGCGGGAAGCCTTGGGGACTCTAGGACATAAAGCTCTTGACAACTGAGGAAACAGGCCTCATGAGGGTGGTCTGTTACCGGTGAGTTAGTACCCTAACTGGGACAGATTTTTTACTTTCTGAATTCCAGGTCAGTGACTTAAATAAAGTCAAAGACGAGTTTATCTCTGCTCCTTTGGAGTACCTAAGAGAAAGCAGCAGCAGTGAGATCCATGGTTTTAATGTCTCAGGTCAGCGTAGATGGAAACAGTTACCCAGGTGCCTTGGAGGAGTTTCAGAAAGTATGGCATAAGATTTTCAGTGACAGGTACGGACAGCCTAATGTACTGATGAGGGTGGCGGTCTCAGATCTTGAGGAGGGTGCTTGTGTTAGCGGGTGATTAGGTCCCAGTCCCTAGACTTGCAGAGATGTACCTCGCTTCTCCCCAGGCTCGCATTTGGATACTGAAATAACTGTCTTCCCCTTCCTTCCACGCTGCTTAGTGACTTGACCAGAAATCAGTTATGGAGGGGGGTGAGGAAGATGGCAGGGGGGTCATATGGACAAGCAGGGGGTAATCCCTGTAGAATTTTGGCCACAATAGTTTCTTCTTAAGCAAAGTTTTATTTTCTTGGAGCTGAAAACTTAAGATGGCAAAGCGCGCGTACGGGTGCCGGCGACCCCTAGCGACGGCCGCCGGCGACGCACACCCGCGGGAGGTGCTGCCGTCTCCACCTCCCTGGTCCTAGGAAATCGAGTTCAGCATCTCCCACTGCGGGAACTGTCGGAGGCCGCGTCGGAGAAACGCGCCTCTGTTCGGGTTGGAAACGAATCTGGGGATGTGTTTGAAGAGCGGTCAAGTTTGACTCATCGCTTTCCAAGGACAGTTAGTGCCTTCCATCTTCATTAAGGTGAATAAAGACCTTGGCTGACTTCTGTCCAGATCGGATTTTTAAAGGCATTGTTTGCTTGGGGACATCATGCCGCGCTCCCCTCCCCCGGCAGCCTTTTTGCAAAGGCAGAGCCCAGTCCAGCCTGGATGACCGAGATATCTCTGCTTAGGGACGTAGTTTGTTGGCATTGTCTGCCGGCTCTTTCTGGAAGGCTGTCGCGAGCTGGGCGCATGGCGAGCGTCCCTTCTGCAGCTCCTCTTCAGATCTTGATGATAAAACACATCCCTCTATTTTATTGCATTTCCTAGAAGCTTGCAGGCTTCAAAGAGCGCTGTTGGCAGGAAACGTGATAGAAATAAAGTCAGGACATAATGTCCCCGAACACCTCGGTCATCCAAAGCGCCTGCCGAGGCTACCGCGTTATCAAATTCGCTTTCATTTATTGTCTACTCCACTCTCCCGCCCCCCAGTCAAGAGAGCGAACAGTGTTTCTCCCTTAAAACGAAAACGAGCGCGCGGTTTAACCCCACCCCCTATCGCTGGACCACTGTGGCTAAACTGGAGCAGCCAGTTAGCTGAGAAGCTGCGCGGAAAGGGAGCGCTTGGGCAAGAGCCCTGATGCTGGTTTCACTACGGCAGCTCCAGCTTTAATTAAAATTCCTCGTCCCCCCCCCCCCCCCCCGCCCCAAACAGTGCATTGCACTTCCAGATTCTCCTTTGGATTTCTCAGAGAGTTATTGGTGTTATTAGATTACCAATAATCCAAAGGCCGGCCGGGATAGAGAAAGGTGGGGGTGGGGTGGGGATGTGAAAGGCATTCTCCAAATCTGGAGCCTGTGTCTAAAGTAGGTCAATGGGAAGGAGAGGCGGGGCTACATGGATATTGTCGGTTTCTAGCCTTGATGGAGGGCTCTCTCTAGTGTCAAGCAGCGGTAAAACATGATTAGGTTTTAGCTCCCGGAACCACGGGACTCCTAATTTCCAATAAGTGCATGTACTTAATTTTAACTTCCCTTCCTAGATACTCACCCCACTCCATATTAAATTTCAACCTTCGCTTTCACCTTTATTCCACCGGGCGAAGGGATGAGAAAGCCTCCAAGTAAGATTTTATGAGGCGGACGAGGCCCAGTCTTTACCTACCGCCCAGACCCCGCCTCCGCCGCTGATGGGATGCGCGACGCAGTGAGAGACCACCCGCGGGTTTTAGGAGAGGACTATGGCCTCAGGGGCTACGTCTTTCATGCCCCTCGCCCCGGAAAATTACTCTCGGAGCCCACTACTAGGACCACTTAGGAGAGGGCGCCCAGGGGTTATAATTCCGAGGAAGGCCATGAGAAAGCTAGGCAATCCAGGAGCGCGCCCATGCGCGCGCTGGGGTCAGCGCCCCGGTCCCTGCGCAATCCTAACCGCGTCTCTACGTGTTTCGGAGAAATCGGATTCCGAAATCCCGAAACCTAGCCAGGTTTGGCCTGGCAGCTCCTATTCTAAAGACTTTGGGCGGAAACCGAGCTGAGTAGGGTTCCCCTACTTGCCAACGTAGGCGGAAGGGGCTTTCGGTTTGGTTTTGCTCCAGGTAGGCTGGTGCGCACTGGCTGGAGACCCTCAGTCCTAGGGACTCCCATCTTTCTACTTTGACGCCTGGCCTATAACCAGCCCCTTAAGGGGAGGGGGGGGGGGTGGAGCAAGCAAAAAGAGAGAAAGGGAAAAAAAAAAGAGAGAGAGAGAGAAATAAATAAATAAATGACGCACCAGGCAAACAAACACCAGAATTAGGCAATTCTAAGTCCTGAAATGAGTTTCGGATTGGACCCGAATTCCTGGGTTCTGGACCGGCTCTGCTACTCACTTGTGCGACTTTCCCCATGTATAAAATTTTTGTGGGGGAAGGGTTGGACCGCGTGAACTCAGAATCCTGGATCGGGCGCCGGCTAGGGATTTAGGGGAAAGTGTGCCTATTCCCCGCGAGCCTCCCTGGGCGGCCCCCCCTCCCCGGGTGAATCCCCGGCGGCCCTCGCGCCGCAGGCAGCGATCCTGGCGGCCGTCGGGGGCCGGCAGCTTCCTGGAAAGTTACTTCTCGTTGGAGCCGGCGATAGGCAGAGAGTGTTCTGTGAAATCCGCTGAGCTGAGATCAACTACGTTCCGGGAATGAGAGGGCTGTGCCATTCCCCTCACTGCCCACTGCCTTGACGGCGTAACAGGAAAAAAAAAAAAAAGGCACACACAATGTTAGCTACCGAAGTGTACGAAACGTTTTATTTGAATGTAACCAAATTAAAGGTTGCCACGATCTCACCACGGGGCCTCCGACGCGCCTGCGGGGGCTTCGAGGCAGATGGGCCGCGGCGCCCACAGAACGCCCGGGGGTGGGCGGTCCCTGGCGGGCAGGTACGGTAAGGTCGGGGTGGGCGCATCTGCCCGGGCTTGCTGTGGCGCGCAGGGCTCCGGTTTGTGCCCGTGTGACCCTGTGAGAGGAAGCGCAGTGCCCGCCGAGCGGGAGAGACAGGGAAAGGGTGGATGGGGGCTTTCGTGTTGGCTCACTCTCTCTCTCTTAACCTGGCTCTCGTTCTTTTCTGCCCTCCTCTCTTGTCTCTCTGCCTTCTCCTTCGGCTGCCTTCTCTTCCCTCTCTGCCTTTTGTACAGGGAGAGGGTCCCTCGTTTTTCTTCTCCAGCTCCTCTAAAAGATCTGCCTTCTCCTCAAGGTGCCGAATTGAAAATCCCGAGGGAAAAGGCAGAGGAGAGAAAGTGTGTGGGTGGAAAGACAATATTTAGGTCTCACTTCGTGGTTCCTGCGGCTGGGGCGGGGTAGGGGTGGGGGGAGCCCACGTCTGGGCCCTTGCAGTTGTCAGTTTCCCTTTGACAGCCCTGTTCTTTTGGCGGTTGTTTCTGTGTAATGAGTATTGTGTGTGGCGTCCATGGGATTCCGGCTGAAGCTTAGTAAGACAGAGTTTGTCCAGGACTTTGCTGGAGATTAGCTTTCAGTCTTGGGCAAGGCTTATCCCATGAAGCGTCGGTGGCCTCCCCAGTAAATCAGGGCTGTTATAAAGATCACATACGATGGATGGGGAAGGCCTGAGTGGTCTGTAGGAAACAAAGCAGCTGCTAGGGGTCCTTCCACACTTGTGGCAAATAGAGGGAGGCATGGCTTCCCACATCCACCGTAACACGCACTCACTAGCTGTGAGGCCCCCTAAGATAGACCCAGCTGAAGAAGAGGTGGGCTTAATAAGGATGTGAGCCTCAGTGTGTGTGCGTTTGTTTTTGACCAAGCCAGGCAGAGGTTTAGGATGAAAAGTGCCCAGCCCCAGGGCCTGGCTGACAGACCCACCCCCACCCCCACCCCACCCGCAGGGGGCAGGAGGTGGGAACGTGTTGTTTGTTTGCTTCGATCTGCATATGGAGTGAGTCATTGCCACTTGTCAAGGTGAAATGGCAGATCTGGGCTTCCTGTGGTTCCAAAAATCTGTGAGTGGAAATCCACAAGCGAGCTGGTGGTTGAAGCTGGCTAAAGGAGAGCCTTAGATATTCCAGAAGTGTTCAGGGATGTTTTGCACGGGGGGAAGAGAAGACAGTTTGTAAATGAACCTCTCACGTGTCTCCAGTGTTCTTTTTCAACAGAGACAATCATTGAACTTTGGTTAGGACAGTTCAGTGTATTTCTCTTTGCCCGTCTTGAGTTAGGATGGGGAGAGGAGGAAATAGGTTCTTTCCTCTCCTTCTTTTCCTCTCCCTTCCCCCACTCCCTTCCCTTATCCTCACTCACTCACATGCACACACTAACCTTGAAGCCGATGGGATTGAGTGACTGGCACTTGGGACCACAGAGAAATGTCAGAGTGTTTGGTTACAGACTCAAGGAAACCTCTCATTTTAGAGTGCTCATTTGGTAAGATTCAGCAGCCTGGAATGGGGGCAAAGTGTTTGTGTGGGGGAAGGAACTTAAGAATGAGATTCACCCACATTAGGGTGCTGTCTTGCATGTTCTACAGCACGTAGGCTGATTTGGAAAAGGGACAGGAACTTGAGCCAGAAGACCTAGGGCCGGGCCACTAACCATCTACGTGGCCCAACATGACCTCCCTGGCCTCAGGCCCCTTTACCTGGAAAATAGCTCTAAAGGGCTATGATTTTGAAAGGGGGGGGGGGGGGAGCTGAAAAGGATTCAGATACTGTTTTATTTTGCAGCCCACATGTGATCATAAATAAGAGTCCTACACCTGTGCTTTAAAATTATTTTGTTTCAGAGAAACCAGTTTGGAGCGGGTACATATTCCATGAGTCCTCCCTGGCCAGTTCTCAGTCAAAGCACACAATTAAATCTTTCACCAGCAGAGGGAGCACAAGCTTGGAAGTTTGTAGTACTATGGTCTCAGACCCAGGAGGGAAAGAAGAAGAAACTTTGAAAAAGACAAAGATTCTCAAGGAAAGCATAGCTAAAGCCATCTCGGGGTGTATTCTGCAGATCCTGTGGTTATTAAGTGTTTCTTAATACCTTTTTTGTCCTAAGCAAACCACTTGAACTCCTGGGCCTCAGTTTTGTCAGCAGCGAAATGGGGATAAACGATATTGACCCAGTAGACGTTGAGAAATCGTTTTAAGACTTGAAAGATAATATTTTAGCAGGTTTTGAAAACTGTCCACATCTTTAAGGCCCCCCTGAAGGATCATTCTCATTGATATTGAAAGAACCACTTTTCTTGTATTTTTCTTTCCCATAAACTCGGGCGGGGGGGCGGGCTTTGGTTGGTATACATTTTTTACTTTGAGACAGGAACGGTGTGTGTATATGTACGTGTATTTAATGTGTGCAATTGCGTTCCCGGTAGTCAGGATAAAAACGTTATTATTGCATAGCTTTGGGTGCCTTTGTTTCCGCAAGCGCAGACCTGGAAAAATGTTTGCTGGCTTGTGGTAAAACCGCTCCAGCTGGCAGGCTGCAGCTATCAAAGTAGAACCAAATACGTGTGTCCTAAAATAAGACTGTAGTGGACAATCTAACATTCATGAAATCAATTTCTCTTTGCTTTTTTCTCTTCCCTGCAGATTTTAAGCAACATTTTGGACTGTGAATCAAGGCATTGGGTAAGTAAATCTAATTATATGCTTTAAAACTTTGTGGACAAACTGTTTCTTTTGAAATTTGCCAATGCATGTGTTGCTGTGAACTTGGCCACTTTTCATTAGATGAGATAAAGAATAGCCAGTTCCCTTCTGCATCGTTCCCAGGCCTCACCCACTCACCCCCGTGTTAGACTGTCTTCACCGTCGTGTGATCATTCACACCCTCTCTCATTTCTTGGTTCGGATCCAATGTAGCCACCTACTATGCTCCAGCAGCACGCTGGGTGCTTGAAGTACATTCAGACAATTCTAAAGCCTAAAAGAGGAGAGAACAGATGGTGGCTGGGATAAGGAAATGAGATTCGGACAAGAATAGCTGTGATTTTTGAGAACCTACTATAGCCCAGGCACATATCTCTAAATTTTACAAACACATAGGTATTACTTCCCCCCGTTTGGGGAAACCAAAGCCCAGAAACAATAAACAGTCTGTCCCATGTCACACAGCTAGCAAAAGGTAAAGCTGGCTTGCTAACCTTCCAAGTGTGGTTTCTCTCCCCTGTCACACACTTACTGCCTCTCAGTGCCCGGCCGAGTATTTGGTATGTGGGAAGAGCGCTCCACAGATATTCATTCACGTCCGCTTTCCCCGAAAGGCTTTTTTCTAGTCCCACTTGTTAGATAAACATGATTTTTCTCATCTTACAGATGCCCAGAGATGGGCCACAAATTGGTCAAAGACCAAACCCGAGGGACCTCGGCTTACATCCCACATGTTAGCAGGCCGAGGCTCCTGTTCTCACACTCCTGGCAAACAGGAGTCGGGTGCTGGGGAACCAACAAGAGTCTGACCCTTTGCTTTCCAGGTGAAGACAAAATGGCCTCGCCGGCTGACAGCTGTATCCAGTTCACTCGCCATGCCAGCGACGTTCTTCTCAACCTTAACCGCCTGCGGAGCCGTGACATCTTGACCGATGTTGTCATCGTGGTGAGCCGCGAGCAGTTCAGAGCCCATAAGACAGTCCTCATGGCCTGCAGGTGAGGGGTCTGGAGGGGAAAGACGGATGTATAAAGGGGAGCCGACAGGGTGGGCGGGCAGCGAGGCAGAACAGGCGGGCCTTTGGCTGTGTTCGGAATTACATGGCACTTGTCTCCAGACCTCAGCCCGTGGCCTGGCAGAGTAGGTTCCCAGGGAGCGAATGAATGCACGCGCTTCTGGGGAAGAAAGAGTTTCTGTTCTGTGGGAATAGAGGGAGAAGAAATCGTATACTATCCCAAGAAAGGATGTGTTTGGACAATAACATGGAGAATAACTCCAGTTAGAAGAAGTCAGAGGGGGGTTGACAATATTGTAAGCAAGTGAATTTGATATCTTTTGCCCTTTTATTCTGTAACTACGTGTGTTTAATCCTGTGGCTGTATTTCCGTGGGTGTTTCAGGGTGTATATGTGTAAGTTAGGAAGAGTGAGCCGGCCGATTCTTCATATTTGCCAAGTATTTCACGTACACAGAACTATGTTTTTTAAGTTTATTTATTTATTTTGAGAGAGAGAGAGAGAGAGAGAGAGAGAGGAGGGCCCGAGAGAGAAGGAGATAGAGAATCCCAGGCAGTTTCCATCCACACTGTCAGCACAGAGCCCGACATAGGGCTTGAACTCACAAACTGTGAAATCATGACCTGAGCCAAAATCAAGAGTCAGACGCTTAACTGACCAAGCCACCCAGTGGCCCCCCAGAGCGATTCTATATTACATCTTCTCCCTGGATCTTTGCAGTGGCCTTCTGTGGTATGGAGGCGTTACCTCCATTTTATAGACAGTGAAACAAAGACGCAGATAGGTGAGCCGATATAAAGTCAGGGATCTCTATTGCTAGCCGAGAGCTCACTCAACATCTACAGCAAACACCTGTTTTTGGTTTTTGTTGTTGTTGTTATTTTTAATGTTTAATTTTTGAGAGGGGGGGCAGAGAGAAGGAGACAGAGGATCTGAAGCGGGCTCTGCGCTGACAGCAGAGAGCCCGACGCGGGGCTCGAACCCACGAACTGTGAGGTCATGCCCTGAGCCGAAGGCAGACGCTTAACCGACTGAGCCATGCAGGCGTCCCAAGCACCTATTTTTTAACAGTGGCAAAACCAGAGATTTATAGAGAAATAAAAGTAATAGAAAATACTCACCAAGTGCTTACTGTGTGCCAGGCATCATTCTATGTACCCTTTATGTTTTCGTCCTTGCCGCAACCCTGTCGGGTAGACACCGTGGCTCCTGGTTTGCAGATAAGGAAAGCAGGGTGCAGAGAAGTTAAGTATCTCACCCAAGGTTGCACAGCTACTTCCTGGTAAAAGTCTGGCTTGCTTCCAGCAACCCATTAAGAAAGAGCAGAATCCAGACGACAGCCCAGAATCCTGACTTGTGATTGAGTACTCTTTCCTCCATCAGACAGCATGGTAGCCGGAGTCATGGCCCGAAGTTTCACTTGTGTCTTCGAGGACTATTGACCTTACGGAAGTCTATAGACGTTTAGCAGATCAGTAGACTGTACACGTAGGCATCATTTTATTTATTTCTCATCGACACGCAACTTCTTTCTAAAAACATACAATGGCATTTTAAAAATAAGGATCATAGGAAGAGAAATGTTTATCTCAAAGCTAGAGACTAAAAATGGTAACGGCAAATGAGCGCCGAATTTCACTCTGATGATCCATGCATTTAAGACCATAAGGAAAATAGCTTCTGTGACTTTGAGAAAATCATTTAACTTCTGATCTTTGTCCCCCCATTCGTAAAGGGGAGAATGATAATATCTACCTTGCAAGGTTGTGAGGAACACAGGATAATGTATGTAAAGTGCTTAATGACTGCCTGGCATTTAGTTAGCTCTCCATAAATGGCAGTTATTATTAATTGCCACAGAAATTCTGGAGCAAGGCCCAGGGGAGAGAGCGGAGCCCTGACACTGACTGTAACTGATGGCAAATTCTGTCTGTGATAGTGAGACGTTTGTTTGTTTTATAGCGGCCTGTTCTATAGCATCTTCACAGACCAGTTGAAATGTAACCTTAGCGTGATCAACCTGGATCCTGAGATCAACCCCGAGGGGTTCTGCATCCTCCTGGACTTCATGTACACGTCTCGGCTCAATCTGCGGGAGGGCAACATCATGGCCGTGATGGCTACGGCTATGTACCTGCAGATGGAGCACGTTGTGGACACTTGCCGGAAGTTTATCAAGGCCAGGTGAGCTGGCGCGGGGTTGGAGGCCTTCAGAGAGCCTTGGTAACGCTTGCATACAGGATCCTCTGTGATATGCACAACCTACATTTCCACAATTTTTGGCACACTTCCGCCTTCTTAATTCTTGGGCTCCAGGCAGGTGGTGCTCTCCAGAGAAGCCCTGTGCTTTCCCTCCTGCTTTCTTCTATTCGTTTGACGTGTCCTCTCCTCCCGCCCGTCCTGTCAGGCTTAGCTTGGATGCCAGCCCTCACCCACGGATGTTTTTATAATGGCTACTCTTCCTCCCCCAGCTCTTCCTCTGTGTTCCTAAGCCTTTGGCCTGTCCTTCAGACCTTCTTTCTGTTTTAACTATTTGCATATGTAGTTGAGTTCTCCTTTAGACTTCCGTCACAATGATTTACATAGGCGCCTTAGTTCCCCTACCAGACCGTGGGCTGCTTTACTCACCTTTTACCTTGCCGTTGCCGGGCTCCTACTGGAGAGGACCATTTACTGAATCACCCTGAGTTCACTGGGTCTAATCCCCTACCTGAGGGCCGGTCAGACATGACCGTCCTTTAAAGGTGAGGAACCTGAGAGCCAATCAAGTGAAGGGCTTGGCTAAGTGGAGCAGAGACTCAGGGCTTGACTTTTTTAGAAGCATTTGATTCAGCTGTTCTAGGGTGATTGCACCCCTTATCGCACAGAAGGGTTGCTAGCCTCTGTTTGAACACCTCCAGGAGCCAGGAACCCAGTGTTCTCAGAGCCACACGGTCTCCCCTGGCCGGTTAGAAAGCTCCGCTTTATGGCGAGCCGGAATGTGGCTCCCTTAACCTTTGCTCATTGGTTCTAGCTCTGTTAACTATGAGCATGTTGAGCTGGCCTATTTTTCGCCCACATAATGTCCCTTCAAGTACGGGCAGTGAGAGCTCATTGTCTCCTGTGGGTAATCATGGTCGCAGGAGCATCATTGCTGTCCTTTGCCAGTGCTTTCACTGGGTCAGGCCTCGTGCTCCGAGTGGTTAAATAACTCGCTCCAGCTCATGGAGCTGCTGAGTGGCACAGCAGAATTGGAAAGCAGGTCTGGCCGCTTCAGAGCCACGGCCTCCAGGACGGGCATCCGCCACCCGTCCTCCAAAGTCAACTTGCCCAGGACTCTAGCCAGCACAGAGGCTGAGGCCTGTCTTCAACAGGGCACCAGTTTTTCCCGGACCCTCAGAACACGTGGCACCAGGATTGCATGAATCCTTCCCTCCCTGAGCCTCGGTTTCTGTGTGTGTAAAATGGGCACGATAATACCTTTCTCCCTTTGCAGGATTTTGCCTGGGTGAGACGAGATAAGGGCTGGCAAAGCTGCTTTCCCTTCTAGGATATCTGAGGACTTACAGATGCACACGCATGTATACTGGTGTGACTAGACATGAGATGTCACGTCTAAGCAGGCACAGACTGTGTGGCTAACTCGCTGCCCTTCTGTGGGTCTCGTCGCCCCCGCTGCAGGCTAGATTGCTGGGTTCCTAGCATAAAGGCCTTGTAACTGAAGTCCTTCCCCCCTCCAGAGCCACATCCCTTACGTCTAAGCTGCCCAAGCACAAATGTGGTTACAGATGCCGGGGTCACTGGGAAAGCCCTCTGTTCAACGGCTCTGATTTGGAGGCCCATGTCCCCTCTCTGTTTTCTCCTGCAGTGAAGCCGAGATGGTTCCTGCCATCAAGCCTCCCCGTGACGAGTTTCTGAATAGCCGGATGCTGATGCCCCAAGACATCATGGCCTATCGGGGTCGTGAGGTGATGGAGAATAACCTGCCGCTGAGGAACGCCCCTGGGTGTGAGAGCAGGGCGTTTGCCCCCAGCCTGTACAGCGGCCTGTCCACCCCGCCAGCCTCTTACCCCGTGTACAGCCACCTCCCAGTCAGCAGCTTCCTCTTCTCCGATGAGGAGCTGCGCGATGCCCGGATGCCCGTGGCCAACCCCTTCCCCAAGGAGCGGGCCCTCCCCTGTGATAGTGCCAGGCCCATACCTGGCGAGTACAGCCGGCCGGCCATGGAGATGCCCCCCAGCGTGTGCCACAGCAGCATCTACTCACCCAAGGAGGCCGCCCCAGAGGAGGCACGCAGTGACATGCACTACGGCGTGGCCGAGGGCCCCAAGCCGGCCGCCCCCTCGGCCCGGAATGCCCCATACTTCCCCTGTGACAAGGCCGGCAAGGAGGAAGAGAGGCCCTCCTCCGAGGATGAGATCGCCCTGCATTTCGAGCCCCCCAGTGCACCCCTGAACCGGAAGGGTCTGGTGAGTCCACAGAGCCCGCAGAAGTCTGACTGCCAGCCCAACTCGCCCACGGAGTCCTGCAGCAGCAAGAACGCCTGCATTCTCCAGACCTCCGGTTCGCCACCGGCCAAGAGCCCCACCGACCCCAAAGCCTGCAACTGGAAGAAGTACAAGTTCATTGTGCTCAACAGCCTCAACCAGAATGCCAAACCAGAGGGGCCCGAGCAGGCGGAGCTGGGCCGCCTTTCCCCTCGAGCCTACACCGCCCCGCCGGCCTGCCAGCCGCCCATGGAGCCCGAGAGCCTTGACCTCCAGTCCCCAACCAAGCTTAGCGCCAGCGGGGAGGACTCCACCATCCCACAGGCCAGCCGGCTCAATAACATCGTCAACAGGTGCTTTCCCAGGCAGTCCGGGCCTGGGGTCAGGGCTTCCCACGCGGTCACTTCTTCTGATGGAGGCGGGGCTGTGTTCTTTTCTTGCCTGAATACTGAGTATGTTAGAGGTGTGCAGTAAGCACCCACTGATTGAATTCGCCTAAGTAAGGAAGCATATTAAGCTTTGATCTATTTTGTCATAGCAAGAGTGGGAAAATCCCCTCGGCAGCAGAAGAGCATTTCATGAATCCCCAGGGCAGCTTCTATGGTCTTGGCAGGGCAGGGCGATCTTGCCCCCGCTTTGGACTGAGCTAGCCTGCAGACTGGGACTGGCCTGGGTCGGGGTGTTGGCCCACTGTGACCCTGTCAGGGATCTCAGGGCGTACGTTGTTTAGAGGTAGGCTTGAGGATAACTCTCGTAGCCCTGCATCCAGAGAGAGGCAGCCCAGCTCTGGGCTCACCTGAGCACAGGAAGGGAGGGGGCAGCGTCCAGGCCAAGTGGGGTGCTTTACGCTGCCCAGCTGCTGAGGCTCTCTTTCCTCCTGCTCACAGGTCCCTGACCGGCTCCCCCCGCAGCAGCAGCGAGAGCCACTCGCCTCTCTACTTGCATCCCCCCAAGTGCACATCCTGCGGCTCTCAGTCCCCGCAGCACGCAGAGATGTGCCTCCACACCGCCGGCCCCACATTCCCCGAGGAGATGGGAGAGACCCAGTCTGAGTACTCGGATTCCAGCTGTGGTGAGTCCCCTTCCCTCCTTCCCTTCCCTTGCCGGGAAGAAGGAAGGCCCCTGCCTCTGCCCGTGGGGTTCGCGTTTCCATTTCACGTATGCTGTTGTTACCGACTGGGAGAAGTCCCCGATTGGAAGGTCACTGGCACTTGACAATCACCAGTCCATCACCCCACTCTTGGCCTCTTGAACCAGGCAGACCGGAGCGATGGATAGGGTGTTTGAGTTCATCTGGGCTAGGAGAGAATGACCAAATAGCCTTTTCAGCTGCATTCCAGCTAAGGTAACCTGTGGGGCTGGCTATAGCTCCCAGAGCTTTCTCGGCTGCTGGGGACCCAACGGCCTGACCTGTGTTAGTTCCCCCCTGGTGGGCCGTGCATTCTGTAAGGACAAGCAGCCGACCGTAATCATTCCTGCGTCTCCCACAGATCCCAGAGAATTTCTAGCATGGAGTAGGCAACTCGACTAATGTTAGCGGAATTAGATTAGTGGAACTGAATTATTAAATCGAAGTGTTGGATACTTTGTGATTGGCATCCCCAGTTTTTATCAGATAAAAGCCCATCTCTTCCCTCAAGCTCTGGCTGGAGTAGGATAGCCCAGTAATACCTACTCGGGGGTGAACCGCCTGCCATGACACGTCATTTTCAAAACGTTAGCACAAAAGGAAAAGAAATCAGTCCCTCACACTGAGGGATTTGGCACAGGGTCATGGATGTATAGCTGGGAGAGCAGGGACTGTCCCCATCTGTCCCCCTGGCCACTTGCCTTTTCTCTGCATCCTGTCCCTTCTCTCTAGGCCGCTGTTTCTACTTCCCATCCTTGTTGGCTCTCCCAATCTCACAGAAGTGTTTGGGGGACATGAAATCCAGAGAGAGATACAGGGTGACCCTATTCACCATTACTTCCTCATTTAATGACCTCCAAGTGTCATTGGATTTTATATCTTACATTCCTAGAATGCTTTGCGTGATACAGTATGCTCCTGTGAGATAGGCCAAGGGGGGTTGCTCTCCTGACTTTGGAGATGGAGACACAGACAGGCTCAGAGAGGTGAAGGGTTTTGCTCGAGGACTCCTGTGTATGAATGTCAAGAAAACTATGCAGTGATAAGAAAAGTCAGTTGTCAGAGCTCTCTAGACAGGAAGAGCCCGCTGAGCTTTCCTGAAGCTGGCACAGGCCGTGTAGATACCCGTTGGTTTGTTTCCCTCCTGTACCTTAATACTCAAATCTGTCTCCTTTGTCCTCCATGACTGGGACTCTAAATGCTAAGAAAAAGAAAACGCCACAGACCCCTGGCTGTGGGTTCTCGGGAGCGTCGGGTGGATGGAGGTTGGGGATCAATTTGAGTGCAGCCGCAGAGGGAAGAAGTGACCTCGGAGCCCTGCCTCCCTTCCTCATTGTGACTTTGGTGTCCCCGTCCCCGCCTCCCAACAGAGAATGGGGCCTTCTTCTGTAACGAGTGTGACTGCCGCTTCTCTGAGGAGGCCTCGCTCAAGAGACACACGCTGCAGACCCACAGCGACAAACCCTACAAGTGTGACCGCTGCCAGGCCTCTTTCCGCTACAAGGGCAACCTCGCCAGCCACAAGACTGTGCATACGGGTATGGCCCTGCCCCGCGCCCCCCCAACCCCACCTCGGCTGGTCAGGGTTACTGGGACCAGGATGGGGAGAGAACTGTAGAGAAAGCAGAGTGGGGCCCTGGTCCCCGGCGGGCTGAGGCAGGGAACAGGCCCCGTCCTGACCCGAATGTGGGCCTGGACCTGTCACGTCTTTGCTTGGTGACTCATTCCACTCCCTGTATTGTTTGTTTTTTCTCTGAGAAGCTCTGTCCTGTGTCTCTCCCTTCGCTGGAGTCAGAAAAGTTAACCCAATGTACAAGCGAAGAAACTAAGGCTGAGAGAGGCAAAGGAGGTTTGGCTTTTGTAAAGCCGGGAAAAAACTTAAAAAGCCTCATGATTTCCTCCAAGGGCTTGTTCCTGATCGACTTCCATTCCTTTACCACGTAGCTTCCAGTGACCTGATTGTCGTCCAGAGTTGATTCTCCCTTGGTACTTTAAATGTGTCCGTCATCCCAGCAACTTCCCATGAAGGAAGGCTCAGCCCTTCTGTCGGCTTCCTCCACCTGAGCATCTACTCTGACTCAGGCCCCGGCCCTCTCGCACATGGAGTCCAGCTGTAGTTGCCATAAGCAGAAAAGCATGTCTTCTCCAAAAGACAAACTATAGCAGTCTGATTGTATCTTCCTGGCGAATGGTTTGGTTCCTGTATCAGTCTTAGCCAAGGCGAGAGCTAGAAGAGCCTTCCTACATCGTCTAAATTCACCCCTCAGGTTCCAGAGAGGGAAACTGAGGTCCAGAGGAGGAGAGTGACTCTTCTAAGTCGGCAGTTAGATAATCCTCATGACATGGCGGGTTTCAAGGCCTCCCGGGAGGAACCCCCTCCCTCCCTCCCTCTCCCACCGCCTGTGTTGTTTCTGCTCTGTCCCCGCCTGCTTCTTGACTCTGGCCGCCCGCAGCCTGTGCCGGTGCGTGTGCACGTGTTGGGGGTGGTGGCCAGGAAGCAGGCCCCTGGATCCTCTCTCAGACATCTTCCAAGTGAGATAACGCTGAGGGTGGCCCCCGGAAGGGCAGTTTGCTTTGAGATCCAGGGACCCGGGACTGCGGGGACCTCTGTCCAATATGGCTTTCTTTATCCCCTTCCTTTCGGTAATAGGTGAGAAACCCTATCGCTGTAACATCTGTGGAGCCCAGTTCAACCGGCCAGCCAACCTGAAAACCCATACTCGAATCCACTCTGGAGAGAAGCCCTACAAATGCGAAACCTGTGGAGCCAGATTCGTACAAGTGAGCAGGGCCATGGGGAAAGGACCCCTCCGCCTCCGCGTGCTGACGAGGGGCTCCCGGGGGCGGGGGCCGCGGCCCGCCCCAGCGGAGCCTTTCATGCTTTGCCCTTCCGTTCAGGTGGCCCACCTCCGTGCCCACGTGCTCATCCACACTGGAGAGAAGCCCTATCCCTGTGAAATCTGTGGCACCCGTTTCCGGCACCTTCAGACTCTGAAGAGCCACTTGCGAATCCACACGGGAGAGAAACCTTACCATGTATGTGAGCCTCTTGTCACCCCCGTGGGCTTGCCTGGGAGGGATTGAGGGTAGAGGTGCAGCCAGCAGAGCTGTTAGTGTCAATCTCAGGCACACGGTGGGATGACCACTGAACTAAAGGTCACGAGACCTGGTTTGGGCCTAACTGTCAAAGACACCCTGCTTGACATTGGCTATGTCTCAGTTTGCTCGTCTTTAAAGTGAGGGTAATGGGCTAGGTGATCTGGGCCTTAGGACAGAGGTCCAGACTAGAGATCTATTGATTTTGGAGTCATTCATTCATTCCACACTAACTGGCTTCTTACAATTTGCGTCTATGTTGGGCTGGCTACCTGTCTACCTAAGAGGACCTAAGGTGTTTGAGAAAGAACAGCTATAGGAGTGAGAAGAGAATCAGAAAAGTGTGGTGATGGGGCCCCTGGGTGGCTCAGTCGGTTAAGCATCCGACTCTTGATTTCGGCTCAGGTCATGATCTCACTCACGGTTTGTGGGTTTGAGCCCCGCTTCAGGCTCTGTGCTGACAGTGCAGAGCCTGCTGGGGATTCCCTCTCTCTCTCTCTCTCTCTCTCTGCCCCTCCTCTGTTTGCGCTGTCCCTCTCTCAAAAGAAACAAATAAACAAACAAACAAAAAAAAAAATGTGGTGACAGAAGGAAAAAAAAAGAGAAAAGGCCACTTTAAGAAAGAGCAGGTGGCCAGCTACACAACACGATGCCGTGAATGGGCCACTGGAATCATAGTGTTCTGGAGCAAGGTTTCAGCCAACCATGGCTTGCGGGCTTATTACTGAACATTTCGTGAGCTAAAAATGGTTTTAATATTTTCAAATGGCTAAAAAATTAAGAAATAATATTTTGTGGCCCGTGCAAATTATATAAAATTTAATTTTCAACGTCCATAAAGAAAGTGTTACTGGGACACGGCCATGCTCCTTTGTTTACGTACTGTCCTTGGGTACTTTCCTACTACAGGGGCAGTCTTTTCATCACGATGTATTTACCATCTGGCTCTTCACCAGTTAGAAATCATTTTGCCAGTCTCTGCCACTGACGGGGGAGATACTGGCTGGGCAGCTGGGGTGTCTGGTTCTTATTCTGACTTTGACACCAACCTTTTTGGGGCCATAGGCAAGCCCAGACCCTCGCTGTGGACCACAATTTTTTTCCTGAGAAGGATGCTGTAGATGAGCAGTTTCCAAACCATCCCCTTACAACACTGAGGTTCTTGAATCCTGCCGTCCCTTTTGCCTTTTGAGTTTCTATTTAATTTGAAAAGAGAGTCCCACGGCTTACAAGTGTAGAAACTACTCCGATAGGTGATGCTGACTTTGGTGGCTTTGTGGCGTCACTGTAGGTAGAGCTGGGCACAAGAACGAACCAATGAGTGCTTAACCCGTGTCACAAATGTGAGCCGGCAACATGTGGTTATTTTCACCCACTGTTTATCAGTCCCAGAGTGAGAATCTTCTTACTTGCATTTTGTTCTTGGGCAAATTAGTTCATCCTCTCGGTGCCTCTGGTTCCTCATCTGCAAAATGAGCCTGGACGTAGCTGTGTTCCTGGGGCTGTTGTGCTCAGTTACCAGATCCACTCAAGGGTCGGGATGGTGCTGGTACACAGGAAGAATACAATAAATATGTGCTAGCAGTTTAGATGCACAGATGTCGAGGTAACAGTGACCTTCAGAGTGCACTGCCTCAGTCCTTTACAGAAAGGAAAACCAAGGCACACGGAAGAAACGATGTGCTTGGGTGGGGAAAAGCGCGCGCGGCACCGGAACACGTTAGAAGACAGGGAAGGGCCATTTGCACAAAGCTTATGTGTCCCTTAGCTGGAGCCAGAATTCTCCACCTGGCCTTGGAGGGGGATGAGCTACCCAGATCTCTCAGAGGGAGACCCTCCTTCTCTGGGTCTCTGAGCAATGACACGTTCCCTGGGTTGATGACAGCTAACAGTCTGCCTCCGGTTTTCCTTCAGTGCGAGAAGTGTAACCTGCATTTCCGTCACAAAAGCCAGCTGCGTCTTCACTTGCGCCAGAAGCACGGTGCCATCACCAACACCAAGGTGCAGTACCGTGTGTCCGCCACTGACCTGCCCCCGGAGCTCCCCAAGGCCTGCTGAAGCATGGAGTGTTGATGCTTTCCATTCGAGTCCCTTCTCAGAAATCTACCCAAAGGATACTGTAACACTTTACGATGTTCATCCCATGATGTAGTGCCTCTTTCATCCACTAGTGCAAATCATAGCTGGGGTGGGGTGGGGGGGGAGGGGCGGGGGGACCGGGAGCCAAGGCAGCTCCCCTTCCCCTACTGCCATAAAACATTAAGAAAATAATATTGCTTCTTCTCCTATGTGTAAGGCAAACCACGTCAGCAAAAGGCGAAATCATTTTATATATCAGAGCGGGGGGGTATGCAAAAGTTCTGACTTGACTTGGTCTGCAAAATGAGGAATGTATATGTTTTGTGGGAACAGATGTTTCTTTTGTATGTAAATGTGCATTCTTTTAAAAGAAGAGACTTCGGTATGTTATCAAAGAGAGGGCTTTAATTTTTTTAACCAAAGGTGAAGGAATATATGGCAGAGTTGTAAATATATAAATATATATATATATATAAAATAAATATATATAAACCTAAAAAAGATATATTAAAAATATAAAACTGTGTTAAAGGCTCGATTTTGTATCTGCAGGCAGACACGGATCTGAGAATCTTTATTGAGAAAGAGCACTTAAGAGAATATTTTAAGTATTGCATCTGTATAAGTAAGAAAATATTTTGTCTAAAATGCCTCAGTGTATTTGTATTTTTTTGCAAGTGAAGGTTTACAATTTACAAAGTGTGTATTAAAAAAAAAAAAACAACAAAAAGAACAAAAAAAGCTACCGAAGGAAAAATGTGTAGTTTTGTTCTAGTTCTCGGTTTGTATATACCTGTACAACGTGTCCTACGGTGCCTTTTTTCATGGAAGTTTTCAGTGATGGACGAGCACGCCATCCCTTCTGAAGTGTAGGCAGACACAGGGACTTGAAGTCGTCGCTAACTAAGCTCTCTTTGGGAATGTTTGTCTCATCACATTCTGCGTCATGCTTGTGTTAGAACTACTCCGGAGACAGGGTTTGGCTGTGTCTAAACTGCATTACCGCGTTGTAAAATATAGCTGTACAAATACAAGAATAAAACGTTGAAAAGTCAAGTTGGCTCCGTTCCGGAGGTCTTTCCTTGTGTTGGAATCAGGACTCAGGACTCAAATGGGTCTGGTGTCCTCAGCTCGTAACCTAGTGGGAGATGCTCAAGGACAGGAGTGGCTGCTGGCTGTGGGGGCCCTCAGAGGGGCCGAGGCTGGGGCTGGTTCCTGGAAGCTGGGCCCGGAGCCGCTGTTGGCCCCCAGACCAGGATGGACTGAGGACCGCAGGCTCCAGACCCGGGCCGTGAGGAGCTCAGGCAGGGGAGGTGAGATGGGTCTCTCACCTCTCTTTCTGGCTGGTTCTCTTGTGTTTCTTCACTCAGCCCTCTAGGCCGAGTTCTAATGACTTCAATTCTAGCCCTGCTGACACAAAGGTACGGGCGTCCCTGCTTTCCCTGTGTCTTAGAGAATTTGCCCATCCTGTGAAGGCTCATCTTGCCTCCTGGCTTCATAAGCAATTTCTCTTTGCTGGGATCCAGGGGAAGTATGAAGGCAGGTCTGACCCCATCATACATTTCTCAGCCTTGGTGCCTTTAGAGTCTTTCTGGTACCTGCTGGGTGATTGACAGGTATCTACAGACTCAGAAGGTTTGTGAACGGCTTCCGGCCATGTAAACCTCCTACCCTGGAGAAGGGCTCTTTGTCCAGAGAACTCTGGTGGAAGGCCCCCATTTCCTCCTGCGTGACCTGGGACAACCATTTCCCCTCTGGCTCCCTTTCCCAACCTGTCCGTGAGAGGATTAGATTAACTAGATCATTTATGATTCCATGATTCAGACATAAGTTCACCCTGGCTTGCTTTGGCACCTAGTTTTATTTCACCTCAAAAAACCCCAAGGATCAAGTTCGATGGATGAGGTCTAAGAACAGTGAGGACAAGTGCGGTCCTGGCCCCTGGCCCAGAGGAGAAAGGCCGCCCTTGCCCCCTTCCAGGTCCTGGGTGGCCGTGGGGCGGGGCTGTGGAGTGGAGCCCCTCCCCGGGCCCTCAGGCCAGGGGTTGGATGGAAGCGGCCTCTGGCAGGGTCTTACGGCAGGCCCTGGGCACGTGTTGAGAAGCGTGTGGGGGCTGACCACCCAAAGCCCCAGAGAGAGCCTCACAAAGTGACACCACCCTCTGCCAGCCACATGGCCTTTTGGTTCAGGTTTCCTTTGAAAATGACTTTAGAGGACTTGCCAGCTCGAGGCCTCAGCTCACCCTGCTCTTTGAAAAGGGAGAAAATGATCCCTCTGCTCCCATAGAAACTTGGCAAAAGAACTTACAAAACAGACAGCTTCAGAAATGAGAATTCACAGGCCCGAGGGAGGCTGGCCCAGGGCCCCTCTGCTCCCCGAGGGCCTCCGAGTTTGTTTATGTGTCATTACTGTTTAATAGAGAGACCACGGGCCGAGGGCAGACAGTGTGGGTTGCGTTCAAGTTCAAACAACATGGAAGATCAAAGAGTAACCGGAGCCAATTGACAATCAATAATGAGTAAAAAGCAAACATCTCTAAACGGATAAGCCAGGACAAAGGGAATGCAGAATTTTTATTACAAAAACAAGTATGCCGTGAATGCCAAGTTTTATAAACACGTAACTTGCAAGACAGGGGGCTCACGATGTCCTTTTCTCTACTGTTGGAACTTTAGAGGAAATGTTTCTGGGGACCAGGTTGGTGGTTGGGGGATAAATCCGGAGAGGCAGGGAACTTAGAATCAAGAACCACTAAGGATCTTGAAGGGATGAGATGGTAAGGATCATCCAGCTCAAATCTGTCACCGACTCCTGAAGGGACAGAGGCAGGAGACATGAGCAAAGTTGCCTACCATCACTTCTTTTTGTGCCGACGGTGGTTTTCAAGGCACCTTCGTACCAAAGATCCCATTCAGTTCCCACAACCACCACCCCGAGGAGAGTTTACAGGGAGACGGAAACCACACGCCCACCTTGGAAACTCCCCGACAGTGGCTGTGCCCCCCAGAGCTACAGCTGAACCAGAGGTCCATAATAACACATCAGGCTGCACCTGCCCACAGAATTTTCCCAAAGAAACTGCTTTATCCTCAGCCCCTGCTGAAGAGCCAGAACTTGGGCAGCCAAATCCCACATCGTGCAACCCTACCTCCCTGACCACTAATTTGTCAAAGGGTGGACACTGGATCCAAGGGCAGCCCACTTGCAAAGGGCCTGTGGCCCATTACAAAGTATTAGTTATGTAAATTGGGGCTGCTAATGAGTTGAGACACTCAAGTGCTGTGTCCTGGGAATTTATAGTGAAATGTGGACACAGGCAGCCAATCCAGTGTTTCTCAGACTTCAGTCATTTGTGGTCCACCTCCGTGACTTTTGCCATAGCATCATGCCCTGATTATTTATGTGCTCTTTTTCTTTACTGTTTATTTATTTTTGAGAGAGACGATGCCTTCTGAGCAGAGGGATGCCTACAAGTGGATCGGGGAGAGTAGTGGGGTCGCATTAATGGCAGAGCCTTGGAGTGAGGTTCCCCAGAAGAAGCTTGGAAGCAAAATAACCTTCTAGTAGCTGGTTCTACGAAGCTTGTCATTGAGTAGTCGTTTCTGGTCTTAGATTTCTAAAAGACTCCATCCCTCTTATAACCACTTTTTAATAAGGTCCCTGCTTCTACTGCTACACTACCCATCATTACTTGGGCTGGTCTGTGTGCGTCCCTGTTTCCCAGAACCAAAAGAGGACAATTTACCCAGGTTCCCAGGCATCTGGGGTATCTGCCACAAGGAAGATCCTTAAATACTCTTAGATTGGGTGCAGGCTTCTCACAAGTGGAGGCTGAGGCAGGCTGTGATCCCTCAGAAGGAAGTCAAAATACTGGAACCGCTTGGAAAGACAGTGTTGTTCCTCCAAGCCCCCAAAGAGAAGGAAGCATCAGCGATCGCTAAGAAAGAGGCCTTATAGACAGGCAGGTGCCGAAGCAAGAGGCCCTGGGGTCTAGGAAAGGAACCTGGTGGGGCCGGGAGTCCCTGCACTACAATATTGCCCCCCTAAGCCCTTGGGGTCTAGCCCTCTCATTAAATGAATCTGACACATTTAACCCCCAAATGCTTGGCTTCTCAGCACATCTCAAGATGAGTTTCCTGAGTCTCCCTTCCTTCTGCATCCCAAGCAAGCAGGTTGGTTAAAGAACTAGGATGCTTCCTTAGAGTGAGAATCGCAGAATAGTGGGGCTAGATGGAGCCTTAGAGATGACGTTCCTATTTGACAGGTGAAGGAGCTAGGCGCAGAGGGGGAAAGGGACAACCCCTAAGGTCACACCAAGAATTTTTATCAAAGATGGCTCCTGACTCCCACTTGGGTTTATAACATCATCCCAGCCTTCAAGGAGTGGGTGGTCGAGTTGGGAAAACAAAACATGGACAAATATGCAGGTAAGATCACAAAGAAACACAAAGAGATAGAACACGATGGCTAATGAGTGACAGTCCTGTCACTCAGGGGCTTGAGCAGAGTTACGTTCAGAACGGCACTTTGCTCCTCCAGGGCCATAGGAGGCAGGCAGCCTGCTGAGCTGGAGGCCAAGCAGGAGCTTTTTCTGGGCTTCCTCTCTCCTTTCTGTAGGACTGCAGTGCCTCCTTCTGTCTGGAAAGAGCTATCCTCCCTGATGTCACCAATAGAAGACATCTCTGGAGGTGGCTTGGTTTCTTAAGGAGCGCCACAAACCAAGTGGCCCAGACACCAGAAGGGTGTTGTCTCACAGATCTGGAGGATGGCAGTCTGAGATCAAGATGTTGTGAGGATGGGTTTCTTCTGAGGGCTGGTTGGGGGAATCTTACTCCAGTGTTTCCTCCTAGCTCCTGGCATTTGCTGGCACTCTTTGGCACTCCTTTGCTGGGGGAAGCACCACCTTCACATGGCCTTCTCCCTGCGTCCATGTCCCTGTGTCCCACTTTCCCGTTTTTATATGGACGTCAATAAAATTGCTGTAAGAACCACCCCAATGACCTCATCTTCACTAATTATATGTGCAATGACCCCATTTCCAACTGAAGTCGCCTTCTGAGGTTCTGGGGGTTAGAATTTCAACATAGGAATTCTGAGGGGGCACGATTCTTTTTCTTTTAATATAATTTCTTGTCAAATTGGCTTATATACAACACCCAGGGCTCATCCCAACCAGGGTCCTCCTCAATGCCCATCGCCCAGTTTCCTTCTCTCCCCCCTCCCCACAGCCACCCCCCAGTTTGCTCTCTGTATTTAAGGGTTACTCATGGTTGGCCTCCCTCCTTCTCTGTTTGTAACTTTTTTCCCCCCTTCCCTTCTCTTGAGGGCACACAACTGAACCCATGGCAGGGAAAGGCCTCTTGGCTGAGGTCAGGCCATGCTTCTCCTCTTTCTCTGCCACCCAACTGTGTCCTTCATATCATTGATGTGTCTCACCTTAGGAGAGCATTAAGGGACAAAGCAACCACATTTTGGCTAAACAGAAGGGAGAAGAATCTAGGTCCACGCAGGTCCCTATGGAATAGAGATCACCAAGAATGTGGATACCAGGCCATTACAGGTTTGATAGAAGCCTCTTAACGAGAACTGGAGACTATTCTAGTTAACGGTATTTTCAAAACTCGTGGAGTTTTGGAGCTTACCCCGGAGGTAGTCTAACCCAGCAGCTCTCGCCATGGAGGACATTTAAATGGCTGCTGACTGCTCCCCAGGTGACACTCGCATGCAGCCAGGGGTAGGAACCTCGAATCCTATCCAGTGCAATCCTCCAGTATGGAAGTTCCTCAAAAAACTAAAAATAGAACTACCCTAGGACCCAGCAATCCCACTATTAGGCATTTATCCATGGGATACAGGTATGCTGTTTCGAAGGGACACATGCATCCCCATGTTTATAGCAGCACTATCAACAATAGCCAAAGTATGGAAAGAGTCCAAATGTCCATCGATGGATGAATGGATAAAGAAGATGTGGTATATATATATATATATATATATATATATATATATATATATATACAATGGAGCATTACTCGGCAATCAAAAAGAATGAAATCTTGCTATTTGCAACTACGTGGATGGAACTGGAAGGTATTATGCTAAGCGAAATGAGTCAGAGAAAGACAAATATCATATGACTTCATTCATATGAGGATTTTAAGACACAAAACCGATGAGCACAAGGGAAGGGAAGCAAAAATAATATAAAAACAGGGAGGGAGAAAAACGTAAGACACTCTTAAATATGGAGAACAAACAGAGGGTCACTGGAGGGATTGTGGGAAGGGGGATGGACTAAATGGGTAAGGGGCACTAAGGAATCTACTCTTGAAATCATTGTTGCACTGTATGCTAACTAACTTGGCTGTAAATTTAAAAAAATAAAGTAAAATAAATAAAAATAAAAAACTAAAATATTGAGTGTCACAGAAATAAAAAAAATGCAGGGCAAGTTAACAGTGATGTCAATGTGGGGAAAGGGTTCCCCTTTCAAGCTTGAGATTCTCTCAGGTCCTATCCCGTTTAGAAACTGGTTTGGGGGCGCCTGGGTGGCTCAGTCGGTGGAGCATCCGACTTTGGCTCAGGTCATGTTCTTGCAGATCATGAGTTCGAGACCCACATCAGGCTTGCTGCTCTCAGTGCATAGCCCGCTGCAGATCTTCTGTCCCCCTCTCTCTCTTTGTCCCTCCCCAGCTTGCACTCTCTCTCCCTCAAAAATAAATAAAGCATTACGAAAATTAGATTAAATTAAAAAACTAAACTGATTTTGACCATGGGAAGATATTGGAAGTACGGGTCAGCTATGACTCTCGAGAAAGAAGGGCATAATTACACAAGTCTGGGACCACTTTGTGCATGTAGGTGGGACAGCTCGTGTATCCCTGAACTGAGCCACATTCCGGGGGGAGGCGGGGGCTTGGGCACACCCTGGCTTGGGGTGTCACACACATCATTTCCTGATAGTGGAACTGTGCCTCATCTGTCACTATTCCACCCTCTCTTTCAGTCACTTGGAGAAACGTGTGATTCCCAGACATACCAGGCTTCAGTTTTTGTATGCACCATGCCCTTCATTGAGCATGTCTTTTCCTAACTTCTATTTTCGCCCCCCCCCCACCCCCCACCCAGGGAATTCCTTCAGGACCAGCCACCCATGAATTTCCTCAGCCTAAAAAAAAGTCACGTGCACCTGTCCGTGTTTGTTAAATGATGGAGTGGGAGAGTGAGGTGTGATTAAGGGTTCCAGTTGGCTTTATAGCTCTTCCAGGGCCTGCATTTCTGAAGCAGTCTAGCGGACAGCCACCAGGTGGCAGAGTACGCCAAGCAGTGACGGCCACAGGTGCCACTTTCTCTGGCTTCCAGGGAGGTGGGAGCGTGTAAACGGGGTTAGTGCTATTTTTTCTACTTGGCTTCCTGTGCTTTGTACCTACTCCCTTCCTATAACCCTCTTCTTCATCTCTGCAAAGCCATCCAATGGAATTGGCTCGTGACCCGGGGGATGTGATTTGAGGTCCTCTGGCCCCCAGATCTCTCTTTCAGAGACCTATTTGGGTGTGTGAATTTCCACTCTGAGAGCCATTCCTTTGTTTCGGGTTTGCAGCTCTCCTTGGACGGAAAGAGGTCATGTCTCAGTCCTCAGGCAAAAGCAGGCCATCCCTTACAGAACCCTGGAGGGAGGCAGGGGCTCATGAGATGACACTAACAACACATATCATTGAATTGGCAGGTCCCCGGGGGCTTTCATTTCCAAGAGCTCACTGAACCCTTACCACCATCTTGTCACTTAAGAAAGAAAAAAATCCCCATCTGGCGGATGAAGAAACTGAGGTTCAGGGAGGATGGCGAGTAAGGGCAAGGCAGGGGATGGAACATTCGCCTTCTGACTAGCGCCGATGGAACTAGTGTGTCGGCTGTTGAATTAACAAAAAGGTGCCCCTTTCTTCATGCACCCTAGTGTGTGGCTTTTCTAACTGCACAACATAGTCTAAGGAGAGGGTGTAGATGCTTAGAACTGGAAACTCTGAATGTTAGAGAGGAGGCCACCAGGGCATGTCATGTAGCTCAATATCTGTGTCACAGTGTTGTGACAGTGTCCTGGGCTCTGGATGCCTGGTACTGATACGGATTGGCCATACCCTGAGCACCTGGTCACTGCCCTTTAGTGCCGAGGGGCTGGGGCTTGCCTCTTCAGCTTTCCTCTCCCCATGATACTCAGTGGCCTTCCGTACATAAGAGGGGAAGGGCATCGTCCAATCCCTGCTGGCCTGGGCCCCCAGCAGTGAGATCTGAGGCAAGCAGCTCTGGCCTTGAGTCAAGGTCCCTTGCTTGGTCAGTCAGCCCCTTTTCCCTGGCCCTTGGTTCCTGACAGTAAATGAAAACACTGCACAGGATAATCTCCAAGGCTCCTTCTGGAAACCCTGACCCTGACTTGTCCAGCCTAAGGTACACTGGGAGATAGACATTGCTCTTGCTGGGGGTGGCCCGGGAATAGAAATCACTCATGGAGATCATAGAGTTCTAGTTGCCGGAGGCCAGCCCTTTCTCATCCATTGTTCCCAGTGTTTCTGCATTCACTAGACCCAAATTCACAGATCCTGGATTTGGGGCTTCCCTATATGTGCCTTCTGGCATTTTCACAATTCAAAAGGGGCTTTTGAAGGTTGGGGTTGTCATAAAGGCCAACCTACTTAACACTTCACAAGGGGCTCAAAGTTCCTCTGTGCTTAACAATCTATCCCTTTGCCAAGGCAAAAATGTTTTCTTTGTAAAAATCGCACTTAATTTCAAAATTAATGTACGTTAAATGCATAAAAATTTGAAAAACTGCTATGACAAAATTAATAACACGAAATAGCATTTCTTGAACATCATGATGTTCCAGGATGTTTAAAAAATATATTTTTTTATTTTTACATTATAAATTCACAAGAAGTTACAAAAGTAGTACAGAGAAGTCTTATGGACCCTTCTCCCAGTCTCCCCCAGTGGTAACACCTTACGTAACCACAACACAGTATCAAAGCCGACAAGTTGACGTAGTGGGTACAATCTACAGATCTTAATCAGATTTCACCGGTTTTACATGGACTCGTGTGTATATGTGTAGTTCTATGTGATCTTATCTCGTGTGTACATTCATGGATCCGTGCTACCCTTTCACCTCCGTTCCCTTCCCCTCCATGCACCCCCTAACCCTTGGCAACCACTGTGCTTCATCTGTATAATTTTGTCATTTAAGAATGTTCTGGGGCCTCTGAGTGGCTCAGTCAGTTAAGTCAGACCTGACTTCAGCTCAGGTCATGATCTCGTGGTTTGTGAGTTTGAGCCCCGCGTCAGGCTCTGTGCCGACAGCTTGGAGCCTGGAGCCTGTTTCAGATTCTGTGACTCTCTCTCTCTTTCTCTCTTTCTCACTCTCTCTTCCTCCCCTGCTCACACTGTCTCTCTCTTTCTCAAAAATAAAGATTAAAAAAGTTTTTTCAAAGAAAGTTGTATACATGGCATATAATAATAGCAATATAATACGGTGGCATAATAATAACAAACAACATGTATTGAGTGTCCAGTATATGTTGGGAATTATTTCTAGCTCTGTACAACTGGGAGCTCATTGGTTCCCTTCAAAAACCCATTACAATGATCTCTACTATCACCCCCCTTCACAGACAGATGTGGAGACTGAGATAATCGCCTAATTTTATTCAGATTGTAACTGGCAGAGCTGAGATTAAAATCCGTATCTTGCTCACGAGTACGAACCTTTATTTATAATATTATGCTATCTTTCTAAATAAGTTCAATATATTTTTTTTCAAAACTAAACGCAGAAAACCATCATTCAACGGTAGCTTCAGAAAATATCCCATGATTCCTACCATATACACCCCATTTTCTCAAGACAATGCAATTAAGGGAAAAATTAATAATAAAAATGAGCTGGAAAATGTGATTTGTCTGTAAATTACAAAACGGTTTTATCTCTAAACAACTTGCGGGTCAGGGAAGAAGAGGACAGGAGTTGACTCTAGCAAGGGAGCAAGGGTTCACGGTCAGGATGTCGGGAGATGCAGGGGCAAATGTCTCAGGGCTGTGAACAAAGGAGATACTTTGCTGCCCCGGACTGAGCCCAGAAGGGCAGGCACCGTGTTTCCGTCATCCCACTCGCCTCAGAGCCTCACCTGACACTCTGCGCTAACAGAGTCAAAAACTGTTTAGTAATGGACTAAGAGATAGACCCCAGAGTGGATACTGCGTCCCTTTTCCTAGATCCCAAGTCAAAAACTCGGCAATGTTTACAAAGGCTTTCTGGTTTTTACTGGAGTCACACTGAGAGATCATGACGGGTGGCCGAGCTATGGCCTCACATCACAAATTAACTGCTTTTCCCATTTTTAACAGTTTCCACCTTCTCCTGATGAAGGATGGCTTTCCTGCAGAGGCCGTATCGTGGCGGTGTCATCAGGCACTATCTTGCAGGAGCGCAGGTGAGCCCGGATGTGAGGCAGCTGGTGACGTGTGGGGCTGGCCTCAGCTCGGTGCCCAGTACTCACACAGGCTCGCAGTAAGGCTCTGGGGCCCATTCGTCACCATGTACTGAACTGGAAAAGATAGCGATGCGAGGTAGCACTTAAAATGATGCACACCAGGGGTGCCTGAGTGGCTCAGTCGGTTAAGCGACCACCTTCGGCTCAGGTCAGGATCTCGTGGTTTGTGAGTTCGAGCCCTGCATCGAGCGGGCTCTGTGCCCAACAGCTCAAAGCCTGGAGCTGCTTCGGATTCTGCGTCTCCCTATCTCTCTGCCCCTCGCCTGCTCCTCACGTTCTGTCTCTTAATAACAAATAAACGTTAAAAAAAAATTTTTTTTTTAAAAATCAAAATGACACACACCAAAACATTATGATCCATTTTTAATGAAATATGTTCTGTAATCAAACTGATTCTAACTTTTTATCCATAATAACTTGACACAAAAATGAAAGGCAGGGAGAAGTGCGGAAGAGAGAATGTGGAACTTTTGTTTGTTAATATATTTTTTTATCACTTGAAATTTTACAATGAGTTTATTACTTTAAATTTTTTTAAATGTTTGTTAATTTTTGAGAGAGAGAGAGAGAGAGAGAGAGAGAGAGAGAGTGAGTGGGGGAGGGGCAGAAAGAGAGGGAGACACAGAATCCGAAGCAGGCTCCAGGCTCTGAGCTGTCAGCACAGAGCCCGATGTGGGGCTCGAACCCACAAACCTTGAGATCATGACCTGAGCTGAAGTCGGATACTTAACCGACTGAGTCACCCAGGAGTCCCTCTACTGGATAACTTTGAACAATATACCTTCTGTGCCTTAGTTTCCTCATCCATAAATTGGGGATTTTATTACCTTTAAAACTGGATATAGGGAAAAGCTTAATGGGTAAATGCATGTAGTCAGTGAGCCACATTGTTTGGGTCCAAATCCAGGCACTGTCACTTAGTAACTATGTGACCACCAGTAAATGACTTAGCCTTTCTGTGTCTCAGTTTCCTGTGAAGGGATAGGAATTACAGTATGGACCTCATAGAGTTCTTGTGTGCATTAATATAGGTAAAGTACTTAGAAATATTTACGATGCAAAGGCAGCATTCTATCACTATTCTTTACTATGATTTTCTTCCCAGTTAATTTTTAGGGTGAGGAAGTAATCTGCTGTTTCTTTGCCCCGTTTCTGCGGCCTCAAGAAGTGGGTTGTAGCTTCTGCTATTTCTTGCATCATATCGCCTCTGGGAAGAATGGCCTGCACTCCCATGTGGAAACTGCAGCTACCTGTGAGCTTCGTGTTGGACTCTGATCAGTTTCCATCAGTAAGTCCTCTTGGACATTGAAACCACTCTGGACTGAATCTCAGAGTTCCATTGCCCTCTTGGATTTTGCTTAATTACCTTTGCAAAGAGCAACACAGATTAAGTAACTGTTATGTCTCTTGCAACTGCATTTTCTACTGTATCATAGAATGTACTCTCTAGTATATCTATTAAGTTCTTTTTAAGCTTCCTCTTTCTCCCATCTACTGGCATAAATTCACAGGAAGAGTTCCTGTCCCTCTGCATCATCTTTTTAAAACTAGGTAGGAGATTTAAGACAATTTGATGGTTATATCCTGAGGGTGTCCCGTGTCCATTTGACAAATACAGACTATTCATTGCTTGTTCATATCAACTTCATTGGGGGAAAATGGTCCATAGAAGCTTTACTGATAATATAAACTCATTAAAAAAACATTTAATATTCAAATTCTGAGTTTAGTTTCTTTCTAATATAAGCACTATAAACTATTTATTTCTCCATTTGCTCAACACTTAATCCAGTAGGTCTCAATTAGCTGTACACAACAGAACGCTCTATGGAGTTGTTTTGTGTGATAGAATGAAGGTTCTTCCCACCCTCCTGCAGAGAGGTCTGGGTTTGCAAGAAGCTAAGTAGATCAGAACCACCCAGGGCTAGAATGTAAAGAGAACAGCATTGGAAACACTAGCCAGTTTATGGGGAAAAGGGAGAGAGAACATTGGCTTTAAATGGCCCATTACCAATATGCAAATCTGATCACATACCTCAGTCTTAAAACAATTCAGCGATTCCACATCTCTAAGACAAAATCTTAAGTCTTGAATGGTGTTTAAAGATCTTTCCACTAACTGGAAAAGATACCTACATCCCTATGTCTATAGCAACATTACTTACAATAGCTAAGACATGGAAATAACCTGTGTTTATCAATGGATGAATGGATAAAGAAGTTGTGATATATATATATATATGTGTGTGTGTGTGTGTGTGTGTGTATACATATGTGTATGTATATGTATATACATGTATATATGTATATATGTATATGTACATATGTACACATGTATATGTGTATATATGTATACATATGTATATATACATGTATATATACATATGTGTGTATATATATATACACATATATACATATATATATATACACATATACATATATATATATATATATATATATATATGGAAATTGTCCCATTTGGAACAACTTGGATGGACCTTGAGAGGATTATGCTAAGTGAGGTAAGTCAGACAGAGAAAGACAAATATTGCACGAGCTCGCTTATAGGTGGATCCCCCAAAAAATAAAACAAAAAATCCCCCAACAAATGCAACTAATACAGAAAAGCAAAGTCATAGAAAAAGGTATCAGATTTGTGGCTACCAGAGGCAGGGGGTCGGGGGAGGGGGAACTAGGAGGAAAAAGGTCAACAGGTACAAATTTGCAGTGAGAAGATAAACAAGGACTAAGGAGGGAATGTAAAACTTGAAGACTATAGCTAACGCTGCTGTATGATATATAGAAAAGTTGTTAGGGATGAATCTTAAGGGTTCTCATCACAAGGAAAAAAATGGTCTTTTCTTTTTTTGCTCTCTTTTTTTATGGTGTCTCCATGAGACGATGGCTGCCGAGTGCAATGACACCAGTAATCATTTCACAATATATGTGAGCCAGATGGTCACACTGTACACCTGGACTTATACCTGAAAAAAAACTGAGAAAGAAATAAAAATAATAAAATAATAAAAAAAAATCCTTCGTAATCCAGCTCCCACATATCTCTCCAGCCTCTTTATCACTGCTCCCTGTGATGCTGATATACTAAATGATACAGAGTTTCCAAAATGATGCTAGATTATTTTGTCCTTGAAATATTTGTTGCTCGTTCCCCCTGCTTACAATACACTTATCCCCCTGATTTGGTTAGCCAGTCAATTGCTGATTCATCAAGGGTCATGCATGCGTCACCCCTTCTGGAAGCCTCTTTTAAATATGTGTGGTACACATATTCATCCGAATACACTCTGTGCTCAGAGGGAAAACTTGGTAGTGCCACAAAGGAGAAGAGATAAATGTAAAAGCTTTCATATTAAGGCAAGATGAAAAAGGATTTCATAAATCTGAGGTTGAGTTGGATACATCTAAAAAGGGGTGTTTCGAGAACATATATGTCTTGCATTTTAACATTGAGGTCAGTGGGTAGTTTGCCCCAAATTTAAAACCAAGAGCTCTGGGTGCTACCTCTGCAAGATTTTCTTTCTTTTTTTTTTTTTTTAATTTTTTTTTTTACGTTTATTTATTTTTGAGACAGAGAGAGACAAAGCATGAATGAGGGAGGGTCAGAGAGAAAGGGAGACACAGAAACTGAAACAGGCTCCAGGCTCTGAGCTGTCAGCACAGAGCCCGACGCAGGGCTCGAACTCCCGGACCGCGAGATCATGACCTGAGCCGAAGTCGGACACCCAACCGACTGAGCCACCCAGGTGCCCCCATCTGCAAGATTTTCAATGGCAATACCCGAAATTCTAGGTCCACTGTGTACAATGAACCAGGTGGGGTTTATCTAGTAAGGACTCCCACAGATAAAGCTTGAACATGTCAACGTACATCGAGTCACTGCAGACAAGGAGTGTAAAAGGCTCGTACATCACTATGCGGATGGACTGCCTGTATTTTCTAAACATCTTTCCTTACCCTCCAGTAACCGAATGCTGAATTCTTACTGAGTGAGAAGCAATAACTGGAAGCTGTTGCCGTGTAAGAATTACAAATTAAAATTGTGCAGCTTTTATAGTACAATAACTTAGACAATGAAACTACATGTGGATATCAACTTGACATTTCAGCTTGGATTTCTCAGATTTTAACATCTTCCACACTGTGCTGCTGATCTCCCCACCAGCCTCCTCCTCCTTTTTCCTACCTCTCTGATGGCCACCCAGGTGCTCAGGTCAAACACCCAGGGGGCGCTTTCTACTTTTCTGTCTCACACATACTCCACATTCAACCTTTTGGTACATCCTGTCAAAATATGTCTAGCATGGGGGCGCCCGGGTGGCTCAGTGTGTTAAGTGTTAGACTTTCTCTCAGGTCAGGATCTCGTGGTTCGTGGGTTCGAGCCCCACGTCGGGCTCTGACAGCATGGAGCCTGCTTGGGATTCTCTCTCTCTCTCTCTCTCTCTCCCTGTCTGCCCCTCCCCAACTTGCATTCTCTTTCTCTCTCTCTCTCAAAATAAACTTTTTAAAAAAACATATGTATGGAATCTCTGGCCACATCACCAGAGTCTGACCCCATCTCTCTGTCACCCTGCAATGACACAATCTTCTCTTATGTTGCCAAAGCATCCTAACTTCTCCCCCTGCATCCTGCTTGTCTCCCATAGTGTACTCCTAAATTGGCACGCGGGTGATTCTATTCGAATTTAAGTTACAGCATGATGCTCTGCTGATCGAAATCTTCTTACCAGCTCACGTGAATGGCCGAGCAGGCCGTGTGCAGTCTGGCTCTCGTGCAGTGTTCTATCTCCTCTAGTCCTACGCTGGCTTCGGAGAAGCCACTCTGCCACGCTGGCCGGCTCACTATTCCCTGGACACGCAGGTGCACTCCCACTGGAGGGGCTGGGCTGGGCTGAATCATGGCCCCCAAAGATAGCCACATCCTACCCTTGGAACCTGGGAATGTTACCACGCATAGCAAAAAGGTCTTTGCAGATGTCGTTAAGAGCCTTGAAATGGGGAGGTTTTCCTGGATTATCTGGGTGGGCCCTAAATGCAATCACATATATAAGAGGGAGGCAGAAAGAAATTCTACCACACGCAGAGAAGACAATGAATGGGAAGACAGACCAGAGGGAGACCCCAGGATGCTGGCCTTGAAGATCGGAATGATGAGGTCACAGGCCAAGGATCGATTCTTGTCTAGGGCTTCTGGACAGAGTGTGGCCCTGCACCTTGGTTTTGGCCCAGTGATACTGATTTTAGACTTTTGGCCTCCAGAACTGTGTGAGAATAAATTTCTGTTATTTTCAGCCACCAAGTCTGCAGTAATTTGTTCCGGTGACCTCAGGAAATGAGCACAGGGACTTTGCACTTGCTGTTTGCCCCACCTGGAATGCTGGTGCTCCCATTGGCAGGACGCCCCTCCTCGTCTCTTTCATGCTTTTCTCAAATATCACTTTCATTTGAGAACTCTTCTCCCCACACTGTCTAAACTGTGACCCTCCCTAACCCTTTCCATCCATCCATTCTCTATCTCCCTCTTCTGTTGATTTAAAACAAAACAATACAAAACAAAACTAAACAAAAACCTATGTCCTATTAGCATCCACCACAGCATTATTTTGTTGTTTATCTCTCTCAGTAGAATGTAGCACCATGAAGGAAGGGATTTTTAACTTATTTGCACTATGCTATTCCCAGCACCTCGAAAAGAACCAGACATAACAAGAACTCGAGACATATTTATTGAATGTTGAATGAATAAATACAACTAAAGCATACAATATGTCATATAGGTGATTAAGTCATCAAGGCATCAGTAATGTGTTACTCTTCACTTGAAATAAACTAATTTGAGTGTGCATATCCAATGGGATGTACAAAAAATTAATGATTTAATCTAATTATTAATTGTCTAGTGCTTTGACAGGGCTAACAGTAGTATTGTCATTTTGAACTTTGGGATGACAGACAAAACAATTATTGATATTAGTTTAATTCATTTATAACATCATTTTATATGAAGAAAGGCTGAAATTACTGGAGTAAAAATACAGTTGCAATAATGTTAAAGCTCCATTGGAAAATATCAGCATGGACTTATGATTTAATGAAATATGTCTCTTCAGGCTCATCTGTTTAAGCAGTTTACGAATAGCATCACCCCCAGCACACGACTGGTCTGCAGCCCTAGCATACAGATTATGGTCTCTGATATTTCTTAAAACGGTGACCAACGAGTCTGATATGTCTGAGTGAAGTAAGAAGTCTATTTAAAAATTAGGTATCCTCCTTGAGGGTAGGTAGATTTAGGGTCCCCCCCTACTTTTGGATAAATGGCATTGTTAAGATTATAGTGCCAGGAAAAATGATATTCTAGACCTATAACTATAAAAGTCATTCCAAGAAGCTATGAGTATTCAAATTCCCCTTCAATCCCAGCGTTTGAGGGGTACCTTCATGGGCAGGTCATGTATGTATGTGTCCCTCTCTGCACTACTGTTCATCCAAGCACGTCTTGGATATTACATGAATCTTTGTTGCTATGAACTGAATGAAATTCACACCTATTGTACTTCTATAACGGGCAAATCTATACACGATGGGGTCTGTGGAGATTTATTATATGGTTCTTGTCTTACTGGAATTCACAGTAAGTCTAAATTGTAAAGGATGCCCACAGTAAAGCCTCGCCGCTATTCATTCATTAAACAAGATAATACTCAGCGCCTACTATGAGTTTGAGGTTTTGTTACTCACTGGAGAAAACATAAAAGATGAAGAAGACAGTCTTGCGGAGGGAATGTAATGACAGCATGGCAGGTGTTATAGAAGATGTGTGTCCAAGGTCCTAGAACATTTACCGACAGCTTACTATTGCCAGATGCTGTCTCTCATACTTTTCTTCTTTCACCTTCTTTGCTCATCTGCCTAATACCTTTCTCAGGGTAGGGGCATGATGGTTTCTCTAGGCCTCTTTCAGTTTATGATCTATGACCATCTTAATGAAAATGTTCAGAAGGCCTATTGCTAGATTTGGTACTTTGGGACAATCTAAGCAATGGGGAAAGGGATTATACCCATTTTGTTTTACATTGTGTAATAGATCATACATACAGAAGAGTACAGAAAACATACATATACAATTTAAAGAATTATCCAATGCAATGGAAAACTGCATAACACATACCTAGTCAGAAAAATCTTTGCCAGCCCTCCTATCCATAATATGTAATAATCTCCTATCACCTCTCCCCCCTCCCCACAGAGATAACTACTATCTTGACATTAGGACAATCATTTTCTTGGTTTTTAAAAAATATATGTCATGGAGCGCCTGGGTGGTTCAGTCAGTTGGGCAGCCGAGACTCTTGATTTCGGCTCAGGTCGTGATCTCAAGGTCATGAGATTGAGCCCCACAGGGGGCTCTGCACTGACAGCAGAGAGCCTGCTTGGGATTTTCTCTCCCTCTGTCTCTGCCTCTCCTTCTCCCCCACTCGCTCTTTCTCTCTATAAACAAACAAAATATATGTCATATATATAACTACCCTGTACCATAGAAGCTGTTCAACTCCATTGTTCCAGGCAGTGCCCATTCATTGTCCAGGTGGGTGCTGTGATGGATTTTATTGTTGTTTATAAGAGTCAGTTGTGGGGGATAAGCTTAGGAATTCCCCAGGCTTACACCAATGGGTTAATAAGGCATAAAGAAACACAAAGTCATAAAATGCTCACACCCGAGTTTGGGTAACCAGATTGGCACTCCAAGAATAAGAAGGCACAAAGGTGCCAAGAATAGGGAGGTGCAAAGGCACCCCAAAATAGGGAGGGGGTGCTGAAACCCCCAAAATAGAGAGAGGCAAAGGCCTGAAATTGAATTGGCACAAAGGTGGCATACACATAGGAATAACAGGATTAGATATTCAGGGTGAAAGCACCCCAAGTTTAGTACTACAGCAGAAAGCTGCTCTCATAGGAGAATAGGGCCAGGTCAGGTAAATTGGTGAATTGGACTTTGGACCGCTGAGCTGCAGGCAAAGCAGCCCGGAGAGGAGATGGTTAACAAAAGAAAAGGTGTCCTGTCAACACGGTGGTTATTCCCCCATCTGTCTCATCCCCTAGGCTGGCAAAGATAAACAGGCACAGCGCCTCCTGTCTGCCGTTAACGACCATCTACCCATCTGCCCAGTGTCTGGATTTTGTTTTATATTGACCCAGACCCCAAACACTGTATATCTTCAAAACCCCCTTTTCCCCTCTCACATCCACAATTTAATGTCCCTAGTTTCTTTGTCTCTTTGTACACGCCCATCACGTTTACAAGACTTCTGATCTGAATAAATACAGGGCAAGGACCCTTATTCGGGGCTCTTGTCTTTTTCCTGGACATTAGCCATCTCTCTTTTTAATCCTGCATCCGCTCTTTTGCTAGACAAAAGAGAACTTTAGACTTAGAGTCTACAACAGTCAGTGCCACTCCCTAAAATGCCCTCCACACTCCACCTTTGCCAAGATATATTTCCCTGTGCCATTGCAGACTTGGCTGTATGATTTGCTTTGGCCAATGGAACGTGAAAGAAAGTGGTGAATGTCATTTTAGAATGGAAGCTTTAAGAGCTGGCATGAGTTCCTCATGCTTCCTTATCACTCTGTCATGATTCATGGGATTGTCACAGCTATGGCTGTGAGTGTGTGTGTGTGTGTGTGTGTGTGTGTGTGTGTATTGAGCCTCAGCTCATCAGAAACTGCCAGGTTCTCTGAGTATAGCTAAGGAACATTGACGGAGGCCCTCATCTTAGACAGAAGTCAGCATAGGCTTCATCTGCTGAAAGTTATCTCCAGACCCTCTGAGTTTGACTGTCTTCTTTCAGCAGAGAATTCTATAGTCTTTCTTCCTGAGCCACTAACTTGCTTACTCAACCCCTATTATCTTTTCTTTTCCTAGCAGGGAGCACTCTCTGCTCCCACCCTACTCTTTTTATGTATGTATTTGACATACATAGTGTGACAATTGTGCATGAAATTCTTGCCTCGGATAATAAGGCCCTGAAAACAGTGACCGTAGATATGGCCGCCCTTAATACAGACTTCGGGGTGCCTGAAGCTTAGAAGCTGGACCCTTGAATTCCAGCAGGAAAAGGAGCTGGCCTGCCTGCAGTTGTTCTGCATATAAAAGCAGCACGAAATAGTCCCTGGAAGTAGCTTCACTGTATCCCCTGAGAGCTGTGTACCATTCTGACAATGGGAACACCCCCAGACTCAGAGTCAGCCCCCACTCAGAGCGTGGAGTTTGGGCCGTGCTGCCTACAAGTGCTGCATCCTGGGGATGGGGAGGCCTTGCTAACCACTCTTGAAGAAGATTCCCTGGGAACCTTGGATTTGTTCTCTAGCACCTTCCATGGATCTTTGAATTGTGGAGGGATAGGGGAAGACAGGACATAGCTTGCATTTCCCCTGGATTTGTTGCTTAGTTAAGACATATCCTGAACCACGAACTCGGTTTTATTTAACCTTCTTTTTTTTCTTTGGCCCTCAAACACCTCTGGAACATTTTCCCATCAGTAATAATGTCTGGCAATGACAAGGGCTTTTCCTGGGCCTGGAGTGGGTAGAGGGGGTATATCCCCCCCTCAAGACTGTATTGAAATCTCTGGGATAAGGGTTACTTATAGTTAGTTTCCAAAAACCCGCGAGTGATGTCTACTCGAGGGCAAGCTGAGGGCAAGCTGAGGGCAGGCCCAAGCTAGCACAGCCCCCTTCCCCAAGTTGGGGTATGTGTGACATTCCTCAGGCACTCCTGGCTGCCCAAGAACAAAGGAAAGGAAAGAAAACAAATGGCTAACTGACAGAGATCACAGTCATGCAGGACAGGAGTTTCCATCAGTTTCCAATGCTTTAGTAAATTACAAGTAAAAGCTAATCTTATCAATAGCCTAATCTCCAGAAGCTCAGTTTCCTGGAGTGCCTCATATCACCCTCTCCTCCATCGTGATGTGAGGAACAAAGGCAAGATGAAAATGGCAGGTAAAATTCAATTTCTTTACAATCTGCAGCCCGTTGACAAATATTTAAGGCAAATACAGAGTAGAACATTTCTCCAGGAACCCCCTACCGTCCTACTGTTAATGCCTTACTAGAGGGAAGACAACCTTAGCTTGACAACAGCAAGGCCTCAAGTATCTTAGGAGTCCTCTTTAGCATATCAAAGTCCTTCTGGATGCCTCCCTTTTGACTTTACCTCCCCAACTCCAAAATATATAACCTGTCAGTCTTCACAACCCCAGTGCAGCTCTTTCTGCCTAAGGGTCCTATTCCCGTGCTTAATAAAATCACCTTTTGCACCAAAGAGGTCTTCAAGAATTCTTTCTTGGCCGTTGACTCCGGACTCCCACCACTCTAAAACCCCGCCATACTCACCTCCCCAACTCTTTATTACTTTTATATTTTAGACTCTGCACTGTCATCCCTTGTGTTATTCACATAGGTAACATTTCAGTAATGAACATTTTGCAAAAAGTATTTTTTTAAAGAATTTTTAAATGTTTATTTACTCTTGAGAGTGAGAGACAGAGTGAAAGTGGGGGAGGAGCAGAGAGAGAGCAAGACACAGAATCTGAAGCAGGCTTCAGGCTCCGAGCTGTCAGCACAGAGCCCAATGCAGGGCTCGAACTCACAAACTGTGTGATCATGACCTGAGCCGAAGTCAGATGCTCAACCAACTGAGCCACCCAGGCACCTTGCAAAAAGTATTTGTTAATATGTATTGACTCACATTCCAAGTTGAAGAGGAGACTGGTTCTTTTATCCCTCTCCCCTTGGCCAATTTTGTTTGCAAAATACAGGTGCATAGTAATTTATTTTATAAAGGAATAAAAATTCCTTTATAAAAGTTATTATCTAAATTAAAAATACAGCAGTAACGTATAATGAAACTGCCAGTGCGTGATGTGGCCACAGCTGTACACATTTTTACATTAGTGAGCTCTTAATTTGTGGCTTCTGGAGCAAACCAGAGCCATTTGCAGAAAATTGAGGTAATATCTGTGTTCATTGGTTGTATCGTAAGCACGGTTTTTTTTCTTGAGAGAAAACAGTCCTGTTGTATAGAAAGATGAATTATATTGGTCTCTGCCTAGAGGGCTCCCATTCTAAATTAAACCTGATGCTAGGCCTAAGGGGATTGCATCATTTGGGTAAAAACAAACAGATGAACCCGGACAAGTCTCACCCTCTATCTTTTTGGTTTTCCTTCTTTGTCATTTGTTCTGGCAACAATGGCACAATATTTTTCAGATTCATTCCTGGCAGGTGGCTCCAGGCTGGGCCATAAGCTCCTCAGTTCATTCAATTCCTGGGAACTCACCGGTCCTCTGACCTGTCTCAGCTCCGCTGGCAGCTGGCCCTGAGGAGGTGTGAGCGGCCCTACTAAAGCTTCGGCCAGGTCATTTCCCGTTTCTGAGCTTCAGATGTCTTACTTCAACGTCAAGATATAAAGAGCTCAATGAAGAAATCAGATTTTTAAGAATAGTCCCTTCGAGGGGTGTGTGGGTGGCTCAGTTGGTTAAGCATCTGACTTCAGCTCAGGTCATGATATCCCAGTTCATGGGTTCGAGCCCCACCTCGGGTTCTGTGCTGACAGCTCAGAGCTTGGAGCCTGCTTTGGATTCTGTGTGTGTCTCTCTCTCTGCCCCTCCCCCACTCATGCTCGCTCGCTCTCTCTCTCTCTCTCTCTCAAAAATAAATAAACATTTAAAAAAAAGAATAGTCTCTTCTAGAGCTCCTGGTCAAGTAACTTTGCCCTTTCTGAGATCTCTAGCACAAAGCTGGTAGAGGGACACTTTCCCATTCCAAGATATGACCCAAGGGTATTGTCCCAGACCTCATCCAAGACAAAAACCGCTTGGAGACAAGTGTCAAGACTGGAACTCAGCACTGAAAAGTCTCTTCCAGTTCCCAGAAATGTTTCCAATGCTGTATTCCCTGTCTGTGCCTCTAATGAGGTTTTGGGGTGATGACGGGGTCCGGAGCTGATGGCCAAGAAAGAGTTCTTGAAGACCTCTTTGGTGCAAAATAGGTGCTTTAATAAAAGTGCGGGAACAGGACCCTGAGGCAGAAAGAGCTGCACTGAGGTTGTGAAGACTGACAGGTTATATACTTTGGAGTTGGGGAGGTAAAGTCAAAAGGGAGGCTTCCAGAAGGACTTTGATATGCAAAAGATACTTGAGGCCTTGCTATTGTCAAGCTAAGGTTGTTTTCCCTCTAGTAAGGCATTGACAGTAGGAAGGTAGGGGGTTCCTAGAGAAATGCTCTACTCTGTATTTGCCTCAAGTGTTTGTCAGCAGGCTGCATGCAGGTTATAAGGAAATTTAATTTTACTTGCCATCGCCTTCTTGCCTTTGTTCCCCGTATCACGATAGAGGCGTGATGTTGGGGTTCCAGGAAACTGAGTCTATGGGTTTCTGGAGATTAGGCTATCGATAAGTTTGTCTTTTTCTTGTAATTTACTAAGACATTTGTAAATTGATGGAGACTCTATGATCTCTATGAGTTAAACATTTGTTTTCTTTCCTTTCTTTGCTCTTGGGCAGCCAGGAGTGCCTGAGGAATATCACACACATCCCACCTGGGGCGGAGGGTGTGTGCTAACTTGCACTTTGTCCTCAGCCTGCCTTCTGCTCTCTCATCACCTCCACATTCCCAGGGATCCGATTTCCAGGTTAAAGAATCATGATGGGGCACCTGGGTGGCTCAGTAGTCGGTTGAGCGTCCGATTTCAGCTCAGGTCATGATCTCACAGTCTGTGAGTTTGAGCCCTGCATCGGGCTCTGTGCTGACAGCTCAGAGCCCAGACCCTGCTTCGGAATCTGTGTCTCCCTCTCTCTCTGCCCCTCCCCCACTCATGGGCGCGCGCGCGCGCGCGCGCTCTCTCTCTCTCTCTCTCTGTCAAAAATAAATAAACATTAAAAAAAAAATCATGAGCTGGGGCACCTGGGTGGCTCAGTTCGTTGAGCGTCCGACCCTTAATTTCAGCTCAGGTCATGATCTCACAGTTGGTCAGTTCGAGCCCCACATCGGGCTCTGTCTGTGCTGATGGCACAGAGCCTGCTTGGGATTCTCCGTCTCCCTTTCTCTCTGCCTCTACCCTGCTCGCTCTCGCTCCCTCTCTCTCTCTCCCCTCCAAATAAATAAATAAACTTAAAAAAATTAAAAATAAAAAGAATGAGCTGATTACTTCTGGAAGAGGCCCTAGATGCTATCTAGCCGGCCTCTCCTGTGCAGGTGGGTAGACAGAAGTCCACTGAGGGAAACTCTTGGATTCTGAGGCCGAGCAGACACACGGCAGAGCCAAGACAAGCTGCCCAACCACTTGGTCTTTTCCCTGCCAGGGCTGCTTCCCCCAGGTGTCTGTGTCTTCATCTGGATTATGCAAATTTGGAGTCAAGTTCCCTCCTCGTTTCTGAAGTACTTAAATTGGGCCTGAGGGACCTGTGGGTACCCTATTGCCTGGCCTCTTTCAGTAGCAGCTGATGCAGCAGCAGCTTGCAGCACAGAACAACCTTTTTCCTCCAGAAGCTTCTTAGTGCAGCTTGGGACCGGGAGCCAAATATGTGCTTTAACAATTCTATGACTCTATGCATCTGAACTGTTATTCTTGTGCTTTTTTACAGCGTGCTAAACTGCATTCTATCTCACAACTGGCTTGAGATCTTTCTGAGCAAAGGGCATCCTACTTCTGTCCCTACCCCTATGTGTCAGGAGCTCAAGAGTACTGCATTGAGCAGTATGCATTTGAGCAAATGAGCTTGGCTTTGGAAAGCCTGGATGTGAATGTAGAATGAGGCCGCTGGGAGCTGTGTAAACCTCGGTTTCCTGATCTGGATGAAGGGGGAACGAATTTCCACCTTGGCCAGCACACAGGTCAAGCAGTTGGTGCTTGTCGCACGGTGAATGATGGTTCCCACACATCAGGGGTGTACGACCTGCAGGCTTTGCACCCCCCATCCCTTGTTTCTCTTTGGCTCCCTAGGGTGTCACAGTTACCATAGCACACGCTGTGCAGAATGCCTGGGAGAGCAGTAGGTGAAGTAGGAGGGTGGAGATCCTGGAAGGCCTGGATAGGTCTGACCCGGGCCTGAGCCTCCCAGCCTGCTCCTTCCACTCGGTGTCACTACCCAGCCCTGCCTCCCAAGCCCAGTTCAGGGCCCTGGAACTCTCTTGTGGGACTTCCCTCCTCCCCAGCCCTGGCTCTTGGCTCCCTGCCCAGCTGCCATGGTAACCGCTTCCAGGGTGACAAAGGAGGTTGCTGGGTCCTGTTCCCTCTGGTCCGGTTGATGAGGATTTTCAGATGGCAGAGACGGAACTGCTCTGCACCTACCTGGGCTCCTTCTGTGTTCTCGCGCAGGCTGAACGGAAACTTCCATCCCTGCCGACAGGACCATGTGTACCACCAGCCTGACCACTTGCGAGTGGAGGAAAGTCTTCTATGAGAAGATGGAGGTGGCCAAGCCGGCCGACAGCTGGGAACTCATCATGGATCCCAACCTCAAGCTCAACGAGCTGGCCCCTGGCTGGAAGCAGTACCTGGAACAGCATGCCTCGGGCAGGTGAGCGGCCCAGGGAGAAGGGGCCTGTAGGCAGCCCTGGGGGCACCTTCCAAGTGGAGATGCAGAGATCAAATGGAGCCTGGTCCTGGGTCAGCTCAGGTGAGGGGGCAGAGAAGGACTTCCAGGTGGGTCAGAGAGGCCTGGGTTCTAATCCCAGCTGTACCACTGCCTCCCTGGGTGACCTTAACAACTTGTGTTCTGTCTTTGGGTCTTGGTTTTCTATAATAAACGAAGAGCTACAACGGCCCTGCAATCTTTGACATTTTAGATGTTTGCACATTCCGTAGTCTCTTAAAGAATGGTGGGGACTGAGAGAGGAGGCCATGAGGTCCGCTGAGAAAACTTTAGTTTAGGATTGGGGCCTGTGCTCCGGTCCTAAGTCTAGTTAGTCAACTCAGTCCAATTTGATCTGAATACAGGAAGTTGGCCAATCAAGACCCTTCCAGCTCTATTGTCTATGGGCCAGCGGCCAAAGGACTTAGCTTTGGGCATGATTTCCCTTAAGACCTTAGAGCCCAGTGTCCTATGCTTTATAGGACCCTCATGACTTCCACAGTGCAAGGAGATCCATAGGCTCAGGGGACATGTCCATCTGAAACGCACATGCCTCTCTTTCTAGGGTGTGATTTGGGATCAGGACCACAGAAGGCCCTGCCCAAGCTGCCTCAAGCTCATCTTCAGGGTCTGTGCAGGCCTCTTCCCTGGGTCCACTGATTCAAGGACAGATAATGCCCCTAGACCCCCAGGGAGGCCGACAAGTGGCTGTATTTTGGGGATGTGGACACACAGACTGGATTGTTCATGCATGTTTGTACGTGAAACGCCTCAGGTGCAGCATGCTGGTGAAGGTGGAATCAGGAGGCAGGCTGTGGGTAGGGAGCTGCCCGTGGGGAGCTAAGACCTATAAGTATGAGACCAGGTCCTGACTCTGTCTCTGACTAGCTGTGTGCACATGGATGGCTCTCTTTCTCTCCGCTTCTGTTTTCATCTCAATAAAATGAAAGGTTAACCAGATGATCCTTATGGTCCCCTTGCGCTAGGTCTGATATTTTGAAATTTAAGGTCTGAGGTGAAGCTTGAGGGAGAGGAAACAGCTCTGGATTGGTTTGATTAAAAAGGCAGAGAAGGAGGAGACGGAAAACATGAAGCTCCGGAGGTGGCCGTTGGGAGGAGTGCAAAGGCCTGGAAACTTGGGTCACGGGCCCAGGGGATTAGGGGCTGAGCTGTATGGGCCTGTGTCTCCTCCTTGCCTCAGGTCTCAACTGGTCCTATCCTGGCTGGTGACCTGTGGCTCCCAGGTGGCCTCAGGCAGGCCTTCAGAACTGCCACTCTTGTGCTTATTATGTGCACAGGCTCACTCTCCCTGTAAGCCTTGAGATGCATTAATCCTGGTGCCCCACAACTCTGGCGCACAGGGTGGGGACCCCGTGCTGGGGGTCAGGCTGCTCTTTGGGCCAATCCTGCCTTGAGCTATGCCGGGTACTGTTCTGGGCTTGTGTTGTCGGTGGGCTCCAGGCCTCGGGGGCAGGCTTGGCCTCATCTCTACCCCCCAGCCTGGACTATGTGATGCTTGGCATAAAGTAGGGGCTAGGTGGTATCTGTTGGACTGAATTTGAGTTCCTTGTCAGAGGTCCTTCAGAGCCATTGTACAGGGGACCCAGAGAGGGTCAGCAGTAAGGACAGTCAGGGGTCCACGGGACCCCTGACTACAAAGCTGTTGTAACAGGGTCCTCCTGGAAGAGGTTCATCTCAAGGTTGAAAGAAACTGTCCTGGAGGTAATGAGTGTTCCATTACTGAAGGTGTGGAAGCACTGGGTGGGGGCTGAGGGAGTGGGGCTCAGCTAGATGAGTCCCAGACCACTTCCTTCCACAATCTCTGAGGCTGGGACTCTAGGGGGTCCAAGTTTGACAGAGTGGCCTGAATGTAAGTGTGCATGTGTGTAGAGGGGGATGCCGACTACAGCCCACTTTTCCAGTGTCTGTTGCAGGGCTGGAGCAGGGTCTAGGGGTTACTTGTCAAGGCGTAAAAGAATGTTCTTTGTGATGGTACAGGGACCAAAGTCTCTTAGTCCTCCCCTGCTGCCCCATCACCCATCCAGCAGTGCATCTGCTGGATTCTTGGTGGTTTTTCTCCCAAGTATTCTTGGTGGTCTATGGTCGGTAGTTAGAAGCATCTCCTTTTCTCTCCACAGCAGGCGAGAGGCATGAGCGAGCCATCTCCGAGTCAGGGGACGTCTGAATGAAAAGAGCCTTATTGGACACCATTACTCTGCAATGCACGCATGAAAAATAAGGCCCAGATTGGGGGGTGGGGGGTGAGCCCTGTGCAGCGCACAGGTGCATGTCCAGAGTGCATTGGGTTACGCGGAGCTGAGGCCACAGAAGGGCGTGCAGGAGGTAGGCAGGAGAGCCCGCTGGAAGCCAGATAGCTCCAGTGCGAGATTTCTGAAGACACTGCTCCAGGCCCAGCGGGGTTCAGTGGGAGGAGGCAGAGCCTGCCGAGCGCTAAGGAGCCCAGGGGGCAGTGAACAACCCGCCTCTATCTCTAGGCACAGGCACACAGGGCCCTTCCTTTCCGGGCTCCTCCAGGGCAGGCTGTCACTGGGAGGGAGGCCCACCTTCTGCATCCTTCCCTCCCCTCCCCGCAGGTTCCACTGCTCCTGGTGCTGGCACACCTGGCAGTCGACCCACGTGGTCATCCTCTTCCATATGTACCTGGACCGCGAGCAGCGGGCGGGCTCGGTGCGCATGCGCGTCTTCAAGCAGCTGTGCCACGAGTGCGGCACGGCGCGGCTGGACGAGTCGAGCATGCTGGAGGAGAACATCGAGAGCCTGGTGGACAACCTCATCACCAGCCTGCGCGAGCAGTGCTACGAGGAAGACGGCGGCCAGTACCGCATCCACGTGGCCAGCCGCCCGGACGCGGGTCCGCACCGCAGCGAGTTCTGCGAGGCCTGCCAGGAGGGCGTCGTGCACTGGAAGCCCAGCGAGAAGCTGCTGGAGGAGGAGGCCACCACCTGCACCTTCTCAGGGGCCTCCAAGCCAAGCGCCCAGGAGGGTTCCGGCTACAGCTTCTTCTCGCTTCGCTGGTGCCTCTTCGGGGCCGCCCTCTGCCTGCTCATTGTCTACCTGCAGTTCTCCTTCCGCAGCTCTGCCTTCCTTTAGTGGAGCTGCGCCCATGGGGTGGGAAGGTTCTGGCTGCAGTTCTTCTGCAGAGTCAACAGGACTCTGGACAGCTCGCTCCGGGCCTCAGTTTATTCCTCCATGGAATGGGAGGATTGTTCTGGGAGATACTTAATGGTCCTGCCATTAAAATGTATAGTGATGGGGGAGGGGGAGAGGGTCTAGGGAGGATTTAGGCCTGGTGGTAGTAAATAAACCCACAGGGAGGTATCTTCTCCCTCCACTTCCTCCACATCCATCCCGACCCCTCCTTTTGCTTCATTTCCATATCCCGCATCCCATTAGGACCCCCATTAGGTCCTGTCTTGCCCTGGCTTCATCTCAAGGTCGTCTTCAGCTGCCTCTGACCATCCTGCCACGGTTCTCCTCGGAGAGGGCAGTGATCCCACCCTATGCGTGAATATTCAGTGCATTTTCATTCAGTCCCTCTCCTGGAGAGTCTACTCCCACTCTTCTGAAAGTTTCAGATTGTTACTTTGGTGCTCGAGCCTGCCTGGCTGGAATCATTTAGAGCTGCACTGTCCAATATGGTGGCCAATATGTGGCTATTTGAATTTAAATTAATTAAAATGAAATGAAATTCAGAATTCAGTTCCTCAGTTGCACCAGTCATGTAGCAAGTGCCCAGTAGCCATATGTGGCTAGTGGCTACCATACTGTGCCGTGCAGATGTAGGAAATCATCATAAAAATTTCTAGACTAGAGCTTGAAGTTACTAGTTAAACGTATGTGGGCTCATAAAAATAAGAGAGGGACACAGGTTTAAAGGTGCAGCAGGAAGCCTTCGGGGGGCAGGGACAGGTAGGCGTGTGGTGTGTTAGAGATACACAAATAAATCTGTAACCTCTGTGTTGCTGACTGTCAGCTGATTGGAATTTGTGGGTCCCGGTGTTGTCTAAGCTTATTTCCTGGGAGGGGGGAGGACCTGTTGAAATTCACTGCAAGGTGATGGGACGCTCTCTTGGTCTCTCTTGCTCTTGCTGTGTGTGTGTGTGTGTGTGTGTCAGTTTGGGGCTTCCAGAATACATTTCTGTGTTTTGAAGGAACGTATGAGCTATGGCACCAGTAATTACCCATAATGGAGGGAGATGTTCCTCTGTCATCCTGAATGAAAATACCTTTGTAGGCAATTCTGTGGTTCTCCCAGTTACTGTGGATGGGGAGAGAAGGGGTGTATTAGGCAGATCTGTGGATGTAGATCATTCAGGTGTTGGTGGGGCTATGTGTCTCCATTCAGGGGAGGTGACAAGCAAGGGGAAACACGAGCAGTGGAGGCAGACAGTACCTGCACGGTTATTGATTGGCAGCCTGCGGACTCCCTGATGAAGAATACAGTAAGATGTGCGAAGGAATGCTATGCCAAGACTTGAGATCTGGGTACCAGTTCAAAGATACAGTGGAATGAGTCGGTAAAAACCCATTACCACCCCTGGGGGGAAAAATGGCATGAAGTATATTCTATGGTTAAAAGCTGTATTCTGTCCATTTGCATCCATAAGTCAACATTCATTTACTCTAGCCTATTTGATTAGCCTGTCCTAAGTTCCAGGATCACAAAGGTAATCAGGCACAATGCCTGACCTGCAGGGCCCGTGTTGCGTGCTAGTCAATGCTGTGATAGAAAGGGGGCAACCTAATCATACCTCAGGAGTGGTTTCTTGGAAGAGGAGTCGTTCACCCATGATGTCTTGAAGGATATATGGAAGTTGTCGGGAGGTCAAGGTTAGGGCTGGCAGGCAGCTCAGTTCATCCCAGTTGGAGTGAAAATGGAAGTCCCCAGATGCAAAGCTCATTTCATGTTCAGGAAGCAGGAAGCGACCAAGTACCAGAAGAAGCCAGGAGGATGGAGCACGAGAGGAACCTGGGAGCAGAGGCCAGGAATAGGTGGAAAAGCAAAGTAGGCTGGACTTGGGTGAAGGTGGTTTTCTCAGCTCAGGTAAGGAGTGAGGCAGGAGCATTTTGATTTATGGTAAATATTTTATTGTCAGTTTCAAAACTTGTCTTTGAAAGAGAGCAAAAAGGTAATGGTGAACAGCAATCCTACTCCTAGTGCCTTCTAGAAACCTTTGAATGCCTGCAGATGTTGAGGCTCGCAACACCTATGTATGAGAGGAAGCGTTCAGTCTTACCTCACTATAGTGTTCATCCAGCCTTCTCTCTTGCCTCAGCAGCTGAGAATAGTCTCAGCTTTCACTTCAGGGATCAGAATGGATGATCTCTTCAAGTGTTCTGCGGGCAATGAGAATCTGGGCTGCAAATCACAAAACTATTAACTTCAGTCAAGGAACACAGAAAGCTTTGTTTATTCAATACCGAAATAAGGTCAACTAACTATTTTAATAATCCCTGAAAGTAGGCAATCTGTTTCTGGTCCCAATTGTTCACGTATGTTGAATTCAACTGAGGGCAGTTACAGTGCAAATGATTTTCCTTTTTTGCTTTTTTGTTCCTTTTTATTTCTGCAATCAAATACATCACTTCCTTAAAGATTTAAATATACATCTGTCCATATCCATTACATATCGTAGATGCATGAAGTAAGAATAAATGTGTCAAATAGAATAAAATATGTAAAACTTTTCATGGTGCGTGTGTGTTCATATATCAAAGTGCTTATATAAAGGATGAGAAAGAGAAGAGCAGTCACGGACATCTGAGGGCTGGTCTGGCTGCCACGGTTACGTTGTGGTGGTCAATTCACATACCAACCTCAGACCAGACCCCTCTGGGACGATGCTGGATCTAGGCAAGCACAGGACCACTCCATAATCGTCTCTGACTACAAATGGAAGCATGAACATTGTCCAAACCACACATCACCAAACTGGCCCCTATTGTAACCAATATGAGTGGTTGCTATTTCTTTGCCAGTCATACCTTCTGTCCTTCCAGATAAGACTAAAGGCACTCCATCATAGAATTATCCCCACTTTCTGATAATATCCACTCCAGAGCACAGCCCATTTACATGAACCTTCCCCTCCCCACCCTCCCCCACCCACCCCCCTCCCCGCACATGTCCCAATGCTATAGTGTGTCTTTTCTAATACCCTCTTCCTGAGATTCCTCAGGGTTCCTAAGTGCATCCTCCTTCTTTGCAATGAGTCTAAACACCTAACTTTGTTCAGTAACACTAGTGTTCCTCGTGGTCTTTGGCTGAAGGAAACTGACAAGGAGGTTATATAGCCCTTCTTCCACTGTCCATGAGGCTACCAGATGTCTCAGTGAACTATAAATAAATAAATAGATAAATAAATAAATAAATAAATGCAGAAAGATTTTCTCTGACTGTGAGATATTTAACTGAGAAAACCAAACAGTTGACCAAGTAAAATAAAAGTCAAGAATTAAGAAATTTTAAAAGGGTGTTTCTAGGGGCGCCTGGGTGGCTCAGTCGGTTAAGCGTCCGACTTCGGCTCAGGTCATGATCTCACAGTCCACAGTCCGTGAGTTCGAGCCCCGCGTCGGGCTCTGTGCTGACAGCTCAGAGCCTGGAGCCTGTTTCAGATTCTGTGTCTCCCTCTCTCTCTGCCCCTCCCCGTTCATGCTCTGTCTCTCTCTGTCTCAAAAATAAATTAATGTTAAAAAAAAAAAATTTAAAAAAAAAGGGTGTTTCTAAATCTGAGGATAGAAATGAAATAAACATATTTGCATTTATTTGCAAATTAAGGAATGCAACCCCACGTAAAAATTATTTCTGTTTTAATGCTTTTTAATCCTTTAACGATTTATTTGATAGTATTGCTAGGTTTTTAAAAATCACTTTCCCATGAAAAGTTAAACAACAAATGTCTATTCTAGTACTCATTATCTTTGCGGTTTTAGAAAATGTATTTTTACCCATATTCTTACATCTATTTCAGGGAAGTTACATAAGCCATTAATTCCTTTGGTAGAATGGGGAGAAATTTCACATACCCTCTTCCCTGCCAGCTTGGATTTTCAGTTTTGTTAGAATGAGCTAGTATTTTATAACTAAATTCAGAAAATGCTTTATGGCTTACATGGTTTCTTTAGAGAATTACATTAGACACATGCATTATGTTTCATAATATTAATTTAGGAATTGACTTTTACATTTTACAAATTTATTTCTCCCACCATCTCTATACCAGCCCACTCCACTTTAGAGGTCTTTATTTTGGTTTATTTTCTTCCTTTCATTTGAAGTACTTTTATGAGTAATATTTTCAGAGAAGGTCTGTGCTTGGTTTGGCTGTCTGAGATTTCTGTTGTTCTTATTTCCCCAAAATAGCTTGGCTAAGTACTGTATTCTGTGATCACAATCCTTTTATTTTATTTTATTTTATTTTATTTTCCCCTCTCAAAACTTGGTAGGCATTACTGCAATGTCTTCTGGAATTTATTGAGACAAAAAAAAATTGTTATCAGCCTAATATTTCTTTTCTTTTAAATTGCCTGATATAATGTAAATGTGTATGTGTGTATATATGCACAATAGTTTCACAATTCTGGTAAAAATACAATCTAGAGAGTTTCTAAGGTTTTGCTTGTTTCATTTTGTCTACTTTTTTAAAAAAAATTTAAACATTTTTATTTATTTTTGAAAGACAGAGACAGAGCACAAGTGGGGGAGGGGCAGAGAGAGAGGGAGACACAGAATCCAAAGCAGGCTCCAGGCTCCGAGCTGTCAGCACAGAGCCCGACGTGGGGCTCGAACCCAGAAACTGTGAGATCATGACCTGAGCTGAAGTCAGACGCTCAACCGACTGAGCTGCCCAGGTACCCCCATTTTGTCTACTTTTTTTTTACAAAAATGTTTTTAATGCTTATTTATTTTTGAGAGACGCAGGGTGCAAGCAGGCGAAGGGCAGAGAGAGGGAGACACAGAATCTGAGGCATACTCCAGGCTCTGAGCTGTCAGCACAGAGCCTGACTCGGGGCTTGAACCCATGAACTGCAAGATATTACCTGAACCAAAGTCAGACACGTAACTGACTGAGCCACCCAGGCGCCCCTCTTTTGTTTCATTTCTTGCAGTAACGTCGTCCACAGAGGAGAGGGAGGCATTTATTCTAATTCTTTAGATCGTCTTCATGTGTTTGAACTATAATTTTTCATACCTGTAATGTCTTCTCTGCTGACGTTTACAGCGGGGGGATGGGGAGTGTTCTGTTAGAGATCGTGCCATGTCTCTTTGAATTATTTGCTCTCAAAGGGAGAAGAAAAATGCCTTATTTCACGCAAGTTTTGTTTACTAGAAGAGAGGTCTTGTTGCCAATCGGGTGATGGGAGGGGGCCTCCCTCAGAAGCAGCCTCCCCGCATGGCCGTAGGAGCAGAGCAAAACAATTCTCTGCATTTTGTCGTAGATCAAGTCACAGGATCATTCTCTCTCTGGCTGGCATGAATACCTTATTAGCAGTTGACTTTATTAGGCAGCGTCCCCTTGCTTTACATTTCTGCAAATTTAGTACAAAATGAGTGCAGTGACCAGATGTTCCTGCAAAGGGAGCTGGTGTGGTTCCAGAGGTCGGGTGGAGATTTGCACCCATCGACTGTCATCACTCGCCTTCATCTCTAGCCTTGTTTCTCCAAGCCTGGCAGGATGAGTTCATGCTCTTCTCCTAAGGGAGGTGGTCTTTTCCTCTCATTCCTGAGGTGAACTTTTGTTTGCATATGGAGATCCAGACTGGTCCACCTTCGGTCTCATTGGGCTTGCCACCATATCATACATATATCTCTCAGCATGCTGGGAATACAACATTTGTGGTTCCCAATAAACGCAGCTCTCTCCCTCCTTTGCATTAGATCATGCCAACAAGGAATTTGGAAAGTTAGGAAGGTTTGGAAAATAGGTGTGTTGGCCAAAGCACACCACCTTGAACCTGAAGCTACTACTTCTACCTTGCATGTTAAAATCTACTCCTGTAAATTAACTTGAATCTTCACTAGATCACGATAGTTGTAAATAAAGAACCTATATAGATTTGGATACATATTAGGTGATATTTCAGGAATTATTATTTTTTTACCCAGTACATTGTATTCGTGTGTCTCCAGTCCTTCAAAGAGTTCCTTTCTTAGCTGTGGCCGTAGTTCTGTCCTAAAATCCTCTGTCCCCTTTTCCGCAGTAATAGGATCTTAGTGGGGCACATGTCTCACAGAGTACAGAGTGCTCACCCGAGACCCCTTTGCAGGTAAGTATGACTATGTCACTAAGTCCTGGTCAATTGGCTATAAGTTACACGGAAGTTACAGGCGAAAAGCTTTGTGGAAACTTCCTTAAAAGACAGTGTTTAGGTTCCTTCTGGCTACTTAACAGAAACTTTGTGGCATAAAACCACAGTAACCATTTTGTTATCTTTCACCGGCGGCTGAGGGTCAGAAAGGACTCAACTGAGGACTTCGGATTCCCTGTGCTTTGTGTCTCCTGCAGTTGCAGTCAGTTGCTGGAGCTGAAGCATGTAGGTCTGGCTGGGTAACTTTTTTTTATATAGTCCTGGGTCTCCTCCATGCGGGCTATTGGGCTTTCTCGCAGCAGGGTCACCTCAGAAAGGGCCAGAGCAGACTGCCCTGATAGCTGAAGGCATCGAGAATGAGTATCCCAGGGGCGCCTGGGTGGTTCAGTCTGTTAAGCATGTGACTCTTGATTTCAGCTCAGGTCATGGTCTCACGGTTTGCGAGATTGAGCCCCACGTCTGGCTCAGAGCCTGCTTGGTATTCTCTTTCTCTCTCTCTCTCTCTCTGTCTCTCTCTGCCCCTCCCCCCCCCCCACTTGCACTCACTCCTTCTCTCGAAATAAATAAATAAACTTAAAAACAAAAAGAATGGGTATCCCAGTGAAGAAAGCAAAAGTTAGAACTTCTTTTATGACTTCGCTCGGCAATCGCACAGTATCAGTGCACCATATTCAAATGAGAACATTCACAAAATCTGCCCAGTTACAAAGAGATGGGGCAGGGACCTCACCTTTCAACAGGAGTTTGTCAAAGGCACATCTTAAAACATACAGAGAGGGAGCTACTGTTGGAGCCATCTTTGAGAACGGCAGTCTTTCACAGGCAATAACCGTGTGTCTCCTTTGCTCTCCTCATTTTATCCTCGTTTCAATCCTGCCGCCTCGACTCAGGTGCTGCCATCTTTGGTCGTGAGGCCCAAACCACACACGGCAGAGGGACAGATAGAAGTTACCCACTAGCTAATATCACCAAGTGCCTTATCAGCCATGGATCATCAACCTGGAATTTTATGCAAGAGAAAAAATAGATGTCTTAGTTCTTAAAGCCACCGGCTGCTATTTTGAGTGTTTGGTCACCAGAGCTGAGCCTGTCCACCATGAACACATCAGGCTTGCCTCCCGATTCATTGGTCGGTTGGAGCCTCAGTCACGTAGCACTAGGGGCTGTTCCCCAAACACACCGTGTATTTCTGCTGTCCCTGGTCTCCAGCACACTGATCTCCAAGACTTCAATTCTCTGGTGCTTATTCGTCCCCAATGGCTGGCTTATTCCCTTCAAGTCCAACAACAAGTGCCATCTCTGAAGATGCTGTCTCAGATGCCTAGAGACAAAATTAAGGACACCATCCAGCACATTCCCACAACGTGTTTCTTTTTTTTTTTTCTTTGAGAGAGAGAGAGAGAGAGAGAAAACAGGGGCAAGGGGCAGAGAGAGAAAGAGAATGAATCCCAAGCAGACTGGATGTGAGCCTGGAGACCGGCAACGCAGGGCTCGATCCGACAACCCTGGGATCATGACCTGAGCCAAAATCAAGAGCAGGATACTGAACTGGCTGAGTCACCCAGGCACCCCCCACAACCTGTTTCTTGAACCTATGCATAACAAATCTGTACTATCTGGGATGACGGCTATTAGCATATCTCTGAATCGTCTGCTGCACTGTGAATTTCTTGAGCATTTTACATTTACACGCTTTCTTGAGAAGCGTTTTACATTTATCTTTCTTGGTCCTCCTGTTTGGCCATTTTCCAGGGCACAACCTCAGTGTCTCATTAAGTTTCGATAGTTTTGTTCTATGAATCCCTATTTACTATCTCCATGATGATAGGAAAGAATTTTGCATTCATAATTTTGTGTTTATTTTTTAAAAAGGCCTCTCCCTCTGGATTCACTTCTTTCTGTGAAATAAGAAGTTGGAAATGTTCTCTGAGGAGTGAGTAGACTGATAGAAGGAGATGTGCCCACATGTACTACAGACACATGGGACAGGATCAGCAGTCTGAGAGAGACTAAAGAGTGTGGCCATCTTAGGGACTGGTAGGCACATGCATTTTCTGGAGGGTGAAGCATTCATGGGAACCAGACCTGAAGAAATTGAAACCACATTCCCGAGAACCTCAAAAACATGCATAAAGAGTGTGGACTTTTTTCCCGAAGGCAGTGATTTGCATTTGGAGTTTTGAAGGGAGAAAGTTATATCATCAGAAGTGTCTTTAGAAGTTGAATCAGGTGAAGTGTGTAGAATATATGTGAAGGAACTGGGTTGGGGTTTGGGAGAGAGAGTCAACAATGGAAGACCAGTTAGGAAGTTGTTAAAATAGTTCACAAGAGACGTAATATGGTCTTGAATTAGAGTGATGACCCATTATGACAGCAGTGGTGAGAAACAGCAAAGAAAAACATATTAAAGATTTCACAAGATGTGATTAGTTAAATATATGCCACCAAAAAAGAAAGGGAGATGGGGCCCCTGTGTGGCTCAGTCAGTTGAGAGTCTGACTCTTGGTCTTGGCTCAGGTGGTGATCTCACAGTTTGTGGGTTCAAGCCCTGTGTCGGGCTTTGCGATGACAGCACGGGGCCTGCTTGGGATTTTCTCTCCCTCTCTCTCTGGACGCCCCCTCAACTCATCCTCTCTCTCTCTCTTTCTCTTTCTCTCTCAATAAATAAATAAACTCTAAAAAAATCAATCAATCAATCAATCAATAAAGGAAAAGGAGAGAAATATTGTAAGAGAAGAAGTAAATTTAGACATCATTAGTGTAAATATGATCATTGAAGACATTGATTGACAGTCGGGTCAGCATTCATTCAATATCAGCTTTCTGTGAGCATTTCATGTGTTCCAGACAATCTTCTAGGCAGACCAAGATGGGAGGGCATTGACTCTGCTGTTGAGGAAAACCCTTTTGCAAGGAGCCAGACATGCAAACAAAGCATTGCTAGACAATGAGGTAATTGCTACAGTGAAACAAAACAAAACAACACACAGATAGGTGTCTTGCCTCAGAATTATTTAGATGTAGGGGTCTGCCCCTTTGGGTTATGGGTTCTAGAAGGACCAAGGCATATGTGGTTTGCATCAGTCCCCTGGAACTGCCAAGAGTAAATCTGTGCAGAAATGCCCAATCTCTTTTAAAGAAGAAAATGGGACTTTGGAAGGATCTGGAAGACACAGTTTTAGATGGGCATGGAATCTGAAGACTAAAGGGGACGAGAAGGTTATGGTGTGCACTCGTTGCTGGCTGCAGGAAGCTATCCCTACCAGAACTCATCCCATCTCTCCTTGGATCTAAGAACACAGCTTTCCTGCTACACTAGTCCTCTTGTTAGGAACCCAAAGCTGACTGTGTTCCTCTGTGACCCCTGCTGTCACATGTTGCTCAGCCAAAGGGTTTATTTTTTGCCAAGGCATGGCCTTGGCTCATCAGTGTACCAGGAAGTTTTTATGACTAGGAAGTGCCGAGCCAGGGTAAGAGGGAGACAGCAAATGAAACAGATGGTGGTATAAACAGGTTGCAAGCTAAGTGGATTTCCCATAATGCTGTTGGAAGAAGGAAACCCTAAGACTCTTCACATTTATGCTTCAGCGTTCCGATAAATACCCATCTGCCACCAGTTCACTGTGTGGTCTGGCCAGATCGTTGCACTCCTCTGGGCTCCCATCAACACACTCACCTACCATGCCTACCGCCATCCTAGGCCTGGTTTCCAGTCTCACCAACTGATACATGTGTGGGCATTGAGGAACTTACCAGGGAAAAAATTCCACTGTTTACCTAAGTGGGATTTAGTTGATCAAGATATGTCTGTCTGAAGGGGTCTTGCAGTAGCAACCAAATTGTAAGAGGGGCTGCTACAGCCCCTTGGTAGAATCCACCCTTTGGACGAAAACGTCTGGAAGGACAAAGCTGACTCTGTAATGCAGCCTGCGGTTTGGAGGGGGAGGGGCGGTCCAGGTCCAGAGAGTGGCTGTGAGTTGAATCCTGTTCTGTCTGGTTCCCTCAGAGCTGTGGGAAAGGAGAGCCTTGGTTAGTCTCTTAGCTCCCTGTGGCTGCTGGATCAAATTGCCACAAGCTGGTGGCCTCAAACAGCAGAAACACAGTTCTGGAGGGCAGAGGTCTGGAAGCAAAGGGTCAGGCCACGATTCCTCCATAAGCTTGAGGGTCCCGTTCTTTCTTGCCTCTTCCAGCTTCTGGTAGCTGAAGGCGCTCCTGACCTCGTGGCCCCATCCCTCCAGTCTATGCCTCTCTTTCACATGGCCTTCTTCCCTGTGTTTCCTCCTTTGTCTCTCACTGGCTTTGGATCTAGGGCCAGCCAGATAATCCAGGATGATCTTACATCCTTAATTATACCTGCAGAGATCCCCCCCGCTTTTTTTTTTTTTCAAATAAGGTCACATTCACAGGTTTGGGGGCTTAGGATGTGGACATATTCTTGTAAGGGCTACCATTCAACCCCTTATAGTTAGTGAACGCTGCTGTTTCTACAGCCGGGGGCCAAGTTGTTTAATAGCATAGACTCCTGGCTGCTAAAACAGCAGCGAGACCCTCTGAGAGGACGGAATACAGAGGAGAGAAAGGAGATGGGAGGGGAGCATTGGCTCCCTGGGTCAGCAAGGCCTGCTGCTTGGTGCTCCATGAGGCTGCGTGGCAGTGGGGAGAGCAGCAACCCAGAATTCCCAGGGGTCCAGGCGGAGTGCAACGCACGTGGGCCATGGTCCAAGGTAGCGCGTCTCAGACCGAGGTTTATGACTCAGAGTGAGTCACACAGTTTTAATGGGTCGTGACGAGCATCAAAGACAAAAGAGATAGAAAAGAAGGGAAAATGCCCGAGTTTATTACAAGTATTAAAGGGAAGTATTGTTTGGAGAAATGTGTGCGGGGGTATATGTATGCACCGGATTATGATGTAAAATGTTTTCCTTATGTTGGTTGCAGTCAAAAGTTTGAACGCCACTGGTGTAAGAGCCCTGGGCACGGCAGTTTGGGGCATCATGGAGGGAGCAGTGGTCCAGGGAGGTGTCCTTGGCTCTGGGCGTAACATTGGGAATGACGGGTCTTGCCAGGCACCGCAGTGAGTGATGGTGTGGATATCTGCAAGAGGGAGCATTCAACACGTGTGAGATATCCTTGGGGGCCTCCCCCTTCTGGAGGGACCTTGCAAAGGAACTCACAAGCGGGTGAAAAAGTGATTATGAGATGGGCTATAACTGGGACATTAACTGCGAGGACAGTTCATGCGGCTGGAGGGCATTCAGATGACATATGGGAGGACGGTTGGTGTTAGATCTGCAGTTTCCAAACAAGCCTTGTGTTGCTATAAAACTTTGTGGCCGAATCGTGTGCAATGGCACAGAATCCCCGCGACACGCCGTTCCCCTGTCCCAGCAGTCCCCAAGGCCCATGTACAGCCAGCCCTTGGCCTAATTTGGAAAGCTTGTAATGACTAACACTGGCTTGGAAGGCGCTTCTGGTCCCTTCTAGTGCGAATTCTTTGATTCTATGGTTCGGACAAAATTCTGTATCATTTACCAGATCGTGACTTCTTTTTGAAGCCAAGGATTGAATTTGGTCATCTCTGAATCCCCCCCACAGTGCCTGGCACAAAGTGTTCAATTATAGAGTGTTTGAAGAAAGTGGTTCTTTTTTGCCTCCTACTTTGCAATTCTGGGACCCACACAGTGCTCTCTGCAAAGTGAGTGCTCTTAAAATGTTGGAGGACTAAATAAATAAAGGAATGAATAAAATCCTGCCCTGAAACTGTAGAGAAAGCTGTCGTGTACCAGTGGAGCCAGCAGAGAGCAGAAGAGCTCAGTTTAACGACAGCTTCCTCCCCCGGAGAGCTGAAGCAGCCGGGCGCAGCCAGGGCAGGGAGAAGCAGATCGGTTTGTTTTATGGGGATTAGGAAATGCACAACCAGAAAAGGATGGAGACACAAAGCGTGAAGGCCTGATACATTAATCTCCAAAGCTTTCTCTATAGGGTAACAGTCTTATCAGGAAATGGGGTTTTGCTTCAGGCTAACTGCAGGTACGTGGAAAACAGGGCAGGAGTTGCCAATGCTTATAGTATGACTTCGACCACGTAGGTGGAAGAGATTCAAGGAACTTCACAGTGCACTTGCATCATGGCAAGGAGACAGAACTAAGAATCAGGGGTTGTGACTCTGATACCACTTATATGACCTTGAGAGAGACCCTTCTCCCGACTTCAGTTTTTCCATATGTCAGAGGAGGGGTAGGAGTGGATAATTTTGAGGGCCCTGGTCTGTGGATGGGTCCAGTTCTGCTCCTGCCCTCAACTCTCGGGGGTGATGTCGGGGGAAGCCAATGAAGCAGGTGCTTTAGCCCTGGGCAAGGCAAAGCCACACCCCCACGCCCAATGTGCTCAGGAGCTGCCCAGTCAAAGTGGGGTGGGGGGCAGTTGAAAAGGAGAGGTGGAGTTGACTGAGTAGAGAGGGTGCGAGCCAGAGAATAAATGAGAAGATGCGAGAGAAGGTACACAGGGGCAAGAGCAAGGAGAGGAGAAGAGAAAGGGAAGAAAACAGAGAAGCGACAGAGTGGAGTGAGATAAGGGAGGGACAAGTGGTGGGCAGTGGTTTACGATTCCATCATTGAATGGAATGAAGCTCTTAAAAGACATAAGCCTATGCATCAGAACCTTTGCAGTTGGGACCCCCGCACCTGTGCTTTTAAAATATGTCCTAGGCAGTCGTGATGTGAATCCAGGGTTAAGAATCATAAGTCTCTATGAATACTTGTAATTTTGAATGTGAGGAAGCGGGAGCAGCTGTCCGCAGGGCATCTCTGTGTGTCTACAGCCCCTACCACTCCGTTTCAAAGGTCTTAGGATCAGCCTGCAGAGGAGCTTCTGTCTGTTCCGCTCTATTCCAGGGGACAGGGCTCTTGACTTCTCACCTCACTCCTCAGACCAGGTCCTCTGCTGCTGATGGCACTGGGAAGGCTCACGGAAGATCCCAGACTTAACACCTTGCTTTTAGGAGGCAAGTAGGTAAAGAGAACTGAGAGATGTCCCCTGGGCGGCACAGTGGGGCAGAGCTCAGTTCCATTTCATTTCAGTGGGGAGCCCAGAGCAGAAGTCATAGATCAACAAGTGGGATGCTTCTGAAGAGACCGATGGACCCACAAAGAGAAAGGGAAATTGAGAGGAGAATTAGGGGCCACGTTTCCTTATTTATCTCTAGTGGGAGAGGCAATGCTGGAGTGGCAGAAAGAGTTCTGACATCAATCAGCCCAGCTCCACACTCCATAACCTGGGCCCTCCGTTCCCTTGTCCAGTTGATACTAACGCACTCAATCAAACGTGGAACACCACACAGACAGGAGCCGGCATTGTTATTCGCTTCTATTGTTGTACCACGGACATATGCCCACTTTGGTGGTTATGGATGTGTCCTCCCTAGGCCTTCCAGAAGAGGTAAAAGCTCTTAAATTCTCAGTGACCATATTAGCACTTTCACGCTATGACTTGAGTTAGTTCTTAGCATGTAGGAACAATTACACTGAGTGGTGTTTAAAGGTTTTCCTTTCTGAAGCTCTGAGATGACTAAGGGATCAATGGATGTGTGTTCTTGAGAGTACCCGCAGTCTAGGGTTGGGGGGGGGTCATATGATACTGTCATCAGTTACAGGAGGTTCATGATATTTGTCCTACCTGCAGAATACACACAGACCTCACACGGAAGGAGAGAGAAGTTTGTCTTCAACCCAGCCATTATTTTTTATGGATTTTTTTGTGCTTCGCATTTTTATGGTCTCCGAGGAGGCTACAAATGCAGCTGAGACAAAGTTTCTGCTCTTCTTAGGGACTTCCAAGGAACAGAAACATAAAGTGACCTGTGAAGGTCTCTTCCAGGAGCACAAAAGACACAGTTTGGGGCACAGGAGAAGGTGATATTGATTCTAAACGACTCTCTTTAAAAAAAAATTTTGTTGTTTAAGTTTATTCATTTTTGAGCAAGAGACAGAGCATGAGCAGGGGGAGGGGCAGAGAGAGACACACACACACACACAGAATCCAAAGCAGGCTCCAGGCTCTGAGCTGTCAGCACAGAGCCCGACGTGGGGCTCCAACTCACGAGCCGCGAGATCATGACCTGAGCTGAAGTTGAACGCTTAACCGACTGAGCCACCCAGGCGCCCCTAAAAGACTCTTTTAACCATCTTAAAATAAGCTGTCTGATCTTAACCATCAGAGATGAATCAAAGGTGTTCCAGGAGGAGGGAGGGTCATGCACATAAAAATGGGTGCAGGAAGGAGAACCTGGGTGGCTCGGTCCGTTAAGTGTCTGACTTCGGCTCAGGTCATGATCTCCGATTCATGAGTTTGAAGCCCGCATCAGGCTTTCTGCAGTCATTTGGCAAGAAGTCTACATACTCACCATAGCCTCAAAACCATCCCCAAAATCACACACCAAGTCTGCCCTCTATTGGGTGCATCACTTACTCCAAATTGATCTCCTCCCAACTTAAGTCAAACCTTTAGCCTAAAAGACAATTTGATAAACGAATTCACACTAAAGTGTTAATAGCTACTGAGTTTTAATGTCTGTGTCTCCAAGGAAAAGTATACAAAAGAAAAGAGACTACTTTCTTTCTTTTTATATATATATATATATATATATATATATATACACATATATATATATATTTAACATTGGTTCATTTTTGAAAGACAGAGAGAGACAGAGTGCAAATGGGGAAGGGGCAGAGAGAGAGAGGGAGACACAGAATTCGAAGCAGTCTCCAGGCACCGAGCTGTCAGCACGGAGCCCCATGCAGGTCTCAAACTCACAAACCGCAAGATTGTGATCTGAGCCCAAGTCGGCCGCCCAACCGACTGAGCCACCCAGGCGCCCCAAAAACGAGACTACTTTCTAACAGATGGATTTCAGCACCCACCTACCGCATTTTTGTGGAAGAGATCTTCCGGGACCTTCAAATCACACATCCCCAGTGTGAGGAAGGCCTCTCTCCTTTGTCAGATCAGAGGATCAGCAGGGATACTCAGGTCCCAAAGCCTGACTCCTTAATATCACCTCTTGGCGTAGGACTGGCTGTGTTCATCTGAGCGACAACAGCAAAAACAGGTCTTTATTTTTTATCATGTTTTATGGGTTACCAAGCACCTTCACTTACATTGTGTGAGCCGGTTCTTAGATCATATTTTAGCGAAAGCATGGATTATCAGGCCCATTTGAAGCAGGAGAAAACTGGGCACTTAAGTCTAGGGCCTCAGACATCTAAGCCAGTGCTCTTTCTGCTATTCCATGTTGCTTCCTCCACTGCCTGAAATTCTCACTGTCTTCCAACTGGTAAATCGAATGGTTCCCATTTGCAAAATGTCCCAGAAGTCTTTGTCAGAAATCCACTTCCTGTAGTCTCAGGAATTTTGGGATTTTAAGGCATTTTAGGGAATGTCTGCATCAGTCTTTTGGAGTTACCAATTGTTCTTCCCATTTCCTTAACTCGATATCCAAACAAACCATCAGCTCTACTTCAGGATGGACTTCATACCTAATCAGTTCCCACTTCATGGCTACTCCCAGCCCAGCCCCAAACCCCGTCTTCTCTGGCCTGACTTAGTCTAGGGAATAAGGTCCCCAATAACAAACACAAACCACCTTCTCTTCCATGGAGTAGTGGCTGGGTGTTGGCTGTAGGAGGCCTGGGAGGAATGAAATGCCTTTATGCTAAGCCAGCCAGTTGGGCCGCTGGTGTTTAAGGGATAATGTGTCTCTTTCCTTCTGGCTCCTCTTTTTCTCTTAACTGGTTCTTAGACTCCTCACTTGCCTCTCTGCTTTCACTCTTGCCCTCCTACTGTGAATTTGCCACTTAGCAGAAGGCATTACTTTTAAAATATCAAATCAGGCCAGTCCCTTAGTCAACCGCCCCCTTCCTAATCCCAGTGGTTTCTTTAATAGAGCCTTTAAGGCTGTAAGTGATCTGGGTCCTGCATGCCTTGCTGGCCTCATCTAGTCCTCTCTGGTTCACCTGCTCTGTTCTCGTTCCCTTGCCTTGTTGCTCACGTTTGAATGTACTAAGCATGCTTCCACCCCAGGGCCTTTCCACTGACTGTCCTTGACAAGGAAATGTCTTTATGCAAATATTTGCATGGTTAGTTCCCTCACGTCCTTCCCATAGCTGCTTAAACAGTTCTTCCTCAGAAGGGTGGTCCCTAGCCATCATACTTTCCTTGAATCCTTATCAATTTGAACACACATTAATTAATTAATGTGGTTATGTTTTGTCTCCTGCAGTAGGACTTAGTCTATCTAGTTCGCTACTGAATCACTGGCCTCTCAAGCGGTGCAGATTCTCAGTACTTACTCGTAAAAAGAATCTGAGTGAATTAATTGTACAGGTAGAGAAACTGAGGTCCGGCGTGGGAAGGGCTGGTCAGTAGCAGAAGCACGACTCAAGAGCAATTTTTCTCTAACAGGCCTGTGAAATATCCATTGCACTGGCCTCCTTCATATTACAAAAAAGCCCGATTCTTTTCCCGTATAAAGTCCTCATTTTCAGAAGGAAATAGCATTTTCATATTACAAGTATAGTCTAGTTTGCCCCTTTACTTCCTCAAACTTAAACTCTTTGATTATCAGGGCTCGGTGGGAACCACAAAAGTTATCTATCAAGCCTTTTATCTTGCAGAAGAGAAAAAGCCAAGACCAGAGAGGAAGCTGGATTGTGGTCGAAGGGGAATTAGAACCTAGGTCTCTCAACTGCCAGTGCAGACGCTTTCTAATTCCCTCCAGTGCTCGGTGTTGAACATCTGTATCTGCTCACAATTTTACTTGTTCTCATTAAGATGAGTCTCTACGCCTCATTTTGGCAGGTAATCACCCTCAAATGTACATTTCACAGGGTGGTGGGAATCCGTGTACCTAGCGCGTGAACGAGGCCCGGATGCCTTCTACAGACACCTGTATCCTGGCTGCAGGCTGCTCAACCAGGTATCTCTCGCATCATAAAGATAGGGGGCGGGAGAGTGAAAATTTCTAACGTGGAGTAGCACCGTACCTCTGACCTTGCCGCTTCCTGGCTGTGTGCCTTTGTGCAAGGCACTTATGCTCTCAGGACTTCAGTATTCTTCCTTGGGAGATGAGGCTAGCGGGCCCTCAAGTGCAGATGAGGAAGTACTTTGTAAACCACAGAAGGCTGCATACAGATGAGGGAGAGGTGATTCCTGGCGACCAAGGTCTGAAATAGCTCCCCACTGTAACCACAAATCTCTCCCGCTCCCAGCCTTTGGAACTTGGGAGAGAAGCCCTGGGGGGTTAGCTGCAGAGAGCTTAGGTTGGGGAGGTGTGAGGCACCTTTGTGCTAAATCAACCTTTATGCTAAACTTAGCCATGGGGGGTTTAAGGAAGAATTCCTCTGCCCTTTGTTCCTGCCTGGGCTTCTCCAGTGGTTCTTAGATGCCTAACAATGCAAGGATTATAAAAACAAAACAAAACAAAACAAAAACAAACCCCAGAAGTCACCTCATTCACAGCCCCAGTACTTCAGGAGAGGTGTGAAGGAAGCAACCCAGACCTCACTATTCCCAAGTAAAGTACTTAAATAGCTAGAGATCTTGATTATTTGTCCTGAGAAGCAGCTAAGAAGGAGGGAGCCGCACAGGGAAGGAAAGACTAGAGCAGAGGCTGGGATAGAAGTTCCGCCAGGCCAGGTGGGGTAGGAAGGGAGGAAGTGCCACGAAAGAGAGAAGGAGCCAGATCAAACCAGGCTGAAGTCAGAAAACAACTGAGGAGAGGGAGGAACAACAAAGAGGAATGAAGAGAGGGGGTGCAGAGAGAAGGCAAAAAAGATAGAATGAGAAAGATCCTGGAGGGAAATTCAGAGAAACGTTAGGCAAAAGGAGAAGGAAGAATGAGGAGTGTGGGTAAAGGAAGAGAATAAGGATAGGGGAGGGGAGGGGAGGAGCAGGGGTCTGGGGAGGGGAGGTCCAAGAGGCCCCAGAGCACATAGCCAGGGAGTGGGACTGCTATTTGTTCTTGGGCTGGCTGTTCTTACAGGACAACTCTCCTTCTCTACTCAGTGGGGCCGCCAAGGGCCAAGTCTTGGCTGGAGGAGATGTGAGGTTCTTTCCTGGGAATGCCTGTGGATAGTTGGGCGGGTATAATTAGATTGTGAGTCTTCTGTCAGGGGCCAAGGAGGTTCCAGGATATATAGAGAAAATAACACGTAGTACTTAGGTTGGGTTCCTCTGGCCCAGATTCATTGCTCTCCCAGACTATTCCAACAAATGTGAGTGACTTTGTAATGCCCCACTTATGGTTAGCCTTGCCTGGATATGCCAAACCCGGAAGCTCTAACACTCCTTGCTGTGCATTCTCTCATAGCCTTGGTTAACAGACACAAAAGGAAATGGTGACAGTTCTCCAAGCCATTCAGGACACCTCTCGACCCCTCCTGCCTCTCAACATTGTGGTTATGGCCTAAGCATTGAGAATATATTCAAGATGCATGGCTGGTGACAGGATTGGCCAAGTTCTCTGCTTCACTTAGTTTCTGGAGGCATGCAATATCTTTTAACCTTTTTGTGAGCTTGAAGGCCATAAAATGCCAGTCCTTAAAGAGCCTGCAGAGATCATCTGGTCCATGCCAAGGCTTTAGCTTATCCTTCCTTGATAACACGTTATTTTATTTTATTTTAATTTAATTTAATTTTATTTTTTAAAATATTTATGTATTTTTGAAAGAGAGAGAGAGAGAGACAGAGTTTGAGTGTAGGAGGAGCAGAGAGAGAGGGAGACACAGAATCTGAAGCGGGCTCCAGGCTCTGAGCTGTCGGCACAGAGCCCGACGCGGGGCTAACTCATGAACTAAAAGATCATGACCTGAGCAGAAGTAGGACGCTTGACCGACAGAACCACATAGGCACCCTGATAACACATTATTTTAGAAAAAAAAGCAAACAAAAAAAAGCTGTTGAGACTCTGATTTGGACACCAAACATCTAACCAGACAACGGAATTCTAGGACAGCATTTCTTAACCTTCCTTTTTGTGTGTGGGGAGCAGGGGAGTACTGGATCTAACCAAGGGTCTGTTGATTCTTTGCTCACATAGACAAACAATAATGGTAACATTTGTGTAGGTGGTTCTTGGACTTTTGCATGTCCAGACTGGGGGGTTCCTGACCTAAAACTGCTCCTACTGGCCAGGAATCTGACAGATAATTTAGAGTTGAGTGCAAAGAACCTCAGTCTTGAAATGTGGAGGTCTTGCCCTGATCCAGCTGTGCAATATATGGGCCAGAGCACTTTTCTACCCATTATTAGACTCAGTGGCTCAAGCTCTGAGCTTTAGTAGATGGTTTCTGAAATCACTTTCCAGCTCCAAGTTTCTAGGCACCAAAATGAAATCAGTTTCAGTTTTTTTTTTAATTTTTGGTACTTTTTGTCACAGTAGAAAGGCAAGTAGACTGGAAATCTCTCAGCTACTGAGAAAGAGGGACGTGGAGGGTGAGGCTAAGGTATTTATCCTCTTCTAGTACAGGGATAAGTGAAGTGCTGTTAGAACCCATCTCACCTTGACTGACAAGACTTTTTACAGAGATAATGAAGAAAGAAATGATTCACTCCTAATATCCACATTCCATTCGCAAATCTGCTTTTGGAAGAATGATTCTGAATCCCCACTTCTCACACACACATACTTTTGCATTTGTCTGGCCCTCTTAAAATGTTTGAGTATGGTGAGAGAGCTGTCTGGGTACATTCTGCAGCTGTGCATGATGGAGCATTTGTCTCCTCCAAGGCTGAGTGTTTGAGTGTGTGTGTGATTTAGTGTATACATGGGCATGTGTATGAGTGAAATCATGGAATGTGTATGTGAGCAGCAGTGACTGAATATAAAAGGTGGTATAGATAGTGTGGAAAGTGTAAAATCATGTGGGCCTGTGGGTGTGCAGGATTATTATTTTTTTTTTTTTTAAGTAAGCCACTTTGGATTGTGTAGCCTCCTCTTACTTCTGTGATTGATTTCACGAGGGTAATGGTGCGTAAAAGCGCTGGTGAGATCTGGGGGCGCCTCCTAGTCTGACGTCAGAGAGAGAGTTTAAAAGGGGGGGAGCCGGTGGAGAGAACACAAGCCGCTTTAGGAGTCGCAGGTTTCAGAGCCATCGCTGCTGCCTGCGGATCCGCTCCTAGAGTTTGACCAACCGTCTGGCTCGGCTTCCCCAGCGCCGCTGAGATGCTGTCCTGCCGCCTCCAGTGCGCGCTGGCCGCGCTGTCCATCGTCCTGGCTCTGGGCGGTGTCACCGGCGCGCCCTCCGATCCTCGACTCCGTCAGTTTCTGCAGAAGTCCCTGGCTGCTGCCGCGGGGAAGCAGGTAAGGAGACTTCCTCGACGTCTTTTTTCCCCCCTCTTTTGAATCCCCCAGTCTTTTCTCAGGCTTTGCCTTTCCCCCCTGGGGTGGATTTAAGAGGTGGCCCTGCAGAGTGTCGGTGCTTTTCTGGGTCCCTCCGCTCCCAAATCTCTCAGGAAAACTTTCAAAGTCCAGAATCTCCTCTTACCTCTTTTTCCCCCTCTGATCAGCGCAGTTGGCCACAGTTCAGGTAAGTTCTTTGGCATTAAAGAAAATTTCAAGACCTGGGTAGCTGAGCACTAAAGGAAGAGGCATCCCCCAGTGTTAAACACGGAGGTGCTGGCCCAGGTGCTGAAAGCGCGGACCTCTGAAGCTACTACCTTCCTCAGCAGTACCTCCTTCCCATGCTCCTAAAGGGCAGTCTACAGACAGAACACAGTATGTTTAAGATTCTGAAGGGTCTCCTTCCCCACAGTTAACTTAACAAAAACGGTAAGAACAATTCCAGTTTGTAGCTCCTGAGCTGGAAATTGAAATTGAATTAAACAAACTGTTGGCACATGTTTTATCTTTGCAAAACTGTATTAACAATCTACCATTTCTGTGTGTGTGTGTGTGTGTGTGTGTGTGTGTGTGTGTGTGTGTTAAGCCTATAAAGGCAGAAAACTTGCAGAAACATTTGAGCTTTTCAAGCCTGTCTATGTAACTTGATGATTATAACATCTACCCTTATTTTTATATCCTTAGCTGATTTTAAGTGTGACAAAAGTGCACAGCTGTGAACATTGGGTTTTGGGTGTAGCTGAATCTGCTTTCCAAATCAGGTTTTTTCCATTTCTTTTTCTCCATCACCATCACCTTAATCCCTTATCTCTCTCTCTCTCTCTCTCTCTCTCTCTCTCTCTCTGTCTCTTACCCTATACAGGAACTGGCCAAGTACTTCTTGGCGGAGCTCCTGTCTGAACCCAACCAGACAGAGAACGATGCCCTGGAACCCGAAGACTTGTCCCAGGCGGCTGAGCAGGATGAAATGAGGCTGGAACTGCAGAGATCCACTAACTCAAACCCTGCCATGGCACCCCGAGAACGCAAAGCCGGCTGCAAGAATTTCTTCTGGAAGACTTTCACTTCCTGTTAGCTTTATTAATTATTGTTGTCCATATAAGACCTGGTTCCTTTCCTCCAAACCTCATCCCTCTTCCCTAACTCCCCAATCCTCAGCAAGACCCTTGCATTAGAAATTGGAGACTGTAAATACAAAATAAAATTATGACGACATTATGAAACACAAGAATTTGTTTCTCATTGTGTATCTTTCTGCTCAAAAATATGTGATTAGCAGTTGTGATTTCGGTCAAGTTACTTGAGAGGTATGCATGCCAAATCTCACAGACATATGATTCAAAATTTCCTGTGGTAATAAAGATTCTGTCCTAAATGGAAACTCTTATAGTTTGGGTCATTTCAAACAGAAATAATTTCAGATAACTCTATGAATTCTAACTTTAATCCAGTGGACGTTACTGGGAAAGGCTGCCACAAATATCAATTACACATTACATACACTTAAAATTATATATTGATATGAGTATTTATGGGTAAGCAGACTGGAGTGTCCAACTATTCCACCAGGCTAATCTGTAAAATATATGAAAAGTGGAAAGGAAAAATCATTTGGGAGTTGAAGGAAAGAAGCTGGCTTAAAAGCTAAAATGAAATTCTGAGCCTTTAAAATGTGTTTCTTGTTTGTGGACATTTATCTACAGAAATACTATTGCTTTTATATCTTCTTTGACAACCCTCTCTGTAACTGAATGTGGCCAAAAGAGTGCCTGTGTTTTAAAAGCAAGCTCCTAATTTTTTTTTCTCAGGGGAAAAATATTTCTTGTACCATAAGTTTCCAGGTGAGAGTAGTATGGGTTGCAAATAACTTATGTTGGTTTGCCTCAGCGAATACTATCCAAATGAAGGTATCAGAGCACGATTTCGTAATTGCAGAATAAATGAAGGAGAGATCTCAAGCCTTCTTTGGATTTGATTAAAGCAGGCACCAGATAAAAATGCAAACTATAATAAAAACACTCAATACATGTTACTATTATTAGTAGTATTATAATACATACTAAATAGTACCATTCAAGATAGAGATAAGAACGTTGCTGATGTAACTCAGAGACTCTAAATATATGCCCCGTTGGGGATGTATGTTCTAACTATCACCGGTATTTTTGAAGAGCTGCTAAAACAATAAACCCAATATAAGTACAAAAACTCAGTGCAAATCCCCACAGTGTGAGCTTACTGATAGCAGTATATAAAACATCTAACAGGAACTTCATCTTTTATAGAAAATATTTGCGTTAGATAATATACCTTTTAATCTGAACGTGGCTGAGTAGAATTTAATTCCTGAACAGCTGATCAAACAAGAGAAAATCCAAGCCACTTTACCAATCTCTGTGAAAACAGAAGATCCTTCGAGGTTCTGGTGCACCTTTTATTTACAAGACATTTATGAGGGAATTAATGTGTGTCCACTTAGGGGATCTGTCAGTGTTAAATGCCTTGTGGACATCTGGTAACCAATCAACTCAGTGAAATAATAGAATCACATTATTATGATTAAAGTACAGAAGAGAACATAACTTAATTGTTTTCTGTGCGGTGCATAGATTATATGAGTGCCTGGGGATCTTACCTTTTTAGTACTATCTTTAGTTGTCAGTCCCCAATAGCAGTATGAAAATAATTGGCAAGAATTATGTAGTCATGACTCCACATATATATTTATTCTTTACTTAAAGCCTAAATTGAATGGAGCATTTGGTCAAAGTTAATTATCCTTCAGCCTCAGTTTTCCCACCTTCATCAGTAGGGGGTTGTAACGGGAGGGAGAGTGATATCCCTTTCAGATCTGACTGACAATTTGCACTTCAACACTGACAAAGGTGACAGAGGAATGTTGATTTTTCACATTTTAATAAACGTATGGAGCATAGCTCTTTTCTAATGTATGGAAGGTATTATTTTTTACTTCCTAGTTAGTTCATCTGCGTTCTTCCTAAGTTTGATTCACTGAGTGTAGCATTCTAGCCTGTTTATCATCTAGCCAACATTAACCGTGTAGATAGTGTTTTCCTTCCTCCTTGCCACAACCACAGACCTCAGCAATCCTGAACAACCTGCTACTTCTTTTAATGGGAGGGCTTGAACAAGGAACTCCTCTTTTCTAGGCCTTAGTTTCCCCATCTAAAAATAGGCATACTAGGGCGCCTGGGTGGCTCAGCCGGTTAAGTGTCAGACTTCCGTTCAGGTCGTGATTTCACGGTTCTTGGGTTTGAGCCCCGAGTCGGGCTCTGAGCTGACAGCTCAGAGCTTGAAGCCTTCTTTGGATTCTGTCTGTCTCTCTCTCTGTGTCTCTGCCCCTTCCCTACTCATGCTCAGTCTCTCTCTCTCTCTCTCTCTCTCTCTCTCTCTCTCAAACATAAATAAACATTAAAAAATAAAATAAAATAAAATAAAATAAAATAATAAAATAAAAATAGGCACACTAATGGAACCAAGCCCTTAATATTACGAGGCTTCAATAGACCATGTTTTGCAAGTTTTTAGTACGTGGTAAGTAGTTGGTAAGCTTTGAATGTTAGTGGTACTAATTTTCTTGTCATATATGCTGTGCTTTCTAGCCTCTCTTTCTTTTTTAAAAATGTATATTTATTTATTTTTCAGAGGGAGAGAGAGAGAGAGAAAGAGAGAGATAGCATGAGCAGGGGAGGGGCAGAGAGAGAGAGGGAGAGAAATAATCCCAAGCAGGCTCTGCCCTGCCAACACAGAGCCCGACATGGGGCTCGATCTCACAAACCATGATATCATGACCTAAGCTGAAATCAAGAGTTGGATGTTTAACAGACTGAGCCACTCAGGTGCCCCTCTAGCCTCTCCTTCTTCGCCTTTGCTATGTCTTGTCATTTCCACAGGCCCAAATCTAAACCAGCCTTCAAGACTTATTTTACATTCTTCTTGCTTCATAAAATTTTTTCTTTACACCCTCAATTGGAAGAGCTGTCTTCTCTGAGTACCTACTCTGCATTTTCTCCACGGTGTTTATTTACCACTCCCTAACATTTATTATAGCTATATAAATGTACATAAGAGAGTATTTGTGTGTAAACTTCCAATGAGTAGATGTATGTCCGATTCATAGGTATAGTTCACTCAGCATGTCATGCAGCAGAGTAGGTTCTCAGTGCTCACTGAAGAATAAACGAATGGTCTGTGAGTAGTCTCAAATGGCACAAATCTCTATTTACTTGGTGACAACATTCTTTCTTAATGCCGCAGTTGACAGGGGAAAATGACATCAGTGGCCATTCTATGTTAGGCGTAGGTGACACCAGAAAGATACAGCACATGGTTTGGATTTTAATTGCCATGGCAGCATGTGATGATCAGACTCACTTATACTGGAAGCTTCAATCATTTCAGTTTTCTTTATCCATCTTATGAAGTAAGTCCCAGTAGGGCTTGCTTTGCTATCCACCAACCACGGGGCTCACACTTACAGAGAAAAAGATTCACTAAGACTTCTTTCACATTTGTTTATTTCAAGATAATGCAAATTCACTCTTGATCCTAGCGCAGGACCATTGTTCTTGGCCTTGGCTCACGCTATTCTCAATACACAGACAATTCTGTTTTATGGTGACGTAAAATATACCTTTAATTCCAAATATCAGACATGGAAGAGGGCTCAAAGATCATCTGGTCCTCATTATTCATTTTACTGAAGGCTGACATATGGAGAGGTGAAGCCATCTGCCCAAGATACCCAGTGAGTAGCAAAGATGCAGAGATGGGGCAGAGATGGGGCAAAGCCTAACTCCCCTCTCTTACCTCTTATTCTACCACACTGCCCCAAGGAATCTGCTCTTCTAGATAACTGGTGTGTTTCATTAACCTGATGTGAATGTTAGTTTTGTCCCTGAAATTTCTTCATGTTCCACTACACAACAGGTCTGCATCTGAGCGAGAACAAGACAATTGATACAAAATAGCTTCCCATAATTGTAGAAAGACAGGAAGAAGCAGTTAACGGTATTGATTATGAGGAAGAAAAAAAAAAACTCAGTGGAGATAGTCTTTCACTTAATTAGACCCAAGAAAAAAGAATGATTCAGTCTTGGAATGGAGGTGCTGGGGCTGTCCCAGCAAACAGAGGGACTTTCACGCCAAGGAGATGGAACGGTAGTACCTGGAGAGATCGTCTTCAGAGAAGTCAGGATACATACCCACAGGACGAGGCAGCAAATACATCAATGACCACCTGGAATTCTTTAGAAGTGAAAATGAGTGCTTTCATTTGAGGAGTTCAGTTTTTCATTACCTAGAATGTGCTTCAGTGTCAAGGACTTGCTGGAGACTGGGAGAGAATTTGTATGACGAGGCTCCTGCTTTCAGGGAACTGAGTCTAGCAGATAAGACATATTCATTAAAAATCATCAAATGCTCTAACGGAGGTTTTTATAGACTACTAGGAAAGAAGAGAGGTGTCAGTTATTCCCTCTTTTTTTCTTTTCTTCTTTTCATTAGTATTTAAATTTGGCTTGTAAGCCTAAGTTGTTTTATTCTGGGTAGAACAGATAAATTATAGGTATAATGACATAGGATACATTTTTACAACATAATCTCAGTTAGCTTTGAAAGTGTTAATATCCTTTTACATACGAAGAGGCTGAGAATCAGAGAGATTAAATAACTCGCCCAAAGATGTCATCAGCCGGTGTGGTGTTGGAAACAGGTCATCTGATTTCCAATCTAGTGCTCTCCCCACTGTATCTTAGGGGAAAGAAGTGAATTAGAGGGAAATTGTGACTTGCTGGAGAATTAAGAGCAGATCAGCTCCAGACCATCTTAATTTAGCTCTTCTGTATATAACACACATGGGTATTACTTCTCTGTTATTGTCAGAGGAGAATTGGATTTAGGCTCTGGGGTTGAGATTTGGTTCTGTGACCTGATTAGGGGTACGATTTCCAAAGAACTGTTTGTAATCTTTCCTTTCACATACTTAATATAATCGTTTCAGTTTTGCTACGTAAACGAATAAACAAACAAATAAAATTCATAACCTCCGCTTTAAGCACCCCTTTCCCTGCTTAATCTCTCACACCCAGGTTTCAGTAAGACTCAGGCTTGGACATTTTTAGCCCGAAGCAAATACAAGCTATTAGTCTCAGTCTTTATTCTACAGGCCATGGAATCTGCCTCACTTATGACTGGATAGTGGCCATATCTTCCCCCTCTCTGCTCTTATATGTATATCCTATGAAAAGTGGTCTTGAGGCTGGGATTTTCAGAACTGAGAAATTTCATTGAAAAGTATAAATGAGGTCAATTTTTGCTAAGTAGGCTTTTATGCCACTGAAGCTGATAGAGCTCTCAAGGTCTCAGGTAAATATTCTAGGTCACATAAGTAGTTCTCTTCTTCCCATGTTTCAGATGTCTCTGGAATAGGACCCATTAAGATGGTAAAATTGTTCTCCAGATATGAAACAGTTCTATTAAAATAAGAAATATTTCAAAGAAATTCAAGCTTTCAAAGTAGAGTTCAAATACTTAAGAAAGATAATGCATTCTCAGTTAATTGCTGGTTAATTATATCTTTCTTGTATAAAAAATATAAAAGTACATTTTCAGCTCTAATGCTACATTAAGGTCAAATGGCACACTTTAGGAAGGAATACATTAAGCGACTCTAGAATTGCTATCCCTGGTAACAATTTATTTGACTATAAAATACACATTATGAAAGTCAAGATTTACTAATTTAACTAGAACATAGCTCTTTATTCCTTATTGTCCATCAAAGTTCTCCCACTTACTCCCCAAACATAAGGACAGAAGGCAATGATTTTACCAGACTTCTCCCCAACATCTTCTTCATCACCATTTGTTTGTTGTTATACACAGATTAACATGATGTACTCATAAGACCACTCAAGTCAACACCACCACAGTGTTATCTGGAACCTCCTGGCTTTCATGCTTTTCTTCTCAGGTGATTTGCCTATTTGTCATTGCAGTGGACAGATTTTTAATATTTTTCTGTGTCCTTCTCCTCCTTTCTCCTTCTTTCTGCTCCCAGTCCTTCTCTGATACCTGTTACCTCCCTAACTGTGGCATTCTGAACTGTTTTGGTAAATAGCCCCCCACCCCCACCCCCGTTCATTTTTAGCCGTGTTGTTGGACAAGATCAACTCACTTCCAGTCTGGTATTGATGCTAGAATGGATTAAGTCATTTGGAATGTACCATCCCTTGGTCCTAGGCATTGGTCCGTGGCTGGGCACAACCAATCACAGTAAACCTTAAGACTTTTTTGGGGCACTGCTGGGACATCTCTTTCTTGCTGATTATGGATAAAGAAGCATGAAAAGCATGAAAGCTTTTGTCAATCATATTGAGACTGGCAATGCAGTCTGAAGTCCTGTGCTGCAGAAGGCACAGTGGAGACACGTGAGGACACTGGGTTATTGGTGGCTTTGTTGAACTGTGGTATTTAAACTTATCCCCAACAGCAATAAAAAACAACAACATTTTTACTTTGCTTTTCATATGTATGACCTAACACATTCTCTTAATTTTTAAAAAGTAGTTTCGGGCACCTGGGTGGCTTAGTTGGTTAAGGGTCTCACTTTGGCTCAGGTCATGATCTCGCGGTTGGTGAGTTTGAGCCCTGCGCTGGGCTCTGTGCTGACAGCTGGGAGTCTAGAGCCTGCTTCTGTGTCTCCTTCTCTCACTGCCCCTCCCTCGCTCGTACTCTGTCTCTCTCTCTGTCTCAAAAATAAATAAAACATTAAAAAAAAATGTTAAAACACTAATTTGGGTCTCCTGTACTTTAGCTAAAAGCTTTCTTATACATATATTAGGGCTACCTCGTACGTATCTATGTTTATCTTAACTTTCCAATTGAGATAAAAGTTCTGAGAAGAAAAAAGTTAGACTTTACTGGACTGTGTCTTCTTGACACATCATTATGTCACAGACTTATACCAGCTTCTTTATAAATACTGCTGATAATAAAGATGACAGTTGCTTACGTTTGTTTACTTTCTAATTTATTAAAAATACTCTACAAATGTTATCTTATTAAATATTCATTCGTTTTATAATTCATAAACTTGGCATTAGGATGAAAATGTATACCTCTGCTTTTTTACAAATATAAAAACCGATGTTCAAAGTATTTGAGTAACTTGCCCAAAGCCACAGAGAGCTCACATGACAGAGCTTAAAATTAAGCCTCGCTCCTCGGAAGAATCAAGTAAAGCTGCCCGTCCATTTCAGTTCTAGGGACACTCTGATCAATTAAACAATGCTGAAAGTCTCTGTAGGTCAAACCCTCTTGATTTCTGCTTTCACTCTGCTGCTTGTTATGGTAAGCACATCCAGCTCATCTCTGGTGATTAAGTCCCACCGCTTGGCCTCTGATATCCGAGGATCCCATCCTACCCACTGGATCCAAGGAGTCCATTTTTATGGTCCGAGTTCTCACGGTCATTCCTGGCCTACAGAGAAGAGCCCTCATAAGCTTCCCAGAGCTCTTTGTGAAGCTTCCCAGATCTTTGTGGATTTTCTCGGGGCGGGGCGGGGGGGGTGGGGGGAGGGAGTGAATGAGTAGGTATTACATGATGAAATCAATCTAGTGTAGTATTCCAATCCAGTGTCTCTGTTTTTGTCCACTCTCTTTACTCTGGGCTTCCCTAGGAACTCCTCAAGTCCTCTGACTTGAGAGGTACATCTTGATGGGGATGAGAATACTGTTGACCATATCTTGAAGCCATCCCCAAGGAGGATCTACCACCCTAGGTAACATTTTATTTGCTTTTCTAAAATTGCCAAGTTGTTAACCATTAATGTATTATTTATTTTGCGTACTCTTGAGTGGCTATCATACTGCAGAATGTGCGTGCGTGTGTGTGTGTGTGTGTGTAGTTTTTGAAATGATGAGTTCTTTCAATTTACAAATATGAATTGAAGGTCTATTTGCTAGATGGAAGCTATAAGGATTCAGCTAAAATCTCCATCCTTAGGCAGTTCAAAGTTTGAATGCATAGTCACTAGTAACTATATTGCAAGACATTGGTTCTCAACATGTGACCCAACTACATTAAAATTACTTGGTAACTTGTTAGACACACAAACTCTTGGGCTCAACCCTAGAATGACTGAGTCAGAAATTTTAGGAGTGGGTCCAAAAATCTGTGTTTAAGCAAGCTCTTCAGGTGATTCTGAAGCAATGAATTAAAAATAAATTTTGAGAACCAATAAAGCAAAAAGGGATTTGACTGTATTAGGGAAATCACCATGCTGAAGATATTTAATTTTTTAAAAAATTTCATTCCAAAATTTTTATCAAATAAATTCATAAACAAAGTTGAATCTCCCCAGTTATGTTCCCTTTCCCCTCTCTCCTTGTGGAACTAAAAACTATCATCAATTCAGTGTTTACTCTTCTTGTCCAAGGTTTTATGTTTTTACTATATATGTAGGCAATTATAAATAATATGTTATATTGCTTTGTGCTTTAAAAATCTTTATGAATAGTAGCTTACAAATTTTTAAAGTATCACCACTTACATTTTTCATTCATTTTAATTTCTGCATAGTATTTCATTGTACAAATATATAAGAATTATTTATGCATTTCTCTACTGCTAAAGATTTAGGTGTTTTCCAACATTTACAGGAGAGGGAAGCTGTCTTTAGATCTTCCTCAGTGCTATGATACTCAATGATTTCTCTTTACCAAAGACAAAAGTCAAAAGCAAAATAATTCTGCTGGTCTCCTAGTCCCTTTCATTTAGCTATAGGAATTCCATGCTTCCAGGCAACTTTTACATTATAAGTTGCTACATTTAAAAATTTGTATTATAATGAAGTCCATCAACTTATTGCCTCTCTGTTCTTATGCATCCCATCAAGATTTGGCCTCACTGAAATTGCTTCTTCGGAAATTGTCTATAAAGAGAATACGCTGCTGCATCTCAGCAGGTGTTTTAAACTCCCTTGATTCCTATTAGTGTAAGTTCCCATCAGGTAGTCTTAGGGAGATGGACAACTGAACAAATCAGACACTAGTTTTAAAAAACTGAAATATGCTATTTAATATTCCACCTGGAAGGAGCTGAATCAAGAGATTGACCTAGGGGATTAAATAGCAAAGGCTTTACCTGCCTGAGTATATCCAGTCACAAAGAAAATCCATTGCTCACCGGGACTAGGCCACGGCCATTACAGCCCAAGGCTGTTTTATCTGCTCTCCCTCCTTAGAAATCTGTAAACCCACATCTGGTGTATTTCAGGACTGTAACAATCCTGACTGCCTCCCAGTGGTTCAGCAATGCCCTCTGATCCCGGCCTGAGGGCTGCCCCAGAGCCACATGTGGTTAGGACCTAAGGGAGAGAATCTTAGCATTCCCTGGCTATGTGCTAATCCATTATTCAGAACTTGAACCTGTGCTAGAGGCTGTGTTTTAACCCATCATTCTATACTTGAACTTGCTCTACCATACCTCTCCAAGAGTCATCCATACTCTGCTTAAGTTCTTCTAGCGATGAAGGACTTATTGCCTCCCAAGGAGCTTTAGGGCTAGAACAGAGCAAGTCTAATCACTGCTTCAAAGAAAGCCCTCTACAGTTTTGCAGAGAAACCCATGCTTTGGCCCCCTCACAGCACCCACGTACTCTCTTTTCCCTCTAGCTATCTCATTTCCTCCTCCCACTTTTTTTTTTTCACATGACACATATTCCAATTTTTTTTACCCAGCTGTGCTTCTCTGCACAAACTTGAATGTGGTCTATTTTTTGTTTTTGTTTTCTGAAAGTAAGAAATTATTCTAACTTTCTTAGGATTTTAACTACAGGGATAAATATATCAATTTCTTTCGCTTTTTGAATGGACTCTGCCTCATGGCACATTGCCTACGTTGATTAGCTGTTGGTTGAAATAAAGGGTAATCTACACTGGGTTTTTGGTTCTGTTTCTGTCACCAAGCCATGGAAGACAATTCCTCAAATACTGAGGACTCTTTTTTTTTTTCATAAGTGACAAAAGTGAGGTTTAGGAAGGAAAGGTGTCATATCCAATGTTACATTCAGTATTAAAGCTTAGTTCTCCTGATTTTCTTACCTATTCTGATCTAGAATTTTCCTTGGGCCTCAAAGTACAGTTCAGGCTGCTGCTTGTTCATACTTTTTTGGGGTGGTATCTGTAGGGAGACAAGTCTTTCTCTTAGATGGATGGAGGGTGAATGAGTTCTGTTTTGAGATGGCACATGAGAATTTTTCAATTTCTTTCTGAAACTAAGAAGCATTTTTAGGGGTGGAAACAAAAAGGGTTTTTTTTTTGCCATACCTGATAACTCTAAAGTGAAAATAAAATGTTGAAGTAGGCTGTCAAAATATTTTGTGACAATTCAACCTTAAAGCGACCTCAAATAAAAGGCAGAGTGCTGTTTGGAAGGCTGATCTATTAGCATGTAGCTTTTTATTTCTCTAAATTGCTAGGTATATCAGTCTCCTTCCTCTCACATTTGTCTTAATTTGTATGGAATGTTGATCATTTAATAATATATGAATATAAAATTCAGGACAAAGCATTAATCAGAATGTTAGGACTGAAGGGATGACCTATGGGATCATCTAGTGATTAGATCAGAAGGAAGACCTTAGTTTTATTCAAGAAGAAAATAGTTGTCTTTTGAAATTTCCATCTAATAGTTGCAGAGACCTTAATCATTTTTTTTTTAACGTTTATTTATTTTTGAGACAGGGAGAAACAGCATGAACGGGGGAGGGTCAGAGAGAGAGGGAGACACAGAATCCGAAACAGGCTCCAGGCTCTGAGCTGTCAGCACAGAGCCTGATGCAGGGCTTGAACTCCCGGACTGCGAGATCATGACCTGAGCTGGAGTCAGATGCCTAACCGACTGAGCCACCCAGGCGCCCCGAGACCTTAATCGTTTACAGGTACTTTTCATAAGTATCAGTTCACTCATTTAAGATAAATGTAGGAGTGTCTTCCATGTGTGAAGGCTCTTGCCTAGTGCCAGAGATATAAATATGAATATGACATAGTCCCTACCATCAGAAACTCGTGGTCGTATGCACAAGACTGTCTTAAAAACTTAGAAATGACTAGGTGTGATAGCCAATACAGGGACAGTTCACAGGCAAGAGTACATAAATTTCTCTGTAAGAGAGGGAGTATCGAAGACTTTGCAAAGGAGGCAATAGTTGAGCTAGGTCTTGAGGATGAGTGAAAACTCATAAGATGAAAAGAGTTGGAGAATGATTCAGTCAGAGGAAAAGTAGACGTTCCACACATTGATGAATGACCGACTCATTTGGTAGCAAGTAAAAGAAACCCATTTCATCTCGCTAAGACAAAAGTGGAAATGGCTGATGGGCATCCCGCTTTGCCAAGGCAGGTTACTGCCACGCCACATGAGGGAGTTGAATAAGGACAGAAAAGAAACCTGCTAAACCACAGGTATCTAATTTATAGCTCTGAGTCTAGATTTTCAATTCTTGGTGGGGAATACAAACCCAGCCAAGCTTCAGAATCGACGCCGGCCCTACTAACATGATCAGAGGGGAAAGATCAAGTGGCACGCTAATGGCTTCCAAGGTTCTCCACTATGGGTGAAAACATCAAAGAAACGGGCTTGAAGAGTACAAAGATAATGCAGAAGGGGTCCGCTATATGCAGATCTGAGACCTCTAATAAGAATTAAGAACTTTGGTATAGTGCCAAAGAGTGGTATAGGGTGGTGGTGAGTATGTTTGTGTGTGTGTGTGTGTGTGTGTGTGTGTGTGTGCGTGTGTGTGTGTGTGCGTGTGTGTGTGTGTGTGTATGTATTAATGGGGAGATAAAGGAGCTTGGAGAGTTGGCATGAGGAACATTGTGAAAGAGTTTTTACCCTTTTTTGGGTTTTTTTTTTTTAGATGGTAAAGGACTTTTAAGCATTTTGAGAGTATGGTCAGATTTGTGTTTGGGGTAGTTAAGCATAGAGCAGGCGCCGAAGATGAACTGGAAAGGGATAAACCGAGAGAAGAAAAGACAAGTTAAAGGTAGTGGAAATCGTCTGGGTCTGAGACAGTCAGACCCTTGACTAGGCAATGACGATGGATAAAATGGTATGAAATGGAAAGAAATTCAGGAGAAGGAAATCAGAGAGTATCGCAACCCATTCAAGGTGGCTGGGGATTTACGGGGAAACTAACAGGATTTCCACTTTTTTGATGTGAGCAAGAGTAGCAGAGGGTGCCATTCACCAAGACAAGCAATAGAGGAAGAGAGATTTAGGGGACGCATAATAGGTTGTGGTCGGCATATTGAGTTAAGGCACTGGGGACCACTCAAGGGGGAATAGTGAATAAGAAGATAGACATTCCCCTCAGGAGTGAGCTCTGGTTGGAGATAAGATCTGGGAATCATAACTCATGGATGATAATTGACTTAGAGCAAAGGGTGAAATTTCCAGGAAAAGTGTGCAGAGCCAGCAGAGAAGTAGGGCCAGCCTAGCCAGGCTTCTGAGGGGAGCCCATATGAGGTGGTGTGTGAAAGGAAATAGCCTCAGAGGGGAGGTTGAAAGGAATGACCGTGGAAGTGAAGGAAATCAGAAACGATGAGCGTCTGGGAAGCAAGAATAAAGAATTTCAAGAGAGGGAATTTATCACCATCCTGTGCTACAGACCAGGTAGGTTTGTTTGTTTGTTTGTTTGTTTAGTATAGTTGACACAATGCTGCATTAATTTCAGGTGTGCAACTTAGTGATTTGACAAGTTCCTCCATGATGCTACGTTCACCCCAAGTGTAGCTACGAGCCGTCCCGTTATGTTGCCATCACAATGTCATTGACTCTATTCCTTATGCTGTTGGGCCAGGTAGATTTCATTTCCATTTCACAAAGAGTAAACAGAAATTTGGAGACTCAAATGACTCATCAAAATTTGTACGGTTGATCAGCGTCAAAGATCAGACTAGAACCCGATAACTTCTTTTTCATTTTCATTCTGTCCTTTTTCAGCTACAGAACCCCGCAGCTGTGCTCTGGCAGAGAAATTCCAGAGCAGCCACTAAGCTTCCAGGGGAGGAGAGGTGGGAGCCCAGGGGATGACCCACACTGCAGAACAGGTGTGGGACTGCAGTCAGAGGTAGCCTCAGAGCCCTGGGTGGCTGGGTGGCCGCAGTGCTGGCCTCTCAGGGCAACCCCCGTCCCCCCCCCCCACCCCGCCTCCCAGAGACCAGCTCGGACTTCAAGTGTGCCTGTGGCATCAGCCAGGCTGAGCCTCAGTTTCCTCCCCTGTAAAATTGCAGAGAGGTTAAAATGTTTAGTCTTCCACCTCTAATTTCATAATTGTCTTTTATAATATAGCATAATGGGGTTCTCCCCATTGCAGGAAAGGCATCCTCGTAAACTTTCGATTCTGTTCCTAAGCATGAGGAGGAGAGGTGATGAGAGGCCCTGAGGAAAAACCGGAGACCTTATCTTTATAGACACAGATAATGCAGCATTTTACTAGCTTCTATAAAACCATGGATATGACAGGGAGATAGATGAATTACGTGGGGGGGGGGGGTGCTGTGGAGCATGAATATGGAAAACAAATCAACTAGAGTGATAACAGACGAAAAGAAAGAAAGAAAGAAAGAAAGAAAGAAAGAAAGAAAGAAAGAAAAAAGAAAGAAAGAGACAAAAGACAAAAGACAAGGAAGCCTCACTAATTAAAAATAGCTGAAGCCCTGGAGATGCGTTTAAAAGCAATCACGTTGGAATGTTCAAATTAAGAACAACAAAGAAATGGCAATGCAGCCTCACTCCATATTCTGAGTGCCTTTTATAAAAGAAAAATAAACTGATATTAGGAAAAAGCTTTTCTGTTTGCAAATTCTCCCCTTGTTGCAGAAAAAGAGAAACAGACAACTTTCATATCATTTTCCTCTAGTCTTTGGGTGCTAGAATAAAAGGAGAATGAAATTAAATTCACTTTAAATGTTTTCCTTCCGGGCTGTAAAGCTGCTGACATCATTTATCCCAGCCCTGGCACTTACATAATCTGGGTGCCACGGGAGCCCTTGGAAGTCATTAAATAAAAAGAAGGCATCAAATAATAGAAAAGGAAGGCAATGAAAATGCTAGACCCAATAAGGTAGTCAGAAGTCGCGATTTATTTATTTATTTATTTTTTTTTTTTTTCAACATTTTTTATTTATTTTTGGGACAGAGAGAGACAGAGCATGAACGGGGGAGGGGCAGAGAGAGAGGGAGACACAGAATCGGAAACAGGCTCCAGGCTCCGAGCCATCAGCCCAGAGCCTGACGCGGGGCTCGAAATCACGGACCGCGAGATCGTGACCTGGCTGAAGTCGGACGCTTAACCGACTGCGCCACCCAGGCGCCCCAGAAGTCGCGATTTAAATGTAACCCCAGGACTCCGAATATTAGACATTCAGGAATGAGAAGATTCAACTGGGAAGGATAAAGGGAGTTTAAAAAAAATGCCTTTAGGATTGGGGAGGGGACCACGGTTCCCCAGGGGCAAGGTCGTCCTTCTTTGTAGAGAGGAGGAATGCCACCGTCAACCACAGACTCTGGGAATTCTCAGGCTCCCTGAGCTCTGGAGGGCACATGGGTATTGGGTAGGGTGAATCCAGAGGGTACAGATCTCAAATGTAGACAGCCTGCAGAAATGGGAACTGCTATGCAACAAGACATCTTAGCCTGGGGGATGAGACTTCAGGGCATGCCTTCTTTTGCCTTTCCTTTGCTTCTGGTGTGTCTGATTCTGGGAGTGAGCTCAGGAGGTCTTGTGGCTCTGTGTCCATCGGAAATGGCACCAGCTCAGACAGGTGACTCTTGTATGTACCGCAGGTTCCAACATCCCAAACGCAGGCCCTTCTCAGTCCAGACAGGGTCTGAAGTTACCCTGGGAAACAGGACCCTTCAATCATGTTCCAGAAGGTCATCTTCGTGGTTCCAGCACTGAGACACTGTCCACTTGTGTCAGGATCTCATGGAGTCCCTCGAACTCCTCACCACCCCTTGCATCTGCCCTTGGTTGTCCTTGGGACACTGGCCCAAAACCAGGGACAGGAGCAGAGGGTCTAGCATGTTGTAGCACTATGCATGCTATTTTCCACTCTTTCCAGGGTAGGTTCAGAAGTAGGAAAGCCCAGAAAGAGTCACTGGGTTTAGAAGGGGACTCTAATGGGCTTTCCTGAAAGGGCACAAACTCTCAAATAGGGGAGTGAGAGGTCCCACTGCACACACATTCAGGGTGCTGCCACTTGCTCATTGCCATGGTCCGAGGAACGTGTCTGTTTACAACTGGCTGTGCCGATCTCCGTAAGAGTCTTACCGCCTACTGGAATAACTTTTGGGGATGCTCCAGGAAAGAGGGCCTGCCAGCTTTCTGACATTCCATCACATTGGTGAGCCCTCAGATTTATTTTACTTTGGAAGGAGTCAGATTCACCACCCTCTCCTACTTCCTAGGATATCCCCCAAAGAAATCTAGGTCCTAATCCTTGGAATCTGTGAATGTTTCCTTGCATAGCAAAAAGGACTTTACAGATATACTCAAGCTAAGGGTACTGAAATGGGAAGAGCATCCTGAATTGTCTGGGTGGGCCCTAAATGTAATCATAAGTGTCTTTATAAGAGGGAGGCAGAAGGATGCCTGAGTGACTCAGTTGGTTAAGCATCTGACTTCAGCCCAGGTCATAGTCTCATGTTCAGTGAGTTTGAGCCCTGATTTGGGCTCTATGCTGACAGTGAAGAACCTAGGTGGGATTCTCTCTCTCTCTCCCTCACTTGTGCTGTCTCTCTCAAAATAAATAAATAAACTTTTTTTTTTTTAAAGAAGAGGGAGGCAGAGAGAGATTTGACACAGAGGAAGGCAAGGTGATGCTGAAGCAAGACTCCATCGAAGCTGCTGGCTTTGCAGAGGAAGGAAGGAGCCATGAGCCAAGGAATGCAGGCTAAGACACAGATTATAGCTTCTGGAAGGAACTCTGTCTTTCTGAGTGATTGACCCAGTGAAACTGATTTTGGACTTCTCACTTCCAGAACTATAAGAGAACAAACGTGTGTTTTCCTAAACCTCCAAGTTCACGGTAATTTGTTTAGCAGGCACAGGAAACTAATACAGAACACTCCATCACAGCTGGTACTTTTATAGGCTGAAAGAGGAAAAGAAAAAAAGTATTTTCAACCCCGGGTGATAGGCACTCAAGTTCAAATTCACAATTTCCTTTTGCTTAAATACAAGTAGGGCTGCCATTCTTTCTGGATGAATGACAGAAAAGACTGGAAAAGAGGCAACTTGCCGGGGGATTGGGAACTCTGCTGAGCTCCTCTTTTGTGGGACATAAATACCCAGGTTGATCACAAGGTGTCTTAAATCCTTAGGCTTCACTGGAGAAGGACTTGACACACTGGAGAAGGACTTCACTGGAGATGCTTGGCACAAATTTGCTCTTCTGCTTGTCCCTTGCTCCCGTTCTCCAGGCCTGCCCACATGGGGCTTAGTCTCCTTGGCTGACCATGCCTGATGCTGGAGAGGAATTTGGTTCTGGAGGCCCGGTACCAAGAACTAAGGGTTAGTTTCTAGCTTAGACTTTAAGGGATGGATTTCAAAGGTTCTCATGTCATCAGGCACATCTTGCCATCAAGGAAAGAAGGTGGATATTGAAGGGAAGAACAGGTCTGGACAAGAAGCAAGTCTTCAGTCTGTGTGTTCCCTGTGCCTTGGATAGGAAATGGTTCCAGCAAAACTAGGCTAAAAATCTCTCAACCTCAGGCTATTTCTTCGAGTAGAGACCTTGGCCTCCCTCAGGTGTTTTGACTCAGGGGAGCACAAGGCTCCTTCTTCTAGCTTCTAGCAATTGTGGAGGCTATAGGTTCAGCTTTGGCTTCTACCCTTTTGATTCAGGCAGGCAGACTGGCTCAAGGTTGGAACCAGGGACCCTGCCTGGAGTGTCATATTTTGACATAAGGAAGATAACCTAGAGCTTGGCATTTTCCAGAGTTAGTACCTCTCTCGTGAGGCATCCCCAAATTGCGTGATGACTGAATCTTATGAGGTTAGTGAGCACGAGAGACAGAAGTCATGGTTGAAAGTCTTGATGTAAAGCAACTCTAAGATGACCAGGAAGATTGTTTTGCACGTGTCATTGCTATCCTCACCTAATGAAATAAACTTTAGCCTTCAATTCAATTTTGTACATAGTTTTTATCTCTAAGCCAACCTATCTCTCTCTTCCCTTTTCTCCCTCTCCCTCTCTCTTGTTCCTTCTTTTTCTCTCTCATAGTTCTTGCAGCATTGGAAGACTGAAGAAGCTCAAATAGAAGAATCCATTGGACGGAGGGCCTTGTCTTCTATCCTTCAGATCTTGAAACTAAGGCCAAAGATTAGTTGGTGACAGAGTTAATTACTTGGATTTTAGTATAAGATAATCTTTCTTTTGCATTAGGTGATAACATACTGCAGAGACTATCATTAAAGTGACTTTCATTTTAATATCAAAATGACCCTTTTATGCTCCAAGAATTTGTTGGTATAAAAATCTCTGACTGCCCTTTTTTGCTGTCATTAAACTCACAGGATAGCTGCCTATCCTTGGGTTCTATTTATTCTAGCACTGTATGGGCTGCAGATGGGATATCTTCTCATTGACTCTGCAGAGTCAATAGGGAACCAATAAGGGATTGAGGGAAAGGAACCAATAAGAAATTAACATTTTCCGAATCTAAGAGGTTCTTCAGTCTCAGCAGCTTGGGTAAGTTTCAGAATCATGAGAGTTTTTGTTGCTGTTGTTTGTTTGTTTTCCTTTTCTATTTAAGAATCCACAGGATGTGGGGCGCCTGGGTGGCTCAGTCCATTAAGCATCCGACTTCGTCATGATCTCTCGGTCCGTGGGTTCAAGCCCCGCGTTGGGTTCTGTGCTGACAGCTCAGAGTCTGGAGCCTGTTTCAGATTCTGTGTCTCCCTCTTTCTCTGACCCTCCCCTGTTCATGCTCTCTCTCTCTCTCTCTCTCTCTCTCTCTCTCTCTCTCCCTCTCTGTCTCAAAAATAAATAAACGTTAAAAAAAATTAAAAAAAAAAAAAAGAATCCACAGGATGCAGTTTAAAAAGCACTGGACTTTAAACAATAGCATAGATTCTCTCACTTAATCCTTTCAACCTTATGAAATAAGTATTATTATCATCCCTAGTTTACACTGAAGCTCAGGGTGGTGACGACAGAGCTGGGGCTAGAATCCAGCTGTGTTTGACCTCAGAGAAATACTTTGCCATCAGCTCTATATTGGATAAGAGTTATTACCCCCAGGCATCTCCTCCTGTGAAATTGACAGAGGTAAAGGAGTGACTTCCAGCACAGGCAAATTTCTAGGGGGTCTTGTTGGATAGGATGTATAGGAAAGCAATCTGATTGGCGTAAGTATTAAGTAAATAATGGGAAATACAGTTTGAGAGGTAGAGAACCAATTGGAAACCAGTTGGATAAGTTGGATTTGGTGTGAAATCGGTGTCAACCCTGAAAGGATTGTGTGAGTGAGTGCACAAGCCTGGGACCAGGCAAAGGTCAGAGAAGATGGAGAGGCCACTTCCAAAGCCCATCCCAGCATTCACTGGTCGAATCCAGGATGACCTGGTGGAAGGGAGATCCAAAGTGATTGTTGGATTGGGTAAGAGGTGCAGGCCTGAGAATAAATCATGAGACGTTTTGGAGGAAAAAAAAAAAAAGACAAAATTTGATGACAACTGAAACATAAGACCTTAAGGAGAGGAATTAGTCAAAGGTGACTCTGAGATTCCTTATGGAAGAAAGTGTGTGCACACAGATTTCTTTTATATCTCAAAACTGTACTAAGACAAGGGCTCCACAGGGACCAAGTAGGGCATAACCCAAGGATTTGGGGAGAACATCAGAAAACATTGCTCTCTGGAATAGAATTTAGAAGAAATGTATGACAGTCGCTGTACATGGAGTATTTCCAGGACATAATCAAGTGGAAGGACTTATGAGTGTTGCTAGTGAAACTAGAGCTTTTTTTCTATACTTCTCTAAGATATTTCAAAGATCCCAACTTGAAACAAAATTAATGTAAGATTTACGGTAGCCCTGAAGCTTCTAATTGGCCCTGTCTATCAAGATGTGTTTAGGTGTGACCCTGACTGACGCAAGGTGAGAGGTGTTTTTGTGACTAATTAGGCCGAATAATAAGGGAAAAGTGGAGAAGGAAAATTGGCTGCTGATTATTGTACTTTCTAAGCAAGAAAGAATCAGTACTACAGACCTGAACAGTAAGAGTATTAAAACAAGACACAAAGGGGCACCTGGGTGGCTTAGTAGGTTAAGCGTCTGACTTCGGCTCAGGTCATGATCTTACAGTGTGTGAGTTCGAGCCCCACGTTGGGCTCTGTGCTGACAGCTCAGAGCCTGGAGCCTGCTTCGGAGTCTGTGTCTCTCTCTCTGCTCCTCCCCCACTCGCACTCTCTCTCTCTCTCTGAAAACTAAATAAACATTAAGAAAAATTTTAAAAAAAGGCCAGAGAGAATTTATTAGATTTTGCCATACTAGAAAAAATACTTGAAAAGATAATCTAATTTCCTCTGTTCTGATTCTTCCATCACTAGACAATCTTCTGATAAACAGTTCCATTTTCAATATCCTGATCCCAGAAATGGGGTGTTTTGGGTGAAATAATGTCAATACATCACAATTAATAAAATTAGTTTCAGGTTGTATTCTCAGACTCTTGTGAATTTGGATAGCTTGAGTCAGTTCCCCAGAACATGATCCACCCCTAGATGAACTCATCCAATTAAGGCATAAGTTGATTTCATCATTATTAGTGTGTTAGTTTCCTATTACTGCTATAACAAATTACCACAATTTATCAGTTAAAAACAACACAAATTTATTATCTTACAGTTTTGGAGGTCAGAAGTCCAAAATCAGTCCACAGTGTCAATAGGGCCACGTTCCTTCTAGAAGTTCTAGGAGAGAATCCATTTCTTTGACTTTTTCCAGCTTGTAGAGACTTCTCCTACTCATTGATTCATAGCCCCACATCACTCTAATTTCCCCTTGCTTTGTCATATCTTCTTCTATGACCCTGACCTTCCTGTCTCCTTCTTATAAGAACTTTGTGCTTTGGATCTGTCTAAATAATCCAAGATAATTTCCTCATCTCAAGATTCTTAACACAATCATAGCTGCAAAATCCCTTTCGCCATGTAAGATAACATATTCACAACTTCCAGGAATTAGGACATAAATATCTTTGAAGAGAGCAGTTATTCTGCCTACCAAAACCAATATTGCTACATTTTGCCAAACAGGCTAAGGACCACTCCTTGGTTTTTTAATGTTCATAACTAAGGCACAGGTGCATTCTCGAGGTCCTCCTCTCTGAGACTGGGTTTGACCCAAGCAGGTCAATGGCAGCCTTAAGATGGGTCATAGGAAAAACATCGTTCATAGCTAACTGGGAACCGTGAAGACAAATAGGACTGTTCCCAAATGAGGGGAAGCAGAATGGGGACATCTCGGATATTTGTCACATAATGAACACTTGAAAGAAGTTGGCCCCCAGCCTTTGGATCTGTTCAAGCAGAGGCGAGACTACAACTTGGTAGGAATGTTAAAAGGACATTCAGATGATGGCAGGACTCAATGACCTTTGTGATCCTTCTATTCATGAACATCTATTAGTTTCTTAAATGAATTGGATGGAGAAGTTCCATTTTGTTCAGGAGCCGCTGTCCCTTAGTGGTCATTACCCAATGTATATTTATAATGATGAGTCCGATAAAGCTCCAAAACTTACCATCAAGAAGCAAAAGTCCCAGACAACTAAATGGACTTCACCCTTTACAGCTTCCATTAAACTTAATGAGAAGTTAATCATGTCAATAGAAGTGACATAGTCACATCTTGAGACACTTGGGGGAACGCAAGGACTCTAAATGGTTTTGGTGGAATACTAATTCAAATAGCTCAACTTCACATGGAGGGGGCAGGATAAAAGACAGTGAGAGGTTGTGTTAATGCTGCAGCCACATTACCTCTTAGCCTAAAGTGTTTGTCCAAAGAACCACTTCATTAAAAAAGAGTGGTTTGAGCTACTTAATAGCTTTACTATCAAGTCATGAAGGCCCTGAAAAGATGGCCTTGCCAGAAAATTGTTCCCATCCTGTGTGCAGAAACGCCTGGTCTTCGACCTCAATTCCACCTCTGCTTTTCATATTTTTAACTCTTTGCTGGTAGTTTCACTTTGGGATTCCTTACTGGCATGTTATTATTTTAATCCTATCTGCCTGTGTATAAATGAAGGAATTGAAGGGTCAGGAAAGATAGGTGAAGGGGCAACAAGGCAGGGAATGGAGGCAGGCACTCAGCTCTTGGAAAAATTGCAGAGTCCTAGAATACCAAAGCTGGAAAGGTTTTTGGAGATTATCCAACCCCGTATATTTTATTATAGTTGTGGTGATTGGGGTCCAGAGGAGCATAGGGAATTGCCCAAGGTCTCACCAAGACTAGTAAGAGGAAGAGAAGGGAATAGATTTCATTTCCTTTAGCCATCAGGTAATGTGTGCTTTGTGCTGTCTTCTGGTGGCCGTCTGTGGCTTTCCTACCCACTTTGGTCTTATAGACCAAAGGTCTACATTAGTGTTTATTTATCTCTATACCTACCTATATATCTATAACTAAAAAAGCTCTAGTGAGTGGTATTCACTCAGATGACCTCTCAACCTAATTAATTACAGCTTGCATTTTTATTATGAACCAAAGTAGTGAGATTGTAGGTTATTGAAGCATCAAAGCAGGTTGAGTGAGAACAGTCCAGGAGCAAAAGTAGAATCTCTCTCTCTAAATTGTCTCAACTAAGAAATGTCCTGGATTTTCTAGGAAGTGAAAACGAGGAGCGTATCTTGTTGTTAATTATCTTTAAATGCTCTCGGTTACCCTATTTACCTGGGGAGAATCGAGACAAACACCCAAAGGTGTAGGTACATGGAAGCGATAACCAGGCTGTGTTTTCACAAGAGTAAATAGTAACGTTATTTGGTTTTCTTGTTGCCCCATCAAGATAGGTTCCAGAAGCTTTAATAATTAATCAAATTAAGACTTAAAAATCAGTCCCCTTTGAGGAAGTTTGTATCAGTTAGCTATCAATTAACACTGATGACTTCAGTTCCCTTCTCAGCGTGCTCGGAAAAATGCGGGATGGAAAAGTGCCACAGTGTGTTAATGGAGCCATAATACACATTGCCTAATGAAGCATGAAGGCCTTGTTTACTCTGAATGCTGTAATTATTTAAGAGCTTTTAAAACCCAATGTCAAACCTTGACTCTCACCTACCTCTTTCTCACGACTGGAATGATGATGCACTTAATGTTTTATCTCAACACATGGAGGTGAACTGAAAATAAATAGCTAATTATACAATTCCATTTGCCAGATTCTTTCATTGCCACGAAAAGCTTTTGCCAGCCTGGGCTCTGTCACTGAGAGATGCTTCGCAGCAACGTTCAGAGCTACCATTTACTGAAGGAGAGCAGGGCCTCGCATGGGGTGTCCTACGTCATTTACCCCACGAATCCTCACCACCACCCCATGACCCGCAGGTGAGGTATGTGGGACCCAGGTGTGGCGGAGGATACGCAGGAAGCAGAAACCAGGATCCTCGTCTTTCGAGCAGAGTACGGTCTGTGCATTCGTGGGTCTTTGAGTCTGACTCTCTGTGTTTAACCCCTGATTCTGCCACTTTGTGGCTGTGTGACCTCAGACAAGTTATTGAACCTCTCCGTGACTCATCTCTGAGGTATAAAACAGGGATGATGATAAAAATGGACCTCACTTCAAAGAGTTGTTGTTTGGACTCAACGACAAGCTGGTGGAGTGTTCATAACAATACCTGTCACGCTGCAAGAGCCCAGCAATGGCAGTTCCTGCCATTACTTAACTCCTTGTCCCTGATTGCATGGCCTCTGAAGAATGTCACCACGCACTCACTACATGCCCGGAAGAGGCCAGGGGCCAAACATTGGTGAAGAAGAAAGATCAGGAGACAAGAGAGCCGGAGGGGCTGGGATCAGCAGGAGAGGCTTCTTGAAGGAGGTCATGCTAGGGTTAGACCTCAAAGGGTGGAAGACATCTAGACATGTATAGAATAAGGACAGGGCCTACCAGGGGAAGGCAAAAGCACCAATAAAGGCATAGAAGAGGTGACCAACTAGGCATGCCCATTCGAAGGTTCAAAGCCAGGGACTAACTCGAAGGGAGAGTAGTCACCTAATGCAAAAGATTTGGCTTTGGTTTGAATCTCAGCTCTACTTTAATAACTGTGAGATTCACAGACAAGTCATTGGCCTTTCTCAAACTCATTCTCCAAGCCCATGAACTGGAAGTCATAGTCACACACAAATCACGTTTACAAGTCTTCATCAAGTGATGTATGGAAAACATTAAGAGAGAGGGGAGCCAAATGTCAAGAGGGAAGAGTGATGTGATGTGATCATTCGTTGTTCATGTGCTGTATTTCTCCCGAGTAGATTACATATTGTGGGAGGCAGAGTGGCCCCTGGTGGTTGGTCAACAGATACTACCTGGTGTTGCTTATCACTACGACACAGGAAGTAAAAGTAAATTGGGGTCAATTTGAGAAGGACTCGGTCTTTTCAAATGAGAAGTGTGGACTTCGTCCTGTAAGTGTCAGGGAGCCCCAGAAAACTCATAAGCAGGTCAATGAGATGATGCCCACTCAGAGGCAGGGAAGCTATCCTCAAAAGCGGCCTACAAGATGACCACGTATAGGAGTTCAAAGGCTGAGTGAGCCTGGCTTTAATAGGTGAGGTTATCTGCTGGTAGAATCTCAGGTGGCATCTCACATTGTGAGATGAAAAAGAGAGGCATCATTTCCACTGCACATATGAGGAAACAATGTCCTAGAGAATCCAATTTGCCTAAATTTGTATCGTCCATTCACAGCAGACGTGGGATTCGAATCCACGTGTTTGGACTTCTGATCTAGGACTTTATCCTACAGATAAATCCATGAGTGTGGGACAATTCAGGGGAGGAGGGATCACAGAGAAGGTCTCTGGTACCTGTCATTAATGCCAAAATGAGCTATGACTCCCAGGCATTGGGTCCTTGTCCAAATGCAAATACCAGCGTATGTAGTGGGGGGAGTGGATCGGGGGGCATAGTAAGGGACCACTCATTTTAGCCATTTATTTATTTATTTATTTATTTATTTATTAAAAATTTTTTAACGTTTTATTTATTCTTGAGACAGGGAGAGACAGAGCATGAATGGGGGAGAGTCAGAGAGAGGGAGACACAGAATCCAAAACAGGCTCCAGGCTCTGAGCTGTCAGCACAGAGCCCGACGCGGGGCTCGAACTCACGGACCGCGAGATCGTGACCTGAGCCGAAGTCGGCCGCTTAACTGACTGAGCCACCCAGGCGCCCCTCATTTTAGCACTTTAGACCCCAGTGTCGGCAGAATCCTTGGGTGAGGAAAGAGCTTGAGGTTTCTAGCACTCCACAGGGTATGAAGTAGCCAGTGGGCAGGGCACACTTAGAGAGAAAGCCAACTGTGTCAGATTTGCTCAGTGTCATCTGCCCTTTGCAGGCCTTGGCCGGTGTCATGTCTCACCTTCCTGTTGTCATCAGGACAACATATTTCTGGGCAGGATCTCTGACTTAGTGTTCTTTCTGTCCTCCTCCACCGCAGGTCACGGGCAGACAACATTGTCGTGGGTTTTAAAAGTCTGGCGTGGCCAGTGCCCGCTGCCCAAGGCGAGGGCTGAGGTGTGAGGGAGAATCTGGTACCGGACGTTCCCTACAGACAGATCCCTTTTGCTGCCTTACCATTTTCCACCCCCAAGGGTGCTCAGGGAGCAGAGGGTCATGGCAGTGCTCCGGGCGTGCTGACAGTCACAGGCTCACACAGTGTCTGTATAGTGAGTACTGGAAGTTATGTTGACGCAGGGCCCCTCGAGGCCTGTTGGGACAACAAAATGCCACCAGGCCATGTTCCTGTCTTGGAAACAGCTGCTCGAGAATCTATCACGGAGACGAGGAGGTTTACACGAGTCCTTCCTGATAAGGCCCCCAGGCCTCTTCAGCGCTAGAGGTTCACAGGGCTCCCTTCGGGAGAGAGCAACGTGATAGCTTTTTGGAAAATGGTTTATTTTGCCCTGCGTTGTATCATTCTTATCATTTCCTTCAGCTGAAACTAGAGGCTGATGGTGAGAATTTCTGGTTAGACGCCAGCGTCCAGAGTGAATTCTGCGATCTATTTGTGATGATCTGGAGTTACTGCCTCCCTCTCTGCCCAGCCCAGGTTAAATTTCACCCTCTCAAGCATGACCTCTGATTTCTCTTGCCCCAAGGAGGAGTCCCACCATCTACCCTCTTCCATCAAAGGCCTCAGTCTTCCTGCTACTGCATTTCCTATTGATTTCCCCATATGCCTTAAGCTTCATACACTTCCTCAGTCTCATTTCTCCAAAGCCCCCAGCTCTGTCCACCTCCTTGTCTTTCTCACGCACTTCTCTACTGGAAAGCTGTTTGCCAACATTGACTATGTATGAAAACCCCCCCTTACCAAAAGTTTTATTCTCTTTGAAACCTTCTCATGTCACTTTCTTAATTAAAATGCTACCTTCAGTGCTCCCAGAGCCTACTGCTTGCACTAGGTTATTGCCTTCTTTTTACTCATGTATTTTATATTTTTTTTAATGTTTGTTTATTATGTTTGAGAGAAAGAGAGATAGAGCGTGAGTAGGGGAGGGACAGAGAGAGGGAGGGAGACACAGAATCCGAAGCAGGCTCCAGGGTCCGAGCTGTCAGCACAGAGCCCCGACGCAGGGCTCGAACTCACCAACTGTGAGATCGTGATCAGAGCCGAAGTCAGACGCTTAACCGACTGAGCCACCCAGGTGCCTCTTTATTCATTTATTTATTCAACCATTCAATATCTATTTTCTCAAAAGCTACTGTATTTATGGTCCATTGTTGCAACTTGTGCAGAGGTATGGAGGTGAGTAACAAGAGAGAGGGAAGACGAATGTCAAGAAAGAAGAGTGATGAGATGTGATATGATAATTGGGATGGGATGTGATAATTAATTGTGCACATGCCATATTTTCCCTGAGTAGACCATATATTTGTGGGAGACGGGCAGGGTTGTATAAAGAAAAAGTGCTTGGTTGTTGTAGTCAAATCAGCCTGGGTACCATTCACATCAACTAGCTATGAAACTGGACTTCAAGTTCCTATTCTGTAAATGGAGATAGTAATATCTCCTTGGGGATATGCTGTGAGATTCAATTGAACAATAAATATAACGTGCCTAACTCATGACACAAGCAAAACGAATACAACTTCGTGCCCAATTTTACTACACAGTAGATGTTTGATTAATTGAAATTTAGTCTACAGAAAAAAAAAAAATCAGATGTCTGTGTACCTGAAATGAAGATGCTAAAAACTCTACACATAATAAGGGGTCCCAGGGTGGTTCAGTCAGTTAAGCTTCCAACTTCGGCTCAGGTCATGATCTCACAGTTTGAGTTCGAGCCTCGCGTCGGGCTCTGTGCTAACAGCTCAGAGCCTGGAGCCTGCCTCGGATTCTGTGTCTCCCTCTCTGCCTGCTCCTCCCCCACTCACACTCTGTCTTTCTCTCTCTTAAAAATAAATAGATATTAAAGAAAACCCCAACTATCCATAATAAGGATAAATGAAGGCAAGAAAAGTGTTGTGTTGAAGGTGAATTTTCAGGGTGTATTATTGATTATTCCTGTTTACTACAATCTAAAATATGTTAACCCACCAGTATTTACTAACCTATCATGTACCTAAACTGGGCAAGAATAAAAAACAAATAAAATTGATATCATCTGGAAGGAAGAATCATTGACCCAAAAAGAAGATTCCGAGAATAGAAGAACACTGGATTTCTAAGGAGACAGAAGCAAGTGTTTATGGATTGGGTAGGAAAACGATTAAAGAAAAGAGTAGATGAATGTTTATGATTAAAAATACAACAGGGGTGCCTGGGTGGCTCATTTGGTTGAGGGTCCGACTCTTGATTTCAGCTCAGGCCATCATTCCAGGGTTGTGGGATGGGGCCCTGTGTCAGACTCCATTCTGAGCGTGGAGCCTGCTTAAGATTCTCTTCCCCTCTTCCTCTGCCCTTCTCCCCTGCTCATGCGTGCTCTCTCTCTCTCTCTCTCTCTCTCTCTTTCAAATAAAAAAAAAAAAAGGTACAAAACTTAAGCCCAACAGAGGAAGACAAATACTGTATCACTCACATGTAGAATCTAAAATAAATAAATAAAAGGTCAAATTCAGAGAAACAGAGTGTGGGGTGCCTGGGTAGCTCGGTCAGTTAAGTGTCCAACTCTTGATCTCACGGTTCGTGAGTTCAAGCCCTGTGCTGGGGCTGTCAGTGCAGAGCCTGCTGGGGATTCTCTCTTTTACCCTCTCCCTCTGCCCCTCCACTACTCGTGCACAAGTGCTCTCTCTCTCTCTCTCTCTCTCTCAAAATAAATAAACATCTTTTTTTTTAAGAGAGAAAGAGAAACAGAGAATAGAAAAGTAATTGCTAGAGATTGGGGTGGGGTAGGGGCGGGGGGTTAGGGAGAAGTTGGTAAAAGGTACTAACTTTCCCCTGTAAGATGACTAAGGTCTGAAGGTCTAATGGATAACAAGGTGACTATAGTTGATAACACTGGATCATGTAATTGAAATTTGCTAAGTAGAACTTAAATGTTCTCACACACCCCAAAAGATAAATATAGGGAGCGATGGTTGGGCTAATTAACTAGATGGTGAAAATCCTTTCACAGTGTATGTGTATATCAAATTAGCACAAGGTACACTTCAAACACCTTACGATTTTATTTGTCAATTGTACCTCAGTAAAGCTGAAAAGAATATAACACAACTCTTCACCTCAGTTCCTTTGATCTTGAACATTTCTAGGATGGTGTGCGAGGGCCAGAAACCCAACGCCAAGTGGTAACCACTTGGTAAGCTGGGGAAGTGACATCCTAGCTTATATCAGCTCTAGAGTTTATTACATCCAAACGTAAATTATGCTTTCCTCTCTCCTGTTGGACTGTGAGATGCTTGGGGCAGAGGACAGGATCTCATTTATGTCTGCTCTCCCAGGCCCTGCCTTGAGCCAGTAACTCTAAATCACAGTGGCGGGAGGATAAGGGGGAGAGGAGGCAAGGAGCAGTGAGAGGTGATTAAAGGGAAAGTGGAGACAAAGGAGTATTTCCTCTCTATTCTTCTTTTTATGAAATCATAAAAAACAACCTAACCAGAAGTTAATTTAATTAAATTGTTACCTTTGAGCTGGGTTTACAGATACTTGCATAGTGTGGTCTCAGCAGTTCGCAAATAATAAGTCACTCCGAGTTCACATTAAACAAGCTCTACAGATAATCCTGGAGCAGGTAGTCTCTGAGCCGCTCTTTCAGAGACACTGGGTTACGTCGTTGGCCCATTCTACCATCCATGCAGTTGTTGAGCGTTTCTCAAGGCCCATCGTGCGCCTGGTGCTGTGTTAGAATCTGCAGACCCAGGGATGAACAGGTTGGATACAACCTCACTTCTGAGGTGCTTGTAACTGAGTGGGGAACCCTTGTGAATGTGTTCTGAAATAAACATAACAGATGAAAGCCCATTTTCCTCGGGAGGAAATGGAGACCACGCGGGGAAGTGCTTTTCCAACTCAGAGCCGTTCGGAAAAAAAAAAGTAAAATAACACAGCCAAACAGCAGCTATAAATATGTAAACATAAAGCATATTGCACCAACTTGATTCTTTTGTGCTCATTCCCGCCATTTCCCTTTGAGAAAAAAAAAGGGAGTGGATGGGCAGAGGGCTCTGTAGTGTGGCTTGTGTATGTGGTTTGCACCACGTTGCCTGCCCTTCGGTGGCTAGCTCCAAATAGGAGGTGGTTAGCGATCTTCCCCTTACTGATTGCTGATAGTGGTTAACAGCATGGAGTGGAGCCCCAGATTCTATCACGGACACCCTGGAACAGGTGTTCCACGTCTGGAACAGCTCACATAACCTTCATGCAATGTTCTTCGCTCCATCAACTGGTGATAAAATAGCACTTGCCCACTAAGGTTAAGTTGGTGAAATTATGTGGATGCTGATGTAACAAGTGTTCAATAAGGTTTAACATTTTTTGTTGTTGTTACGATGTCAGCTTCCAAGCCCTTTCAAATACTAAGAGTTCCCTGTGGAACGCCTCTCCCAGGAGCCCATTCTTCAGAGGAACATTCTTTTCTTCCGGTCCACATTCCGCCCTAGAGTGAGCTTGGTATACACAGCAAGGTGCCGGGGGCTGTGGGGGACACGGCCTTTAGGAAGCTCACAACCTGATGGTTGTAGGCACCTACACAGCACACTATTTTCTTCTTCTTTTTTAAATGTTTATCTCAAAATGATTTTTGAGAAAGAGAGAGAGTGTGCATGTATGAGTGGAGGAGGGGCAGAGAGAGAGGGAACAGAGGATCTAAAGTGTGGGTCTCGAACTCACGAACTATGAAATCATGACCTGAGCCAAAGTCAGACGCTCAACCAATGGAACCATCCAGGCACACCAACACACTGTTTTCTATAGCAAAATAGAGCCAGTGCTGAGAAAAGGCATCAACACATTGCTGTGGGGTGATAGGAAGATCTGGGTTGGCCAGGGACGTCTTCACGGGGACCTGGGGCTAGATAGTGGAATGGGAGAACAACAGAAAAGCAGAAAAACATACAGTCCATGCTAGAGATTTAGGACTTGGTTCTCCAGGCCAGAGATCAGGGAAAGTCTTTTTAAGCCATTTTAAGAATGGCTCCAAATGATTAACACGGTGTTTTCAGACAATGCCAATGACGTTGAGGGATGCACTGGAATTGGTTTCAGTTTTCTATACTATTCCATCCTTGTTGATCATAAGTGTCATGAAGGCAGGGAGAGGTGAAGAACATAGCATCTTCGGGAAATGACTAATTTTTGTAATTACAATGACTAAATGTGAAAAGAGGTAATAGGAGGTAAGGCTGAAGGACTAGACAGAAGGAAAAGAACTTCCTTCTGAAGCCAGGGGGAGCTGTTGGCAGCTTGTGTGTGTGTGTGTGTGTGTGTGTGTGTGTGTGTGTGTGGTGGGTCCTATGACCCACTGAGGCTGCGTTCAACATACAGATACATACTTGAACGCATCTATCGGTAGGCTGAGATTTTTAGAAAATCTATTTCCGAACCATGAGGTTGACATCAGAACACAAAAAGGTTTCCAATCCTGTGTTGAAAAGTTTGGACTTCATTCTGCAGGATGACAGAAAAGCTTGATAAAAAGGGAAGTAACAAGCACAGCAGTGGAGGCCTTGGTGCCCCATCCAGCTTTGCTACCCGAACACACATCGCCAGGTGGGGTGTGTTGGCCCCAACGCTCACAGCCATGTCGCTTCTCTGAAGAACGGGAGCCTTCCCAGACCAGAGCTCTGCCAGTGGCTAGTGGATGTGGGGTGCAAAGGGCTGCTTCCCTGGCCTCAGGCTGGGTGATTTGCACTACAGTGGGATTGGATCCTACTGAAATTACCCAGTGCCTTGCCCTGCTTTTCTTACTCTCTCTACCAGGAGAGCCGCAGGAAAAATCACTGGAATAAGAATCCCAGCCTTAGGCTCAGCCTCTAAGAAACTTGACCTCAGACGTGTGCTACCCCGCTTTAGGAGATGTTAACTCCAGCACCAGTGTGTAGGGCAGATTGAAGAGAGATTGAAAGCCTCATTTTCTTCCAACTCAGGTAGGAGTTTACAGCAATGATTTAACCACCAGCATGTGCTACCCTGAACCGTTATTTATGTTTTTATGTTTAGTTTTGTCCCTTCTATTAAGCTTACCATTCATTTGTTCATAGGCAATACCCTTTATGATGCCTGCAAAGGGCTAAGAAACAGAAATTCCCAGGGCACCTGGGTGGCTCAGTCGGGTGAATGTCTAACTCTTGGTTTCGGCTCGGGTCATGATCTCACAGTTTTGTGAGTTCAAGCCCTGCATCTGGCTCTGCACTGGCAGCACAGAGTCTGCTTGGGATTCTCTCTCTCTCCTTCTCTCTGCCCCTCTCCTGCTCGCTCTGTCTCTGTCAGTCTCAAAATAAATAAATAAACTTAAAAACATTGTTTGAAGTTTTTTTAATGTTTATTTATTTTTGAGAGAGAGAGAGAGACAGAGTGCAAGTGGGCGGGGGGTGGGGTGGGGGTGGGCAGTGCAGAGAGAGAGGGAGACGCAGAATCCGAAGCAGGCTCCAGGCTCTGAGCTGTCAGCACAGAGCCCGATGCGGGGCTCAAACCCACGAACCAGGAGATCACGACCAGAGCCGAAGTCGGATGCTTAACTGACTGAGCCACCCAGGTGCCCCCCCAAATGTTTTTAATTAAAAAAAAATACAACAGAGAGAGAGAGAGAAATTCCCAAATATCTTTGGGTAATACTGCTAAGTTCCGAACATTTTTTTTGAGAAACAAACAAGCAAAAAACCTTTGCCTATAGGTGGGTATCTGAAGGCCACGGTGTCAGTAAGTTCCCTCGTACTCCTTGAAAACCTGAATCTTATTATGCGCAAACATACACACCCACAACCACCCAACCTTCGCCAGCCTAACGTTCTAGCACAGCGTTGATAAATATTTGTGTTTAATGGCACTTAAGGGGAGCATTGTGATCTCTAAACATTGGCTGGTGAGTAATGATTTTGCCAAGAGCGCAGCAAGAATTTTGCAATCGTGACTATTCCTAGGCTTTTGATGGCATACAATTACTCTGCACTGCAAAAAGGAGGGGGGGGGGAATTCTTTAAAGAGCTTGTCACCAGGGAATCATTTCACGGGGAATAAGGGTGGGAGCGGCAAATGACTCTAAAAGATGTTCAATTTTGCATTTTAAACACCATTCTCGCTTTTATCTAAACATTTGAGCCTTCTGCAGGGCTTGCTTTCTGCACTGGGGCAAAAGGAGCAATGGTGGGTCTTGTTCTTGTTCTGCCGGGTCTCAGAAGAGCACCTCCTTGGCGCTCACAGAGATCGAGAAATGAATCCCTACTTGCGGGGGGCAGGAATTGAGCAAGTTGCCAGGCGCCTCCAAGAGGCAGGTGTGTGAACTGAGAAGAGCACAGGAGGCCGCCCAGGTGGGCGGGCCAGGCTCCACTGGCTGTGTTCCGTCGTTCCCATCCCAGGGTCTCAATTTTTATAGATCTAAAATGAGAATCGTGGTATTTCTGCAGCAAGTCGCCGCGAGGATGACTGAGACGGCATACAGTGCCCTTCACGGACAGGGCGTGTGGTCAGTGTGAACTCTCCTCCAGGTGCCACGTTCAGAGTCAAAGTCTCCAACTCTGGGTCTCTGAGTCGCAGAGGCACTGAGGACACCCTGCAATGCAGCCGAAGGGCCCTGGCTGGGGACACTGAGGGGGTGCCATCCCCTCCCCCTGCTGCTTGTGTGCTGTGGATAGTTGACAGGTGTGGCCTTTCTGTGAACTTTTCCTCCTATCTTCTTTCCTCCCCCTGTGCGGGTTTCAATACCTCTGCTTTCTGAACCCTTCTGTGCCCTTGAGCACTAGCTACATTGTTTCAGTTATATTTTCAGATGCACCTGTCTTAACTCCCCAATCGGGGTATAAACTTCTTCCTGTTAGGGGCTACTTGTACGTATCTCTGTAGCCACACCCTTCTCTCGAGTTTACAAAATGGGCCCAGCACCCATCAAAGGCCAGCTGGATATGCATTGATGGGTTTGGGCCGGTTTCCGTGAATTAGACTCAATTTATAATATAAGGTACTCCTCTTATACTCATTGATCTTATGTAAATTCATTCGGCACTTATTTCTTGGGTACCTATTGTGTGGTAGGCCCCCTTCTGGCCTCGAGAAAACACTGGTGAACACAATAGAGAAGCCTTGATCATTGTTCACTGAGCTCGTATCTTTGCGAGGAAGGGGCAGTTGATAAATAATTAACTCTGGAAGAAAACAGGTAGTGACACGTGTAATGATGGAAACAGCACAAGGTGATTGGCTGGAGGCGCAGGAGGGAGTTCGTGGGGTGGCCGGGGAAAGCTGAGGTGGAATCTAAGCTGAGCTGTGAATGACCAGTGAGAACCAGCCAGAAGGAGTATTTCGGGCTGACAGAACAGCAAGGCCTAAGGTCTTTGGACAAGTGCTCATGTGAAGGTCCTAGCTCGTTAAGTTAGAAGTTCAGAAAGAATGTGAATGTGCAGAAAACCGAGTAAGGACAATGGTTGGGGACCTGTTTATTTATTTATTTATTTATTTATTTATTTATTCATTTATTTATTTACTTACTTTTTTAATGTTTATTTGTTTTTGAGAGACAAACAGAGCACGAGCAGGGGAGAGAGAGAGAGAGAGAGAGAGAGAGAGAGAGAGACAGAATCCGAAGCAGGCTCCAGGCTCCCAGCTGGAAGCCCGACCCGGGGCTTGAACTTACAAACTGTGAGATCATGATCTGAGCCGAAGTCAGTCGCCCAACCACCTGAGCCACCCAGGCCCCCCTGGATCGTGCATTTTCTTAATGTTTATTTATTTTTGAAAGAGCGACAGAGAGAGACACAGAGAGACAGGGTGTGAGCAGGGGAGGGGCAGAGAGAGGGAGACAGAGAATCCAAGCAGGCTCCAGGCTCTGAGCTGTCAACCCAGAGCCCGACGTGGGGCTCGAACCCATGAACCGTGAGATCGTGACCAGAACTGAAGTCGGACGCTTAACCAACTGAGCCACCCAGGTGCCCCAGGGACCTGGGTTTTGAATACTTACGTAGTTGAAGTGACCTGTTCTCGAGGCACTGCCATCCTCATTCAGCGGCTCAGTGCTTGTGCTTTTCCTATTCAGCAGGCAGCACTATTTTGAGACATCCTCTTGTCTACATGGAGGAGTAATAGCCCCAAGTTTCTCCTTATTCTTTCCTCCCTTTGAAACAGCAATCTCAGAGCCTTAATCACTGCTAGATTTGCCTCTCTCCCTTGCACGTACATTCTTCAGAATTCGTAAGAAGAAAAGCAAATGTCAGTGGAAAGAGTTCTAAAACATGTAGCTACCTACTTACTTAGGCACTTATTTATTCTTTATATTCCACCTGCCTCCCCAGAGGGGTTGTAGTTGCCTATGTTAGAAAGCATAGCTACCAGTTTAAAAAGCACAGATATCAGACAAGACAGGTCAGACCAGAGCCTGCACTGGTGGGATGGTGAGGAGACACTCACTATGTCAGAGACGTAATTGAGGGGCACAGCTTTGCTGAAGCTTTGCTCCAGCCAAGGCATGAAGGGTGTCTTAAGAGGTTCCACGGACCTGGGCTTGAGCCTCACGTCAAGGACCGACTGTGAGGCCTTAGATAGTTCGCCCCCACTCTGGGCTCCATCTGAAAAGCGAGCAAATTATTAGGTGAGAGGAATTCTCTGGCTTGTCCAATGGCACCATTTTGTGATCCCGGGTGGGGTTGGTGTCACAGAAGGCCAGGGTGGAGTTTGCAGGTGACAGAGGGCACCTGGGAAGGGTCAAGCCCTGCTTTGGGAGGCAGCAGGGGTTCCTGAGGAGACCTTTGTGCTGTTTAGGCGGCGTAGCATGGTGGCCGGGAGTCCACACTCTGCCAGGTGACTTCCCTGGGTTTGCATCCTTGGTTGTGTTACTGAGTCTCTCTTTACCCCAGCGTTCTCATCTCATCTGTAAAAGGGTATAATGGTAGGCCTTCGACAATAGGGGTGTTGACAGAATCAATGACATTCATCCATCAGGAGCAATTCTGGGCACTGAGCAAATGTTCAGGAAATGAGAATGACCGCTGATGCGGTTGCTGCTACCGTTCAGCCACCAGAACTCATCGGAGGAGGGGACGTCATTGCTCCCTTGGGTCGTCTTGCCCAAAGAATGACCGGGTGAGGCCTCTGGATAATTATGCTAGGCAGATAACTCAGCCTGATACCAACTTCATGGGTATGACGTGGGCACAAACAGGGCACTCACAATAACTGCTCACATGATGTGAACACTGCCTGTGTGCCATGCCCTGTGATTGAAACTATACTTGCTTTTCCATGTAATTTTGGCAATGACCCTACAGGCAGGGAAGGACCTTGAGGTTCAGAGTAATCCATTCTTGCTGGAACCCACGTCTGTGATTCCAAAGTCCATGCTTTTGAGGCGAATCAAATTCTTGCCACAAGTGTGGAATGAAGCCTTACCTCCAGGCACACACATACACACATACACACACACACACACACACACACACACACATACACACACATACATACACTCACTACACCAGGGGCGGGAAGCATTTCATTTAGAGCCATAAAACATGGGTTAGTGTTTGCCTTTTCACTTAGCGGGGTGTGGCCTTGGGCAAGTCATGAGTCTTTTAGTTCTGTCTTAAAATGGAGAGTCAGATCCTCCCCAGCTTCCTCAGCAGAGTGTGAACCTCAAATCCTATAGATGATACACGTGAATGTTCTTTAGGAGCCCAGAACAATACAAATGGCATTTAAAAAAAATCATTTATAACCAAGATTACTACAATTTTGGATTGCCTCCCTCCCGCAAGACTTCCTTCCCTTCTCAGAAAAATAGAATTATCCTCCTGCCAATGCTTATGTCTCTTGGGACGCTGGCGTGGAGCGTGGAAGGACAAATTGCCTTAATTTAGCTCTAAAAATATTGGAGCGGGTCAATTTTCAGAGTGTTGTCAAGTGCGGAGTGTGTGTACAATGAATTTTAGCGAGGAGTAATGGCCCACGTCTGTCAATAAAGGCAACAAGGCAGGGAGGTGGGGGTGCGAAAGCCGTCAACCAAGGTATCTGCTCTGCAGCGAACTGGAGAATTTCCGTTAGGCAGGGAGAAGAGCGAGGTGGCAATATCTCGTCCCTATGTGTTCCTTTCTTTGACGAAGGGTAATTACTCTGTTGATCTTATTCTGGCCAGTCATTCAGGTTTGTTGACTTGGCTATTATTTCATTCTTCCCTGTGTGTGCTCTACCTTAATGGGGTGATTAGGCCTGCAGGCGGTCATCAAATAAATACACTGGGTGCCTGGGAACTTGGCCACCCTTGGGGGCAGGTGAGGTGGGATGCCAAGAAAGGCCTAGTACAGGGGCGAAGCCTCAGGGCTGAGCATTAAGGCTCTCAGTGTTTCTTCCTGAATGGCAGTGTTCACTCATTACTGTGTCTGTTTTGGAAACGTTATCTCTGGAGAGGAGAGTGAGGCAGAGAGGGGAGAGCTGGGTCTGTCCCTCTCAGCCACTTGGCCCGGCCACTTGACCTCTCTGAACTTGAGCCACCTCATATCCAAATAGTGATAATAGTGAGTTGGGCTCCTCAAGGCTGTTGAGAGGCTCAAATACACTGATCTATCCCTTTTTTCCTCCAACATGTGTTAACTAAGCAACTACTGTATCTCTGACACTGTGCTAAGACTTGGGAATATGACAGTGAAAATAACAAAGATCCTGGCACCCAGCGAGCTTAAAGTGTATAGTAAGGCAGCTGGTGATGACTGGAATGCCATGGAGGGAAAACATGACAAGGGAGGGAGTGCCAGGTGGAGTGAGTGCGATTTCTAGGAAAGGAGACATTTGATCAAGGGCCCAAAGGAGGAGAGGAAGCACGTCAAATAAATATCTGAGGGAAGAGTGTTCCATATAGAGGGAACAGCAAATGCAAAGCAAGATAATATGTGTGGAAATACTTCACAAACAGTGAAGGACTGCCTAAACATATGTTATCATTGATTATATTTCTTATTTTAACGTTTATTTATTTTTGAGAGAGCGAGCACGAGTGGGGGAGGTGCAGAGAGAGGCGGGGACAGAAGATCCAAAGTGGCTCCGTGCCTACAGCAGAAAGCCCGACGTGGGGCTCCACCTCCTGAGCCATGAGATCACGATCTGAGCCGAAGTCAGATGCTCAACCGATTGAGCCACCCAGATGCCCCTCATTTTTATATTTCTTAAATCCAGCTAGCCTACTAGCTCTACTAGCTCTACTAGCTACTAGCTCTACTAGCTCTACTAGCTCTACTAGCTCTTAGAGCCTACTAGCTCTAATTTCATCACAAGATGTATGCCTGCCTCTCAGTGCTACAGAAACCTCTCTATAGGTTCATATCAAGTCTTAGCACCTCAACAGCTCATAGAGAAAAGTAGAAGGGGTCTCCGTATGATTTTTATCTCCATGTCATTGCTGCTGTAATTAACCATTTTTGAGGCCATGTCTAAAAGGACTACAAGCAAATGACAAGTCAATTAAGTTTAAAAAAAAAAAAAGAAAGAAAGAAAAGAAAGAAAAAGAAAAAAAGCCAGACTGCTTTTGCATTCTGTGAATGACAAAGAAAAAAGGGAAAAGACAAAGCTAGTTGCTGAGTATTTTTTTCTTCGCCCCTTTTTTGCTTGGTTGTGTTCGGATGGCAAAGTCTGCTTTCCTAGTATAAAATGTACATTTCTACTGACATTTAGAAAACGACTCTGAGAGCTTCGGACAAAAGGTTCTCTAGATGTGCAGGAAGTTGCAATTATTCTGCTTGGGAGAATCAGTTTTTAGAGATGCTTTTTGGTATCGGCAGGCCTCAGCTGAGGCAGGTAGGAGAGTTAATGAGTGGAATTGCTAATGACAGGTAGGAAAATTGGTTGTCAGTCAAGAAATGGCAGGAGCACTGGCAAAGAGACCTGTAGGGGGGAGATGGAGGGCAAGCTGTTGGAGATGGATGGGCTGTGGTCAGAGAACAACGCTGTAACTACTCACATAAGAGACTGCCTGCCGGAGATTTTGGGGGGGGGGGACCGAACTCAAAAATGCATCGTCATTTGGGACTTGAGAGACCAGGAGGCTTTGTGATTTCATTATTTCTAGGCTGCTTCTTACTTCCCAATCTCAAATGGATTCAAGGATGGTAAATAGTGTCAGCCAACATTGCTAAGCCTGGCATTCTCTGCTTAGCCCTTGGATGAGCTGGCTATTCACGGCTTCTTCTATCCCAGCCTTGCTATGGCAGGTAGCAGAGATAAACTAGACCTATGGCCTTATGATATTATGTTATGAGCTTGAAAGAACCTCTGACCTACCAGTCATTTTATACAAGGAAGATGCTCTGTGCCAAAGAGGGAACGTGACTTTGCCCAGGTCTCACAGGGATTTGGTGGAAAAATCAGAACTAGGGAGCCCAGGTATGATATTGTTGTCTGAAGAATGCCCAAAAAACGACCCCATGTCAATATTCAGCCTTGTTGAATGGCATCTCATCAATGTTTACCCAGGAAACCTACAGAGAGATCTTCTCCCTCCAACCAATGTTCAAATGATAGCTATACTGGTCCCTAAGACAACTGGATTTTGAAACCTTTAGAATAGCAGGTCAGAAGTTGATGGGATGGATGAAAGAGGCACAGGACCAAGTAGGAGTTGGAGGACTAGGGTTCAGGTCCTGACTGATCACATCCTGGCTGTGAGATTGGGCTAAGGCATAGAATCATGGGACCAGGAAGGACCTTCATGGTCATCTAGGCCAATAACTTTTTCTTTCATAGTCCCCTGTACCATATCTCTGAGAGGTCCTCTGGTCCTGTGATAGGACAGGGGAGTCATTTCCACTGAGGGCAACTCGAATTGTTGGAAAGGTCATTCTTATGCCAACCCCAACTCCTAAATCCCTCTTGAGTAAATTCCTCCAATATTACTTCTCTGGAACTCAGTTATCTTATTAGAAAATTAGGGATTGCAATACCAGCCTCTTCTGCCTCTCTGATAGGGTAGTAGGAAGGTTATGTAACAATATACAGTCAAGAAAAGAAAAAGCAGTCGTGGTAATGTAGGGTCCTGGAAATCACTGCAACTTACTGGAAATGGGAAGTCCCTCTGAGAAGAAAATTCCAGCTTTATGAAATAGAAATGGAAACACCTGCCCTTTCCTTCCATCAGAATTTCCATTAGGATCCGCCAGAGAAGCTAAGAAAAAGAGGCAACATGATGTAGCTAAAGGAGCATTGCATTTGAAAATTTAACTGCAGGCCGCTGCCATTTAATCACCACACATCTTATACAGAAATCCATCACACTCTTGGAACCTCAGTTTTCCCACTTTGTAAGGTACAGATGGACGTACTTGTCTGTTTGTTTCCTTCTGTAAATTTGCAAAAATCAGTTGAGATCATTGATCTGCGATTTGTGCATCACTTTGGGTGCATGTGTGAGGCTGCTGCCCTTCCTGGGTCAGTAACAGGGAGCCCATGATATCCTGCCGTATCCCCCAGCATGCCGTGCTCCTCCAAGGTCTCAGCTCTTCCTAAGCTGCATGTGATCAGGAGAGAGAGATCTTTGCTGGAGTCTGAATGCCAAGATGATCATCTCAGGCAAGCCCGGGGGATGCTTAGGGCTGAATACTCACTTGTCTCTCACAGAACGAAAGGCAGTGCTCTACTCAGGCCACGTTCAAAATAGATTAAAAAGTATAATAGAGTCGAGTCACTTTTCCCTCTAGGCCTCAGCCACCATCTTGCTTACTCATACTGAAGGCCTTTCATCCAGCACCAGGCTGAGATGCAGACTCCAGCTCTTCTGCATTCATTGGATTAAAAATGTCAGAGCTGGAGGCAATTTTTGATCAGTTGGTCTACCTCTTTGATGGTGTAGTTGGGGAATCTAAGGTCCAAGAATTCTATTGTCCTAGAAGGAATAGCAGTTAATGCCATGGCCAGGCCTGGAACTCAAGGCTTATAACTCTGAGTGTATTGCTCTTTGATTCACGCTCTTTGATTCAACAACTAGTGAGGTCTAACCATGTATTAGACGTGGGGTTCCATCAACAAGCCAGACCTGTCGTGGCCTGCTACAGCTGATTGCTAATTGTGGTGATCGACATGAAAACAAATAATTCCAGTCCAAGAAAAGCTCTCTCCCATATCCCCTTGTGTCACTATCTTCCCAGCAGCCTTTTGTGCAATTTGGGCCAGATTTCCAACTCTTGCAAGCTTGTTTCAACTTCTTTAACATGGAGACATCCGTGTGTTCGTTCATTCTCTCGATGTTAAACATTTATTAGCGCTTGTTTCTGCCACATTAGGGTCAGCAGGTTTGTGCATGAGGAGTGGCCCTTTAATGCCCTAACCTGGGCTCCACGCCTGACGGGCACAGTGACTTCACAGGTCCAAGGTGAGGCTGGAGAATCTGCACTCTGAATAGACTTGCTCAGGTGACTGTGATGGGCACCCAGGTTGAGAGTTCATGGCCTACTATGCCCGAAACGCGCATATCAGACAGTGAGAAGGCAGAGACACGCAAAGGCCCCACTTCGCTCTCAAGTAGCTCCTGGTCTAGTGGGAGGTGGGGAGTTGGGACAAGTGAACTGGCTCTGATACTGCTGTCTGAGGAATGTGATATCAGAAGCAAGCCCTAGCACCAGGGGAACACAGCACCGGGGCAGCGATGTCATCTAGAAAGCGTCGGGTACGGCTTCTCGTGGGGGAGACGCCTGAGGCGAGTCTTCAAGGATGTATATGAGTCAGCTCCCGGGATGGCCAGTGTGGTGTGGGCAGTTTGGGATCAGGGAAGTGCGGAGAGTCAAGAAGTAGCTGAATGTACTCAGGGAATTGCAAGAAGGAACAGGAAAGGAGGAGGCAGGCGAGAGACCGAGGCTGAGGGCATAAGCATCAGTTCTCAGAGGGCTTTATCCTCTGGCCCAGGCAAGAGGGTGGGAGGATGGGGGGTGGGCAGGGCTTCCTCTGAAGCAGAGGAATGACAGATTGGACCTGATCTTCAGGAGGTCACTTTGGCAGTTTTGTGGAGAGCAGAGCAGGCTTCTGGAGGGTGATGGGACGCTGAGACGGTGAAATACTCCGTGTGCCATCCTCAAGTCGGCTGTCGGGAGATCACTTGGCAATGAGCATCTATCTCTCTGCAGAAGAGACAGGTGCCATTACTCTCAAGAAGTTCCCTACTTTCTGGGATGAAAGACAATGGCTGGTGGAAGAGTTAGAGAGAAGGGGGGGGGGAGGACAGGGATGTACTTGGTGTCAAACGGTGTTTAAAATACCCTCTTTGCATCACACCAGCTCTTAATTGGCACCAACCACTGCGGGGCTGATTGATCCCAGCGAGGGTCCAGCAAAACAGATAATTTCTTACAAGCTCTGAAATTCATGAGCCCTGTGGGGGTCCCACACGCCGGGGCTTTGTGGTGGCTGAGGTCTAAGCCTTCCTTGAAGGGGTAAGTATCCAGGGGTGGCAGGTTTTTTTGCTTTTTGTTTTCTTTTCAAAGTGCAGAATATATTCATGTAGTTAATGCCTGTGGCCTTGCTGAGCAGATTAAGGGAGAGTAGAACAAAGAGCTGGGTTACCAGGCTACTTGTGATAAATTAATTCTTAATATAATGGGCTTACAGAAAGAGAAGCTGGGTATGAAGGATGCCCAGGAAACCTAATTTGAGATTAAGGTCTTGATTCATAAAAGATCTCTCCGCTGCACGCTCATGGGCTGGGTCAGACGTAGCCTCTCTCTTAGGCCCAGGGCTGCATGGGATATCCCCAGATTTGCTGGGCATTCACACAAGAGGAAGGAAACCTATGTTTATGGAGAACCTACTCCTTACTAGGCACTTTGTCTCTGAATACTTTCCCCCCGCCAGAAACCCCATCAAGGTAACTAATATTACTCTTCTCAGATGTGAAAACTCAAACCAAAAAGATTATGCTATATGACCCAGGTCTCACAGCTGGTAAGGGCTTTGGAGAGTCAGCTGGGTCCCAGGCTACAGAGTTTCTGATTTAAAGCATGCATTTGGCTACTCATAGGGTCATGTTTACCGACATTGGCACGATACAGCCAAAGCCTTTAATTTATTTGAAGAGTGTTGATATTGTTCACAGCAGTATGTGCTGTAAGACAGGGCACAGGACACAATATTTCAATACTGGGATATGCTGTGCTGCTTCTGGAAGCCAGTGTGTGTATAGCTCCAGGACATGGGTTTTGTATCTGTGGCTTATGTTACTCTGGCTTTCTTCTCTGCACCTTGAAAACTATGGGAAGAAGGCACAGTACCTTGGCAACCTGTGTCCGATCAGATGGGACATGAAGGGATGCTTTGTGGATGCTGCGCCTTTTCTGGGTTTCCCCTTATTGTGTCACTCACGTTTTCCCCTTCTTTCTGCATTCCTGATCGATTTACTGTAACCATAGCAACAAAAACCTTATTCTTACTGTGTTGATCTGTTTGCCTCATTTTTCTCTTGGTTTGTTTCACCTTTGTTAAAAAACAAAATTCAACTGAGTACATTTAAAGATCGAACTGGCTTTAGTCAATGATTCGGGAATCAGGTATCATTCCATCTGGCAAGCAGAAAGAAGCTCCACCCATGGAGATGGACAAAATGGAAGGATTTCAAAGGCAGAAGGAGGGTGGAACAGGAAGTTAGAAGAGTGGATTATTTCAGGCAAGATTATTTTCCTGTAGGGGAAGGCAGACGGGTCTTCTCACGCAGATTACCTCCCTAGTGGAGATAAGGAAATTCTAGACTGATTGATTTAAAATTCCGCTTCTGGAAAAGGCTGAAATTGCAGTTGGGTTAGGTACTAAGTCTTGCTGGATCAAAGCCACAGGGACACCATTTGGAGCTTCTCGTTTCTTTTTAACACCTTCAACACATGGACAGGCACACACGTGCCCATGAGCTCGTCTTTCTGTGCTGCTTTTTTACGCTACACCCTGGGGCAAGCCGTGTGTCCATGTGAGAAGCTCCCTCCTTATTTCCAGGTAGAGCGGCGGTGAAGGCTGGCAAATCCCTCTCGGGTTGGTTAGTGACTCTATGACAAATATTTGCACGCTGTCAGAAAGTGAAATAATGCAGCAAAATATTTGGATCTTTGCTCTCCGTGATGTGAAACTGAGTAATTGACTTTGTTTTTCTCTTTGTACATCGTTTGGTGCCATGCAGACCCAAACTTTTTGAAGATACTGACAGAAATGTCCTGTTAATTTGGCATGGAAACTGATAAGCCCTAACCTCACCATCCATTAGGGAGACAGATGGGGGTCAGATAAATTGGGAACTGAACGTTCCAAGAATATGCCACCCCCAAATACAACTCTTTGCCGTATGGGTTATTTTGCTGTTGTTGTTTTAAGGCCAGAGAAAAGTACTTATTACTAAAACTATACATTAATGTTATAAAAGAATGTGTGAATGTAGAGTGAGACCCAGTATTGATCTATTTAGATCCTGCCAACCATCATGTGAGCTATCTGAGCCGTATTCTTTTTGGCATACCCATAAGTACTGTAAGAATGGCAGTTTTATCTTAGACCCACATGGATTATTTTGAACTGAAGGCACTCGTCAGTGGAGAGCCCACAGATACAGAAACTCTCTTTGCTTCCCTGCATCTGTCTAAAAATAAGAGTATACATTTCTCCTTTTGTAAAGGAAATTTCCATTTATAAAGGAAATTTCCATTTGTAAAAATGTCTTCCTAGCTACTCTGGGAGACAACTCATCATCTGGGAGCCTTCTTAGCTACATAACAGATTACCTTTATTCACCATACAACTCCTCCTCTCCCCTTCCCCTGATTTGCTTCCTGGCCCAGAAGCCCCAAGCCCCCTTTTCCTTTGATTTAGCCTAAGATGGTGTATAAACTTCCATGTCTAGCCACCTCCCTGAGCCACATTTTATCTTGTGAAATCCTGTGCACATGTACATAATTGAAACTTTTTTCTTTTGTTAATTTTTTACCAGTCTGATTCAAGTGCGTCGGCCACTGAACCCATAAGGATAAAAGGGAAATTTTTCTTTCCTCCTCTACAAAACGAAATGATGCAATCAAGAGAAGATTTGCATGACATAGGAGCACTCTCCAGTTTCTATCGCTTTTTCATAGTTGCCATTTTATTCGATCCCCACAATAACACAGTCCTGCGGGGATGCCAGGAGTAAGAATCCCATTTCCCAGGTGGACAAACTGAGACTCAGAGGCTGATTAGTTTACGTGTTCTACCCAGCCTGGGTCATGGCAGAGAACTGAACAGGTGCATTTTCTCTCTTACATGGTCCTGTTTGCTGGGTGGGAAAAAAGAGGTGGTTGTATGTTGGAATCTAGGAAAGCAAGCAAGAGGCTTAAAACTTGATACAGGAATAACCAACAGCACAATTTGGCTTAATAATAGATTGTTCTTCAAGTGTCAGGTGTTCTGCTGCTCTCACAGTGCAGATCAATTTCTGAGAGAATCTGAGCAAAACGACCATCCATCCCGACTTCTGCAAAATAGATTTGATCTTTTACATCTTGGTTCTCTCTAGACGTTGCTCCCAGACGAGGCATCTTTCACGGTTGTTCCTCTCATTACTTGTAAGGACAACTTGTTCAGTCTTAGTGACACTGTTATTATAAATAGCGGAAGGGCAATTAATACTCTCCTCTAACTCTTACAAGTTAGAACCCTCCCAGCAACATGCACTGCGGGAACTCTCATTTCAAAAGGCAATGCCATCAATAGGAAATAGTTATTTAATTTTCAAGCAGGTTAAGAGCTTTCCTATGCAAGTATGAGTGAGTTATTATATTAATCACTTTTAAATAAAGTAGTTGAAGCAGGAAACTGTTGAAGGATGAAAAATAAGAGAAAGAAAAGTAAAACCACTCCATATTACAAAAAGCACATTTCAAGCAGACCTTAACAAATGGGTCCTTGAGGTTTTTTGCTGCTCCCTGTGCATGACAAGCATATTTGCTAAGAGCCCCTGTGACTGCCTCCAGCCACCCCCACATCTTGTTGTGCAACAGAAAAAAGATAAATGAGCCTGTTGAGGGAGAAATTTGGGAAAGTTTGGGGCAAGACTCTGAGATGCATTCTGGTTGTCAGTACATAAGCCCTCAGAAATGAAGATAATATTCTAATCTCATCAGAACGGAGAAAAGCATGCCTCTCCCTAGACAACCCATGTTGTGTCCATCAGATTTCCCTGTGACATTACCTGGTTTTGACATCAAGCTGCCGGGAGAACACAGGATGTAAAGCTTCCTAAAGCAGCTAGCTACTACCTTGGGGGGTTTTATTCACTCCAGTAAGAACGGCCAAAATCAATTTTGAAGTTGACAGCCTGGGTCCAGTAAGGATATACGGTTGAACTCCATTATTAGTGAATTTAGAATCACAGTAACATGCCTACTGACTTTCAGAGAGTTTCAACTGAAGGCAGCTTCAATCTACATCTTCAGACTCCCCACAAAGACTGTGCTGGCATGTCAGGTAAAGTGACTCTGGCTTGACTGGCAGTTATTTGTCTTTTTTTTTTTTTTTTTATGCAGGAGATGCTGTGTATCGTTCATGGTCATATTGCAGGGAGGACATAACTCTGTGGTGACTCTGTGGTGAAGACCAGTCTCACACAATTGATGGGAGCAGGTGTTCACGCACCTCTCAGCCCAGTTCCTTTAGAAAGCAACCAAACATGGAGGAAGGGCTAATTTGAAGTGTGGAATTGCCCACTATTTCAATTGTGGAATTGCCCACTATTTATGGGCTATTCATAAACCCTTAATGAGCCCAAACTTCCATTTTGCAATAATTTCACCAAATACTTGGAATGGTTCGTCTTTAGAGGACTTCAAGTTGATTTTGAATGGATATCTAGGGACGCTGGCCGGAGGGTCCAACTGTATGTTTCCTCTCTACCATTGATTGAGGTCTTTATGGGAACATTACCCTGTGATTTTTTTGGTCCAGCTCTGCTCTTAACTGAGGTAGTCTGAATAAGTAAATTGGAAGGTCCTTGCCAACTTGACAACTGTGTGATTTATCTGTTCTTGTAGATCAGTGGACAAGGTTGCTTGGCTGGTAAGTTCCTAGCAGACAAGTCACATCACCTTGGCACAGTTGACGATCTCTCTCTTCCTCAAGAGAAGTTTAGCATCTTCGTGATAAGACCCACTGATACAACATCTTTTCTAAGATCTGCAGGATTCAAGAATTAAAGATTCTTTCCATGTGCTTTCGGCATAAGGAAGGGCTTCTCAAGCCTCAGAGGATTTTAATGATCAGTGTAAGCCTAAGCCAGATAATGTGGAATATAGAGAAAATAAACAAAATTCAGCCCAAGTTCATTACGGCAATTCAGCCATGAGGGCTTGTCCATCTCGTTCCTACAATACCCTTAGGACCGAGAACAGTGCCTAGCACAGTTAAGGCCTGAATGCTATTTGGTAAAGGAGTGAATGAAATACAATTTTTTTTTAATTTTTATTTATTTTTTTAAATTTTATTTATTTTTTTTAACGTTAATTTATTTTTGGGACAGAGAGAGACAGAGCATGAATGGGGGAGGGGCAGAGAGAGAGGGAGACACAGAATCGGAAGCAGGCTCCAGGCTCTGAGCCGTCAGCCCAGAGCCCGATGCAGGGCTCGAACTCACGGACCACGAGATCGTGACCTGAGCTGAAGTCGGACGCTTAACCGACTGAGCCACTCAGGCGCCCCTGAAATATAATTTTTATATATTTTCTTCCACCTCCTTCTCCCCATGCACATTTTTTTAATGGGTAGATTCATGATGCCTGTGTTGGCTTTTGCGCCTTGCTGTTTCTTTGTTTACTTGCCCTTGTATAAAACATGTTCCTTTGGCCCACAGAATCCTCTTAATTATTATCTGTAATGACTGAGTAATATAGGAAGTATGTTCTAACACAGCTGCCTAAAAGTTAAGTGTGTCGCTTAAGGAACTGGTGTTTTCTTATCCCTACTGGTGCTCACATAGAGGTTGGATATTCAACTAGCAGTATGAGTTGAGCTGGATGCACCTGCTCTAAAACTGTATTCCAGTTTGTGAGTTATGACCCTCAAGGGCCAGCCACTTTGCAAAGCTGATGGGCTTTAGTAAGATATGACTGTCAGGAACCAGAACTTTTCAAGGAACCACTCCTCCCAGTCATCCATTGCATTCCTTGATACTCATTACTATCTAAGTTTATAATGTAAGCTTGAAAAACAGTGGAGCTTTACTTCCTTGGAAATAGCCACTAGTTCAGGATGTCCCTCCGATTAACAAGGAGGAAGCAAGTTCCTGCGTGCTGGGTACATTTTGAGATGATTAAACCTTGATCTCTGATCTCACAGAATTCAGTTGAGAATTACTAACACCGTATGAGGCACTGGGCACACAAAGCAAGAAAAAGCCACCTTCTCTCTGTTCTAGTGGGACTCAGAAATGGGGATGGGGAGCTCTGGGGCCTGACTTCAGGGCCGACAATAATGAGAAAATGAGGTAAATGCTACAGAAGCGCCATATAGAAGGGTCTGCTGGGGCACCCAGGAGGGCAAATTAATCTTGCATAATGGAGTGGTATTGGAGGTCAGGAGGATAAGACACATTGACTGACAGGTTTTAACAAGGCAGAAAGCTAAATGCTTCAAAAGAGGGCAGAGGAGATGTGGGAATTCATTCATATGGAAGAGAGAGCTTTTTCTTGCTGGGAGGTGGTGGGAGAGGAATCCTATAGGACAGAGTGACCATCCACACCTTGACGGGAAGGTGTGAGAATGGAGAAAAGGTTGACTGTGTTAGAGTAATCCAGCAACTCTTGTCTGTGTTCAGAGCCCTAGGACCTGGTGCTTGCCTTTTGTTTAGTAGTTTAAATTTTTATTTGGTTTTGATCTTTTAGTAACCGGAGTAAGGAGCCACATCATAGCCAGGGCACCCAGCAGTTCCAGCTCTGAATGTATAAGCCATGCTGGCCCCCCTCCAGCAAAACTCTCTTCCCCTCGGAGCCAGGTCAGCTCACATGGCATCAGTACTGAGACTGTGCCTAGGACCTCCTCACTGCTACTGTGTGTCTGTCTGCCTTCTATTCACTTTGTCTAAGTTCCCTTCTGATAGAGCGTATGCCCTGGCATTTCTTCCCATTTACAGCATTACCTGTCCCACATCGAGGTGGAGAGAAGATGGCTATTTAGAACTTAGAAGGGCTATAGTCCTCAAGAGCAAAAGGCCTTTTCTCTTCTCTGGGAGGGGAGAGGTGAACCATGGAGGAGAAAGAGAAGGTGCTCAGGAAGGAAAACACATGTATCTTCATGGAGCTGCCATAGATGGTAGGCAGTGCTCTTGGAGAAGGTCCACCTCAAAGGCCTGTGACACACTGATGAGAACATGGACGACTGCTGCGGGAAGTGGCTCGCAAAGACCTGGTTAGTGCCAGGCCAGAGGCCTGGAGGTGCCGAAAGGGACCCTAGATTTAGGAGCAGAAAATGTAGGTTCTTATCTTCTGATTCCACAATAAATAAGATACTAATGATCACAATTAATAATGGCAAATGTGTATCGCATTTTCTATGTGCCGGGATCTGGTACGTTAATTCTTTTCTCCACTGAGTCTTTGTAACAACTTTATGAGGTGGGGACTATTATAAAGAACCCCATTTTACAGATCATCCGTGAAATGGATGTATGGCTGTAGAGGATAAACACATTTTTTAAATATGAAGCAGAGGGTTTAATAGTCCTAGTAAAACTCCCAGGGCTTTTGGGAAGTTCACATCAGGATCTGATATGTGAAGACATTTAGGAAACTGCTGTACATCCATGAGAGAGTTCCATTGCACCATAGTTTCTCCCACATTTTCTTTCTTCGTTTGTACTGAGCACCTGCAAGGTGAATGGCATGGAGCTATCACTACAATGGAAATAGATGGAAGAGACCCAGCGCCTCCCTCAAAGACGGACCAACCACTAGGGGCAGTAAGACATCCAGGTGAATGACTCCAAAGTAAAGAAGGTGGGATAAATGTTGGGAGGATGATTTAAACAAGATATTATAAGATCATGTTATCTGCAAATAAATCATTTTACTTCTTCCTTTCCAATTGGATGCATTTTGTTTCTTTTTCTTGATTAACTGCTTGGGCTAGAACTTTTAGTGTTACGTTAAATAGAAGTGGCAAGAGTGGGCATCCTTGCCTTATTCCAGATCTTGGAGGAAAACTTTTCAGTTTTTCACCATTGAGTATGACATTAGCTGAGGGCTTTTCACATATTGTCTTTATTGCATCTTTTCCATACATAATTTATTGAGAAATTTTATCATGATAGAGTGCTGAATTCTGACAAATGCTTTTTGGTACCTATTGAGATGACCATGTGGTTTTTATCCTTCCTTCTGCTAATATGTCATATCAAATTGATTGATTTGTGTATAGAGAGCCATCCTTGCAATTCCAGGAATAAATCTCTCTTTGTCATGGGGTCTGATCCTTTTAATGTATTATTGAATTCGATTTGCTAGTATTTTATTGAGGATTTTTGCATCTATATTCATCAAGGATATTGGTATGTTTTTTTTCTTGTGGTGTCCTCATCTATCTTGTGGTATCTTATCTTTATGACCAAGTTGATGTTTACCCCACAGAATACATTTTGAAGTGTTCCCTTTTCTTCTTCTTCTTCTTCTTCTTCTTCTTCTTCTTCTTCTTCTTCTTTTTGGAAAAGTTTAAGAAGGATTGGTATTAATTCTTTAAATGTTTCGTAGAAGTCACCTGTGAAGCCATCTGGTCCTGGGTCTTTTTTTGTTCGGAGTATTTTGATTACTGAATCAGATTCCTTGTTATTAGTCTTTTCAAGCTTTCTATTTCTTCTTGATTCAGTCTTGGTAAGTTGAATCTTCCTAGAAATCTATTCATTTCCTGTAAGTTATCCAATTGGTTTACATATGATTTTTCATAATGGTCTCTTATGATCTTTTTTATTTCTATAGCATTGGTTGTAATATCTCCTCTTCCATTTCTGATTTTATTTATTTGAATCTTCTCTTTTTCTCTTAGTTTACCTAAGATTTTGTCATTTTTTTTTATCTTTTTATAACACTAGCTCTTAGTTTCATCAGTTTTTTTCTACTGATTTTGTTCTCTATTTCATTTATTTTTGCTCTCATCTTCATTCATTATTTCATTCCTTCAGCTAACTGTGGGCTTAGTTTGTTCTTCTCTTTCTGGTTCCTTGAGGCAGTCAATATGGAAGACAGTATGGACTTTCCTAAAAATGTTAAAAATGGAACTACCATATGATTCAACAATTCCAGTTCAATTCAAAGGAATTGAAATCAGATTCTTAAAGAGATATCTGCATTCCCATGTTTGCTGCAGCATTATTTACAAAACCAAGACATGGAAGCAAACTAAATGTCCACTGACAGGTGAATAGATAAGGAAAATGTGGTATATACATACAATGGAACATTATTCAACTATAAAAAAGGAAATCCTGCTATTTGTGACAACATGGATGAACCTAAAGGATATTATGCTAAGTGAAGTAAGAGACACAGAGGACAAAAGCTACATGATACCACTTATATAAGGAATCTAAAATAACCAAGTTCACAGAAGCAGAGAGTAGAGTTGTGGTTTCCAGAAACTGGGAGAGGGGCAAGTGGGGAGGTATCAGTCAAAGGTTACAGAGTTCCAGTCATTTACAATAGATAGGACCTATGTATTTATCCAAATGATACAAAAATGCTGATTCGAAAGGGCACACGCACCCTAATGTTTATAGCAGCACTATCAGCAATAGCCAAATTATGGAAAGAGCCCAAATGTTCATTGACTGACAAATGGATAAAGAAGATGTGGTATATACATACAGTGGAGTATTACTCGGTGATCAAAAAGAACAGAATCTTGCCATTTGCAACACATGGATGGAACTAGAGTGTACTATGCTAAGTGAAATAAGTCAGTCAGAGAAAGACGAATATCATATGATTTCACTCATATGTGGAATTTAAGAAACAAAACAGAGGAACATATAGGAAGGAAAGGAAAAATAAGAAACAGAGAAGGAGGCAAATCATAAGAGACTCTCAAATACAGAGAACAAACTGAGGGTTACTGGAAGGGTGTTGGTGGGCATGTGCTAAATCAGTGATGGGCATTAAGGTTGGCTCTGGTTGGGATGAGCACTGGGTGTTACATGTAAGTGATGAATCACTGGGTTCTACTCCTGAAACCCTTATTACGCTATATGTTAACCAACTTGGATATAAAGAAATTTTTTTTAAAAAGGTAGGAACCTAGAGAGCTATAGTTAACAATGCTGTGTTGTACACTTAAAAATCTGCTAAGAGTTAAGTGTTCTTATCACAAATAAATAACATAGTGAGCAATTATTGGAGACAAAGGATATGTTTATGGCATAGGTTGTGGTGATGATTTTATGGTGTACATTTACCCAAACTCATCAAGTTGTATACCTTAAATATGTACAGCTTTTATATATTAATCATATCTCAATAAGGTGGTTAAAAGAAAAGATATAAGCATTTAGGACTTGCTTCCTGATATGGGTAAGGAAGAAGATTCAGCAAAGTCCCTGTAGGGGAAATTGTATCAAAATTGGACTCTAAGGGAAAGTAACTCTGTGCTGTTCCGTCTCCTTCCTAACATGGACTTCCTACTGGATATACCATGAATTCTTCATTTTATTTATTTATTTATTTATTTAGTATTTTACATTAGCCTAGAGATGCATTTGGAACCCTAAATAGTAACAGTTCTGCCAGCCCTGTGTCGTCGTCCCAAACAGACTTAAGCCATACAAGCTTCCAGGGAGTCCATTATCTGTTTATGAACAACAGGCAATCAGACCAATGAACCATGTTATTGTCATTCTATTTGTGTCTCTCAAGTCATTTTTCATCTCGGCTAATCAGAAGATAAAAGTTCATTCTGCATCACCTTCCGCCTCCACCCTCGTTTCAGTTCCCTGTGGTTTCACAGTGGGTGGGGCTATTTGAAATCGGTATAAAACACCCGAGAAGAGCTATAATTTTCAAATTTGCCTGTGGGTAATGTGCGTAGTAAATGTAAAGTGCTAACAATTTGGCTGTTTGAAATGTGACAATTTTCTTACATCAATGTGCAGGGTCTGAGGCAGCACAAGTTTCCAGAAGAAAGATCCATAGCTGGTGGCCAGACCCAAAGAAGTAAGAGAAGAGGTGAAGCAAGCAAGTCAAGCACTTGTGTGGAAGTGGAATCTCCTCAGTGTTTACCCCTGTGGAAGTTTGAGGACAAGGCTGAGGGAGAGAGGGCCTCCAGGGAAACGCCGGCTGGTTACCTTCCAAGAGTCCTAAAGGAGGCATTCGTCTCAGAGAATTGGCCATCACCTAGTATCTGGCCTTCAATCCCTCAGGCTCAGGCCTAACTTTACAAGCACCCAGAGGTATATTCTTCTTGTACGGCAGACCCAGACAAGCCAAGATCATGAGGTTGGTGTATAACATCATAGACTCCCAATGAAGAACCATGGCCACAGAGACCAGAATGCATAAATCTGTATGACTGAATTCTCATCCCTGGGAAGCTAAACCTTAATCAGAAGCTTATTTGTTGCAAATAGATTCATACTAAGAGGGATCTCACACATCAAATGGTAATAACATCAGACTCTCCATCTCACAAAACACAAGTTCCAGGTCTAGAGTCCAATGGCTTTCCCTTCCCAAGATACTGCTTGGATGGGTACCAACCGTTCTGTCTGCAATGCGTTTTATTGATGCATTTCTTACTAACCATCCCTCTGCTCTCATTCTTAATGTAGCCTCGTTACTGTAATGGTTGCCCGTGCTGACTGAATACTAAATTCTCGAAACAACCCCAATGTCTGATGACTTGACCTGCTCGATGCTTACTGGGTGAACAGCTCTGCTTTACAGACTTTCGAGAAGCCTTTCCCTTGGCTTTCTGGTTATTCTGTCTTTAAGGGACTGCCAGTGGGCTCACTGGTGACAGAGTTTAGTGCTGGGAAGGGGTCCAAGGGTCCAGACTCTGGTCCTACATTTTCTGGTTGACTTGGCTACAATGTGCTGTGTGACTAAATAACTTTTAAGAAGTTAGTGGCCCTGAAACTGACCGAGTTTTTGTCTTAGCAACTGGGAAGGTCAGAACCATTTTTCTGGCTTCTTCTGGCAACAGTGTAAGATTACATGGTATCCATTAACTGTGTGGATCTGAGGATTTCGTGCTTTTGTTTTTGCTTTTTGTTCCATTCCTAAAATCTGTTCAACAATTGTTTTATCCTTTTGTATTTTTGTATGTCCCATCTCATTCTGTAAAGGGAATTCAGAGCTCAAAAATCTCAATATGCCCGCTGATAATAAATTTCCATAAGTGAAATGGGAATAGCTGTAAATTTCTTGGAACACTTGAAAAAGAAAGTATAATTTTTTGCAGTTCTTCGAACTTCTCAAATAAGTGACTTTAGAGTCCTGTGTGAGTGGAATTGTCTTATCTGCTAGACTTAACCAGGTTCAGGTAAGTATGTGGTAGACAAATGGTGATGACAGAATGGGAGAGGGGAGGACTTCATGCACGCAGGGAAGACTTTATGCACACAGGGAGCACTTTTTGCATATGGGGAGGACTTCATACATACAGGGAAGACTTCATACTCATGCGGAAGTGCCTTCTGGGTAGGAGGCACATTTTTTGTGCACATTCGTGAGTGTCTTCTGAGTAATGTGGAGTGTGGGGCTAGAAGAAGGAGTTACAACAGTCTTAGGGGATCTCTAATCGAATTTAGAGTGCCTCAGAGCAGTGATGAATAGTAACCTCATTTCTAATCCCTGGGAGTGTGGGGCTCTGAGGCTTGGGAGGCTTATAGTCTACTTGACCCTTTGTGTTGGGACTATGTTCTGGCTTAATCTTTCATTGTAAAGATGAGGAAACTGAGATCCAGGATCTGACTTGCCCAAGAGCATCATCATTTAGTGGCAAAGTCAGGGTAGAGTCCTGCACTGGTCTCCCAGCAAGCTCTTTTTTTCTCATGCCAATACCTAACACTTCTCCCCACTATGTCCAGTTTATTTCTTGTTCAATCCTGCCTTATGAACATACCACTGTCCTCTCCTCTCTTTACTGCCAGCTACTCAAGGAGAGACCTTGATGGCTATAAATTTTGGGAAAAGTAAGATGCCCTTGAGGAATATTTTACCACTAACCAGTTTCATGTGTCTCACTTAAGGGATGAATTCAACTGGAAAAAAAAAAACAAACAAAAGTGGCATAAATAACATACAGACATCTACTTTTATATCAAGCAATAAAAAAACCAGAGGTGGGCAGTCCATTACTGGCACACCATTTATAAATGTCAATGATGACTCTAGGTCCCTCTATGCTGCTCAGCCATTTTGTGTGTGTGTGTGTATGTGTGTGTGTGTGTGTGTGTGTGACTCTTCCTGGTCTCAGGATAGCCGCAGGAGCACCAGCCATCACACTCTTGTTCTAATCAGATAGCATGGAAAAGGGAAAGGGACACAATAGCATGTGACAGCTGATTCAGACTCCTTTAAAGAACTTCCTAAGACCAATTCCCTCCACGTGACCATGTCACATAACCCCCTTAGTTGCAAGGGATACTGGGGAATGTAGTTTTTAGTTAAGGGTTTTGCTGCCCTGAGAAAAATTGGGTTGCTTGGAGAGTAAGAGGGTAGAGTGGTTATTGGGTAAACAACTTTCATGCCCTGCCACTTTCATGATTATGGGAAAATTAAATAATCTCAGAGTTTACTCAACTCTAAAATGGAAATAATATGAGGTCATGTATGGAAAGTAATTAGCAAAGTAGCTGGTACATAGTAAGTGTGAAAGAATATAGAACATTCATAATATAGAGTAGTATGGAAATGATTGATAGAATATAAAAATTCCCTAGTATCGCTGGGGCAAGGGTGAGAACTATTTTGTCTTCTTTTTTTAGTCAGCGTGTTGGATATTGCACGATGAAATTTCTGAGGTTTCTGGAAGCTTTTGTTCTCCAGGCCACATAGAGGACTTGAGACTTTAGGGGACTTGAGAGAGCTAAGGTCGGTACTCAGCTTGCCATCATCCCTTCCTAGAACGACTTTTCTCTGAGCCATCAGGTTGTGCTAAGAGACCCCTGGGAAATTCTCTCTTTGCATGTCTGTCTCTCCCTTGTTATAAGCTATTGAGGATAAGAGCAGTGTCTTAATCACTTTGATCCTTCCAAGGGCCCATTGCAGTACAAGGGACACGGTGGGAAGTCAACAAATGTGTACTGCATTGGGAGTCATTGCTGGGCTGACTCCTTTTAATATCTTCCTTGGCCAAGCCGAAACATGAAGTCCCCATCCCAGCAGACCTTGTCGGGGGGCATCCTCTGAAACATGAGACAATCAAGGTTTCTTTACGCTTCACTCTCTCAGGGAATGCTCAAAGCTCTGAACAGCTTTTACGTTAAAATGATGGAAGTTAAAAAGGTGACAGATGGGTAGTGACACTAATATTTTAGGAAACACGACCCTGCTCAGGGTCCCCTCATATAGCTCCAGGGAGTGAGCATTGTACAGTGAAATTCACTCTGGACCCAAAGCTGAAGTCTTTGGGCCCAATATTTGGTTCTGCCACTTGTTTACTAGGCTACTGGTGGAGACCAAGTCTAGACCAGTGGCCTCTAATGACTTATCTGTCATATAGGTAAATAATACTTGCCATTTCTCAATCCCTCTGGGGGTTGTGGTGAACGTTAATGAACAAACGGGTGGGAGGGGCTTTGCACCACGGCTGTCACTGTTCTCATGACACCAGTACTCTCCTCTGATATCCGACTAACTGGGTGTATTGGCTTGCTAGGGATGTCATAACAAAGTACCCCAAACTGGGTGGCCTAGGCAACAGAAATGTGTTGCCTCATATAGTTCTGGAGGCTAGACGTCTGAAATCAAGGTGCCAGCAAGGTTGGCTCCTTCTGAGAGCTGTGAGGGGAGAATCCAGTCTATGCCTCTTGCCTAGCTTCTGATGGTTTGCTGAAAACATTTGGTGTTCCTTGATGTATAGAAGTATTATCCTGATCTTTCATCTTTTACAACCTTCACATTGTGTGCTCCTTCTGTGCCTGTCTGTTTCTGTCTCTGTATAAGAACAGCAATCATATTGGATTAGGGCCCAGCCCCGTGACCTTATTTTAACTGGCTGCCTCTGTAAAGACCCTATCTCCAAGTAAGGTTACATTTTGAGGTATGGGGGTTAAGACTTCAACATGTGGATTTGTGGGGTGGTGGGGGGGGACACAATTCAACAGATAATTCTGGAGTATAGTAAAGGGTCCATAAATGAATACGTGTATTACCTTTAGTCTGAAGAGTTTTACCTTGACTTGTTTCCTGGCGACCTTGGTGGCTACAGTCTCATTTTCTAATTCTGGTTTCAGCGCTCTGGAACTCTTGGTCTGCTTAAATTTTCTGAGTGTTAACTTTTCTCATGCATAAAGTGGGAATATTAAAGGCTTTCCTATGAGGCTGTTGAGGACATTAAATGAGACGGCGTATGTTAATAAGCACCTTATGTAGTGCTTGGCATGTAGCAAGTGCCTCAATAAATGGCCATTCCCTTTCTTCATAGGAATGTTAGAGAAAGTTAGGAGACTAGGTGGGGGATGGTTAGTGCACACTAGCCTTCATAAAAAACAGTTATATCAATTTGTCCGGTTCCATCATTTTTGTGAAGAGCTATTTAAGTTTGGGGCTTTGGAAATGGAAAGAGAGCTGTCAGAAAGCTTTTTGAATTGACAGGAGACAAGCCAGCGTTGATAATCCATCATCTTAAATTGCCTACCCTTGATCGTGCTCTGCTATTTTTTTCTGACGATTTTTACCCATAATGACTTCTATTAATGTTCTATGTGCCTTTTTAAAAAGCAGTGATTTATAAATAAAAATATCTTCCCAGACCCTGTTTGTGACCTTGAAAACTATGTGAGATTTGATTTATTGTTCTATACTTTTCATCTTGGCAACACATGTTGAAAACATATTGAAGAGTGAAGCTTAGGTCACCCTCGGTGTGGTGAGGTGGAAATGAATTTGAAATCCTATAATTCAATCTTCTCACTTTTCGGATGAGGAGGTGGAGGAACAGAGAGGCAGGAAGACTGCCCCGCAGTTACCCAATAAGGCAGAACCTGGACTAGAACTTGGGCATTCTGCCCCCCCTGCTCTCTACAGCTTCCGTTACTCTATGCTCCAGTCTAATTAGCGTCTTAGGCAAGTCATTTCCACTCCCTGGGCTTTAATCCTCCTTTATGAGGGGGACTAGACCAGCAGTCTGCTGTGGAATTTCTTCACCGAGCCACAGTCAAACCACTGCCACGTGTGTGCCCTGCTCTTCAGGGGAGCAGCCCTTCCCTCCTCTCCCTATCAGACCACTAACTCCAGCATCCAACACCTATGGCCAGCTTATGGGAGGGAAACTGAAACTAAGCGGTGACCTTCAATGCCTGGCAGAAATCGATGCCTCTGGGAAGGGGTGTTCACCGTGACAAACATCACGCAGAGCGAAGAGGGGGGAAAAAAATCCTCTTTTAAATACTCTTCAGACCGTGGTGAATTGGAATCCCGGTCTATCTTACCCGCTGAGTGACCTCGGCTGAGTGACGTTGAGTTACGTCGCCTCGATTGTTTCATTAATAGAAAGACCTAGGTTGGAAAGTTGTCGTGAAGATTGAATTCAATAATGTAGGTAAAACCCCTACACAAAGCCTGGTACATGGTAAGTATTCAGTATAGTGGTCATAATAGCACATTAGTAAACATACTTTGAATGAGACCGTTGGAGTAGCTCGCTGGTCCCAAACCCGTTCTAGATCTGCTAAGAAGTGACTGCCCTCCCCCGATACACATATAAAGACAAATGTGTAAACAATTTGAGGGGCTTAAAACATCCCTGAAACTCACACATGGGCCTTAGGGGGTCCCTGGATGCCTGATTAAAAACCCCTGAAGAATATCTCTAGGAATTTCCTTCCTGTTTTATCCGTGATTCAGGAAAATTTCCTACGCTTGCATGACAACTAAGAAACACAATCTAGATGTTCCATAAACCAACTGAATCATAATGTTGCAAGAAAAAGACTCTCTGGCAAGGGTCTGAAATAGAGTAGGACCAGGAACTTTGATGAGAGAAATAATAAGTCTCAGATTCTACATTAACTCAGAACACAGCAGCTATTCAAAAATAAGAAATACGTGCCTCATTATGATTCTACAAAATGAGAAAATGCCAAACGTGACACGCTAATAGTGTTTACAGTCTGAAACGCAGAGAAGGAGTGTCTCTTGGCCTTCTGGCCAGGCTGACCTTGACCACCGGGACTCCATTTGCATGGGGATAAGGCTGCAGAGAGCTGTTCAATCTGCTTTGCAAATAAAGTTCTGGGTTATGTTATTCCCCAAGGTGTCCTTGATAGAGTTAGGAAGAGGACAGTTGTCAGGTTGTCTCATTTGTCTGTTTTCAAGGGCTCTCAACAAACTCTGCTCTGAGGCTTTATGGTTGCCATCTAAGGATGATACTCCTTGTTCAGGACACAGACATTTACTAAGCCACGCAGTGCTCTGTGGTAAGCTATGCTATGAGGGACTTTTTTGTCTGTTTTTAATGTGGACTGGTTTTTCTGGTTTATACTCTCTCTGGCTATACGTTTTGGAATGTTCTTTCTGGTTATGCTTTCACTCCAATTATTTTATTCACAACTCCCAGAAAGACTGTAAGGGATGTTTGCAGGAATTTTTGCTCCTGTTTTACGAAAAAGCCTGAGGCACAGAGAGGTTGGGGCTTGCTCTGGGTCGTAGTGGAAACAAAGGTTACGTCTTCTGACTTTGAAACCACTTTCCACTGTACAGAATTGCCCTTTACCTACCCAGTTTAATATGAGAAAGACTTTATATATATAACTGACTGTAACACAAGACTATAAAAGAGAACTGTGGAGGTTCAGAGGTAAAGGGGTTCTCTTTCCACTGGCCAAGGGGAAGGACCAGGTGAGTCTTTGGGGAGGGAAGCTAGTTGCCTTTTTCTTCCTGATATCCCGAGTAGGACTGGGGGAAAAAAAATGAGCAATCTCTTCTTCCGACCTCAAGAGGTGTAGCTGATCCATGTCTATACAACACATGCACCACTAATTTTCTGATGAACAAAGATTTTCTGGACACCACTATCATGATGGAGTAGGGGGTTTATGATCATAGCGACGATTCTGACTTACATAGGTATGTGTGTGTATATCCATATGCCCATGCACACACATACTTTTCTTCTCTGGCCAAGCACCAGTTGAGGTGCCCAGCATTGTGTCTGTATCCGCTTCCTGGGGCTGCCATAGCAAAGTACCACAAACTTACTCTCTCGTGGTTCTGCGGGCAAGAAGTCTGAAATCCACGTATTGGCAGGGTTGGTTCCTTCTGGAGGCCTGAGAAAGAATCGGTTCCCTGCAGCTCTTCTAGCTCTGGTGGTTGTTCATAGTCCTTAGCCTTCCTTGGTTTGTGGTTGCCCCCCTTAGATCTCTGTCCTTCTTCAGCCTGCCTTCCCCTCTGTCTGGTGTCTCAAATCTTCCTCTCCTTTCTCTTCTAAGGACACCTGCCATTGGATTTATGGCTCACTCAAAATCCACGTTGATGTTATCCTGAGATCCTTTACTCAATCACATCTACAAAGGATCCTACTGCCAAATCAGGTTGCATTCACGGGTACGGGGTTGGGACTGGTGACATTATTCAACCCGTTACAATGTCCAAATGGGACATTGCTCCTCGTCTTTGCTTCCCAGCGAACGTTTGCAATGCTTATAGCAGTGACACTCACTTCAAAGAGGGTAAGAGTCCATATAAATGAAGGAAAAATGTCTTAGTTGAATAAACAGGCAGGGGGGATGAGAAACACACCACAAGAGCTCTATGTGTGGCAGCTCTAGAAAGGATTCTCCCGGGGGTCCATCCCTTGGGTATGAAGTGCTCTGAATGCCTAGGAGAGTGGTGTGATTACAAGTGTTTAGATATTACCTATTATGCAAAAACTCAAGATCACTCCGTTACCAAGTACCTGGACTCATTTACTTAAGAAGTCTTCGATAAGAGATTTTTTCATTACTCGGTGCAAATCAATATGTATTTCAGACAGTATGTTCCTTCAAGCCTCAATTTGCCAAATAGAACAGGGGCACTTGAATTATAATGGGCAATAGAGATCCCATGTGAGTGGGTTGTGCATAATGAGGAAGACAGGTGACTGGGATATGAGCTTGTTTGGGTGTTGTGAAAAAGTAGAGATTCAGACAATCCAGGTTTGATTGGGAGTGTTTCCTGTTAATGTACAGTTGTTGTAGATGCTTCCCTTGACCCAGAATATAAGAGGAAAAGTTAAATTCAGCAAAGCTGTCTTTAGTGTCTCGGATTATATTTGTGTTTATGGACTGTTGTTTATTACTTGCTTAGGGTGAAGCAAAAAAGGTATCCCAACAATAATCTAGATTGGGATTATGGTTTCAATGTTTTTAAAGGATAGAAATGATGCCAAAGTTTCTTGGTACAATAATGAACACTTATAATAAAACAAAATTTTGCTCCTTTTTAAAAATCTGGTCCAGGAAGATCGATTTATTAAGTGTTAGCCTCTCAGCTTTTAACTCCCTAAATCACAAAGTACCCACGGCAAGCCTAATACTTTCTGAAGGTTTTCTTTAGCGCGAGCCACTTCTGGAAAACAGTTTATTTTCTTCACCTGAGGACAATAGATTAAAAAATAGGTAGCAGCCATGAGACTTCACCAAACATCTTCTGTCCTTTCTTTAAGAGATGTTGAAGGTGCCTAATAGAGTCTGACATGTTTTCGCTAAGTATGAAATATCAAAATGGCAAATCCTAATGTTTGCTTCATCCGAGGACAATTTCATACCTTATGCTTTACCTTGTCAGCTTGAATTGATATCAAGCTGGGAGAGGTCATGGCTGCCCCCCCTCCCCCCCCCTCCCGATTCCCTATCATAGTGCAAAATGCTCCGATCAGAATTCTTAAATGTGTGGTGTAATGTGGGATGCTATGTGGCATGATGGAAAGTACACTGAATTCCACAGACAAAACCCTGCATTCTAGTCCTAACTTGACCATTTACTAGTGATCCAAACCTTGACAAATCAGTAGAATGCCACAAATATTTATTGTGCACCTACCATGTGCCAGGCATTGTGTAATAGGAGAGCAGAGAGAGAACATAAACACAGATCCCACAAAATGGCCAGGTGTTGAGGCACATGCATAAACAACTCCAGTATGAGGAACACAGAGACTCGTGCCAAGAGACAGGACTAGATACAAAGCTATAGCAAGCAGAGGAGGGAGAAGTTGTTTAGGTTTGGGGAGATCCAGGAAGGTTTAATGGAGGAGGGTGATTCATGAGCTAGGATTGCAATGGGGGATAGGATATGCACATGGATTGGGAAGGGGGTATAGGCAGATTAAGCCATGTGATCGAGCCCACTGAGGCAGTAAAGGATTTGACTCTGGGGAGCCTGATGAAGTGTCAGTTCACCTGGCACATACAGAAGTAGAGGGAGTAGAGAGAGTTGGGGCTAGGAAGGTATTGGACTCAGTAGAAAGAAGGGTTAAAAAAAAAATCTAAGTTCTCTGTTAAGATTAATCTATGGAAGAAAAAGAAGAAGGAGAAGGAGGAGGAGAAGGGGAAGGAGAAGGAGGAGGAGAAGAAGGAGAAGGAGGAGGAGAAGGGGAAGGAGAAGGAGGAGGAGAAGAAGGAGAAGGAGGAGGAGAAGGGGAAGGAGAAGGAGGAGAAGAAGGAGAAGGAGGAGGAGGAGGAGAAGGGGAAGGAGAAGGAGGAGGAGAAGGAGGAGAAGGAGGAGGAGAAGGGGAAGGAGAAGGAGGAGGAGAAGGAGAAGGGGAAGGAGAAAGAGAAGGAGAAAGAGGAGAAGGGGAAGGAGAAGGTGAAGACGGAGGAGAAGAGGAAGAAGAAGGAGGAGGAAAAGAGGAATGGAAGAAAAAGGAGCAGGGGAAAAAGAGGAGGAGGAGGAGGGGTAGGGAAAGTTGTTGGAGGAGAAAGAGAAGAAAGGAAGGAAGGAAGAAGAAAGAGCTAAATAGCTGGGACATCCATATGTCCCTGTTCAGCACCTTTGCATGGCCAATAAACCAAAGGTAAAATGTCCTTGAAGAGGATTATAACCTGTCACAGAAACAATCTGATTCAAAGGCCTGGTGGGTCACAGAGGCCTGGAATTTCTACCCAAGTCACTTTGACCGGCTTTATGAGAGACAAAATATATTCGCTTCCCTGTAAATCCATCCAAAGTCTATAGAGGCTTTTCCCTATGTGATGGCAGGCGAGCAAAGCATAAACTTGGTGCTAATAACATTGGTCTAAGACTTGGTGGTTTCCAGATCCTGGAGATCCATTGCTTAGTAAAGTAGGCATGGGTTTCATCCCATTTTATAACTAACTAACCAAGACAATGACAGGGATAGAAAAGGAAGTCAAGCTCAGGTCTCCTTTTGAGAACAAGTATTTAATTATGCCAAAAGTTACCAAAATTTGACAACCACTGTGCTTCAAAATTGGGACAATGTCGGCCAGTGAACAATCATTCTTCAACTCAGTTCTTGCACGGAACATTAATCTGACTTTTATGGTCAGCTCTGTAAAGTACTCTTGAGGGAGTTACTTTCTTTCTCGGGGCTCACAATGCTTTGTTTTTTCAAATAAAGGGGATGCACCTGATTTTTGAATCTTTATTTTCTTTGTATGGATTTAAGTATGTGCCAGCATCAAGTCAAGCCATCATCTAGATGTTCATCCACGTTATTAGATATTCAAATAGACTGAGTTTTCCTTTGTTTAAATATAGAATTGATGCACGTGCAGAGTTTTAAAATAGTCAAACAGAGCAGAAGAACAAAAATGTAAGGTAAAATCATCCTCTGCTTTATCACCAACCCCTCTCCCCAGAGACGTCACTGTCAGCATTTCCTCTTTTTAGTTTTACTAGTAATTATTATTGTAACTTTATATAACGTGCTTAGGAACCTACTTTTTGAGGTCTTGACTCTAGGCAGAGTATTATTTCCTAGATATGTCTGAAGAATATACTCACTGACATTACTTACTTCCACTTTTTCTCCCCTGTTCACTTTCTCCGCTTTCTAATTTTTGTTAGCTGGACTATTAATTTTTGGGTCTTTTATATGTTGTTTTCATGAATAACTAAACCCTACTTTATCGCTTAACTTGAGGCAGCTATAAATTCCACTGTAAAGAAAAGGACAATAACATTCCCCTCTATCTTCAAGTTTTTCTTTCCTTTGTAATTATTTTTATACTATCTAAACTTACTACATTTATAGTCTCTTCCATAATTGTAAATACATCTTACGGGATTGTATAATAAATGGATTATTAAAAAATGAATGAACAGAATGATTATGTAAATATTATTCAATATAGAACCAGAGAGCCAGGGGTTCAAAATAGAACCAGGGATTGACTCACATGGAAGTAAATCTTCTATGCCATGAACATGTTTCAGGTTAAAGGCGAATCCTCCAATGTTCCATCTCATGTGCCCTCTCTTGATTTCTAGTCTCCTTTACCCTTTGTTGTTGCCACTGATATTTCATCCTCTTTACCAAATTACTGTTCAACTGAAGATAAAGGCAGTGAACTTCATGAGGTTTTGCACACCCTGAAGTGTCTTACGTGTCTTTGCTTTTACATTTGATTGATGGTTTAGTTATAGAGTTCTGTGCTGAAATCCTTTCCTATCTGAACTTTGAAGAATTTTCGTTGCCTCCTAATACCCAAGAGGTGCTGATAGGAAGTCTGCTATGACTCTAAGTCTTTTTGCTTGGTAAGTGACCACGGCCCCATGTTTCTGACATGCAGATTTTCTCTTTGTTATTGGAATTACCAACTTTCACCATGATGTCCTTTCCATGGTGATATCCTTTTTCCACCAGTCCTTCTGTGCATTCACACCTGTGTGGGAGTCAAGTTGCTGAAAGTGAGAGGCAAGCGTTCTGCTGAACTGAACAAAGGATTGGAGTCAATTGACCTGAATTCAAGTCTTGATTTTGCTCCTTCTTTCCATCTTTTTTCTGTCTATAAAACCTTGCAAAATACTGTATCTTCGCTCAGGTCCTTTTTTCTTTTTTTTTCCTATCAAGACAAATTGATACTAGTTTCAGTCTGGTTCTTCCCTGCCATGCCCCATTACATTGCAGAAATACTGTTACGAGTAGCAGTAAAATTGTTTTGCAAACTGTAGAGCTGTATATTATGGTCCATATCATTGCAGTAGGTGTAAACATGATGAAAAGTGTATGGTGTTATAGAAATGTGGGGTTCTTGTTTTGTTCCTCCACTTATCATGTGTCATTTTGCCTGGGTGTGTAGAAATTGCTGTGGGGCCATCGTTCAAGCAAAGCTGCAAAGCAATCTTGCTAGTTAGAAGAGTGGGCCCTCTGATACCCTCCATGCGGCTGTATAAGGGCATCCCTCTTTCTCAGCAACAGTCAACTGATAAATGACCTGTTCCTTTATCCTTCCTAGGATAACTCCTCCCTGGGAGGTTGAAATGACGCACCTGCTGGCATACAGTATAGCTCCAAAGTTCCTCCGGTCATAAAATGGAGGAAGAAGAAATCATTTAAATTACTGTTTGGGGCATTAGCTTGAAAGCTTCCAAGATGTCTATTCTCTCTGATTCGACACGTTTCTTGAGTTGAAACAAAATTTAGTGATACTTCCAGGAAGTATCAAACAGTGATGTAAACTAGAAAGGGAAAGAGTACATTAGAATAACAATATCAGATTTGAGATAAATCTTCCAATCGTAACCAGGATCCTCATTGACAAGGAAATTGAGAACCTGGCTGAGACAGGAACTTACCCACGGTCACGTGAGATCTATGGAAATAGTTTCCAACACTCCCAACTCCATCCCACAGTTATTTGACCTAAAGAGTCAGGTCTCCTAGTAGTCTTTAACTTTCTAACAGATCGCTTTAAAAATGGAAAGCAGAGGTGCCTGAGTGGCTCGGTTGGCTAAGCTGCCCAGTCTTGATTTCCACTCAGGTCATGATCTCACAGTTTGTGAGTTCGAGCCCTGCCTCGGGCTCTGTGCTGACAACTCAGAGCCTGCTTGGGATTCCATCTGTCTTCCTCACTCTCTGTTCCTCTCCTGCTTATGCGTGCGTTTTCTCTGTCTCTCTCAAAAATCAATAAATAAACTTTAAAAAAAGGAAGCAGAAAGAGTCCTTGTGACATGGATAATCTTGAGGCTACATCGAATACAAGTGGACAAGGGGCCGTACCTCAGAACCCTTCCGGTTATGGACCCTGTGTGGGGTGTGTGACAGCACTGACACAGGACTCTCTCACTGTGGTCGTGGGAGGTAGGAATTTTGGCCCCATCTCAAAGGCGTGAGGAACTAAAATCAGAGAGGTAAACAAGTTCACACAACTTACCACATTTGCTTTTGATGAAAGGCAGAGGCTGAACTTGAACTTGACTCTGAGCTGGAACTTGAATCATAAAATTGCTTCTCAAGGTACAGTTCAAAAGAGAATCTAGAATCCAGCTTCCTCAAGACTCCAGTCTACCTCACGGTTAGACAATGATAAACAAAGGCACAGGCTCCACTGTTAACACCGTCAGTTCTTCACACAATTCAGAGGAATTCTGTGCTCAAATTTACTGGATCCTGGATTTCCTATTTAAAAACATGATCTGGCATATGGATTGCTTTCATATGGCCTTTTTGGAATACTCACGGGGTTCAGGAGATTTAAAATTCTTTGCGAAAGAGGTGAGCTTTGCCTTGGTGAAAGCATTTCTGCAATTGTACATTGAGCCCTGGATACCACTCATGGTAACAGAGAAGAGTGTCCAGCATGGAGAGGGTCCTGAGACCAAGGCATGAGACAAACCCTGGAAGGAAATAAACATGTTCTGCCTAGAGTCTTGGCCAAGAAGAAGCTCATGGGGTTACTTATAGCTGTGTTCAAATTCCAAAAGGACCATGAAATGGAAATCAGATTAGACTTGTCTCATGTGATTTCAAAAGGCTGCTCAGATGAAAATGAGAAGCCAACAGAGTAAAATGATCGGGAACCATATTTTTGGCTTATGAACAAAATAGCTTACTGATAGCTGGGCTATCTGCAGACAACATGGGCAACCTTTGGACATAGTGAGCTCTGTTCTGGAAGGCAGAGTGACTACTTCTCAGCAGGGAGTTGTGGAGAAATTCAATGGGTGTTGGAGTAGAACCATCAGGAAGTCCATTCCTTGGTTAAGGAATCCTGCAGTTCGATAACACACACCCAACACAACTACACACACAAACACACACGTGCACACACACACGCATGTGCTTGCTTTATCGTCCCAATACCAATAATCATTTACATTTATTGAGCACTTACTACATGCTAAACTATAGGCTCAGATCTTTATATGCATATTTTCATTTAATCCTTCTCAGGTCCTATGGAAAAGGTACTGCCATTATTAGTACCTATGGAAAAGGTACCATTATTAGGCATTCCACATTATATATTTATAATATATAAATATTATAGGTAAAGTATTATGCTCAAAACACCAAATTAGTTAATGGGGGAGCCAGAATTTCAATCTACTTGTGCCTGACACTGAGATCCTAAACACTCTGCTATACTGTTTCCTCCTCATGAAGATTAATACATTTGAAGAGCCAAAAATAATTTGGTTTGCACTCAAAATAACTCCGTAAAAGTTAGAGGGGTGCTGAAGATCAACTAGAATAATATTATGATTTCTCTGTCATGGATAACTGACAGCTATGCTCCATTTTGCCCAAGGAAGTAAAACTCTCTTATTAATGAGAGAGAAGCAGAAATTCACAGCCCCACCCGAGAAAAGCTTCCCAGCTTTAGTGGTTCCCTGTCAGTCTTAGGTGGAGGAAGCTTCCTGATGTCAACCCAGTTTATGCCCTTGACGTTCCTGTACAGGCACTGAGGTCAGAGGAGAGAGTGGGTAGAAGAGGGCAAAGTCAGTTTTCCCCGGGAAGCACTTGTTTTAAGTTCAGAGCCTTTGGAAGTTTAAATAATTAGAAGTGTGGATGAGGGCATGAGTGTGTTCGCTCACGTGGAAGGCTTTCTGGTCATTCGAGTCTCTTTAGCACCTTGAGGAGGAGCCAGATGGCAGCACGTCAAGTCTGATTAGACTTTAAAAGATAAACCCAGAAAACAGAGAAGCACTTGTACACCTCCTCCAGACAATAAGGAAAACAACACTGGAATAATTCCCTAGGTGAGGTGAGAAGTTCAAGAGCCCCTTCTATCAGCTTGATGTTTACAGTTCCCCTAAGATGATCCTTCACACTTGGAATGTTTCAAACAATTGGCACTCCGCATTCCAAGAAAAGCTACTAATTTTTTCTCCTTCTCTACTGCGGCACTTTTCTGCAGGCTTGAGGCTTCTAGTGGCTTGTGAGTCCACAAGGACTCGGGAACATTGTGGAAATAGCCTCTACCAAGAAATGCAGCCATTTCTAAAGCAAAGGCAATTAGAGTTTCAAATGTCACCTTAAAAAAATCACCTGGATTTCCCTTAAAAATAATAGATGGCCCACAGACAGGCCTTGTCTTGAGGACGAGAATCATGGAGAAGTTCACGGAAAATAGGAGATGTTAGCTTGTTTGGGGAGGTCTGACAGCAGGGTAAAGAGAGGTACAGCCTAAGAGCTTGTGGGATGGGCTGCTCTAAGAAGTGAGCCAACCTGACTGACCTACAGACCCCTCCAGGAGTCTCAGCCCTGGGCAAGAAAGCAGGAACAGGGTTACTGGGGGTGAAAGCAAGATTGGTTGGAAGTCAGAGAATAGTTGGAGCTCCAGTTCCCTTCTCTACTCTAGACCACCAGAAAGTTATCTCTGCCCCACAACACTGGAGACCTGAGATTTGTTTCCTGGAAAAACAGAATCATTTGATTTCTGAGCTGGGGCACCCCAGGCACAATGCAGGGCTGTTGTGAGAAGCGTGGCCCCAAAAAAGTATAAGGGGGAAATCTGAAAACTGAACCCAAGGATTCCCATCCACCTTTCTAAGCCCTACTCCCAGAGCCTCATGCTGGGGCCCAGCCTCGAGGCAGAACGTCTTCTTTTATGGGGAAACTGACGGGATTTAAAGGAAAGATCTACGGATATTGGCATCTGGGCTCTCCGGATGCGAGGCTGGCTTGGGAACTCCCCAGGAGAGACAGAGGTGACATTTCACTCATCCGCACTCCCAGAGAATTATGAACAGGTAGCTGAGGACACCTGACATCGTAAAAAGCTTCCAACATGAGTAAGAGAAGGACCACAACATACAAACAGCAACAACAACAACAACAATAAACTGCTTCAGAGGGCACAGAGTCAATAAAGGAATAGAAAAATCAAAATAGAATAGTTTTTTTTTTTTTTTTTAACGTTTATTTATTTTTGAGACAGAGAGAGAGCATGAACAGGGGAGGGGCAGAGAGAGAGGGAGACACAGAATCTGAAACAGGCTCCAGGCTCTGAGCTGTCAGCACAGAGCCCGACGCGGGGCTCGAACCCACGGACCGTGAGATCATGACCTGAGCCGAAGTCGGACGCCCAACCGACCGAGCCACCCAGGCGCCCCAAAATAGAATAGTTTATAATAGAAAGGGTTGAAACAAGAAAAGGAAACATAAAAAAGAATACTCTTGTTTTTTCAAGTTTATTTGTTTTGAGAGAGAAAGAGAGAGTACACATGAGTGGGGGAGGAACAGAGAGAGAGAGAGAGAGAGAGAATCCCAAGCAGACTCCCTGCTGTCAGCACAGAGCTTGACTTCACTCAGGGATTTGGGGCTGGAACCCATGAACCATGAGAGTATGACCTGAGCTGAAATCAAGAGTCGGACACTTAACCAACTGAGCCACCCAGATGCCCCTAAAAAAGAATACTCTTAAGACCAGAAAGAGCCCTTGAAAATTAAAAAAAAAAAAAAAAAAAAAAAAAAAATGTTGTATATGAAATAAAAACTCAATAGAAGAATCAGAAGATGATATCAAAGAATTTATCAAAAATAGAACAGCGACCAAAAACAAAACAAAACAAAAAAAAACAAACCCCAGAGGTATAAAAAATAGGAAATAATAGATAAGGAAATTAATACAGAAAAATATAGTCCCGTATGATTTATTGGGGGTTCCAGAAAGTGAACAGAAAAAAATAGGGGAGAAGAAATGATGAAGGATAAAAGTCATAAATGAAAGCTATGAATTTTCAGATTGAAAAGTTATCACTGGGTGCTCAACTAGAGAATTAATAAGATCCTTGCCAATACACATCATCTGGAATTTTAAAATACCAAGGAAAAATAAAAAATGCTAAATGAGGAACCTAGTCCATCCACAGGCCTGGGAGTCAGAATGACAGTGGCCTTCCCAAATTTTGCACTGGAAGTTTAAAGGAAATAAAGTTATGCCTTAAAAATTCTGAAGGAAGATGATTTTCAACTGTGACTTCTATTCTTAACTAGGAGGCAAGAAAATGTCTGGTTTTTCTGCTGCCGAGCTGCCCCAACTCCCTTCCAATCCTTCCAAACACAGTGGCTCAGATAAGAGAAAAATCTGTTTCTGTGTCCAGGAACAAGGGCAGATGTAGGTGGGGAATCTAGGAAGACAGCTCATTTCTACAAGGACACTGGGTGTTGGGCCGGTGGGGGGGGGGGGGGGGGGGGGGGGGTGCGGGGGGGGCAGGTGGAGGGGCGGGAGAAGTTCCAAGAGGCTGACCTAATCCATGTGTTCAAAGTTATCATCACCACCTAGTCCAAGCTCTACCCCCAGGGGAAAAGAAAGGGGGTGTCCATTCAAAAGAAAGGATAGGACAGGGAAGTTGTGCCCACTGACTCTGTTGATAGCTCCTGGCCATGACCTAGTCTATGGTCCCACAGAAGGCTGGGAAATACAGACTCTTGCTAGGTAGATACATACCCACCTAAAACTCGAGAGGATCTATCTCTAATGAAGGGAGAATGGATATAGCAGTCTCTGTTATACCATTTGAACCACCAGTCAAAGGTGAGGGTAAGTAAAGATATTTCCGGACATGCAAGGATTCAGAAAAGTTATTTCCCAGGTGTCTCTTTTTGAAGGAAGCTATTAGATGACATACTCCACCAAAATGAGGGCTAAACAAAAAATAAAATAAAATAAAATAAAATAAAATAAAATAAAATAAAATAAAATAATACAGGGATAGAGAAAACAGAAGACTCAAAACAGGAAAATGATTACAAGCATTCCCAGAATAAAGCTGTACAGGAGTGTATATACAGGAAGCCAACCCGTATCAGAATAGGGAATGGGAGGAAGATTTTCAAGGAGAATGGCTCTAATACGTTTAAGCTTTTGAAAAAAAAAATATATAGATAGATGTATAGAGGTTGCTGGAGCATTTGGTGAAAATTAATGGGAGATGCATTAAAAAACAGGCAAAAGGAAAATAAGGCAATTATTAACTACGGAAAAACTGAAAGGTTGTACAAGAAAAGATGCGTTATTGTAGAAGTGACTGACTCATTATCAAGCATGCTCGGTATGAAACAATATTTGCATTGTGATAGTGATGTAAACATTGGCTACTCATTTAACCAAAATTTTGCCATGACTATTTTGGGGAATTGAAAAGAGAGGAAATAGGTTTTGTGTGGGAAAGTGAAGTCCTCATCTTTTAAGGTGGAAAGTCCACAGGAAATGTCTAAACTTGATAAATCAAGAAATTTATTGTATGTATATTATTCAGAAATAGGGTTGTAAATGCTAAGGAACCACATAGAAGAGGGAAGGGTGTGGGCATGGTAGGTTGGAAGAGGTAGATCAAAACATTTCTATCTTTATGGGTTTTTTTTTTTTTGGTAATATTTGACTTTAATTACAGGCATTTATTAATTTTAAAATTTAAAAAATAATTCTAAAAGTAATCACACTTAAAGAGAATTTAAAGAATTAAAGGCTTTTTGAGTAAAATGAAACTTAGACGTCATATGATCCAATATTTCACCAAACTGAGGACTTTTTTTCTCAACATCTCAAATCACTTAAGATCTCTTTAAATACGTTTCTCAGAGTTGTTTCTGATATTGAGCCAGATTTTCTCCCTGCAACATCCACCTTGGCCTCCTTCCGTCTCACGTCCTCTGAGAGGTTCTTCAGGTCTGCATGGGCACCCCAGGACCAGGGAGCCCATTTCCTCCCAAAGGCAGCCATTCTTCCTCTGGAGTGGAATCAGTCTCTCTGTGGCTCCCATCCACCCGTCCTTGATCTGTGCATTCACCGAAGCCACTCAGACAAGCTCAGACCCTCTTCCTCAGGACATCCCCGAAGTTTCCTTGACAATAGCCATGAGTCATACTGGCTGAATCTTCTCACCACTCTACGAGGCTGGTCACGATGTCTCTCAAAGTGCTGTGACACATCTCGAAAATATCTCTACGTTTCACTGGAGAAAGATGCAAAATCGCACCCCAAGTGTTCTTGAGAAGGTCTGGGCAGTCCACGGGACCACACCGGTCTTAGCTGAAGCCACCTCATGCTGCTATCATGGGGGATAGAGGAAATTAACTTGTGAGAATTACACGGTCTATGTGTCCGCTGCTGCACAGAATTTGCACATTAAGAGAGTGTCTCAAGAACAAAGGCTGCTCTATTATCTCCAGAGAGAGGTCATTCAGAAGGAAATTGAGAATGAGCTTTGGCTAGCAGGGGGTAGCAGAAAAACAGCTCTCTCAGACTGCCAGGAGAGCCTCGATGATCCTGGCTGTGACTCTCCTCCTTCAGACAGAATTAACATCATTCATATGGCCAAAGATCTATTTTTCTTTTTCAGAGAACACCAAGGGATAAGCTTTACTCACCCTTCATCTTAGCCCAAGACACTCCCCCGAAGACCTCTCAGGATGCTCTTGGAGATTTGCTTCTCTAGGCTAGTTAAGGACCAAGGCATTGGATCATTGATAATTAATCCATTCTGCCTAGTGTTGTATTAGAGCAGGAAACAATGCTCAACCTAACAGTTAGCCATCGTGACCCCACCTCCTTCTAGAAAAAAAAAGGTATTTAGATCAAGTTAGGTGAGGTAAGTAGCTCAAAGGAAGCGATGGACAAAGCAAGCTAGCAGCTAGACTTCCTGATTGCCAGGACAGCACCCTTTTGAGTGAATAAGTAAAGGAGGAGGTGTGTGCATTGGCTGGAAGACAAGCGAGGAAACAAGAAGGAAAAACACAGATAAGTTTCCTCCTTTGTAACTTACTTATGAGCTCACACTGATCATGGAACGATTGCCACCTCCATGGAGGAACTTCTTTCTATACCCTTTTTTTTTTTTCTTCTGGGAATGGAAGTCTTTTTATTGTCTTTGTGTAGGGGTATGGCCAGTTAGAAACCATTCCTTACTATGTGACTCTGAACCTTCCCCTTCTCATCCGTAGCATGTACCCTCATGCTCTGCAATCCTTTCTTCTTTTCTAACCTCCTAAATTTTGTGTAAAAATATTCAATGTAAATCTCCCAAGAGCCACACAGAAGAATTTTAATGGGCCAAACCTGCTCTTGTGATGTTTTCAATTTACCCAAAACCTAGATAATACTACTTACTAGGCTAACTGCAAGAATATGTAGGCCCTAATATTTGCAATGGCTCAAACGCAATAGAAAATTATTTCTTACTCAGGAAACAGTACCAGTGGGTAAAAGCTTTAGCAGAAGAGCTTTCTCTGTGCAGCCATTCTCAGATCAAGATGGTGGAAGGTTTGCCATCTTTTAACACTTTGCTTACTGTCCTGAGCATCATCTCCATCCCTGCCAGTCAGATGTGGACAAGAGCGTGGAGGGGGACGGCATGGAAGGGCTCTGTGGGCCAGGCCTGGAACAGGCACACATCCTTTCCCTTAACATTTCACAGGCTGGAACTCATCAAAATAACCATACTGAACTGCAAGCTTGAGGGGGGTGGGTGGGAAGGGATTGGAAAACATAGTCTGTGTTTGGTCTGTCAGTTTCCACATTAATCCTACAATAAGAGGGAGGGAGTGAACATAAAGTTGGGTAGACAGCTAACCATCATTGTCAGATGGATATTTTGTCAATATCTTTGGACATGAATCAAAGTAAAATACAATATTCTCAACTGCTATGTCATTCTACTTCAACAATTCTCATTAATTCTGTTCTTATAAGCAAATAGTTACCATTTTACATATTCAGCCAACATTTATTTGGCCTCTGTCTTTAAATGAATTGCATCCACCATTTTTTTCCGTCATTAGCTTATTTTAAAAGACCAGTTACTTATGACCCACTTACGTGTTAAATGTTACACCAGATGTTGGGGATATATCAATGAACAAGACAGACAAGTTTCCTGCTTGCATGAACCTAAGATTCGCATGGAAGACAGGTGGCAATAGGTAATTAATAGACTAAAAATACATTGAATAATCACAATACTAAAAGAAAAGTAAAGCAAGTAGTAAGAAAAAGAATGTCCATTAGCAAATTGGACAGGGGGGTTGGCATGTCCTCTTTGAGGAGGTCGCATTTAAGCCAAGACCTGAATGACAAAAAGGAGATAGTCATTTTGAGGTCTTAGTTAAGAACTTTCAGGCTCTGAGAATGGCCAGTGAAAATGCCCTGGTGTGGCAATGGGCGTGACCACGAGAGACAACGCAAGTGTGGTTGAAAAGTTGTGGGTAAGCGGAGGGCATGATAAGAGTTGAGGTCAGACTTCTTGGCATAGAACCAGATCATAAAGCATCTTGGAGGCTGTACTAAGGGGTTTTGATTTTAATTTTATTCCAAGTGCAATGGGAAACAATTGGAGGGGTTGAATCAGAGAATGACTTGCTTCCATTTTGCTTTTGTTTTTGTTTGTTTGTTTGTTTGTTTGTTTTTGTTTTTGTTTTTTGGTACATTCTGGCTGTTATGAGCAAAATGGATGGAAGGAAGCAGGAGAGGCAGGGGTGGCACTTAGGAGGTCTTTGTCATGGTCCAAGATAGGGTGATAGTAAGCTTAGAATATGGAGGAAATAGCAGAGATGAATGAAGGCAGGAACTGGTGAGTATTTTGGAAGTTCTATGGTCTAGACTTGCTAAAGGATTTGTCCTGGAGGGAATGAGAAAGTGAGGAATCACAATTGCCTCTTACATTTGATACATTCACTTACTTTCATCCTCTTATTCAATCATAGATATTCCCCAGAAGAAAGCTTCTTAGGGTCTAGGCAAGGGGCCAGGAGTCTGGCTTCTGTTTTCTTGTTTGCTCTTTCATTTATTTGCCTGGACAAACTCTTTCTTGCTCTTTAATTTTTGTGAGAAAGTGAAAATAGCCTCCATCTCTTACCTAAGAAACCTGGTGAAGGGTGATAAATTGATACTATTTTCTGTAACAAAATTCTAATAGGAACACAAGATGTTCTTCCAGCCCAGTGACACGTCCGGAGAATTTGAATGTAATCACACTGTAGCATATTTCTTTGCCCTTTTAAAATGATGATGACTAACTGTCTCCCATGGGCGCGAGTTACATTTTAGACAAAGGGGAGAAATAAAATAATTCTTGACTTGGGACAGTTAATATCATTTAATTGAGTCATAGCTGCATAGACCACAGTCGAATGTACACAGAACTCTAAGGAGAATTTTTTTTTACCTCAAAAGGATGCTTCTCTGTCCCTTCGTTTTCTTGCTCCTTTGTTAAAAAAAAAAAAAAAAGTGTCTTCTGTTGTCTTCTGATTTGAGTCATGCAGCAGAGGAGAAGCTTACAAGTGCATGTGAGGATATCGGCTGTCTTAGCAGAAAGTTTTAGGCCCCAGAGATGATGGGATTAAGGCTTCAGGTATACCAGAAAGCCGAACAAGATTGCACACAGGCTACCCTTTTGTTTGTAAGAGTTTTGACTCCACAAAATCATAGACTCAAGATTGCAGACAAACCTTAGTGATTTTTGTGCCAACTCTTTATTAACCAACTCAGTTGCAATTTTGTGTTTTAGAAAGTCAATTTCTCATTTGGGGGGTGGGAGAAACAGAAAACAGAAGATTTGTATGTAGTCGGAAAACTTTGCCTTCTACGATCCCTTTTCCCCAAATTTACCTTTGGTCATTCAGTAGTGGTACTCTCCTACTTTTCAGTAAGGTTGCTCTGAATTTTGCTACCAAGTATTTCTAAAGCTGGTATTTGAGACCTTATGTGTCTGATAATGACCACTCATATTAGAGCAAGATGCATAGCTCTTTATACCATTAAGCAAGAAAATTCTTCTGATAATTTGTTAATAGAAGGTCATTTCTGTTGTTTTGGTCTTACAACTTTTTCTATAAAGGAACAAAATGTATTGTGCAACCATTATTTCTAATTATTTCCTCCATGTTTTTAATTCCTTCTTTGATACCTCTGAGTATTTAAAATAATTTTTATACTCTAGAAAATAATCCTATTATCTTAAATTTGGGGGAGCCTTTAATCTGCTGTTTCCTATGTATTCTCTCTCTGTCTCTCTCTCTCTCTCTCTCGGTATTAATTTCCTTGGTTTTTGTAATTTTAGGTTTTGAGAACAATGTCTGTAGGGTTTTAGGGTTTACATTTCCTCTGGGAGGTATCACTAACCTGTACAACTTTTGTTTTAAATAAAATTTTAATTTCAGAATAGTTTTAGATACACAGAAAAGTTGCTGCGATATCACGGAGGGTTCCCATATACACTGTTCCCAGCTTCCCCTATTATTAACATCTTACATTAGTATGATGCATTTGTTATAACGAATGAGCCAATATTGATACATTATTATTAACTGAAGTCTATAGTCTATACCTTACTCAGATTTCCTTAGTTTTTAACTAATGTCCTCTTTCTGTTGTGGGATCCTATCCGGAATACCACACTGCATTCAGTCATCCTTTCTTCTCTAACTCTTCTAGACTGTGACATTTTTTTCAGACTTTTCTTATTTTTGATGATCTTGACCCTGTACCTCTCGTGAACCTAAAAGGGTGTTCTCAAAATGTATAAAGAAAAAGAGTCCAAATTACAAAAAGAACTGGCAAAGCCACAATTACGGTGGAAGGTTTTAACCTCACTCCCTCAGATTTAACAGATCAAGTAGGCAAAAGCTTAGTAAGACATAGAACATTTGAACATCGTATTTATCAATCTTAATCTAGCGCAAATACACGGCCAGAGCCCTGCATGTCCAAATGAGAGAAAACCCACTCTTTCAAGCATACATAAAATATTTACAAAGATTGACCACACACTCCTCCACAAACCAGGTTTCAGCAAATATAAAAATCAGACCATGTTCCCTGATGACAGTTCCTAGATTAGAAATTAATTATCAGAGATAATTAAAAACCCACATGCATTTAAAAATGAAAGAACACACATAAATAATTTATGCATCAAATAAAGCATTAAGGTTGTACTTAGAAAATTTAGAATGGACTGGACAAAAATGTGTCAAAACTTTTGGGATGCAGCTAAAACGGAACTTAGAAAGGACAGTTTTGCCTTAAAAGGCAAAATTAAATTTTTATAAATTTTAAAATCATTAAAACTTTTTTACGCCGCAAAAGAAGAGAGTCTAAATTCAATGCACTAAGCTTATTTCTTGAGGAAGATAAGAAGATAAAACCAGAGAAGCTGGACATCTGGTTAACATGGTAAATGGAAGGAAGGCCAAAGACCACGGGCGCTTGGGGCTCCTTGAGGTATGCGCATGTGCATGCAGCACGCACAGCGTTAGATGCGCTGCGGCGGGCAAGGTTAAGACATTCCTTTCATGCAAAAAAAGGCAAAAGAATAATATAATGTCATTCATATATCCATCAATGAGATACAACAATTTTAACTTCTGGTTATATATTCTTTTTCTTTTCTCTCTCTGTCTACATGGTTTTTGTTTGTTTGTTTTTTCTGTACCATTTCAGGGTAAGTTTTGCCATGAAGGAAGCCACTTTACCTTAAACACTTCAGTATTCATCTCCTAAAAATAAAAATCGTCTTTCACTGAACCACAATGCTATTATCACTTCCAAGAAGATTAATAATTGTTCCATGGTATCATCCAATATGGAGTTGATATTCAAATGTTCCTAATTGCCCCAAGAATGTCTTTTCACAGTTACTTTGATTTTTTTTTTTTTTCCCCAAGCAGATCTGAGGCTAGGCTCGTATGTTGGATTTAGCTGTCATATTAGTTAGGGTTCTCCAGAGAAACAAAACCAAGAGGAGATATATATAAATTTATTATAGGGAATGGGCTCTGCAGTTGGCAAGCTAGAAACTTCCAAGGAGAGCCAAGCATAGTTTCAGTTCAAGGCTGGCCGGCTTAAAAAGCTGATGTTTTAGCTCAAGTCTGAAGGCAAGGAAAAAACTGGTCTCAGCGTGAAGGTTGTCCAGTACAAGGAAATGTTTCTTACTCTGCCTTTTTTCTTTTTTAAAATTTTTAATGTTTGTTTATTTCTTGAGAGAGAGAGAGAGACAGAGCATGAGCGGGGGAGGGGCAGAGAAAGAGCGAGACGCAGAATCTGAAGCAGGCTCCAGGCTCTGAGCTGTCAGCACAGAGCCGGGCTCAGGGCTCCATCCCACGAGCATGAGATCATGACCTGAGCCAAAGTCGGACGCTTAACTGACTGAGCCACCCAGGCACCCCTGCCTTTTTCCTATTCAGTCCTTCAACTGACTAGATGAGGCCCACCTACATTATGAAGAGGAATCTGCTTTACTCAGTCAGCAAGTTCAAAGGTGAATCTCCTCCAGAAACACCTAGAACCACGTTTGACAAAATATCTGGACATCTCATGCAGTTGAGTTGCACATACAATTAACCATCACAGTTGTTACATCTCTTCAGAGTTTAGACTCCGAAGAAGTTCTCCCATATTGTTTTCATTTTTTTTTTAATTGTATTTATTTATTTTTTATTTTTTTTTTCTCACATTGTTTTTAAATGTGATTGACTCTTTGAAGGGTGAGATGGCTGTCCTATGGAGCATCCTACGTTCAGGATTTTTCTGATTACTTCTTGATGGTATCATTTAGCTTGTTCTCCAGTCCCTCATATTTTCTAGACACTAGAAGTTAGGTCTGGAGGGGATTACCTGTGTTCAGATTGAAACTCTTTGGGTCAAAAATACATCACAGAGGATGCCAGAATTCTACACTGCAGTACATAGAGAGGGGCCTAATGCTAGCTTAAGCTATCCCACCATCAGTGAGGCTGAGTTTGCTCACCTGGTGAAATGTCACCACCAGACCTTTTTATTGCAATGATATATTTTCCCATTTGAATTAGTAATTTGCATGGTGATATTTTGGCACGGTGTGAATATTCTGTTGCCTACAACTTTTTCCCTGCTTTAGCTCCCTTTGATGACCCTTGCCTAAATCAGTTATTATACTGGAGCTTAAAAAAAAAGGAGGATTTTCTATTTCCATCATCTCACATACATGTATTAGTTTGGGGACCTCTGGATACAATTCAAGGAATTTGAGTTCTTTTTCTGTATGCAAAGCAGAGATTTTACACAAAGAAATTTAGAGAACACGGAGAGGCTACAGGCCTTTTATGGAATTTGTGCCAAGATTCCAGAGTTCCATTATTATTTGCTCAGCTCTGAAACTCCCTACACAGACAGCGACTTGAATCGGCACATTCATCCCAACCAGGTGAGACCTTTTGTGGAAGAAGTGTGGGCCCTAAAGCCCTGGCTGTAAGTCTTTCCCAAGAAAGGATGTATGAACCTGAGCAGCTTCTCAATTTTGATCCTTAACTTTGCAAGCAGCTCTAAGGCTTTGTTTCTATGAAGAAAAAAAAGAAAAGGAAAAATCTATTTCCACTGCCTTAACATGTCTTAAACATCCCTAAAAAATGCTGTTTTTTTTTCTGACTCATGAATTCCACTCCTAGAATTTCTCCTGAGTAAACTGTATAAGAACGTATCTATAACATCTCAGTGTGGTTTATTTATTTATTTATTTATTTTTATTATTATTTTTAAAAAAAAATTTTTAACGTTTTATTTATTTTTGAGACAGGGAGAGGCAGAGCATGAACAGGGGAGGGTCAGAGAGAGGGAGACACAGAATCTGAAACAGGCTCCAGGCTCTGAGCTGTCAGCACAGAGCCCGACGCGGGGCTCAAACTCACGGACCGTGAGATCATGACCTGAGCCAAAGTCGGACGCCCAACCAACCAAGCCACCCAGGCGCCCCTCAGTGTGGTTTATTTAAATAAATCATATAAACGATCTTAAGGCTGAGCAAAAATATTGGCTAAATAAATTTTTGTGCAGCTAGACAGTGGATATTATGAAGCTATTACAAATAGTATGCAGAAGTATGTTTAATGACAATAAAAAATTTTCACTATGCAAATTAGGCCCAAGGGCAAAGACCAGTTCCCTTCCAGAAACCTCGAGGCTCCGATGCAGATGTGCAGTTTCAAAGCTTGGGGTTGCCAGACACCAATTACTATCAAGATGGAGCTTCGGTTCAGCTGGGATATAAACGACATTATTGTACAGGGGATTGTCTAGTCCTCTCCCCGACAGAATCTGTGTCCCAGCTCCTTTTAGCCCAAATGTCTGATATGCTGGCTGCTCGCTTCTGCCCCGCTGTTCTCTTTTTTCAAGCTCCTCCTGAATTAACTTCACTCATGTGGCATAGTGAACAATGTGGAATATTGTCAGATTCACAAGAGGAGGCAGTGGAGAAGACTGCTATTTCCCAGTGCATAGGAGCTCACCTTTAAACTCCTCATGAGACCTGCCCCTTCTTCCACACCCATTTCCGTCCACACCTTGGCTTTGCACTGCCCCCGCCGAGCAATCTCTCCGGAGGCCTCTTCAGCAGAGCAATTCCCTGTTTGCATATCCTTTCCCGGTCTTTAATACCATCTTTAAATATGCCTGTGGCCAATATACTGAGGGTGAAGGTTTTTGTCTACCCTCAGCAGATAAAAGAAACTCCAGCTACCTGGGTCCACCCTTCTTAGGTAAAGAGAGGTTATAAATTACAAATATTTCTCTCCAGTGAGCCATCTATTAAATCGATGTTCTATTATTAATATATATTTTTCTTATGTAATAAATGCAAAACAAAAAGAGAATAAAGGTGGCCTTTTCGTGGCTCAGTCCAGAGCAGGCACTGGTGAAAGTCTAGTGTCCAGGGTAGGCAGGCCCGAGGTAGAACTGGCCAAAACAAGATAGGTCCCAGAATCAGAAGGACCAGAACAGTCACTGGGTGATGAGGCCAGGGACATGGGACAGGGATCGAGACAGGAACTCTGTTACTGGGATTGGATTAGAAATTGGGAGGTTCAAGTTTCAGCCAGGGTTCTTTTGGTTGTGATAGGAACAAAATTCACATGTAAGCAAAATAGAATGTGTTGGCTCATCTAATAGATGTAGCAAATGTGCCCTGATCCAAGGCTCACCGATGTCATGAAATTTGGTTCCTTCTACTCCATTTCTGTTTTCCTTCTTTGTTTCCACTGTATCTCCAGCAGATTCTCCCCATAAAGTGTCAATGAGGCCATCAGGTAATAATCAAGTGGAAAAGAAGTGATTTTTTGCCCCCCTAGCATTACCAGCAGTATTTCCAAGATTCACTTAAACAGGGCGGCTTGGGGTGTGTGCCCCCCCACGTGCAGGGGATGCACACGTGATCGGCAGATGCCTGGGACATGCATCTCACTCTAGCTGCAGGGACTAGAGGTTTGGAAGGACCGGATCCCTGCAGACGAGTAGCCTATGGCCGGGAGACTTGGAAATGTGAATTGGGGGGTTGTAATAAATATTCCCCAGTGGAGTCTGAGGAGCCACAACCGCTTGAGCCTTTCGTGTAACTGGTAACCAGTCGTGTAACGACTGCTAACTGGACGTCTAGTCTGCACAGAGCTCCTCCCTGGGGCAGGGCTGGCACTGTTTCAGGGTTTCTTCTTCTTCCCTGAGTTTTCTAGTGAGTATCAAGTGGCCCTGATTCTCCAGGAAAGGAACGTATGTAGACTGGTCCTAAAAATTATGAAGAAGAAACTGGCCTCAAAGCCAGAAACAGGGTATTAATGAAGTGAATTTTGTTACTGAACTGGACCTCTTTTATATAAAGGTTTTGGTCCCTAAGAATTATGCTTGGAGATATAAATCTTGCAAACTCCAGTAATATTCAGAGTGCTCATAAAGACTGGCTTTCTTTTTTTTTTTTATTTTTTTAATGTTTTTATTTATTTTTGAGACAGAGAGAGACAGAGCATGAGCAGGGGAGGGGCAGAGAGAGAGACACCGAATCCAAAGCAGGCTCCAGGCTCTGAGCTGTCAGCACAGAGCCTGACGCGGGGCTCGAACTCATGGACTGTGAGATCATGACCTGAGCTTAACCAACTGAGCCACCCAGGCTCCCCAAGACTGGCTTTCTTAAAGCTGTTGTTCTTCCTACCAACCCCTGTCTTAAATTTATTAATTAGATAACATTTTGATACAGGCAGGTGAGCAAGTGAGGACGATAGATATTTTAAAGATGCGTTTTAGTTCAAACTTTGTTTTCCAAGTATTTTCTTAGTTTAGATTTTTCCCAGAAACTTTTGTGCTATTTCTGTTCTGCTAGAAAACCTCCTTGTTCAAGGGATATGGTCATTTTATAAGGAAATGGGGCATGGTGGGGGAAACTGGCCCTTAAAATCGGATAGCGTGAGTCCAAACTTCAACTCCGCCTCGTACTAATGTGACTTTGAGAAGGTTGACACCTCTAAGCTTCGTCCTCCTCTTCTGTGAAGTGGCGATAATAATAACCTGCAGGGCGCCTACGAGGATTAAATGAGAAAATGCAAGGAAAAATGCTTATAACAGTCTCTGGCACATAGAAGATGCTCAGTAACTATTCTGTCTCAATCTCCTCTCTCCTAACTCCGACCGAAACGGGGATGATTTTCCCCTCACCATAAAAGAACACCACAGTCCTATGGTCCAACACAGACAGGGCACCCAATGAAAATATTGAGGATATTTTTCTTAAATCTGATTTTGTGTCTGCTTTGAAAGAATACCTAGAGAATTCAAAGCTGGTGCTGGTGTCTGTGTATGGTGATTTGAGTCTATGTTCCAAGTAGGGAAACAGCTACTGGCTAATGGACAACCAGGTGAACTAGGGGAAGTTAAAGCATCACCTCCTCTGAGAAGCTGCCCTTGATTTCCCAAGCCTGGTGGGCATGGCTGTGCCCTCCCACATGCTCCCCACCATGGTACTTCTAGAACACGGGCTGGCAGACCACAGCCCGTGAGCCAAATCCAGCCCACCACCTGTTGCATACAGCCTGCAAACGAAGAAGGATTTTTTACATCTTTAAATGAGTAAAACAAATCAAATGAAGAATAAGATTTTGTGACATGTGAAAATCAAATGTAAGTGAAGTTTCCGGGTCCGTAAATCGTGTTTCGTTTGAACACAGCCAGGCTCATTCATTTGTGAAGTGTCTGTCGCTGCTTCTGCATCACGAAGGCAGAGCTGGGAAACTGTGACAAAGACCACATGGTTAGTAAAGTTGACAAAACTTGTTATCTGGCCCTGTCCAGAAAAGGTTCTGCTCTAGAACATTCATGATTGAGTCATAGTGCACTTACGTCCTCCCTTAGGCAATGTAATCCTTGAGAATTAGGACTCACTCTCTTCATATCTCTCTGTGTGTGTGTGTGTGTGTGTGTGTGTGTAACGTTCATTTATTATTTATTTTGAGAGACAGAGAGTGTGGGCATGTGCACGAGAGTGGGGGAGGAGCAGAGAGAGAGGGAGACAGAGAATCCTAAGACAGAGAATCCGTGCAGTCAGCGCAGAGCCCAGTGTGGGGCTTGAATTCACAAACCATAAGATCATGGTCTGAGGCAAAATCAAGAGTCTGATGCTCAACCGACTGAGCCACCCAGGTGCCCCTATCTGGGTCTTTAATAATCACCCAGCACATTGCCTGGAAAATATTAGGTGTCCGTAAATTAGCGTTTTCCCCCTTTCGGGGTACTTCAAGTAAGGTATGTCCCCACTGTAATCCACAATAGGTCTATCCAGGGTTGCCTAGACTTCAGCCACTCCCTGCAGCCCCTGGACACTTCAAGGTCAGACAACTATAGTTACAGTCAAAATCTGGTGAACGTTTCAAGTGTCTGAAAATTAAAGAGAAGGGACCACTGGAAAGTCACTTTTCTCAGCATCCTGTTGCTTGAGATCATGTGGTATAAGGGGGCACTGACTTAAGACCTTAAGACTTGACCTAGTGGAGTTAAGTCCTGGACAAATGACTCCCAAGTTGTGTGACCTTGGGAAAAAACACCTCTCTGAGCATCGCTTCTTTCATGCACAGTGTAGAGATCATTCTCACCCCAGAAACCTCACTGGGTCTTTATTACCTTGGAGAATACCTGCACCGGTGAGGACAGGGGCCATGCGTGTCCATCTTGCTCCCACTGGGGATCTTGGCTTTAGCACAAAGCTTGGCAGGCCAGAAACTGGAGGTTCTTGGCTATGGCAGGACACTGGAATCACGCGGGCGACTTTAACCACTCACCAGCGCCGAACACCATCTAGACCACTGAAAGGAGGGTCTCTGGAACTCAGGGCTTGGACATCAGGTTTTTATTTAGCGTTTTGTAGGCTCCCTAGATGATTCTGATTTTCAGCGAAGGTTGAGAGCCACCACTGCACAGCGCTCAATAAACATTTGCCGACTGACTGAATGAAATGAAGCGGCTCCCACACACACTTCTCTCCTCTGTGCTCTTCAGATACTGACCGAAGACATCAGGATTGTCTGCGTCAAGGGCAAAATGTGCTGTTCGTCACCCAGATTGAATCGCCCTCTCCAGTTCATGGAGGTCTGATCGCTTGCCTTCTTCACCTTAGTTTTGCCTTGTATTTCACATTGGAAAATAAATCTCCAGATGCTCCTTCACTATCTAAATTGCTGTCTTGGGAAATAAGTATTCTCAGAAGCTTTGAGCGGGCTGATGAACGCAACCCTCCCCCCCCCCCCGGGGCTCTGGTTTACAGAAAGGGAAACTGAGGCTTGGCAAGAGGGGACAGCTACTCAGGGTCACAGAGCAAGTTCGCTGCAGGCTGGGGCCGGGTCACAGATCTCCTCATGCCCCTTACACATTTCCTTCAGGGCATCACATGTCTCTAGTGGCTAGGTCTGGAGCATTTTGGAGAACTCATGGCCCCTCTTTCATGGGGGTTGGCACCATTCCAAAGCTATGCCTTGCCAGACTCTATGAATTTTATCAGTCAAAGGAGAAGGAAGCATTATTGGTGGCAGACACATGTAGGTGTGGGGAGGGCCCGGCTTAGTGACACTTCAGGAGACCCAGCCCTGCACATCTCAGCCTCCTGGCATTTATTCCAGGAGAACCAAGTGATGACAGATGTCCTGGAGGGGCAGCGGGGCAGTGGGGAAGTGGGAGAGCTCTGTCCCATAACCACCTCCAGCTACCTCCCAAACATGACATGGTCATAAAGAGTTATTCACTTTGTTTACAGACCTACACTGCCCAATACAGTAGCCACTAGTGACCATTGAACTTAAAATAAAATTAAATTAAAATGTTATTGCCTTAGTTACACAAGCCACATCTCAGGTGTTCAGGGGCCACACATGGCTTGTGGCTACTGTACTGGACAGTACTTTATATAGAACATCTCTGAAGATTCTATTGGACAGTGCAGCTCAAGATACTTGGATAAGATACCTTGGTCTATAGAAGGAACACCCCAGTAGAGGAAGATTAAAAAAAAAAAAAAAAGCCAGCCCATGCCAATGCCCCTTCAGTTCTGGTTCCGGACTAGAGTTCTGAGGCTGGCCAGTGCAGACATTTAGGACTCCCTTCCTCCCAGCCATCCCCATGTGTGTTTTATCTTACCTGCTAGACCGCGGGCTCCTTGGAAGCGGTGTCTGTATCTGACTGACTAACGTTATATTACCACATAATCAACCTGACACTTGACAGGCCTCAGTGAACATATGACTAAGTAAAATTATGTTCTTAATCCATTCAGTATTATCAAAAAAAAAATAGCTATATTCAATACAGTGATAAAGATTTAGTTTGTTTTTTGGTCAAGAGGAACGAAAGTTAAAATGGCTCCTGTTTAAGTGAGAGTTAAAATGGCTCCTGGCCCACGTTAAGTGTTCCTCCTCCTGGGAAAGGAGGCTCTGACTCTTGGGGCCCCACGATGGACGATGGGGTAAGGAGCTTAGGGGGCTGAGCCCAGTGCCCCAGCAGGTTCACAGATATGGGCACGGCCTTGACTTGGGGATTAGCTCCACCTCTGGCACAAAGTCCTGGGATCGAGTCTGGACTCGTAATTCCAGGCCAGAGGCAATGTGGTGTGGTAGACAAGGAGGCCGAAAGCACAGGTCTGGGCTCCAATACTCAGTAGCCGCTTTGTGACTTAGCGTGTTCAGGACAGTCCAGGCTGGTAATCACGACCCGTGTCCTCCCCAATGCACGGACAGCACTGAAACAAGGTTCAAGGAGAAGAAGCCCTAGACAGAAGCTTCGTAGCTTAAATAATGGATGCCCGTGTGGGGATGGGGGTCCAGAGGGTTACCATTGGCATGTTTTGTCAGATCATCAGGACATACATGCTGGAAACCTTTTCTGAAAATGCCATTTTTGCCACTGGCCAACTATGTTTGCGTTTGCCGACCAGGCGCCCAGTTCAACCCCACCTCTACGGAAGTTGTGCAACAGCCACAAAACTCTCAGCAAGTCAGCAGTAACAAGAGAGTTTCAGGAAGAGGGTTTTATTTGTTTTACTTAAAAAAGATTGCTTCTCCTTTAGGATGTCGGTAGGAGATAATCGTTTCCATTTTCCTCTAGTATCATCACAAAAGCTAGGTAGATAAGGAGGAGAGAGAAAGAGGAAACATGAATGAACTCACACTAAGAGCACTTGCGTGACAGGCGTTGTGCATGCATTATCTTGCTTAATCCTAACAACTTTTGAGGTAGGTGTTTTTATACCCATTTTACAAGTGAAGAAACCAAGGCTCAAAGAGCTTAAATTCCTGCCCCAGGTGACAGAGCTAGCAAGTGATGCAAACCCAGGTCTTTCTGACCTAAAAGGCCCAACAGGTCCCACTGTCCATGTTGCCTCCCAGCTAATCAGAGAGTAATGGAGCCAGGCAGGTAGGGATTTGTGTTTTCCACCTGCAACCACAGGCTTCTCTACTATGCTATGGGTGGTCAAGGACTGCTTTATGCTCTATAACTCATCTTAAAGGCCTACTTTAAGTTATGATTCAAGCCGGTTCTCTACCGGGCATGCCATAATTTGTGTTTATGATGAGGCTGAAGATTCCCTGTTCCCTTTAGAAATGTCTAGGTAATTTTGGAAGGCTTTCTGGTCTGAGATAATCTCATTCAAATATTGTAATCCTATTTTGGATTACAAAAACTTTGCTGGTAATTCTATGTAGTTATGGCAACAAAGGAATGTTCATGTGCCCAAAGAGCCCAGCTAACCTTTCCATTATCTAGTTAACCTCAGACGACCTCTCTTTGGTGCTGTCCCTCAGTATTTGGAGACAGACAATACACAGACCCAGCAATATTTTCCTTTCCTTTTCAGGTTAAAATCCCTTCTACTGATGCTTCACAGTCTGAGAATTTCATTAATTCAATCATTTTCTCTCTTCCAGGAGTTTCTCAGGGAGCACATGGTCTATTGCTCTGTCCTCACTGAACCCACACCTTGGACAACAATGGGGTTCCATGTGCCCCAGTGCAGCTTGAAAACCCAGCTTTTAACGCTCAGTGGTGGGGCAGAGTGAGGTCAGGCACACATCTGGTAACTCAGTCATCGTGGGCAGCTCACCTTACCTCGATAATTCTAATACTCATCCATGAAATGAGAATAAAGGTCTCAGTTTTGCCCACTTCTCAGGGCGGTAAGATGATGATTTGAAGGGACACTAATTGTTATGGATCGAATTGTGTCCCCCACCAAGTTCATATGCTGAAGTCCTAGCCTCTAGACCTCAGAGACCTTACTTACAAACAGGGTTGTTGCAGGTGTAATTAGTTAAGATGGGGTCATACTGGAATACGGTGAGCTCCTAATCTAACACGACCGATGTGTTTATGAAAGGGGGAAATTTGAACACAGATGTGCACACAGGGAGAACATCATGCATCACGTAGGCAAGATAAGAGTGATGAGCCAAAGAACACCAAAGATCACCAGCCACCACTAGCCTCTTGAGAAGCCTGGAACAGACTCTTTTGTCACAGCCGTCAGAAGGAAGTACCCCTGTCAACACTTGACCCTTAAGCTTCTAATGTCTAAAACCATGAGATACATTTCTGTTGTTGAAGTCATGCAGTTTGCTGTGTGGTGTTACCGCACTGCTGGGAAGCGAAAAAACTGATGATGTTTGGGTTTGGTGACTGAGTAGTAAGAGCCAGGTGAAATACAGGAGACCTAATGCCCTCAACAAATACTGGCCTAAAGACCCTGGGCAACTTATCTAACTTGTCTGGACCTCAGTTTCTCTTGTGAAGTGGGAATTTCTTAGTGTTTATATTGTATTTTCTGCAGGGGTTGAGTGGGGTAAAATACTTGAAAACAGTTTGCAAACTGTAAAATTTTATACAACTATTAATTTGGGGAGAGGGAAGTGTTCCTCTTTGGTTTGGTGATGGTAAGAGGGAAGGGATATCTAGATATGGGATTAAGATATGTGTTCTGCATTTTTGGAAAACCAGATAAGTACTTGAGTGATTTTGTGAAGTAAACAAAATGTCTTCATCAGCCGGAGAGGTGACCCTTGATTCATTCTCCCTGATGTGATTTGGCACCTGGAGCCCAGGAGTTGAAACAGGGGAGGCCCTGCTGGGCCAGCCCGTGCGGGGTCCACTAGTCTGCTTCTGCTTCCGGCTCCTTCCCACCGGCCTCCCACCCCCCACAGCCTCTCTCACGCCAGAAGAAAACTCAAGATGCTCTTCTCTGGCTCTTTACTCAGCCCCCCTGCAGCACAGATGTGGGTCTCAGACGCTTCTGGAGTAAACTGACACCGAGTTTATTGAGCTTGTCTCTGTCTCTGAAAAAAATTGCCGCATTTTCTGAATTGCCTTCTCAGTCTCACGCTTCTTTGTTATGGATGATAATCCTGTCCTTCCAGAACCCATCAGTCATTTCGGGGAGGCATTTTAAACCTCATGAGCACCTATGCTGGCACATTCACGAGCACGTGTGTGTGCATGTGTTTGTCCTTCATGTCATTGTGTCCATCTGCCCCAGCAAAGGGTCAGCCTCATGATGTCGGGGCCCTGTGTCTCTCCCGTTCAAGCCAGCACCTGGCACATGGTGGGGACTGACTGAATGAACGAATAAATGAATGAGGGCTATGTGAGAGAGTCAGCATGGTCTCCTATTAAACACTGAAGGCTGATTACCTTAAAGCTGCATTTTAATTTTAACATCTGGCAATGACATTTCCCGGCTGTGTGAAAGGAAGGAAGGAGCCATTTAGAGAAGTAGCAGTCTTTGAATCTGTAGAATAGAAATCATGCTAACCTCCCTACTTAGCTGACAGAAATACTGGGAATTCCAAATTGGTAGAGACAGTGTGGTGGTTAGTTTTATGTGCCAGCTCGGGCAGGCTATCATACTCAGTTACGAATCAAACACTAACCTAGATGTTGCAGTCCATGGGGTAATTTCTCCACCTACAAACAGTTGATACTCAGTAGAGGAGATTACTTTTTGAAATGTGGGTGGGCTCACCAAATCCGTTGAAAGGTTGTTAGAAGCAAAAACCAAAGTTGCCTGGAAAAGAAGAAATTCTGTCTCAAGAGTGCAGCTTGAGTTTCCAGCCTGCTGGCCTGGCCAACAGATTTTGGACTCGTCGGCCCTCATGATCGCAGTAGCCAACTCCTTGAAATAAATCATATGTGTGATCATAAATACATATATATCAGTCAGTGTTTTCTAGAGCATATATATATGTGTGTGTAAATATATATATATATATATATATATATATATATATATTTTTTTTTTTTTTGTCTTTGAAAACCACGGAGTGATATAGATGAGATAGTCCATCAGTGTGGACGGTTATAAGATGAACGAGAGAGCAGGCAGGGAGGAAGGCTGAGCATCCCAGGAGCCCATCTCTCCATCTGTGTCAGTAATGAGCATGGCTGCAGCACTTGCGGCAAGAAGAGAGGTGTCCCAGCTGGTTTAATGCTGCCACCTCCCCAGGTCCTGGCCGGGGCGGGGCTGGCACACACACTCTCAGGGGGGCTGGCTGTGTAGGCAGCGGGTTTGAACAAACAGGGCCCCAGGTGTGGAGGAGAGGGCATGGGGGCAGCCCCAACTGGCAGCTTCTGGCACCCCCCCCTCGGAGAGAAGCCTGGGAGCTGTCTGTGTGGGCGTTCTCCTGACTGACACTATCCTAATTAGTACGGTCCCCTCCGGCACTGGGGCTTCTTTCATTAATGCCTTCATTTAAAAGGTCTCCCCTAATCAGTCAGCTGTGGAATGTGCTTTCAGAAAGAAGGTTCTTTGGACTCTCAGACAGGCTCACCCGGGAGAAAGGGGGAAGCCTCGGGTGACACATGCAGGGTCAGTGGGTCGTCTTGAAATCTTCTTGTAGATACTGCTTGTCCTGAACCAGTCCCTCCCACTCCCCCTGCACCCTTCCTCCAACCCCAGAGGCATTTTAAGTGACAAAACCTAAAGGCTCTGTGGCATTTTGGACTCCCATTGTATTCTCAAACAGAAACAAAATTTGCAAAAGTTTCTAGCCAACTCAGTAATGATCTCATCTGGGACAGGAATGGTTTCTGGTGCTCCTACACCATAATAATAAGAGCCATGTTAATTACCCCACCATGTTTGTGTATCAGCTTGTCATTTAAAGTGTGCATTCACATCCATTGTTGGCCCAGCACCTTCTCTGTGCCAGTCACTGGGTTTGGCACCAGGGAGTCTAACATGGCTAAAATATGATTCAAATTTCAAATAAATGTCCCAAATAAAATTTGAAAGCAGGATTGTCAACAATGGACATTTAAAACACTGGGGCGCCAGGGTGGCTCAGTCGGTTGAGTGTCCGGCTTCGGCTCAGGTCACGATCTCACGGTTTGTGAGTTCGAGCCCCGCGTCGGGCTCTGTGCTGACAGCTCGGAGCCTGGAGACTGTTTCCGATTCTGTGTCTCCCTCTCTCTCTGCTCCTCCCCTGCTCGTGCCCTCTCTCTGTTTCTCTCTCTCAAAAATAAATAAACATTAAAAAAAATTTTTTTTAAACATTATGTGGGAAGGGACCCTGTGGGAAGATCTAGAAGGGGGTAGCCAACTGCCTGGCTATTTACAAAGGTTCTTTAGAGAACGTGCGATTAGGCTAGGTCCTGTGGGAGAGAAAATCGTGTGCCTTTTTGTGATGGAGGCTGGACACATGGAAAGCTGTAGTAGAGAGAGCCCTGGACTAGAGGCTGGAGGCCTGGCGTTTGATCTCGCTAGCCTGAAATCTCAGCACTTGACCTTGGCAAGTTATTTCCCCTTCTGAACCTCAGGTTCCTCACTTGTCAAGTTAGCTCAGGTCTCTTTTTTTGATATTGAAAGCTTCTTTCCCGATATAGGCAGACACCTACCAAAGATGTGAAATTGGCAGAAGCAGAGCTATTCTTATCAAAGCGGGGGGATGGAACAGGATTATAGCAGCTCTGCGCCCCACTTTCCCCACAAAGGCACCCCAGAAACATCTTTCTTTTACTCTTGTGCTCCAAGTAGCACAGTATGAAAACCATAGGACCGAGTGGCCTCAGAAGTTCTCCGCTGTGACAGCCAATGTTTCCATGAAATTCACTAAGTAATCTGATTTTTTGTAATGGTAACAGCTACCTAACATTTATTGAATGCTGTTTGCCAGGCTTTATGCCAAGCGCTTCTTACAACAGCCCCATGAGATAGGTACTGTTGTCCTCACTCTTTTAGAGATGAAAAAATAATGAAACATAAGAAGGTAGTAACTCACCCAGGGCCATGCAATGATTAAGTGGCATAGGCAAAGATTTAAACCCAGACAGCTCGGCTCCAAAGCCCACGATAATAACCATTATGCCATCCTGCTTTCTAACGGCCACACAAATGCGTTCCTTGACATTTGCTTAAATAGCTCAGGCTGCAGCTTAAGCTCATTTAGTCTTAAGCCCATAACAGAAATATCCAATTGAGGAATTAAATGTCATCTTGTAACCTAATTGTTGTCCTATAGAACGAAGTTATCATAGTTTTCCTGAATCTATCCGGGCGATATTTTTCTGCTTTACTGAATTTTCTTTCTTCCTGGTCCCTGCGTATGGGAAAGGCCATAGGAACAATAGCCGACCCCCATCTTTATGATACTCTCCATTGGGCCACCATTAACAAATTTCTCAGTTTCCCCAGGTCTAAGCAACAGCCACAGTAAAGTTTGCAGTGTCCTGGGATCCCACAGGGCTGGGCAGGGATGCTGCTTTCTGGAGAATTAGAGAAGTTCTAGGAAAGGGACATGGGTAAGCCCACTGTAAAGTCCCATTGTCGGGCCTCAGCTGAGACCCCACCTCTCGTCACCAGTCTTGTACTCCTGTTCCTTCAGGGTCTGTCCTGTTTCCCTCAGTCTCCCCAGGACACTGCTTGTCTCTCAACCTGAGGAGTGGACCCTCTCTGCTCTGAGGCTCCTCACCTTCCTGCGCCTCCTCAGGCATCTCTCAGAGCTCTTCCCCATTCTTTCCTCCTCTTTCTTTTCCTTGACTTCCAACTTGTGATGGAGAAGTGCCCATCTCCCTTCCCATGTAGTCCTGCCCACACTCTCCAGCTCTCTCCAAGCACTTGGCTTCACCCCCTCAGATGCCAAGTCTCTTCCCACTCTGCCCCCTCAACCAACAAAAATGACAGGTCTCGCTCATTTCAGACAGACCTTCCCCTTGACCCAGCCACTGGGTCGAGGCAGGGTGATGCTGTTGTTTTCACATGTGTTTTCAGAATCCTAATGTGTGCAGCAAATACAAGGCAGAATGGTCAGGTAGGTGAATGTGTATGAGCATATATGTACGTGTGTATATGCGTGTGTGCAAGGGCCAGTGTGTACCTCGACCTGACTAAAACGAGCAGTTCTTTTCCCTGAAAACATCTCCCTCTCCTCAGGATTGGGTTTTCAGCAGGTGTAGTTTGTAATACGATTGTGACCCTATGGACAGTTGATTGGTACAGAGACAGACACTTAACCCCAGAAGAGCCCATTAGAACCTTCCCCCTGAGTCTTAGATTCCAGTTTCAGCTTGACTTGATCCTTGGGATAGGCAGCCTCCAAGATGGGCTATCCCATAGCAAGATGATCCCATCTCTTGGTATTCATGTCTTTCTGTGACCCCCAACCTTCACTGTGAACTGAATTAGGGAGGGGCTTCTAATAGGTAGAATGTGGCTGAAGTTATAAGAGGGAACTTCCTAGATTAGGTTGCAAAAAGAATGTGGTTTCCACTATGGGAGCTCTCTCTGGGTCTCATTCTCTCTCTCTCTTTCTCTCTCTCTCCTTTGTTCTCTCTGATCATTCATGCTGAAGGAAGAAGTTACTATGTTGTGAGCAGCCTCATAAAGAGGTGTATGCCTTAGCAAGGAACTGAAGTTCTCAGTCCAACAGCCCATCAGGAACTGAAGCCTGCTAACAATTATATGAATGAGTCTGGAATTGGATCTTCCAAAGCCTACCAACAGCCATGTGAGTGAACATGGAAACAGATTCTGAGCTCCCTGCCCAACCAGTTGTATCTTCAAATGATACCTTGTACTTAGCCAACATCTTAGTGGCAGTCTCATTAGAGACTTTGAACCAGTGACACCCAGCTAAGCTATGCCAGGATGCCTGGCACATAGGAGCTATGAACGAAGAAGAAGAAGAAGAAGAAGAAGAAGAAGAAGAAGAAGGGGAAGGGGAAGGAGAAGGGGAAGGAGAAGGAGAAGTTACAAAGTTATTGAGTCACAAAGTGTTGAGATAATTTGTTCTGTCACAGTAAATAACTAACACAACCCTTGACTAGAAACGTGTAAGCTATAGAGCTCTAGGTAACCACGTTACTACGTGGTCTGGGAAGCAGACACAACCAGTCCTCAGTGAGAAAGAAGGTGAAGTGGATGTGAAAAGATTCCTTGGGGCGTTCAATGCCTTGGTTCTGGCTTATTTGTGTGACCTAGTTTATCTTTGCCTTTGAAAATTCTGCTGCTCATTATAAAAATCACCCTTTGTCTGCCTTTTGCATTTGTGACCACATGAGAGGGCTCTGATGGACACAGCCTATTTCCTCTGCTTCCAATGCTCAGTTCCCGTTCCCCTCTCCAAGCCCTCCTGCAGGGTGAATCCAGGAACTCTCTCTGGAGCCTTCCCTGACCAGACCTTCCTCTCCTCTCCAGATAGTCAGGCATGCTTCTCTGTATGCTTCCTTAGTCCTCTGAGCATGTTTGAAGCATTTATCACAATTCCGAGACTATGTGTATATCTGCCTGGGTTCCCAATCTTATAATTGGGACAAGACAGAGTGAGACTGTTTCATTCGCCTCTCATAAAGTTCATCTCTCATGTAAGGTGTTCTCTAACACCTTATAAATGAGTTTTTAAGCCAATAAAACAGAGCAGTATTCATGCCAAGACAGCTTTACTCCTATAAAGTGGATTTGCTACTGATGAGTTCCCAAGGCTAGTCAGAGATTTAGGGAGGAATTCAAGCAGATACACAAAAAGCTTGTCCATGTTATAACTTGATATATTTTGAAAATCCGGTACTGAAGAAGTGCACGTGTGCATGTAAATTCCAATAGAGAAAAGAACTAAATTTTTGGAAGGTTTTATGAAAGTATCATTCAAGCTAGGCCTTGACTCATAAAGATTTTGACAAGTAAAATCTTGTTTTAGGGGACAGATAAGGTCCTCCAGCAGACAGCACAGCTTAAGCAAAGGCATTGACACATAAAAGTGCCTGGAGTATTAGAGGAATAGCAGATCGTGCATGGCCTGAAGAGTTTGTGGAACACGTAACATGAAAGAAGGCTAGAAAGCTAGACTGAGGCCAGGCAGCGGAGGTCTCAAACACCTTTCTCTGTGTTTACTCTGTGTTCTCATGTGAAGTGGAGCTTTATGGAACACAGGGACTAAGGGGTGGCATCCAGAGAGCTGGGTTTTAGAAAAAGAACTCTGTAGGATAGATTAGATAGAGCCCTGGAAGCAGATAGAGGTAGAGAGGCCCATTCAATGGTAGGTCTGGCAGTGTCAGCAGGAATGGAGGTAAGAGGAAGACTGAAGTGATTTGAGAAGCAAATATCCTGTGTCATTGGAAATTGATTGGAAGCTACATCCTGGTCTTCCCTAAATTTGGAGGGCTTAGACTCTAGGGTGATGATTCTACCCAAGAGGGTCGCCTGTTGGAGGGCAATTCCTAGCTGGTATGGAGCACAAGCCAAAGAGGATACTATCCTTGGTCCCAGAAGTCCATTCATAGGGAGTGGTCAAATGAATCATGAAGCATGAACCCAGTAGAATGTTATATAGGCACTACACAGTGTGAAGGCCACAGGCTATGGAAGAATGGAGTGGGAGATTCATGAGACAGAGAGATCAGAAGTGGATAACTTTGAAAGATTGAAGCAGGCAAGAAGTTGGAGAAACAAAGGGAGAAGGTGATGTGGATTAAAGATGGACCCACATGGGTAAGTGTGTCACAAATCTTCCGGAGACAGCACTTATAACCATTGGGAGGCACATGAGGGGAGGTGCTTTGGCCATCTTATAGTGCAAGGCTCGCACACTAAAAGCTGAAGAAGGAATCAGTGGGAAAAATGTCCCAGGTGTGTGTCTGCTTTGATAATAGAAGGATTGTGGAGATATGGGATTCAGAGATGAGCAGTTCCCATTCAGTCCTGTCCAGAGATCTGCCTACCTTGAGCTTTACACTCCAGTCATAATGAACTGCTTGTATTTTTCCAAGTACACCAGACATTATGCCTCTATGCCTTTGCATATGTGGAAGTCATTCAGACTGTTTTTCCCCATGTTAATGTGAAAAAAAAAACCCTCCAATTTACGCTTCAAAACCAACAGTAAGAAGGAAGAGAGAAGGAAGGAAGGAGGGAAGGAGGGAAGAAGGGAAGGAAGGAAGAAGGGAAGGAAGGGAGGAAGGAAGAAAAGAGGGAGGAGGAAGGAAGAAAGGAAGGAAGGAAGGAAGAAAGGAAGGAAGGAAGAAAGGAAGGAAGGAAGGAAGGAAGGAAGGAAGGAAGGAAGGAGGGAGGGAAGGAAAGAGGCAAGGAAGGAAGAAAAGAGGGAGGGGGAAGGAAGGGAGGCAGGAAGGAAGGAAAGGAGGGAGGGAGAAAGGAACAAAGGAAGGAAGGAAGGAAGGAAGGAAGGAAGGAAGGAAGGACATAAAAGCATCCCCTGCTATTCTAGTATAAAATCTAGTCTCACTTCTACATCCTTATAAGGGAGATTTTTCCTAAAAAAACAATGGGAAGACATAATGTAGCATCACCATTGTATTGTGATAATACAACCTTGTAAGTATCATTTAATGTATTTATGAACTGGACGGAGCCTCTCACATCTCTCTCTCTCACACACACACACACACACGCACACACACACACACTGTAAATATTTTTTTCTGTATGAATTTAGAGACAGAAACAGTAAGAAGCAATGGGCTGGGAATGATTTTTAAGCACATGGCATAGGCAAGTGAGATAGGGGAGCAAGATAGCAGAGCCAGACTTGCAGATTGGTAATCGCTGATGTAATCTTTAGAAGTGTATATCTTACAGAGAAAGAGTGGTAAGTAGAAAGGAAAAATCAAGCTAGTTAAAACAGTGTACACAGGGAATTGTTCGGTTGGTTGCTTTGGCTTTTACTCACAGCACGGATTCAGATATGAGCTCACAAGGTCAGGAAGAAAATCAATCAGTAAAAGGCAAATGCCACGAGTCAATAATCTATAAGAGAAGAAGTTTGAGGCACTGAAAACCATTTGAAAAATATTTAATATTACACATAATTTAGAAACTCCAAATGAAACCATAGCGCATCAATTTTAGTGTTTATGTCGATAAAGATTTTCTTTTCTTTTTTTTTTTTAATTTTTTTTTTTTAACATTTATTTATTTTTGAGACAGAGAGAGACAGAGCATGAACAGGGGAGGGGCAGAGAGAGAGGGAGACACAGAATCTGAAACAGGCTCCAGGCTCTGAGCTGTCAGCACAGAGCCTGACGCGGGGCTCGAACTCACGGACCGTGAGATCATGACCTGAGCCAAAGTCGGACGCCCAACCAACCAAGCCACCCAGGCGCCCCGATAAAGATTTTCAAAACTGGTAATACTCAGTCTCATACAGTCCCGGTGATGATTTAATAAAATCCTTTCTGGAGGGCAGTTTGAGAGTCCACATCAAGTGGTTACAGGCTAACTGTAGCCTCTGATCCAATAACACTATTGCTTAAGAATTCATAATGGGAATATAAATAGAGGTGTGGATAATAATTTATGTGCAGTGATGTTTATCACAGCACTGCTGATGAGCCAAACTTGGAAACAACACAAGTGCAACACAAATAAGAAGATGATTAAATACATAAAGGATTGAAAATAAAAGTTTGTCTTTACAGATTATGGTAATTAGGTAGCCTTGAATGATTGGAGAATTGTTTGAGCCACAGTAATGAAAAGAGTGGGTTCACAGCATTTGTCTCTTGGGATTTTTAAAATGTCATTTCACTGCACTGTGCCCTCCATCGTTTCCGATGAGAGAATTGTTGTCGTTCAAATCATTAGTTCTCTATTTATAGCATGTTGCTTTTTCCTCTGGGTGCTTGCAGAAACTTTACTGTGATGTATCTGGGCATGCGATTTCTTTGAGTTTATCCTTTTGGGCTTCAAAATGCTTCTTGAATCTCTTTGAGTCTATATATTTTTTGTTGATATTATAAAAGTTTTAATCACTATTTCTTCAAAAATTTGGTCTGCGTCACTCTTTTTTTCTCCTTTTGGGACTCTGACAAGATGATTAGTAAATCTTTTGGCATTGTCCCAGAGGTCCCAGAGGTGGTTTGTTATTTTTCAGTCTTTTTCCCTCTGTTGTTCAAATTGGACAATTTCTATTGATCGATCTTAAAGTTCAATGACCTTTTTTCTCTGTCATCTCTATTCTGCTATCGAATACATTCAGCGTATTTTCTATTTTGGTTGTTGTATTTTTTAGCCCTAAAATTTCCATTGGGTTCTTCTTAATAATCTTTTATTTCTCTGCTTCAGTTTTTTTTTTCTTTCCTTTTATTTCAAGAGTGATGGCCCTCACTTCTTGGGGCATTGTTAAAATTTCTTCTTTTATTATTATTTTTATTTGACAGGGAGAGAGAATGTACAAGGTGGGGAGAAGGGCAGAGGGAGAGAGAGAATCTTAAGCAGGCTCCATGCTCAGCATGGAGTTGGACACGGGCTTTGTCCCATGACCCTTGGATCATGACCTAAGGCAAAATCAAGAGTCAGCCACTCAGCTGACTGAGCCACCCAGGGACCCCTTAAAATAACTTCTTTAATGTCTGATAATTCCAACACTGGTGTCTCTCAAGTTAGCATCTGTTGAATGTTTTTTTCCTTACAAGTCGTTGAAATTTTCTGGGTCCTTCGTATGTTAAGTAATTTTGGATTGGGTCCTGGACATGTAGAGTATCATGTTGTGAGACATGTGGTCTTAAGTCCTGTGAGAACTATTGAATGCTGATTATTTTTTGTAAGCAGCCAATTGATTGAGTCCGGTTTTGTGTCGGCTGACATTCTGGGGTCTGTGGTTCAAATATCAGTTAATTCCCTTGTCAAAGCCATTGCAGTGCTGCTTGCGTTTGTCCTGTGTGCCGCCCAGTGACCAGTATGGGGTCTGAGCAGTGCTCTGTTTTGGAGATCAGTTCTCAACGTCTGTTTAAGTTCAGATGTAAGGTAAGGGTCAGCCTCGGAGTTGATACACGTCTTCCGAAGATTATTTTCCCCCGGCTTCCCCTTGCTGTACAATCTCCCGGGAGCTTTCCAGCTCTGAGAATCCCCGCCTCTTGTCTTCTGGCTGGCAAGCTTTGAATTACCTACCCTGCCGTGGGGTTTTTGCTGTGTACTCCCAGGTCAAGGGGTGAGAGGATCGAGAGGGGAAAGAAAAGCAAGGAGGATCCCTCCCGTGCTCTTGGCTAGGAGTTTTAGGCATCTGCTCTATTGGCACTGTCATCACTTCTGCTATTGGCACCGCTATTGCTGCCCCTGTGGCCACCATGGGCTTGCTTCAGGGCTTGGGAAAGAGAGGAAGAAAAACAAAACAAGCACCACCACCACCACCAAAGAGAATTTACACACTCCCTCTGTCCTTTAGGGTTCCAGTTTCCTGCTCCGTGGACCAGAAAGAGCGGGTTTCACTAACAGCTCTTTCCGTTTGCACCTGGCATGCATGTCTGGGTTTAGAGCTACCAAGGCCATTGTCATCTCAGCGCTGCTTCCCGTTCCCCACACTGCCTGCTGGTATTAACCTTTCAGAGTCCTCAGGTAGACGCTGCACGCGTATTCTCTACTATTGTTAGTTATGTTCAGCGGGAAACACTGGGAGATGTACCCCGACTTCATCTTACACAAAACTGGAACTCGTTTCTTCAAGATTACACTCATGTATCTACTGGCTGCTATTTATTTAAACATACTGTGTGCTAAATTCTGAATTTACGTGGCTGCGTATTTACCTGTTTATCCCTAGCAGCCTAGCACCAAGTTTGGCACATAACATGTGCTTTTAAAAGTTCATACTCTAAGAGACTCTTTTTTTTTTTTTTTTTAATTTTTTACATCTTTTTTATGTGCATTCATTTTTGAGAGACAGAGACTTGATGGGTACTGAGGAGGGCACCTTTTGGGATGAGCACTGGGTGTTGTATGGAAACCAATTTGACAGTAAATTTCATATATTAAAAAAAATAATAAATAAATAAACATTAAATGCTAAAAAAAAAAAAAAGAGAGAGAGAGAGACAGAGACAGACACAAGTGGGGGAGGGAGGGGCAGAGAGAGAGGGAGACAGAGAATCTGAAGCAGGCTCCGGGTTCTGAGCTGGCTGTTAGCACAGAGAGGTACGTGGGGCTCGAACCCATGAGTCATGAGATCATGACCCGAGTCGAAGTCCGACGCTCAACCGCCTGAGCCATCCAGGTGCCCCCGTAAGAGAGTCTTAAATACAGAGAACAAACTGAGGGTTGCTGGAGGGGAGGGGGGTAGGGGAATGGGTTAAATGGGTAATGGGCATTAAGGAGGGCACTTTTTGGGATGAGCTTTGGATGTCATATGTAAGAGAGAAATCACTGAATTCTACTCTGGAAACCATGACAACACTGTATGTTAACTAACTTGAATTTAAATTAAAAAAAGGAAAGACATATGAATGGCCAATACACACCTGAAAAAAAAGATGTTCACTTGAATTTCTCTCCAACTTTCCTGCTCTTGTCCTTAATGGCTACAGGTTTTCAGTTACTCTTTTTTCTTTTTTCAAAGTTTATTTATCTTGAGAGAGGCAGAGTGAGGGAGGGAGGGGCAGAGGGAGAGGGGGAGAGAGAGAATCACAAGCTGGCCCTGCACTGTCAGCACAGAGCCTGGTGCGGGGCTCGATCCCACAAACCATGAGATCATGAGCTGAGCTGAAGTCAAGAGTCAGACGCTTCCTCGACTGAGTCACCCAGGAGCCCCAGGTTTTCAGTTATTCCTAGTACCCTATTTGTAGGAAGTTGTTTGTTCTATCATACCGCTCTGGCTAAAGCAAATTGTGACCAGATGCCCAAATGCACCCCCTCAGGCACCGTACTTTGTGCCTGGAAATAATTTAAACAGAGGATACAACTCCTCCACTCAGTGTCCTCTAGACTTGTAGGATGGCAAAAGTAATATCCATTTACCAATATTACTGGTCTCCTCCATGTAGCAGCTTTCTCTGATGGGTAACAAAATATGGCCTTTGATCCAAAGTAGCCCAAACACTTACATAGATGGAATTTTTAAAAAGCATTCCTGCATCCCCAAACATCAAAATAAATAACTATAAATGTGAGTCATGTGTTAAGTCATCCATTAGTGGAAGTTAGAATGAAGCCAAACTAATAAAATCAAAATAATACAGTCATTAAAAGAAGCAGTGAAAAGTAGCATGTGAACGAAGAATTTTGCAAGGAGGGGACTGGTGGAAAGACGCCCACTCCTGGAGATTTTTCCTCTTCTTGTAGAAGACATTAAGGAGAACTTAGTAGAAGAATAATGATAAAGTTATTCTCTTTGTTTTTCTTTTCCCTAGAACCCCCTCCTCCAAGCAAAGAAAATAAACAGATAAATGATACCCAACTAATGACCACCCTGTAGGCTGTTTGCAATGAGTTCGGGGAAATGTTGTAAAATAAATATTAAAACCTTTGTAGCTGTTTGCAAGTCTGGTGGCCAATCCTCAGGAAACTAATTATTTAAATGCTTAGGTAGCAGGATGTGGGGTTTTAGGGATTTTCCCCCTCTTTTGTGCTTCTGGCTATGATTTGTGATGTGGAAACAAGAAGCCTTTTTATTTAAGTTATTATTTTTTTTTTTTTTACCATTCTGCCTTCCCAGCAAGACACTGAATGAACCTAATGCAAGACCTAAGGATGCCTCATTACGAGGAGTATTAAAGAGCCTTGCAGAATTGTTAGAACAGCTAATGGAGATCATACTGGAAGGAGAGTAATTATTTCTCCCTGAAAACAAAACAAAACAAAGCCCTAGGATTTTTTTCTTGGCATTTTTTGAGTCAGAAAGGTCCGTAGAGATACAGTTAGGCTGTTTCTACCTGTTTTTGGACCCTCACAAGACTGTGGAGGCAATAATGGGATTCTCAGGCTTTTGTCCTCTTTGGTATCTGCTTTAATAATTCTTTCAATTACAAAAACAATATAAGATAACTATCCTAACGAGACAATGCAAAATATATGAAGAAAAGGCTTAAAATATTTTTCAACCCGTTCTCACCATCATCTCAAACTATTTTCTATATTTTAAATAACCTCAAAGAAGTTATGCATTTACTTATAATGAGGAGGCAAAAGCTGTCTGAAATACCAAATTTCTTTGCTTTTGACTGGAGTTACATCAAATTCACACAGTTCTATTGTCTAGGCAGATGGGGATCCCACGTTCTGATCGGCAGTTCTGCATGCTATTGATGGAAAGCCTAATTTTTACTTAATTGATAGTTTGGTAACAAAGTATGAGCCCCTGTGAGACCAGTAAAAGGTGTCTTTGCAGGCAAAAAGATCCAGAATGTACCATCACTTGCTGTCTGGTCCAGTTACTATGGCAATGTCTAAACCATTTACTTTCAGCCTCCTGACATGGGTTCTGACTCACACACATCAGCTTCTCCTTCAGAAGGTGGCCCAGTCTGGGAACACAGCTGACAGAGGTAACGGGTTATTGATTTTCATATTGCCATTGAGTAATGATCATATTTGCCTGTATCCTCATTCTTGGGGCAACTGTGACAAAGTAAATTTCTGGATTTAATGGGCTCCCATAGTTATTATCAAGGTGACATTTATGCTTCTGGAGACTGTCAATTCCCGAGTAATGAAATTAAGAACCATCGACCATTAACCTGGGAGTAGTCTCAACAGTCGTCATTTGGATTCTTCCACCTCTGGGCTCCCAGCTCAAGGCCAGCTGAGTTGAGAAATGGGAAGATCCTGCATCATTGTCTTACTTGCTGCACCTGCTGCTCCATAGTTAAAAAGAAGAATACTAACATCTTTCTTGTAGGATTGGCTCCTTATCAAGTGAAAAAAAGGCACATGGGTTTGGTAAATATCTTTTTTACCCCTGAGGGTCAGAATCCCTCACCATGCCTGTAGCTTCCTGTATATCTTAGACCTTCTGTGATTTGAAATTAGCAGAAGAGAAAATTCTGCATTCGTTTCTTTTCAGAGGGAGGCACCTGGATCCAGGTGGAAACTAGAATTCGCCCACGAAATAGTCATAGGTATATGACACAATACAAAGTTTTGTGAGCAAAACTTTGGGGAAACGTTGAGATAAGCCAAGTGCCATGACTCCCTTTATTTTAGGAATTCGAAGAGTCTTTTTTGCAAATGGCTTTGTATCACCAAAAGGGGTAATATTGAATGAAGTTCTTTCCACCAAAGTTATTTGACTCCAGAAATATTTTTACATCCAGAATATCTTGTTGGACTGGAAATGCTAGAAAAAGCCTTTGGAAAGGATGGTTATATGAAACCCACTTAGCTTGATCTGTGCTTGTTCACCTTGGATGTGGTTGTCCTGTACAAGCTGGGCCTTGCCTTCATCTGCACTGATGAGTATTACACACAACACTACGTGGATCCTATATGCTGTATGAATCTGAGTAGCAACTTTCCCACAGGTGACCATCTGGCCTCTGCTTGAATACCTCCAGTAAGGAGGCTCCCTGCCTTCCAAGGAAGCCTCTTCCATTTTGCACATCTCTCGTGATTAGAAGGGCCTTCTTTATCTTAAATGCTCACCTCTCTGCTAGTGACTTTTGTCTATTCATCACGGTTCTGCTTTCTGAGGCCATTTAGGACATATCTAAGATACTCAATGCATTGTCAAACTTCTAAAACTTCATATTTCCCCTTCCTTTTCTTTTTTTCTGCCTCAGCATACCTGCAAACAGGCTATGAGCACCCTACCCAGGTGACCAGGTGTACCAGTGTAATAAGGTTGGCCCTTTACACAAAGTCCCCTACACAGCCCTCTCCAGCTGTGATCTAATAACATTCAAACTCACCACGGAAGCCCCTTTGCACCTTTTCTGAGTACACCACCTAGACCCCAATAAAGGCACTAGCCCACTGGACCTCGCCGTCTCTTGGCTCCCTATCTGCTTGGTTGAGCTGGCTCCCTTAGCCCTCCTCTTGTGTGGCCCCTCGTGGTTCATGGTGACCCTAACTCTCCAGGACCTGTGAGTTTAACAAACTTTGTTTTCTTGTGTCTGTCTCGTGTCTCTTGTGGCTGCACCTGATTGACCCTCACAGAATGCAGAACATTCAGCCAGTTTAAGTTTAAAGTTTGTTATTATAGAATACAGCTAAGCTTACTGTCCCATACAAGGGTTGGCTCCTTTCTCTCTACCCCCACTCCATTGACGCTGGGTTCTAAGCTGTTAATGCTCAGGATGTTTAAGCCATCTCTCCAAGGAGTAGACTCAATTGCGTTCTTTTCTTACTTAAAGAACTTCTTGTATGAGGCATGTTTCCTAGTGCTAAAAATAAAGAAAACTATTAGACATGGTCTTGCCCTCACAAAAGCTGACAGTCTAGCAGGTAGACAGGCCTGCAAAGAGATAATAATAATAATAATAAGATGTGACATAATGATACTTGAGGTGCTATGGGAACACAGAGGAGGAAGCCACTATGTGTGCTTGGAATATCAAAGAAGGGGAAGATTCGTAGATGGGAAGATATTTGATCTGTTTCTGGAAAGATAAGAAAGAGTTTCCCAGGTTGGTAAGGTGTGGAATGGGTAATTTAGAAAAAGATAACATCATGTAAAAGTATATGAGCTGTATTTGGAGAGCCAAGCATTTGGTATGTCCAGAATGTAGGTTCCTTTGGGGCACGATGATAAAAGACGTAGGGCGAAAGATAAATAAGATAGCCTTTGACCTCCATGACTTCCTGAGAGAAATGACAGAAAAATAATTGTTGGAAGGAGTCATCAAGTACATGGGGGAGGGATTAATTTTGGAAATAAGGGGCGAGGTTTTGAGGAGAGTAGAAAAAGTGTGAAGAAAAAGCTATGAAGGGTGAAAGAAGCCAATCTGAAAAGGCTACAAACTGTATTATTGCAATTATATGATATGGAAAAGACAAAACTATGGAGACGGTAAAGACATGAGTGGTTGCCATGGTTGGGGATGAATAGGCAGAACACGGAGGATTTTTAGGGCAGTGAAAACACATTATATGATGCTATAATGAAGGATACATGACATACATTTGTGCAAACCCATAGTAGGTACAGCACCAAGAGTAAACCCTGATGTAAACACTATGGGCCTCTAGTGATTATGATGTGTCAATGTAGGTTCATCAGTTATAGCAAATGTACCACTCTGGTGGGGGATGTTGACAATGGGGGAGGCTGGGTATGTGTGGGGGAAGGAGGCATAAAAAGATCTCTAAGCTTTCCTCTCAATTTTGTCATGAACCTAGAACTGCTCTAAAGTAAATAAGCCCTGGAGGCCTAGGTGGCTCAGTTGCTTAAGCGTTCAACTTTTGATTTCGGCTCAGGTCATAATCTCTCAGTTCATGAGATCGAGCCCCATGTTGAGTTCTGTGCTGACAGTGCAGAGCCTGCTTGGGATTCTCTCTTCTCTCTCTGCCCCTCTCCCACTCAAAATAAATAAATAAACTTAAAAAAGTAAGATAAGCAAGTCTTAATAAACATTAAAAAAAACCCAAAAAACTATGGGGCGCCTGGGTGGCTCAGTCGGTTGAGCGTCCGATTTCAGCTCGGGTCACGCTCTCATAGTTCAAGCCCCGCATCGGGCTCTGTGCTGACAGCTCAGAGCCTAGAGCCTGCTTTCAATTCTGTGTCTCCCCCTCTCCCTGTCCCTCTCCCCGTCACGCTCTGTCTCTTTCTCTCAAAAATAAACGTTAAAAAAATTTTTTTTAAATAAATAAAAAAATTAAAAAAAACTATGAAGATTTAAACAAAACATATGAGATGATGAAAAGGTTTGCTCAGTAGTAATGAGGAAACAGCATCAATTTGTACTGGAGCCAAAGACTAGATTTCTGTGACTCTCTCTAGTAGTGGTATCAGTTTAGATTCAAAAGTAGAGAGGGCATGCAGGAAGTGCTTTGAGGTTAAGACAGAAACCATGAGAGGCCAAAGTCAAAGTAAGACAATGGGTGCAAAAATATATCATCTGCAAAGTATTTCATGTGTCCAAAGAGCATCGAAAATCAGTACTGCTATGACGCTACGACTTGTACTCGTAAAGTAAAACATCAGAAAAATTCTAGGGCATGACAATAACATCATTAAGTGGTTGGCCAAGGGATCCAGGCTCAGTGGGAGGACGGTGAGGCCAGACTGGACTGGGTAGACTGGAAGGGGTGGACGAGTAGAAATTACAATGAGAAAGAAGGGCATCGTAAGGAAGAATGTGCTCTGGTATCAGTCAGGGTAAGGCAGGCTATCACAACACCCCGATCACAGCGTCTTAACACAATCAAAGGTCTATTTCTCATTCGGAGAAATCTGGTGCTGATGTGCAGTGTGGCAGATTTCCTCTAGGTGGCAACTCAGAGACCTAGGATCCTTCTCTTCAGTAGTTTTTGGAGACCTCAGCTTCTAGCTGAGTGATTGGCAAGAGAAAACAATGCAGATCATGGATTACATTTGAGGCATTGGTTAGAAGTGGTGTGCATCACTTTTGCCTGCATTGGATTGGCCATAGGTTGCTTCAAGACCATTCTAGACATATTGCAGTTGGGAAATATGGTCCTTCTATATGCCCAGGGAGAAATAAAGTGGTTTCTTGAAAATGTAACATTGCCTCTGTAACCAAGAGTCACTGCCCTCACAATCTAACCAAAGGAAGAGACAACCATCGTTCTTTCAATGATATAGTCATGTAGTGTGAACTGGGTTCTATGCAGTCACATAAGGAGAGATTAATTACTGCTGGGTGGATACAACAAAACATTCCTGAAAGGCTGACTTTTAACCTGAGCCCTGAAGAATGTTTGGAGGCCATCTTACAGAGAAGACAGGAAAAAAATTCCAGGTGGAAAGAGGGCTCATTAGTCAAAACTCAGAACTTTGGAAGATCATGGCATGTCTAGATACATGGAGGTGGCTGCAAGGAGACCTGCAGGATGGAACTTCTGGAAGAAGAAAGCTCAGTGTAAAGAATGTGGGGCTAAGGTGAGGGTAAAGTAGGTGATTGACATGACCAAACTAAATTTGAGAATGCTAGCTCAAGAAGGAATGTGGAAGTTTGTTTGGAGGGAGCCATGGTCAGGAGGTGATCAACAGGCTGAATCAACAGAATGGGCTTCTCACCTCCGTCCCCCAATCACAGGCCTGAGGCTGTTGACCCTGCACTGAGAGAACTCCCTCTTTCTCCACCTTCTAAAACTCATAACCCATTCTCGTACCTGCTCTGCTACTCCTAAGGAACATGGGCCTAATTTCATTTTTTTATTTAAAAAAATTTTTTTTTAATGTTTATTTATTTTTGAGACAGAGAGAGACAGAGCATGAACGGGGGAGGGTCAGAGAGAGAGGGAGACACAGAATCGGAAGCAGGCTCCAGGCTCTGAGCTGTCAGCACAGAGCCTGATGCGGGGCTTGAACTCATGGACTGTGAGATCATGACCTGAGCTGAAGTCGGACGCTCAACCGACTGAGCCACCCAGGCGCCCCTAATTTCATTTTTTTAAACTTGCAAAGTTGTTGGTTAGTTAAATATTATTTTTTTCTGGTTAGAAGGACTATAAAGATTGAAAATAATGGTGGGATTTCAGGCACCAGACAAGCTGAAAAGTACATTAACTTTGAATACAACACTCTTTTATGTTTTCCCGAATAAGGCCACCTATATGAGATGTCTCCTTGATTTCTAGTGCTATCAACAAACTGGACGGACCAACGAATTCAATTAAGCAGATGGGTTTGCTAGAAAAATTAAAGAAATAGCTATCCCCTCTTCTGAACACCACCATTTCTGTGTCCAGCCCTGACTCATGAGCAGTGATGGCTTATTTTATTGGACTGCACCATTCCTGGTTATCAATTAGGAACTGTTGTCTTTTTTGAACAGTGTCAGTTTGAACTACAGTGTCATATCTTTCCCTCCCAAATGTCTCTCATAGAAGTTTGAGCAGTCTACATTGTCAATAACGAAGCTGGAAAATTACTAGCAACACTGGAGAAAAGGGGAGCAAATAGCAAGATCAATGAGAATTAACTGAGCCACAATATGGTGCTTTTCATTGGTTGTCAATTAAACTGCCAGACTTAATTGCTGCTGTGTTTAAAAATACATATTTCTGATAAGTAATGACACAGATACATACACAAATAAATGTGAAGCTCAGAATTTTCTTTTGTGGCTTCGTATTTGTTCTCCAGTTCTCAGCTCTTTCACCTCTTCCGTCCCTTGCAGATAAGCATTGCCGTCTATTGTCTAAGGGGCAAGTCGTGCAGCCTCCAAACAGAATTGTTAGTCAGACTTTCCTGTAGGAAGGGCTTTCGGACCCCCAATCATGGACTTGGGGTCCTTGTGTGGACAGCTCGAACTGACTCCAAGTTATGAGCTATCTGCTACACATCAAGCATGATCATAACACTTGAGAACCTGGAGGGTTTTAGCTTTCTTTCTTCTGCCTATTGCACCACATATGGGGAGAGAATAAAGTTCTGTAGAACCTATTCAACAAACATTTGTTGAATGTCTGTTATGTGCATTCAAGATAAGGTGGGAAGATAAACAGAACCTGTCTCTACAGGAGGAGTTTACAGTCTAGCAGGGAGATAAACACAAAGACTCCTGACAGAGATTTGGGGTAGTGTGGAAGAATAGGGCAGAGGCTACCGAGTTAGGAGACATTTGAGAAGATAGACTGAACAGGATTATGATCTATGGTTTTAGGCTAAAAAGGTATTAAATAGTGACTGTGGGTAGGCGCTAAGCCCTTTGCATGCAAAATCTCCACAACAAGTTTATGATATGGGTATTAATATCCTCACTTACAAATGGTAAAATTAAAGCTTAGAAAGGATAGGCAGCTTTGCCAAGCTGAAAAGGAGATAGAATTGACATTGAAATCCAGTTATGTCTAATTCTACAGCCTGTTCTCCTAACCACGATGCTGTGCTGCCTCCTGTGATACTGGGGTGAGAGAAAAGGGATAAAGATGAGATGTTTGAAGTAGAAGGGATGAAAACAATGTTGGTATATTTCCTGAGCTGTAAAGCTCAGGCAGAGAAACCTCTCTACTCAGTTTTTATTACTGAGTTAATTTGAGGTCGAGACAACGTACAGAAATGGTGACCTATTTCACCTGGATTCAGACACCTGCCCTTAGATAGGTTTTCACACATTTCAGGATAGGAAACATTTACACAAATAACTATGACACAGAACAAAAAGTGAGAAAGTGAGAAAGTGATGGGATTTTGGAAAATGGAGATGGTTCGGAGCAAAAGGCATCAGGTAGCCCTTGATGAGCCTTCATGGAATTTGGACAGAGGCCATAACCCCACCAGGTGAAGAAGGCCAAGGTAAGATAAAGGAATGGAGCAGACAAGAGTGTGCTTGGGGAGCAGTGGATAGATTACACTGGGAAGACTCACATGTTATGCCACTTTATTGATGGAAAATGACAATTTCACTCCTCAGATAAGTGTAGTGGAAAAGAGAATTCAGAAGACAGAGTCTTACCCTTAAGGATTGTTTTCAGTTTAAATTAAAACTGAATTAGGAATCAGGAATTTTTCTGTGTAGTTGGTTGTAGTCCTACCTTTTTCGGCCTGCTTTTGTTCACTGTCCAGTTTCTATTCTAGGATGCCTGATAAATTTCTTGGGCTCCATTGTCTAACATGAGACAACAGAATCCTATTTTTGGCCTATCCAGGAGGTTTGGTGTATGAGTTGGGCACCCATCTATTTGCTGGGAGTCAAGATTATCCTGAAGTGACGGTCTTTCAGGGGCCTAAAGGATCAAATACATTTCTCATCTTGAGAAATTTGATTCATTCCCGCAAGTGAAGAAGAAGCCCACAGAAAGAGTTCATTCCACACATGTTTATGCAACCATAGGTTCTGTCCTAGGGATACAGAGATGAGTCACGCATGTGAAGGCCTCACCATTGGGATGAGAAGTCAGGTGTTCAAAACCAACCCATGCAATCCAGGTAAACATACTGCTGTGAAGACACAGTGAAAGGACTTGTTAGTTTCAGCTGGACGCCATGGTTTCGCAGAAGGCTTAACAGAAGAAACGATACTTGGATCTTGAAGAAGAGGCTGGAGTGCATGACCCAGAGCGCACGATGTCCAGGGGGCTCAGGAGAGGGCGCTGCACACTCCCTGGTGTAACCTGGGGGTCCTTCTTGGAAAGGCCCTGAGCAGAGATGTCACTGAGCTGTGACATCTCCACATTAACTTCTTCTGGTGTTGTAAAACATTGATTGCTTTAACAAAACTATTCCGTTGGCTTATCTTTTAAGACCTTTCCTTGCGGAGAATTTTAGACCCACACAAAAGAAGACAGAAGAGTACCCGCCATCCAACTTTGACAACTATCAACCCGTGGCCAATTTTGTTTGTTTTCACTCTTCCACTCAGTCCTCCCTTCCACGTGATTTTAAATAAATTCCAGACATCAGAATATTTTGCCCATTAACATTTCAGTATACATTTCTAAAAGATAAAGATTCTTCTCTTAAATCAGTATTTTCTAGAGCTTAATTTGTATCAAAGCAATTTAAATTTCCTTTTTGTTTCTATTTTGATTATGTAAGAAACACATGCGCACTCTAGACATATCAGAATAATCAGAGGAACAAAAAGAATAAGAATCTAATAATCACCCGAATCCCCATCACTAAGAGACAACTGTTGTTTTCATTTTGTTGGATAAATTTTCAGACATTTTGCTTACATATAAATTAAAATGAGTTGATACTTTTCATTGTATGTTATAACCTGTTTTTTTTCCTCTTAACAATATAATTATACAGACACACACATAAATACATATACAATATCATTATACAGACACACATATAAATACATTCTATCATTGGGAATTTGTTTGTTTCCTAAATTTCTCAGCCTTGACTTTTTCTCTGCCATGTTTCTTGGCATCCCATGTTCCTTCCAGGCTCTGAACTTAACGTATTTCCCTGCTCTCCTCATTCTGTGCTTATTTATTTGGAAAAATCTCCTGATTCGTAATATAGACAGTTGCTTGTATAATTTTTAATTCTGAACACTTTACAAGAAGTATTTGCTATTTAAGTAAAGCAGTTTATATTATATTTTAACTTTTTTCCCCCAAAGTTCCTGCTAAAAACTAGATTGTATTCATACAGAGAAAAGAGTCGCCAACTAATTTTTCATAAATTACATTTGTGGCCAACTGACCACAGTGGTACACACAGAAGGGCTTCGTTATTTAGCATTTTCATTGTGCTTTTAGTCTTGAGAGAACTAGACTAAAATGGAAAAATTTGTAAATACGTATGATATAAATTAATATGGCATCCACAAAATTTGTTCTTTCTTCATAATTATGTTTAGAAGGGAACTGTTTTACTACTCTGAATTTATGTGCACTTTGGAAAACAGCTTTACTGAAGTATAATTAACGTGCAAAAAACTAAACCCATTTAAAGTATAAATTGTACGAGTTTTGACAGATGGGCACTCTAGTGAAATCATCACTACTGTGAAGATACAGGACACTCCCATTACCCCAACTTTCCTCAGCCCCTGCTGTTCTGTGTTTTGTTTTGTTTTGTTTTGTTTTGTGTTTCTGAGAAAAAGACTCTTTTAAAGCAGTTTTAGCGTTTACAGAAAAACTGAAAGTACAGAGAGATCTTCCAAATACCCCCTACCCCAACACAAGCATTGCCTCCCACATCAACAGCCCCCCCCATAGGGGTCCATTTGTTACAACTGATGACTCTACATTGACACATCGTTTTTACCCCAAGTCCATAGTTGACATAAGTGTTCAGTCTTGCCGTTCGCCCTTCTATGGGTTTCTACAAATATGCAATGGCCTGTATCCATTATTATGGTATCACACAGGGTATTTTCACTACACTAAAAGTCTTTTGTGTTTGGCCTATTCATTCCCCCGTTTTCACCCCAAACCCTAGAAACCCTGATCTTTTTTACTGTCTCCACAGTTTTGCCTTTTCCAGAATGTCATGTTGATGGAATCATACAGTAGAGATAGCATTTTCAGATGAGTTTCTTTCACTTAATAATATGCACTTAAGCTTTCTCTATGTCTTTTCATAACTTGATAGCTCATTTCTTTTTAGTGCTAAATAATATTCCATTTTCTGGATGTACCGCACTTTATTTGTCCGTTCATCTTCTATAGGACCTCTTGGTTGCTTCCAACTTTTGGTAATTATGAATAAAGCTGCTGTAAATATCCACGTGCAGTTCTTTTTGTGGACTAACCTTTCCGCTTCCTTGGGTAAATATGAGAAAGCATTCCCACCAACAATGAATGAGAGAGCCTACAGATCCTATAGATCCTATAGAGCAATGCTCTATATGCTCACCAGCATTTGGTACTATAAATGCTCCAGATTTTGGCCATTCTAATAGGTGCAGAGTAGAATTTCCCCATAATTTGCATTTGATAACTTATGGTGTGGAGTATTTTTTCATATGCTTATTTTCCTTCTGTATACTTCTTTTTTTTAAATTTTTTAATGTTTATTAATTATTGAGAGACAGGGAGACACAGAGCGTGAGCAGGGGAGGGGTAGAGAGAGGGGAAGACACAGAATCGAAAGCAGGTCCAGGCTCTGAGCTGTCAACACAGAGCCTGACGCAGGGCTAAAATGCACGAACCGTGAGATCGTGACCTGAGCTGAAGTCAGTCGCCTAACCAACTGAGCCCCCCGGGCGCCCCTGTATATCTTCTTTAAAGAGGTATCTGTAAATGTCTTTGTATATTCTGGATAAGAGTCCTTTTAGCATGTGTCTTTTGCAAATATTTTCCCCAGTCTGTGACTTGTCTTCTCATTCTCTTGACATTGTCTTTCTCAAAACAGAAGTTTTTAATTTTAATGAAACCCAGCTTATTTCTTTTATGGGTTGTGACTTTGGTATTATATCTAAAAAGTCATTATGCCTGAGATCATTTTAGGGTTTTTTTTTAAGATGAAATTTATTGTTAAATTGGTTTCCATACAACAACATCCAATGCTCATCCCAACAGGTGTCCTCCTCAATGCCTATCACCCACTTTCCCCTCCCTTCCACACCCATCAACCCTCAGTTTATTCTCAGTTTTTAGGAGTCTCTTATGGTTTGGCTCCCTCCCTCTCTTAACTTTTTTTTTTCCTTCCCCTCCCCCATGGTCTTCTGTTAAGTTTCTCAGCATCCACATAAGAGTGAAAACACATGGTATCTGTCTTTCTCTGTATGACTTATTTCACTTAGCATAACACCCTCCAGTTCCATCCACGTTGTTGCAAAAGGCCCTATTTCATTCTTTCTCATTGCCACGTAGTATTCCATTGTGTATATAAACCACAATTTCTTTATCCATTCATTAGGCTTTCTTTTATATTATTTTCTGGGAGTTTCTCAGTTTTGTATTTTATACCGAAGTCTACGATCCAGTTTGAGTTAATTTGTGAAGGGTGTAAGCTCTGTGTCTAAACTCAATTTTTTTGCATGTGGACGTCCATTTGTTCCAGCACCATCTCTTGAAGAGATTTTGTTGCTGCATCGTATTGCTTTTCCTCCTTTGTCAAAGATAGTTGACTCTCTTTACGTAGATCTATTTCTGGGCTCTCTATTCTGTCCAATTGGTCCATTTGTGTATTCTTTTACCATACCATACTATCTTGATCACGGTAGCTCCATAGTAAGTCTTGAAGTTGGGTAGTGTCATTCCTCCAACTTTGTTCTCTTCCAAAGTCATGTTGTCTGTCTTGGGTCTTTTTCCTCTCTACATATAAACTTCAGAATCAGCTTGTTCATAGCCACAGAATAATTGGCTGGGATTTTGATCGGGATTGTATTGAATCTATAGATTAAGTTGGAAAATGCTATTTTTAGTTTAAAAATATCATAATTCAAAGAAATTTTAGGCCTAGGGGAGAAGTTGTGAGATTTTTTAATAGACTCTCATATACACTGCAACTAGATTTAACCATTCACCTATTGTTAACATTTTGTCACATCTGCTTGCCCTCTCTCCCTCATCTGTCTATGCCCAGATACATCAGCATGTATTTTCAAAGGAAATATTTTAATTATCAACATTATATTTAATATGCCATTCATATTAAGTTTTATTGACGCTCTCAACATTGGACTTTATAGCAACCTTTTTTCCCCTTAAGCCAGGATTCAATCCAGAATCCCATATTACATATTACATTCAGCCTTGTCTCTTTAGTTGCCTTTATTTGGAAGTTCCTTTCTTGTCCTTTATTGTTCATGGCATTAACATTTTAAAAAGTACAGGCGCATTGCATTGTAGTATGTCCTTCAATTTATGCTTGTCTGATTATTACCCGTGATTTGAATTTATTAGATGTTTTTAGAAAGAATAATATATGAATGATGTTTTACCTTTCTGAGGGCATCATCTTAGGAGACAACTGATGTCAGTTTATCCCAGTGTTGGTGATGTTGGCTTTGTTCCCTTGGCAAAGGCAGTATCTGCCAGATTTCCCTACTGTAGAGGCTCACTTGTTTCCTTTGTAATTACTGAGTAGCCTATAAGTAGATACTTTGAAATGGCAGACACATTCTTATCCTGAATAAAATTTTACCTATTGATGAAATGGGTAAAAGGATGATTCTTGCTTGAGCCAATTATTAGTATCATGATTACAAAACAGTGGTTTTACACTTCTTCCATTCCTTCTATATTTATTGGCATTCTACTTAGAAAAAGTTTTCCTTCTCCCTCTTTTTATTTATTTGTTACTTTCTTGGTTTATTGATTTGTGCATTTCTATGAACTTGTAGATTCCTTTTCACTGAAAGTGTTATAACCCATTCTTGTCATTACTCATTCTGACGATCATTCTTGGGCACTTTCATTATTCTCTGGAATAATGTTCCTGGATCATCTTGTACTTTTCTTGCTCCAACCCTAGTTTCAAATAATTCTCCAAGGATCCCTGGTTCTTTGCAGTGTTGGTAAATAGTATTTAGAAATCAAGACTTGAGTACTAGGTGAATTTTGTGTCTTAACATCATCACAGTATCATTATAATACCTAACATATAATAATCCCTAATGTTATCACACATCCAGAGTTCAATGATCCAATTGTCTCATAAATTTTATGAATATTTTCTCAGCCTACACAGTGTGCAGATTTATAGGCCTTTTATGTCTTTTTACTTTGTAGATTTATTCTCTATTTCTCTTGGTGTTTTTGCCATTTATTTGTTGGAAAAATCAAGTTGCTTCTTGAGTACTCTGGATTTTTCTGGTCATATTCCTCTGGTATAGTTAATCCTGTCCCTCTGTTCTCTATATTTCCTGTAAATTGGTGGTTGACTCTTAGACCTTTGACCAGATTTGAATTCTCCCTCTCTTTCTCTTTCTCCTCTTCTCCCTCTCTTCTCCTCCCCAATCCCCTTCCCTTTGGGCAAGACCACTACATAGGTGGAATTATGTTCTATCTGGAGACGCATAATGCTGATTATCCCTCTGTGACATTAGCAGTACTGATAATCAGTTAACTTGTTAGCAGTGACAAGATGATGATAGTCTATCATGCGTTCTTTATTTATTATCTGTAATTCTGCTGTAAAAAAAAAAAACAACCCTACTCTTCGATTGTCTAGTGGAAAGGTTATTTAGGAAAGCAAGATAAATGCTTGCATTTTTCCCATCACCAGTTTTCAACATAATGAATTTCTTCCCTAGCACCCTCCAATGTTAAAACAACAACAACAACAACAACGAGTTTTCCTTTCTGGCAGTGTTATGAATGTATAGATTTAAGCATATTTGATATGTTTCAACCTATTGTAGTTATTATTTGCACTGATGTTCAAGTTGTTCCATTTTTGATCAGTGGAAGCATGATCGTGCATATTGATACTTGAGTCCTTTGAAACAGCCTTTATAGGTTATGAAATCTTTTTTTGCTATCTGGTATGGCATGCTGTTCCAGACTCGTCTTTTTCTTTTTGTTTATGTTTATTTTATTTATTTTGAGAGACACAGAGAGAGAGTGCGTCTAAGTGGAGGATGGGCAGAGAGAGAGGGAGAGCAAGAATCCCAGGCAGGCTCCAGTCTGGCAGCACAGAGCCTGACATGGGTCTCAGTCCCATGAACCGTGAGACCATGACCTGAGCCAGAATCAGAAGTAAGACGCTTAAGCAACTAAGCTGCCCAGGCACCCCTAGACTCGTCTTTGTATTTCCTGGCTCAGTCCTAGAGACTGAGAACAGTCTGGGACTGAGACTGAATTGCAGTCTGGGAACCAAAGATGTCTGTTGTTACTGGTTTGATCATTGTTTGTAGGTCTTTCAAGTGGACAGAGATGTGTTAACTTCAAAAAAGATAAAATACCTCATAAATTCAGGATAATAGTTCCAATTCAGATTCTGCACTATAGGATATTTTACTTAATTTCTTTAAGCTTACATCTATATTTAATTTACTCCATGAAGGGAATTTTACGGCTCAAAGATACCAAAGATGATAGTATTAAAATATCAAATAATGATTCATTTGCCTTATCCCACGTTATACACAAAACACTATTAGAATCACAATATCAGCCGTACTACCAATAATATGATTATTGAAAGGAGTTCAAAACATTTTACATGGTTACTTGTATCCTTAGATTATATCCTCATAGGGAATGTAGAAATTCATGTTGTATAGTACCTTGAAGTAACTTCTGTCTGTATAATTATGTCATCAATAGATATAGAGTAGGTTCATTTATTGTATTATTTTCAAAGTATTGTTCTTGACTTCAAATTTAAGCTTTAAAATTTTATTTGAAATCTTCAAAATACTATATTAAACTCTTTACTGTAAGAAAAAAGTGAAAAAAGAAAAGAAAAAGAAAGAAATAAAGAAAGTTCATTTAGATACTATTTTTTAGGGTCTTTTTCAGAGAGAGAGGGAGTGACACCAGGTGAAGGAGTCACATAACATCCTCTTAACGCAATGTCTTATCATCAGATTTTTATTGGGTAAGAACATAAATGGTAGGGTTTCACCTAAGAAGATAAAGAAATGCCTTCCCAATAAATATTTTTCCACCCTAGAGGTTAATCACTTCTCCTGGAGGTGAAACAGAGCTTTGCTTTATCTTTTATGATGGAAGTGAAAGTACTGAAATCCTTAAAATTCAACACACTATTTTCATTTTTATTCTGCTGAGCTAGAGAAATAAAAGCAGGTATTTGGAACAGTCACAGCTGGGTTTTATCTTAGGGTTAACAATATCCAGGACATCAGTCTGGAATTAGACACCTGTTATTCATGAATAATTTTTTTCAGAGCCTTCATGTTTTTTGTTTTTAGTACAGGACTAAGAGTCCGGATGCAGTGTTGTAAAGATCAAATGATATATAAGATGTAAAGGCAATGTGTAAAATAAATTGCTATACAAGAATGAATATTTTTATTATTTAGATCAATGTTATTAAGGTTCAGATATGTAGCTTCTGGGAAGCAAAGAGTCCTTATGGTTTGGTGGAAAAGTGGCCATTTGATTAAAATCTGATCTTTCCTGCCTTTTCTATCCTATTAGGGGCATTTGATTTCATTGAAAGCAGTGATACTCACCTGAAATCCTTCAAAAATTCTCTATTTCTTATGAATCAAGTATAAACGTCTCATTTTGCCAAATCAAGACTTTTACAATACTGCCCCAAATTCTTTTTCAGGACCTACATTTCCCTATTTTCATTATTATTTCTGTTAACACGTAAGAAAAATTCATTTAGAGTTTGAGAAAGAGTTTCCATAAAGTATACAGGCTCACATAGAGCTGGGGTTTTTTTGCATTCCCACCAACCACTGGAGATACTTTGAAATATATTGATTGTTAATAGGACCTTCAAAAAGGCCATGCCTTAGTAGCAGGGCTAACTTAGCCCAAGAGTAAAGGCCATTCTGGACTCACTATAACAAAACTGAAAAGTAAGCCTCAAAATAATCAAATCAAGCTGCAAGTGTCTTAACTGTATGCCATAACACTCTTTAAAGGAATCCAACTAAATACAACAAAAAATCAAGACAACAATGAATCCATGGATCTAGTACTAATGAAAATTTTCCAGGCATGCAAAAAAATAAAATAAGACCCAAAATAAGGAAAAATAAATACATTACTAGAAACACACTCAGAAATGACAGCTACTATGGAGATAGCTGATAAGGAACTTGAAACGGCTATTATAAATATTCACAAAGATGTAAAGTAAAACACAAACGTGATAAGAAAACTTGGAGGTATTAATATTAAAAAATATCTACATGGAACTTGTGGAGATGAAAAATACTTCAAAAATGAAAAATACACTAAATGAGATTTACAACAGATTAGAAAGTGCAGAAGGAAAAAATGGTGAACTTGGAAACATAGCAATAAATTTTATCTGAAATGAATAGCACATAGAAAAAAAAGACTGAAACAAGTAAACAGAGCCTCAGTGAGTGTGGGACAATATCAAGTTGTCTAACATACAGAAATTGAAGTTACAGACAGAGAAGAGAAAGATGAAGCCAGAAAAAAAAAATTTGAAGAAAGAATAGCTAAAGAATTTTTCCAAATTTGATAAACACTGTAAACCCACAGATAGAAGACCTTTGATAAACTCCAAGCAGAGTAAATATTGAACATGCCCTCACACACACACACACACACACACACACACACACATGACAAACCATAGTCAAATTGGTGGACACCAGAGAAAAAGAAAAAAAAAATCTTAGCAATCAGAGAATAAAGACACATTTTACTGAGAGTAGTGAGGATAAGAATGATAGACTTATCTTTGGAAATGATGCAAGCCAGGAGGCAATGGAATGGGGAAAGTGGTCAACCTAGACTTCTATACCCAGAAATGAAAACAAAAACAGTTTCAGCTAATGGAAGTTGAGAGGATGTGTCACCACCAGATCCACACCACAAGAAATGTTAAGAGAAATCCTTAAGGTAAAAGAAAAATGACTACTTAGCCTAGATCACTCTTCCCTTTGTACAATTCTGTAATTTCCTCTACTGGATCCACTAATCTATGTCTTATATTAATGGTTCTATATAATTTCTGCCATGAGATATAGGATATATTGCAGACCTAGCCACTTAACTTGAGGTCAGGTTGGTTAATAAATAAAGGTTATAAATATAATATAATTAAATATAGTAAGTGTTAATAACCTGCATCTGGGTGTTTTTCCCTTCAAAGTCCTACAGATATATGTAACCCTCCAGAGGCCATCCTCAGTGTCAACTTGTTTAACCCTTTCTCATAGGCAGGTCACTCTTCTGTCCACATATGCTTCCCTTTTAGATCTCTACTCTGTAGAAACAGTTTTTGGCTATTGATGCCTGCTTCTAGATTCAGAACCCAGCACGTCTGAGTCTCACATCCTCTTTTCTATCTCTCCCCCTGTAACAGCTTCTTTTCTTGGCTTCCCTTCTAACTGAAAGGCACTGATGTTTATCCAGCCACTGCAAAGTCAGCTTGACTCTCTCAATTCCACTCGGTCACTAAGCACTTCCAAACTTGTCTTGAGTCTGTCAACTTCTCTCCTGCCTTGTTGCTATCTACCGTAGTCTAAATCCCCACCATTCCTCACCTGGACCTCAGCAGTGCCTCCTGGTTTTCCACGTTCACACTGAAGCCAGACTGACTATCTAAAGCTCAGTCTGATGATGCCACTCCCCTGATTAATATATGTCTATTATTTTAATATATGTCTATTATTGTAAAGTCTAAGCCTCTTAAACCTCTATGATGTTTAATAATCCAGTTTTGCCTATTGCTGTAGCATCATCTTTCATCATTTGCTGCTTCCAACTTGTATTGCACCCACTAAACAACCAACGGTTCTTGAGTGTTCCATGTTTTCTTTTGCTTTCAGGACTTCGTGGACATTAGTCTGTCTTCCTCAAATGTTTTCTCCCTTCTTCCATATCATCTGTCATCACCTCCCTAGTGAAGGCCTTCCTGACATCTCAAGCCTGGAGTAGATACTCCTCCCCTGTGCCTAAGCCTTTGGCAGTGCTAATCACATTAAGTTATAATTGCTCATTTATTTCTGCCTCCTCAAATGAGACAGTGAGCAACTTGAGGATGGGGACTGTCCATTGCCTAGTGCACTACCAGATACACGTTGGGGGCTCCAAGGGATTTGTTGACTAAATGGTAGCTATTAATTATTGATTTGATGTCATTATTAATTCTTCTAACCCCACCACACCTATCATAGTGCCTGACACATATAACAATTCAGCACATTTCACTATATTAAATAGACATTTATATTTATTATGCATCTGATATATTTCAAGGCCCTTTTGTAAATGTGATTTAATTTAATCCTATCAACATTTCACCATGAAGTATGTTTCATTACCCTCAACTAAAAGATTAAAAAACTAAGACTCAGAAACTTTAAATAGCTTCCTCAGGGTCAAATTAATGTCAATAATGGTTTCCCAGTTTAGTTTCTATTTCTAGTTGAATGTATAAGTCCAAGAATAAGAGAGGAATAATACGCAACTTCCTTACTCTCTTTGCAATCTTACCTTTATCAGATTTATGTAAAGAAAAATAACCTAATGTCTTTGCTACACATTTCCCCAGGAAAAAGGAAGAGAAAAGGCAAGGAGCAAAGGAGCCTAACACTATGGAAACAAAGAACATTTATTTTCAGCGAATATCTGTGAAGTTTATCAAAATGAAATGAATTTTGAGAGAAGGCAAATTACAGTACTTGTATGATCAAATCCTTATCTGCAGGCATTTTATGGGCCTGAGAGTTGACAAGGAAAATTGATATAATATCACAGAATCTATAGTCAGTGCATCAGACTGGAAAAAAGGATGAAATGGATGATGATCATGACTCTGTCTCCTGATTGAAATATAGAATGCTTATGTTTTCACAGTCAAGTTAGATAGATGAGTTTGTATAGATGGATTAAATGGCCTGTTGATCTGGTATTGTTGGAAAGGGGCAGTGAAAGCATCTCCGAATAAGTACTTTTCATAAATACCTAAAACATTGTTTGAAATCCGTTATGAGGGAATCCAGTCAAACATCCCTTTGGGCAGAGGTTTCATGGGAAATCCTGATATAAGAGCTCCAGAAGGCCATGCGATGGACAGAAAAGCATTCTGACTTTTGAGGTCTGCCCTCTCCCTCTGCTGATAACTTTTTCTATGACTCTTGCAACATAACCAGCAGGGCTGCTTTTTCCTCTGTAAAAGGAAGAGTGGGAGCCCATGACCTCTATGTTGCATCAGCGTTTCCATACTGTGGATCTAGGGGTGATCGGTCGCAGTAGGCGGACCTATTTCTGGTTCCTCTCCTCCTGGAGAGGTCACTGGGTGACGAGGAAATGGTAGCAGACTTGCGGAAATTATATAAATCAGGAAAATCCTAATTACTCCTACTTATTCCCCCCCCCCTTTGGCATTGTCATGGGTGTTTTTTGAGGGTATGTTGCTAGCTAGAGAGCAATCCTTCTCTTCCATGAGCCATGGTTTCGCCATCTTTAAAATGCAATTCATGATATGTACTTCTTAGTCTTCATCGTGGGCTTCTTTTGCATCTCCTTAAATTATAGGCGAAATTTCAATGGGTGATACGCTTACAACGGTGTTGAACAGAATACCTGGCACAATATAGGGGAGGTAGGAAGTTACTTTCCCAACCTTACTTTTGCTTTTCCAGAGTGAGCTGCAGACCTAGTAAAACCAACATACCCATCCTTATACCAACCTTGTCCCATACAAATGTGTAGCACCTGACTTTTGATGGTTCCTCATGCCTGGAGACGTACATCAATTATATTTTCCTGAGGCAACCACCTCTCACTAAACATGGCTCCTTCTGCAGAACCTGATTTCTTTTACATGTGTGGAAGTGAAGCAGCGTCTGATTAGAGATAGGTTGCCTTAATGAAAAGTTGTGTCTTGGGGCGCCTGGGTGGCGCAGTCGGTTAAGCGTCCGACTTCAGCCAGGTCACGATCTCGCGGTCTGTGAGTTCGAGCCCCGCGTCAGGCTCTGGGCTGATGGCTCGGAGCCTGGAGCCTGTTTCCGATTCTGTGTCTCCCTCTCTCTCTGCCCCGCCCCCGTTCATGCTCTGTCTCTCTCTGTCCCAAAAATAAATAAAAAACGTTGAAAAAAATTAAAAAAAAAAAAAGAAAAGTTGTGTCTCATTACGACTCTCATCTTTGAATTCCCTGCCCTGATTTGAAGAAACCCACTTTGCCAAGGCTCTCTTTGGTGCTTCCTGCCACCAAGAAATCAGAAATGGCTAGGGTTAGAGGGCCTGACAATGGTGTCAGTGGCTGTGTCTGATTTCATGTGACAGTTAATTATAACATTCATTCAGGAAAGAAAAGAAAAAAAAAAAGCTTGTTGTCATAGTGATCGCTGACTTTCCAAGCAGGATGCGTACCCCCAGCTGGAACATCTGCTTACACAGAGCCAAATTTCAATTTGTTGTGTTCACTGTAGGAATAATTGAGAGTGTACTTCAGGGAGAAAAAAATTTTATATGGACAGAGTTTCCTGTGCTTACACCATATCACATCCTCTCTGTACAACTACAATTTTCCCTCTGATTCCCATTTCCTTTTCCAAGAATGCTATTTTTTAGGGACTTGTCTCTACTCCAGGGACTAGTGGTGATGCTGGCTCCTGGTATCCAGAAGGTCTTGAAGGCACTGAGGCCACTAAGGGGAATGCTGCCTAGGTAACCAAGCCTGGGGGCCACTAGGGCTCTATCACTTGTACAGTTAAGAAAGACCCAGCTACAGCCCCTGACTCAAATGTGTGAATTGAAAAAGTGGGGAAGAGAGGATATTGGGTTTCCTCACCCTTCTGCTTGTCCTGACGTCTTCAGTTTGCCAATCTCAAAAGAACAGCAGATAGGCCATGACGTAAGCTCAAGCTTATTGTCTAATCTTTATTATGGAGTACAACAGCTTTTCAGATACCCTGTCTTGTGTTCACACTGGAGGAGCTGGGGAAGTCAAGAGGAGGAGGAGATAACGGTTATCGGGCAATATCTACGAGCCAAGTACTACCCTAGGCACTTTTATACCCATTTTCCTCACCACGTACAAAAAGGAATCACTCATTTTTCCAACAGTTACGTGGCCAGTAAGGGGAAAAGACCAGAATAGCCCCATAAGCTCTGAAAATCATCTCCTTACCATGATCCCCAAGGGCAGAAGTGGCCCTATTTAGTCGTCTCTCTGCCTGCCTCTTCCTTATCTCCACTATCACCTTGAGACTCTTAGAAGCAAATAAATTTCCGGTGTAAGACACAGTACCAAACCAGGGAGAAAATGGAGAGGGGGCAGTTATCAGAACAGAGGACTAATTGTGGGCTGTCAGATGACTCTGCCCACAAAGACTTCTGTTGGTAGGGTATAAAAGAAAAATGCTGGGCTGAAAGGCTGTGAATAGGAGTTTTGGCTTTGGCTTTTATATTTGCTGGCTCTGTGACCTGAAGCAAGCTGTTTCCTCTCTGAGCTACAATTTCTCTCTCTTATAAGTTACAGGGGTGGGACTAGGTCGGTGACTCTCAGCTGCAGAAGTGGATAAAATATATCACATATGGGGATCATAAAAGAGAATCTGGAGAAGACGGTACAGTGTTACAGTCTCGCTAGACCCCTTCATAAAGGAGACAAAGCAAATGACTAATATAACAAAACCGAAATCTCACAGAAGTCATGTACAACCTGTCCCCACAAACTCCAGATACAGGCAGAATATATTAAAAACTGTAGGAGAACATGAAGGCAAAACAAAGAAACTTATAAATGCCTAGAGAGCCAGAGGAGCCCCACCTAGCCAATAACCACTCACTGAGAGCTTGACTGCTCATTTGGTTGAAACGGTTGAAACTAGAAGCATGTTTTGTGGCTCAGATTTACAAGTGAAAACAAGGAGCTCACAGGAAACTCAAATATACCAGAGTCCTCTGGGACCTATAAGCTACTGAAACTAACCAACCAAATACTCCTTCCAGGATAAAGTCCAGAATGGAAGAAGAAGGGTAGAATCCACATTGAGCAGGACAAGGACAGTGGGACAAAGAAGTGAGGAGGCTCAGATAGAACCCAAAGAGGGGGTAAAGTCAGTAGATCTTAGAAAATATGACTTTTCTACCCAAATTTCCCATTTCCCAAAACAAAAGTAGAAGATACTCTGAAGCTAGGAAGCGAGAAAGACCCTCCCGACCTCTTTCTCTTTCTAAGAGTATGGTACTGTGATTTCCATTTCAGTAGCCATTAGCCGTATCTAGCTATTTTAACCAACTAAAATTTAAAAAAAAAATAATAAAATTTAGCTCTCTGTCATGCTGACCATATTCTAATTTCTTACTAGTCATTTGTGGTTACTATGTTATACAGAGCAGGACATTTCCATCACTGCAAAAGTTATATTGGATAGTGCTGGCCATCTAACATGTAATGTAAGTCAAGAGAATGAATATAGTCAAATCCCACCCGAAGTTATTATAAGATAAAAGAGAATAAGGAGGAAAATAATGTACCTATAGAAAAAGGGATTGGCAAACTTACTGCTTAAAGATAGTAACCTAAAATAGATTATAAATATGTTACACAGATCATAAGAATTTTGGTTTTATGTGCCATATAATCTCTGATACAAGTATCCAATTCTGCCAATGTAGAGCAAAATCGGCCACAGACAGTAAATCAACAGAGAGATGTGGCTCTGATTTAAATTAAACTGTTTACCAAAATGGGTGGTGAGCTGGATTTGGCCTACTGGCCATACTTTGCCCACCCCGGCTATAGACAATGAAGTTATGCCAACAAGATGCCCACAAAGCAAAGGAAAATGGTAATTTTATATACCATTTACTTATATACAATATAAATAAAACCAATGAAATAAATAATTAATAAGAGTTTCAAAAAAGAAGACAGTAAGCCAACAGAAATAAGTACAAGTCAATGACAGAAAATGAAAAACCAATATAAGTAATAAATAAAGGTAAAACCTGGCTCTGTGGAAAAGAAAAATCAACAAGATGTTTAAACCACTAGCTAAGCCAATATTTCCTAAAAGAGTAAATTATAAATATATAAAATTAGAAATGATTTAAAGATCATTTTTAAAAAACAGAAGAAATTTTAAAACTATGAGGCTAATCTGTACATCTATGCAGAAATATTTGAAAACTCTGATGAAATAGTTTTCTAGAAAGTATGAGTTATGAAATTTTACTCCAGCAGCGATGGAAAGTCTTAAAAGATCAATTACTACAAAAAAAAAAAAATAGTGCTAATATTTAAAGTACAGAAAAGCACCAGGACTAGGTTGTTTCTATTTCTGTAAATAAACTGTATTCTCCTTAAGGGTATCTTCCCCTCCTTTGTACACCCCTCAAAATTCTACAGGGGCACCTAGGTGGCTCAGTAGGTTAAGCGTCCAACTTCGGCTCAGGTCATGATCTCACACGTCGTGAGTTCGAGCCCCGCCTAGGGATCTGTGACGACAGCTCGGAGCCTGGCGCCTGCTTCGGATTCTGTGTCTCCCTCTCTCTCTGTTCCTCCCCTGCTCCTACTCTATCTCTCTCTCTCAAATATAAACATTCAAAAAAAATTTTTTTTTCAAATTCTGGAAAGGGTTCTTAAATATAATGACCTCCATGTATCAACATTCTGAAATGTATATACTTGTACACTTATTAGGTACTTCGGTGAAATTGATACTGGGGGGGGCACACAGAAATGGTGGTGGGGTGGGGGCTGTCACGTGGTAGCAGAAGGCTGTATCAGCAAGGCAGTAGAAGCCTTCAACCAGCAAAAGCAGCATCAGATGGCAACGATCTACGGGACAGATCTGTGTTTGAATCGTGATTCCTTCAGTTTATGGCTTTATGACTTTGGGAAAGTTATTTAATTTCTCCAAACATTATTTTCCTCATAGCTAAAATGCAAATAGTAAAACTCACCTTCCGTATGCAGTAGGTATGAGGACGAAATGAGATAAAGTTTATAAAATGCTTGGCTTGCAGGATCATGGAGGAACCTTTCAGTGAATGGTAGCTATTGTCATCTCGACAGGGGCGAGAGTGTCCTTGATATTTTTGCCAGGTCTACAAACTGGGAAAGCAAATTGAAATGTACATTTTTTTTGTTTTTTTTTAAATTTTTTTTAATGTTTTATTTATTTTTGACAGAGAGAGAGAGAGAGCATGAGGTGGGGAGAGGCAGAGAGAGAGGGAGACACAGAATCCGAAACAGGCTCCAGGCTCTGAGATGTCAGCACAGAGCCCGACGCGGGGCTCGAACTCACAGACTGCGAGATCATGACCTGAGCCGAAGTTGGACGCTCAACCGACTGAGCCACCCAGGCGCCCCTGAAATGTGCATTTGATCTCAAAATTCAATCCCTTTGAGTCAGAGGAACTATTGTGATGTGAATCCTTCTGTTCCTGCCCCCAATCTTCCCAATTCAAGATATCTGCCTCAAACAACATTGGGTAAAACTGGTGTGTTGGAAACATGTATGCTGTTTTGCTCTATTCTCAAACCCCATTTAAACAACAGTAAAGGGATAGATTTGTTTTTTAATTTTTTAATGTTTGTTTGTAATTTTTGAGAGACAACGTGAGCGGGGGAGGGGCAGAGAGAGAGGGAGGCACAGAATCTGAAACAGGCTCCAGGCTCTGAGCTGTCAGCACAGAGTCCAACATGGGGCTCGAACACACAGATGGTGAGATCATGACCTGAGCCGAAGTCAGACGCTTAACTAAGACACACCCAGGCACCCCAAGAGATAGATTTTAAAAGGCAAACATCTGGAGTGCCTGAGTGGCTCAGCTGGTTAAGTGTCTGACTTTGGCTCAGGCCATGATCTCACAGTCTGGGAGTTCAAGCCCCTCTTCAGGCTCTATGCTGACAGCTCAGAGCCTGGAGCCTGCTTCAGATTCTGTGCGTCTCTCTCTCTTTGCCCCTCCCCCCCCTCAAAAACAAATAAACATTTAAAAAAAAAAAAAGCAAACATCCACAAAGTTGTGAAAAGAGACAAAGTTGCCAGGAACAAAATTCTAGAAAGTGAAATGCAAATGAATGTGTGCCAACTAATTTAGTAGCCCAGGAGAAGCTAAACCTTAAACCAATGCCAGTAAAAGTTGAAAAATAACCTGTTTATATGTAGAACCTCTCAAGAACTTATGAATTCACATAAAGTACCTCAGGACTTGGAAGTGAACAGGCTTGCGTAAAAGTCTGCTTATGACTCACTTAGATATCTAGATCCCCTCCCCCACACTTTATAGCCAGGCAGATACCCACCCCCACTTTGGTAGAAGCCTGGAAATGTATTCTCTGCCAGGATACAACAGATATACCCTGGACTGGGGGACACTAGGCACCATTGAGAGTAGGGTACCTTTCTGAAAATGGATAAGAATACATATGTACCCTAAATGGTGACATATCCAGCCAGCTCTGCCCACAGAGCACCAAGAAAACACGGTATTCTTCAGTGTAAGACTGGATTCTTCCCTTGAAATATGATTAGCCTAAGAGGAAAAATTTACAGATACTGATATAAAATGGCTCAAACTTACCATTAGAGCCCATGGGCAACAAGTCACACCCATGAGTCCAGAGCTTCCAATAAACTTTTCTTGTGACCTAGACTAGTTTGATCGTATGGTGCCCAGAGGATGACCATCTATCTCTAACTTAAAATACAGAGAATAAAACACACACAACAGGAACCTTAGAGAAGACAGATACCATTCAGGGAGCAGATACCCTGAAGGGGAAAAAAAATGTAATTACACACACACACACACACACACACAGACTTCAGAGCATCAAGAGGTGGTATTGCATCCATGAGAAAAGAGAGGACACTGTTAAAAAAAAAAAAAAAAAAAAAAAAAAGCATCCTAAGAGACAAATAAAGGAGCACTTGGAAATTGAAAATATGACAGCAGATGTATAAAAATTCAATAGAAGAGAAAGAAGCCAGGATGAAAATGTATACTATAAGACAGAACAAAATGACAAGTAGGAAAATAGAAAGAAAAGGAGAGAAAATAAAAGGATCAGTCCTTGAGGTCCAATGTCTAAATAATAGGGTTTCCAAAGGAAGAGAAGAGAGGGAATGGAAGGAAAAAACACCAACCAAGTAAGTCAGGACAAATTTCCAGAACTGAATGACATCAGTTCCCAGATTGCAAGGACTTGCAAAATACCCAGTACAATGGATAAAAATACTATAATAGAGGAAGAGGGAGGGACACAGAGAGAAAGAGGAAGAGAGAGGGAGAGAGAGGAAGGAAGAAAAGGAGGAGAAGGGGATGGGAGGATAGGGGAGGGTAGAATAATTGCAATAATATAGAAAGTGTCATGAATTTGAATAGTTTCTGTCAACAGCCATGCCAGAAGCTAGAAGATCATGGAAGGGAGGCTTCAAGAGTCTGAATGGAGTGATTCCTAAGTTAGAATATCTCACCCATCCAAACCATCTGTCAGGTATGAGAGTAAAATAAAGACATCTTCAGAAATGCAAGTTCTCAAAATTCTACCTTTCCAAACTCTTTTTTTTTTTAATTTTTTTAATGTTTATTTATTTTTGAGAGAGAGAGAGACAGGACAGAGCATGAGTGGGGGAGGGGCAGAGAGAGAGGGAGACACAGAATCCGAAGCAGGCTCCAGGCTCTGAGCTGTCAGCACAGAGCCTGATGAGTGGCTCGAACTCACAAACCATGAGATCATGACCTGAGCCGAAGTCAGCTGCTTAACCGACCGAACCACCCAGGCGCCCCTACCTTTCCATACTCTTTTTCAGAGAGCTGTGCTTTACCAAACGATGCACTTCCCTTAAATGAGGAAGAAAACAAACAAAACAGAGGATATGGCTGTAGAAACAGAAGAGCCAACACGCAAAAGGCAGGAAAGGAGTCTTAATGATGACTGAAAAGTCAGATCCTAAGTTGCTACTGTGCCTTCGGCCCAAAGGTCAAAAAATCAGCAGGTTGGAGCACAAGGCCTAAGAAGGAATTCTTCAAAAAGATAGAACGGATGGGATAACTGATGTTTCTGAGCATTTTGAGATGAGCTGGGATGACTGGGCAGAGGTTTGGATGAATTGGTGTTACCTACGAAGAAGAATAAACAAATTTAAAAAAAATACGAGTTATCATTAGTTCTAAAGAAAACAAAAAGCCATTTGGAAAGGGAAAGTGATCGGTGAATGCTGCAGGACTCAGCTGCAAACAATGCCCATGTAGTTGTGATAATACACCCAGAACACTAGCCTGGCCCAAATCAGATGGGACTGTCATGAGAAGATTAGGGTAGGCTAGAAGGATGTGAATATGTAATCACGGAAGGGGGTGGGTGTAGAAAAATCAAGAAGCAGCAATATCTGGAACAAAACAAAACAAAACAAACCTAGCTGAGATAGTTGACAGTGGTCTCCTCTGGGAAGGGGTCTCTAGGGGGCAAGCAACAAGGGAACTACTCCTTTCTGAAACAAATCTTGTGGAATCATAGGCTCTAAAAGTAAACGTGCAACTTTGATGAAAACGAGTACACAAATATACTAAAAAGCAGAAGGTAACCTTCTCAAATAGTCCATGAGCCCTCCGCCTGTGCACTTCTCAGATTCTGCAAGGTTTCTGGGCGCACTGAGATACAGTGTATGTATTTTTCTCACCCACCATGGGGACAACGTGAGACAGGATGTGTTTGGGACTGAGGTTGCCCCCCCTCACCCTGTAATAGCGACCAATATTCAAGAATAATTACAGGTTGTACAAATGCAAATCCTACACGACTTTTCTAAGTAACTTTTCCTTATTGTTTAGGCTGGGATTCCTAGATAGCTGCATCTGGGGGGAATGGGTAGGAACAGAAGATTAGCAGCAGACAGGGAGTAGTCTGGAGAAGCACCCAGACATCTGACCAGATGGCAGTTAGCAAGGCTGGGACAGCCAGTGGTCCTAAATGTACCTAACAGCAATAATAACTATTCTCATGAGTGTAGAACTTCCAGTTTATGAAAAACGCACATCCTTAAAAAAAAAAAAAAATGCCTGCCATAATTTAGGACAACGGCATTGTTTCTACTTAACAGGACAGCTAAAGTGTAGGCAGGCATTCAAGGTCCACAGCCCCCTCTGGGTTCCTAGCCAACAGCCAACATCAACTGCAAGCCTTGTGAATGAATCACCTCGGATGTCCAGCCCATTCAAGCCAGGTACTTCCAGACCCAGCTGCTATCTGTCACCCCATGGAAGTCCCCCAAGTGAGAACCACTCAGCGGAGCCTGGTCAAAGGACCATGAAATGTAATCGTACATTTTTGTTGTAAACCACCAAGATTTGGGCTGGGTCGTGCAGCAATGAATAAGCTGGAAAATCTACTCCAGCCCCTTCATTTTCCCAATAGAAAAATAAAATCCTAGAACAGGGGGTGGCTTGGCCAAGGTCTCAGAGAAGACTCAGGCCTTCAGACCTTCAGGCCATGGTTCCACACCAAGGCCACTGAATCTATACTAGATGCTGCCAATGTCTTCCTCTCCTTCCTCCTCGTAACTTTTTATGTCGATATTTTCAACTTACGGAAAAGTTTCAAGGATCGTACAAGAAACTCCCATATACTGTTCACCCCCCATGCACCGACTATTTGCGTCTTACCTCATTGGTCGATGTTCTTTTATTTTTTTTTTCAAGTTTTATTTATTCTTGAGAGAGAGAGAGAGTGAGCACGAGCAGGGGAGGGGCAGAGAGAGAGGGAGACACAGAATCCGAAGCAGGCAGGCTGTGAGCTGTCAGCACAGAGCCCGACGCGGGGCCCGAACTCACAGACGGTGAGAGCATGACCTGAGCTGAAGTCGGACGCCCAATCGACTGAGCCACCCAGACGCCCCTGCCAGTGTTCTTTTAAAAAGAACATTTCCCCCCTGAGAGGCTGCCCACACACCTGATTCCTGCTGAGTGGTTAGTCACTGCTCAGGGCAACCAGAGGAACAGGCACCTGAAGATGAGAGGGGTGGAGGGAGAAATGCTTGGGAGAAAAGAGGTATGTGAGTCAAGGAGAAGAAGGGGCAAAAGGGAGAGCAGAATCCCACAGGACCAGTTTGTCCTCCATCAAGACATTCCCCAGAAGCAGTTCCCTAAACGGGACTGACACCCGTTCCTATTGAATTAGAAGTCTGAAGGCCCAAGTCAGAATCTTGCCACTAGCTACGTGACCTGGGGCAAGTTTCCTTCCGCCTCTGAGCTCTGGTTTTACCTTCCTGTATAAACCAGATTCAATAAGCCGATGCGTGTGAAAGGGCTTTGTGAATGAGGCGGAGGAAAGGAATTTAAACCACTTTTATGTCTGATAGAATCCCTTGGTGAGCTTTCTAAAAATCCTAATGCTACGGCCCCATCTGCAGAAATCCCTATTTTTAAATTTTTTTTTTAATTTATTTTTGAGAGAGAGAGAGAGAGAGAGAGAGAGTGAGAGAGTGGGGGGAGGAGCAGAGAGAGAGGGAGACACAGAAACCAAAGCAGGCTCCAGGCTCTGAGCTGTCAGCACAGGGCCTGATGCGGGGCTCGAACCCACAAACTGTGAAATCATGATCTGAGCTGAAGTCAGACGCTTAACCGACTGAGCCATCCAGACGCCCCCCCCCCTTTTTTTTTAATTTTTTTAATGTTTATTTATTTTTGAGAGAGAGAGAGACAGAGCACGAGCAGGGGAGGGGCAGAGAGAGAGGGAGGCACAGAATCGGAAGCAGGCTCCAGGCTGTGAACTGTCAGTAGGGAGCCTGATGTGGGACTCGAACTCACAGACTTTGAGATCAAGACCTGAGCTGAAGTCAGCCGCTTCACTGACTGGGCCACCCAGGCGCCCCCAGAAATTCCTATTTTTTAAATGGTCTGGGGTCCAGGCACTATAGTTTTTAGAATATCTTGTCTAATTTTTAATAAGCTGCCAAGGTTGAGAATCACTGTGATAGACAACAATGCCACCATGGCTCAGGGGCTGCTTGAACTCCTGGAACCCTCTAGACCAGATGTCCTCTGTCTTGGCTCCTTTCCCACATCTGCTACATCTCTCGGCACCAAAATAAAACCTCATCGTTAGGAGTATCCTCCATTTTAAGCCTGGGGTGCTTCGCCTTTATTTAAATCATCTCATTTCTGCGTTGTCCCTTTCTGCATTCCATATGATCCGTACTGGTAGGACTGCTTGCTGAATGAGCTTCGTAGATACCCAATCCCTGGGTTACTAGCCAGAGGTTTTGTTTCCACCGCAGTGTTCTGCAGCTGCCTTCTTCGCTTCTAGTTTTTTAAACCCCTAATTGCTGCAGGCAGTTCTATGTAATTTGGGATTAGCAGGAATCAGGACTCATATGCAAATACCTTTGAAAAGAAGTGTGGGAGGGATTTTATATTCCTTGGTGGTCTTAGCAAGGCAAAAGAAGAATTTCCCAGATAGAGTATAACTTAGTTAATTACAAAAATATCTTTTATGGTGCATTTAGTCCCCCCTCCCCCCTGCCCTTTTTTTTTTTTTTTTTTTTTTGCTACAGATATTCCAGAAATGGGCTACTTCCTTTATTTTGAAGCTTAAATTCTTCCATCCCTCTTTCCCTCTTTTACTTCCCCCTCTTCCTCTCCTCTTTCTTCCTTCTTCCCTTCCTCCTTCCCTCCTCTCTCTGTTAAAGAAAAAAAAAAAAATTACTCCTGACACTTGTTAAAGACAATAAGGCAGACTTTATTCAAGGGGTGGGGGTGGGGGTGTGTGTGGACTATCACAAGAGTTGTGGGGACCACTGCAATGGGGCTCCACTCTGAATACAAGGAAAAGTGGGAATTTACAGCCAAGAAGCAAGCTGGGGGTGAGTGATGGAAAATTACTAAGAGAAAACATCAAGGGTAGGAGGAACTCTGCTGTCGGGCCAGGGGATCACCCAGGGAGGGTAAAGGAGGAAGAGGCTGATTAGATATGAAGGACAGTCAGCTACGGAGGGTGGGAGATTCTGGCTAAATCAACTTAGCAGTATTCTTGCTAAAATTGAGCCATGTAAAGATGATCACAGAAACCTCAAGTCGGGGTCTAGCTGAGAGGAGAATGCAGGGGAGCCTGAGCAGAGTTTGGTCAAGGAGAGAATGCTAGTCACCTCCTCTCCCCCTTCCCCTAATTCCCTAGTAAAGAGAGACAACAAAACACAATTTCAAATATGGTGTAATAGAGTTACACAAACTTCTGTGGAAGCATTCCCCTTTATTTGGGATAGATATAGGAGAGGATATTTTAGCTGAATTTGGAAAGATGGGCTTGAGATTTCTTCATACAGAGACTGGGGGGAAGATATCCTGGGGAAAGGAACAGCAGAAAGCCCAGGGCAGGAACCAACAGGGTATGTTAGGAGAATTGCCTTGGAAGTTCAGAGAACAGGAGTGTTTTCTTGGGAAAGAGAGATGATGAATGAGGGATTGTTGTCTAGAACTGGCTGGTCCAAGAAATTCTAAAGGGAAACACCTTTGGTCCGAGGTCTGGTTGGTGTCCTATTTCTCAGATGCCCAAACTCTATTTTCTTAGCATCTATAGAGGCAATCAGATTTGAACTTGTCTGACCCCACCTCTTACTGTGCACTCCTATGTCCACTGTATTCTGGGCACACAGCCCTCCTTTCTGTTCCTGACTATAAATTCATTCCTGCCTCAGGGCCTTTGCTCTTGCCTGAAATCCCCAGATCTGCATCTGGTTGCCTTTTTTTTATATTCAGGTCTCAATGCAAATAGCACCCCTTGTCTTCATACTCTCAGGAGGGGGGCAAAGGAAGAGTGAGCACTTTTGTGCCATGTGGGTAGGAGAGCGACATAGGGTTAGAGGAGTCAGACAGGAGGGGAGGGGAGAGTACAAGCCTGGGTGCTTCATTAGTTGGTTTTTCTGACAAAGCTGAAGGGCGTTAGGAGTGTCTTTTTTTTGGTATATTTCAAAGGTAAGTAAATTCTACTAATGAAAGCAACTTCCAAACCCCATTTTCTTTGGTTAAAAAGAAAATTAATTTAAAAAAAAATCTGTTAAAAAAGAAAAAAAAAAGCAAATAATCTGAGGAATGGTTTTATTTTATCTTGCTTCCAAGGAAGGAAAGAAGACTTTGCATCAGCTAAAGACAGAATCATCTGTTTCTGGGCCTTGAGTGTTCATGAGTGAATCCTGTAGCTAAAGGCAGATTTCCATTCCGGCCTCCGAGACTACCCTAATTACCTGGCAGAAATCACGGAAGGTGATGCCAAGTGGCATTTGAGCCTGTCATTTTCTTTTACTGTTTGGGGGATTCAGATATTTTTCAGTCTAATGTGGCAAAATATTCAATCAGCTTAAATTATGCATGCACTCCAGATCAAGCCAGCTAGATGTTGGGAGCAATTCAATATATTTCTTTTTTTTTTTTTTTGAACTTAGGAGATGAAAAGTCAGCAGGATAAAAGTTTAGAGGAGCTATATACAAATTAACTTTGTAACATGTGGAAAACAAGCCTAGAAGTGACAAAACTTTCTCTAGGATCACCAGGCAATTTGCATTAGTAACCTTCTGGCAATACTGAAACAGTTTTATTTTCCAATGCCCATCTTGAGTTTCTGGGTCTTCTTCATTTTTCAAAATAGAGGTCAGACAACATGTTACATTTGCCCCTTTCTTTGCGATTGTGACCACATTGCACCTTCTCTGTATCACCGCACTCATTTTTCAGGAGAGAAAACTTTGTCCAGGTCAAGTTGACCATGTAGAGGCGGGTTCTGCGTTTCTGGTTACCTTAAGTGGTATAAGCGATGACTTTTGGGAATTCAGGAAACATTAATGAAACATCAACTATGTGGCAGGAACTGAGCCAGGGTCATCATGAATGGCACACTGGTGCCGCAGACAAGCCATTCCTAAACTCCTGGCATGTAGCTCAGTAACTGATGACAGGTGGAATAGGGTAAGGGTCATGGAGGCAAAGCAAAGTCAGAGCTCATGGTGGGGTCATGGGGAAAGGAGATTCCCTCCGAGTCAAGGATCCAAGGAGAAGTAGAGATTGTTAAGGATGTGTCAGATTTCCATATATGTGTGTGTGCAGAGCGTGTTCTAGACGGCAGAAACAGCTCGAACAAAGATACGAAGTTGTCGCAAATCAAGTGTGCTATGGCAACAGTGAGACGCCAGCACGGTTGGAGACCAGAAAGCTTATGGGGCAGGGAGAAGAGGCATTGAATGAGTGGAACACCATAAACCTCAAAAAGACGATGAAGAACTTTGGATGACACACTGAGGGATTTGGTCAATATTTAGCAGGCAAGAGAGAGCCACGTAAGGCTTCTGAGCGAAGGCATGACAGACAGAACCGCTCTGGAAGATGATTTGAACGGCAGTGTCACAAGGGCAGAGGCAGTCGGAATGGCATAGAGGAGTGATGTGCTTTATTGCTGACCCATTTTCATTTGGCCGGCCCCATAAGTGGGGGACACTGGGAACACAGAGATGCGTGATCAAGTTGTCTCATTTCAAGAAGTTCACAGAGGACTAATGCCATATCCAACCGGACTTGCTTCCAAAGACTCCTGCTCATATAACCGAGGACTTTCTGGCTGTGTCTCCATAGCGAATAACTAATCCTCAGACAAGAAGGGAAAAGTTCTGGCAGTCAGCCAGAAATGAAATTTGCCAAAGCCAGATAGTTTGGTATTTCGAAAAGTGCAAATAGGAGACTATTGTTTTCAATTTACGTATTTGCTGAAAGCAAACACATGCCAAAACCCAGTCTTTAAAATGTGACATCGCCTTTATCTCCACTAATTTGGATTCAGGAAATCTGGGTACCGACCTTGAGATTTACCTGTATCTGGACTTTATGTTCCTCATTTGGAAATTAGTGATAACACTCAGTCTTTCTGCTTCAAATGAGATAATGAATATTAAAGTATTGTGTCAACCATGGATATTAAAGAATTATTATAAATTGTCAAATTTGGGGTAAAATCAAAATTCCACTGTAAGATGCCTATGGCAGGTGATGAATTGAGTTCCCCCACATCCTTCTCACACCGTTCAAAAGCTCAGAACTTGATTCTTGTAATCACCCTATATTCCAATATAAGAATTCCACCACAATTCCAACAGATCGTATCTCCCCAGATTGTAAATTCCACACTGGTTAAGGAACAATGCGGGCCATCAACACATCAAGTGACATCTGGAACATATGCGGGTACAGAGTAGGCACTCAGTAGAGACTGGCTGAATGAACCAAAATAATTAATGGTTATGAGTGCTTTTCCCTTCGTATTGGATGCAGTCCTTTTCTTTCTGGCCTTTAATCATTGACCATCCTACACTTACATGATCTTTTTTTATTCATTAAAAAATTATAAATATTGGGGCGCCTGGGTGGCTCAGTTGGTTGAGCCTTTCACTTCAGCCTAGGTCATGATCTCACCATTCCCGAGTTCGAGCCCCGCGTCGGCCTCTGTGCTGACAGCTCGGAGCTTGAATCCTGTTTCAGATTCTGTGTCTCCCACTGTCTCTCTGCCTCTCCCCTGCTCATGCTCTGTCTCTCTCTCTCTCGCTCTCAAAAATAAATAAATATTAAAAAATTGTAAATACTATGCACTGGATATGATGTTAAGTACAGAAGACAAAATGATGAGAAAAAAATGACTTGGTTCTTGCTTTTATGGAGTTTATAATTTAAAAAAATTTTTTTAACGTTTATTTATTTTTGAGACAGAGACAGAGCATGAACGGGGGAGGAGCAGAGAGAGAGGGAGACACAGAATCGGAAGCAGGCTCCAGGCTCCGAGCCATCAGCCCAGAGCCTGACGCAGGGCTCGAACTCACGGACTGCAAGATCGCGAGATCGTGACCTGAGCTGAAGTTGGACACTTAACCGACTGAGCCACCCAGGCGCCCCATGGGGTTTATAATTTAATACATTTTTATCATCATCAACTTCACAGATCCTATCTTTACCAAACGAATTCTATACACTGTTATTTATAATAACATTATTTAAAATTAAATGAAATGTATTGGGACCATTTGAAACCTCTTGGGGTATCTCAAGCCCAAATGAAAAAGAACTCTGTTATAAATATTGACAACAGTATTTTTTTAATTTATAGTACAACAATAACCAACATTTATGCCACTGATCTTTAAAACATAATTCATCGAAGAAGTTTTTTTTTTTTTAACAAATGTAAATTACTGATAGAGTATTGAATGGCTGGACTAACATGGAAAGCTGAATTTTTGAAATTCAGCTTGTTTTTAAAATTAAATTAGGTTATCGGGGCACTGTGAGTTCGAGCCCCGCATCGGGCTCTGTGCTGACAGCTCAGAGCCTGGAGCCTGTTTCAGATTCTGTGTCTCCCTCTCTCTGGCCCTCCCCTGTTCATGCTCTGTCTCTCCCTGTCTCAAAAATAAATAAAACGTTAAGAAAAAATAAATAAATAAAAAATAAATTTAATTAGGTTAATCAACCAATGAGTGAGCATGCACATATTTACATGCACACGTATGTGCTGTGTGACCAGAGAACCAATTTACAAACTGGTCACACGTCAACAAAATATTTTATATATTAAAGAAAAAATAAGATAGAGAGTTCCAGAAAATGACAAGGTACAAATTTATTAAAATCATCAATCAGCAAAGTCTAAAAGAAAATTTTGAGATAAAATTATCATTGAAAGTATTCCTGCTTCCAGTGGTCTATTTTCATCTTTTTTCAAAAATTTGTTTCTAACTTATTGGTACTGTGATCAGAGAATATAGTCTCAAACTCCTTACATTTTACTGAGACTTCTCTGATCTAAAATGAAGCTATATTTCGGCAAAGATTCCATGTGGGCTCAAAAATGATGTGCATTCTCTCATTGCTGGATGCTGTATATGTTTTCAGGTGATTACAAGTTTAGAATTATCTTCATAGAGAATTGAAGTTTTTATTAATATTTAATAAACCTTTTCATTGCTAGTAATATTTTTAACATAAAGTCTACCATGTTTGACTTTTCCTTAGAATTTCTTTTTCCATCTGTTTATTTAAACATCTTAATGCCTTTACGGTTGCATTGTTTCTTTTGTATATACCATATAGCTAAGTTTGTTTTAAATCCCATCTAAAAACCCCCGTCTTCCAACTGGAGTTCAGCTCACCCACATTGATTGGGATAAATGACCTGTTTGAATTCATTTCTTTCATCTTATTTCCTGCTTTCGACTTTTCTGCTTTTTTGTAAAAGGGATTTATTTGCTTATTTTGAGAGAGGAAAAGAGAGGGAGGGAGAGAGAGAATCCCCAACAGGCTCTGTACCGTCAGTGCAGAGCCCAACGCAGGCTCAATCTCACAAACGGTGAGATCACGACCTGAGCCTCGATCAAGAGTCCGGCTCTTAACCGACTTAGCCACCCAGGTGCCCCCATACACTTTTCCATTTTTAAAATGTTTCTTTTTTAGTCTATCTTTTTTTTTTTTCCATCCTTTAGATTGACTCTGTCCCCTAATCCTATCCTCTACCAGTTGAGACGTTTTACATCCCACTTTTCTGGCTACCCTTAAAAATGTTAACATACCCATTTTTAACTCAAAGTACAAAGTATTTTTCTTCCTCCTGAACAAGAGAAGGAAATTCAAATGACTTGAGGCAATCGGTCTCCTCATCCCACATGCCATTGTTGTCCAGGATATGAACTATATTGTTAATTTCTTTTACAGTCATTATCTGTTTGGTTTTACCCACAAGTCCACAGTTCTATATTTGGTATTCCTTTGTACCAAAGGAATGTACCAATATTCCTTTGGTATATTTGGTATTCCTTTCACTTCTCAGATTCTTCTGGAATCCTTTCCTTTTTCTGAAGAATATCAACCTGACATTGGTTTTTTGTTTGTTTGTTTTGTTTTGTTTTGTTTGTTTGTTTTTTAGTGAGAGTTTTTGTTGGTCTGAAAATGTTTCTATTTCTTTGTTGTTCTTGATAGATGATATCACAGCCTCTACAATGCGACTGTGACAATTTTTTCATTTAGCACTTTACGAAGCACTAGCTTCGAGTGTTGCAGTTGAGGAGTAAATTACCGGTTTTGCAGAAAATCTTTTTTCTCGACTACTTCTAGGCTTTCTTTTTGTGTTCAGACTTCTACAGTGTCTCCACAATGTGTCTCAATGTGAATTCCTTTTCATTTATTCTGCTTGGGGTTCACCACTCATTCCAAATCTGAGCATTGGTATCTTCCATTAATCCTAGAAAATCTCAGCCATTACCTCCTCAAATATTTTCTCTCTTTCATTCTATCCTTCTGAAATTCTGATTAGTATCTTGGAGATTTATACTCTATTACCTGTGTATCTAAACTTCTTAATGTGTCCATTTTTGTCTCTCTATTCTTTTTTCTATATAATTTCTTTAGATTTATCTTAGAGATCAACAACTCTTTTGCTGTGCCTAATATACTATTTAATCCATCCATTAACCTTCTAATGCTGATTTATATATTTTTGATATATAAAAATTCTAAAGGTGGGTCCTCCTTGAACTCTGCCCGGTCAAATTTTACAATCTTCATTTGTCTTATTCCAATGCCCCCTTTTACTACTTCAGGCACAGTAATTATATTTATTTTATATTCCACTTCTGGAATTCCAATATCAGCCATAATCATGGGTTGGAAATCCTTGGAGGCCAGAGTTTTAAGTGTATTTCTCCAGAGAAGACTGTATTTGCTCCTTCCAGTCATCAAGAGGCATTGCACCCCAGGACTACTTTGAAGTTAATTTTTAGTTTGGGTTTTGGTACCATACAAGTAGGGTAAATTCTGGCTTCAAATTCCCAAACTCTATCCAGGTTTAGGAATTCTCAAATGAAACTTTTCTCTTTCTTTCTTTCTTTCTTCCTCTTTCTTTCTTTCTTTCTTTCTTTCTTCTTTCCTTCCTCTCTCTTTCTTTCTCTCTGTCTCTGCTCTCTTTCCCTCCCTCCCTCTCTTCCTTCCTTTTCTTCTCTCTTCTCCCCTCCCCTCCCCTTGTCTCATCTTTTCTTTTCTTTTCTTTTCTTTTCTTTTCTTTTCTTTTCCTTTCCTTTCCTTTTATTTTATTTTCTTCCTACTCCACCCACAATCGGAGTAAAATCTAATATTGGTCATTTTCTTCCTCTGTGAGTTGTGGCATTTTCTCCTTAAGGAAATCCAGCTCTATGTGGTAGTCTGTAACCCATCCCCACTCTGCCCAAGTGCAGACTTTGTCTCCAGTTAGAAGCTAGACACTAGGCCACCCCTAATCAGAGCTCATGCAAGGGCAAACTATCCCTAGGGATCCATACTTTTCTTTTTGTCTGGCTCCCTCACTTTCCCCTCAGCTCATCCGTGCATTGACAAAACATGTGATTCTCATATTTTAGGTGTGTTATATAATGAAAGGTTTACCTAAGAATCTCTTTTACCATCTTTCTGCTCAACTTTTTCCTTAAAACCTTCTTCTCCTTTTGTTCCTCTCTCTGCAAACAAAGCCACCATAAAGGAAGAACAAAATGTTAAATAAATCGTGTTTATTATAACACTATTAATTTGTCATTTTTTGGGGCAGCAATTATGTACTTTATGGATGTTTTTCAGTTAATGTTCCATCCTAAGCTAACACTATTTTTTGAATGTCCACCGACATGTGTTTACCTTGCCAACTGTTTTCTTTGCTTAACCTCAGGGAGTTCACAGCGTGATGCCATGTACCTAAAAGGCATTTGCTGTTGTCAGGAAGGGGAAAATTTCTCCTTATCCCTCTTGGTTCTTTTGGCTGGTCCAGGAGTTAAATTGACATAAGACAATTAACAAGGGAGAAAAAAAACAAAACAAAAATTTAATTACGTATGTATGGAGGTGTCACAGATACAGGACCTAAGAACTGACCAAAGCAGGATGTTTATGTACCTTTTAGACAAAGAAACAATAAATTTATGGAGAACTGACCGGACAAAGAAACTTAGGCTTAGGTGCTAATTAGTGAAGAGGTTAATCAGAGTTTGTTTACATAGCTTTCTTGGCCATAAATTCTCTATCTCTGGCAATAAGGATGTCTTTCTACATCCTAGTACAGGGACAATAACTTTCACAGAGGACATTTATTTCCTGCTTCCAGGGAGACAGGCAGGAGAGTCAGAGCATCCTTCTTGAACCTGCTGTTTCTTAAGTAACTTTAATTCAAAATAATTAATATGCCATTTTGGCATATTTTGGATGGGGTCTCCCCTGAGCCCCATCACTGTTAAAGACAAACGACAGCATTCGATGGCCAATATGAAGCCTGGAGATATACACAGCCGTTTTTTGTTTTTTTGTGTTTTTTTTTTTTTTTTTTTTTTTTACGTTTATTTATTTTTTGAGACAGAGAGAGACAAAGCATGACGGGGGAGGGTCAGAGAGAGGGAGACACAGAATCCGAAACAGGCTCCAGGCTCCGAGCTGTCAGCACAGAGCCCGACGCGGGGCTCGAACCCACGGACCGCGAGATTGTGACCTGAGCCGAAGTTGGCCACTTAACCGACTCAGCCACCCAGGGGCCCCTACACAGCCGTTCTTAAACCCAGTTCTAAATTCTATATCCTTACCACTTCAAGATGTGTTTGTTATCATCATTTTTCTATTTGCTAGACAATCCTAAATATCGATTAGGTGCTGGAGAATAAGATGGGGGCCTAGAGAGGGAACCAACAAGCATGAAGGGAAAAGCTACTCTTCATGGGAATCTTGCTTTGTGTTGGGAGGACCAGAAATGAATAGTAAGTAGTCTCTGCTCTTAAGTAATTTACACACATAAGAGCTAGAAAACATGGTTTTTCTTGGAATGCAGGGACTCGGGTTGCCCTAGAGGCAACTAGTTAACTGTCCCAACTAGTTTCCTTAGGGTGCCTATGCACTAGTTGAGAGAAAACTACCTGTGAAAACATAAAGAATTCTATTGCTGGGGGTCCAAGTGGGACGTAGAAAGGAGAAAGTGTACCCCTCTTTGTAGAAGAGAACTTTGGGTATGGAAAGTAAGTGGGGAAGGTAAAGAGGTAAGCAGGTGGTGGTGGTGAAGGGAGCAGTTTCCTAAGCATCTTTTGTCACCTGACCCGTGGCGACATCATGGGAAACCTGAGCAACCTGAGGACGTGATGGACACAGAACCACAACGGGTGACCAGTAAGGGTGCAGTTCTCCAGCATCCTGGTCTACAGAAGACCAGTTGCAGAGGTGGGGGCAGCAAGGAGGATGGGCCACCCCAGACCAATGATGGTGGAGAGCATGTAGAAGGCAGCATCCAGAGCTGAAATATCTGGAAAAGTAGCAGACACGCCACTAGAAGCTAATGTGTGAGAGTTGACCCCCTTCAGTTGCTTGAAAGTCATAAGATCAGAGAAGGTCTGAGACCTGCCATAGGACAAGTAGGAATCCAAAGCCAACCCTGAAGGGAAGGACCATTATCCAGATTTCCTGTCACCAGAGAAGTCACCGTTCATACCTTCCATCTATTGTCTTCAATGTAATTCTTCTGCTTAAAAAGCTACGAGCTGTGGTAAGGGCAAATACACGTTAAAAGCAATAGTCTATGTTTTCCATGTTGAAAAAAAATGAAAAGATTTCCCTCCCTTCCTTTTGCTTAGAGCATTTACCTTAGAAACTTTGTAGTTCTAAGTCCTCGTTCATCATTTTGACATGACCTCCTTTAAAAACTAGATAGACCTCGGGGCGGCTGGGTGGCTCAGTCGGTCAAGCGTCCGACGTCGGCTCAGGTCATGACCTCGTGGTTCATGAGTTCGAGCCCCACGTCAGGCTCTGTGCTGATGCCTCGGAGCCTGGAGCCTGCTTCAGATTCTGTGTCTCCCTCTCTCTCTGCTCCTCCCCTGCTCCTGCTCTGTCTCTGTCTCTGAAAAATAAATAAATGCTAAAAAAAATAGTTTAAAAATAAATAAAATGTTGAAGACTAGATAGACCTGTTGTCAGTTTTATGACACTCTGGAGTGTCTGGGTCAAGGGCCTGGGAACCATCTTTGTGAAATACAATCATCAGCGGAGGTAGCTCCCTGTTTCCCAGTTCCCACAGGAGGGTAAGAGGCTGATTTCAGTGGGTACCTTGCTCCAATTTGAAAAGCTACCGCTTGTCGTAAAGATACAAAAAGTTTGTTTCTCTTCCAGGTAAAGCCAATTCGCTGACATGGGTGGTTTCCCCACTTCCCAGGGTAAAGTTAGACAAAAGGTGCTGTCGAGTCCTCTAACTTAAGCACCAGTCATCGGTGACCTTGAGAACATGTGTCTAATGACTTGTATCCTGTACCTTGCTGTATAAGGGAGTGAGACTCTTTTACGTCTTTGCAATCACTTGGCAGATTCCCTGTGATGTGCATCACATGGTTTAATGCTTAGTCAGTAGTTAAAGTGGATGCTTTCTCTAATGTCCCTTGTGGAGAGATTTTCTGGGTTGGGAAGGGGTTTTGTTTTTCATTATATTTTCCCAACACTTTTAAGCAGAATAACACCCAACTACACTTCTTAAATGTGTCTAGACTTGTTGGTTTCCTCGACTGAGCTCCTTAACAGTCATGCCCTGGATTAGCAAAGCCCCCCAGGAGCATGGAGATGCCTGAGATAGATGCCTGACACAGGCTGAGGCACAGATGGAGTTTAAGCCGATACCCAGATTGCATCCCATTACTCGTGCACATAGGTCCATTCAATGAAAACTTATTTTTTCATGTACCTTACGGTGTGCTAAAAGTCAAATATGGTCCAGGCTACAGCTGTGTTAATTCTTTTTTTATTATTATTTAAAAAAAGACTTTTAACGTTTATTTATTATTGAGAGACAGAGAGAGAGACAGAGACAGAGACAGAGACAGAGCACGAGCGGGGGGAGGGGCAGAGAGAGGGGGAGGCACGGAATCCAAAGCAGGCTCCAGGCTTCCTGCTGATGCACAGAGCCCGATGCCGCTGGGGCTCGGGCTCGGGCTCACAAACCGTGAGATCATGACCTGAGCCAAAGTCAGTCACTCAACCAGCTGAGCCACTCAGGCACCCCATACAGCTGTGTTAATTCTTTTTTTTTTTTTTAATTTTTTTTTTTAACGTTTATTTATTTTTGAGACAGAGAGAGACAGAGCATGAATGGGGGAGGGTCAGCGAGAGGGAGACACAGAATCTGAAACAGGCTCCAGGCTCTGAGCGGTCAGCACAGAGCCGGACGTGGGGCTCGAACTCACAGACCGCGAGATCATGATCTGAGCCAAAGTCAGTCACTCAACCGACTGAGCCACCCAGGCGCCCCATACAGCTGTGTTAATTCTTAACCCTAGCATGTATTTTTTTTCTTTTGCTATTTAACAAAGACCATATCTCTATTTATGTCCATGTGATGTATACAGGCAAATACAAGTTAAACAGATTAACCATCAACGGCATCATTTCTTTATATTTGCACAGTGATTTTTTTTTTTTTTCTTTTATCACATGTATGTGTCAACAAAAATTTCTGGGATGCAAAGATTTGGTCAGAGGCAAGGAAAAGCTTTCTTGCCATGGAGTTTGCAAACCACAGAGACATAGCTTTCGGCAACAAACCAAAAGTATGCTCTGTAGGGGAAGGATTGAGCTTGGAGGTAAATAGGCAAAACCACACAAGCTCCGCGTCCCTTAAGGAGACTTCTCAGACACAAGTTCCAAACTGCAAGTTTCAGGAGCAGAGTGGCAAGTGGGATACAGCTCACTGTTTCCGGTAGCAGTTTGAGGATGTTTCAACTGCTGGAAAGCATAACAGGATGTGTTGCAGGGGTCTTTTTGCAAATTTTGCTGAATTTTGTGCAAGCGTGTCATCTCAGGCTTTGCTGACTGGTTTCATTCCTCATGGTCATTTGGCCCGATTAAAAATTTTAGTTTCTCGGGGCGCCTGGGTGGCTCGGTCGGTTAAGTGACTTCACCTAAGGTCATGATCTCGCACTCTGTGAGTTTGAACCCCACGTGGGGCTCTGTGCCGACAGCTCAGAGCCTGGAGCCTGCTTCGGATTCTGTCTCCCTCTCTCTCTGCCCCTCCTCCACTTGTGTGCACGCTCTCTCTCTCTCTCTCTCTCTCAAAAATAAAAATTAAAAACAAAATTTAGTTTCTCTCCCTTGACATAGAGAATCCATCTTGTCTATCAGTGGTTGCTCTCTAATTATTCGGGTCTTTTGCCCTCATACTCATATACGTGGTCTCATTTGAGTTTTACAGATGTCCTGTAGGCAAGGTAGGTGCTGCTTTCTCATACCTTGTGTGCACACACAGTTGCAAAGAGGGTAGCTTTCTTAAGGATGAACAGGGAGTTAAAAATCCACCACGCCGGGCTCCCGGTTCCAGCCCAGAGTTCATTCCCTGCAGCCAGTAGCTTCCAAGTTTTGAGGTTTGCCTCAGGAGCAGCTCTTTAAAAGTTAGGCACAGCTCCCTGACGAATGTCTGTGTGTCTCGATAATGACAGATGTGAAGAATGGAAAATCCCAGGGCAGTGAGCTGTTGACAAGATGAAGCCCGGTCTCCGCTGGTAAGCACGATGGGTTTCTCAGGTGGTTCGGCAGTGGCGAGATAGGATCCAAGGTGACACTTAAACATGATTCTTTTCTCTTGGCGGAGACATTGGGAAGAGGTTAAAAAGCTGGAGGAAGATTTGTTATTCGAAGAGGAGACTTTTCTCGAGAATCTGGCATCCGACGTTGTTTTGCTAGGCTTCCAGGAAATTAATCGTCGGGCTGCATTCCAGCCTTGGGACCCGGGCTGGTAGCAGCTGTTGGCTATTTGGTCTGTCGATTAAAGATACTGCCATTAGAAACCTTTTGCAAATTAAGACAAACACCAAGTTTGTTCCTGTTCTGCTGGGGGAAATACTTTTGCCTTTTCGGCTAAAGCTAATTATCCCCACTTGAGAAAATTACCATCCACGCGCATGATCTGCCTGAGGTCTCTGCGCACTGTCTTCAGAATTGTCTGCTCTTACCTGGAAAGACTCAACAGCTACACCGCATGGATAGACCAACACGCGATAGAACAACTTGCCCCTTTTTGTGTGTGTCTGCACTCAGACATCAGGATTACTGCACTGTGTTATGCTAATGGTCTGTCCCAGAGCTTTTGTAAAATTGCTTCTCTGGGTGGTGGTTTGGAGCCACACTGCAGACATGGGTAGACATAGTTGGCGGAGTTTATCATCTAAATCAAGGAGATCATTTTTGCTCTGTTCAAAAGTACTCCAGAACCGAACCTTAAAATGAGAATTGGCAGAGTAGGATCATCCGAGAAGGTCATAAAATTTTGAACCAAAAAAAAAAAAAAAACAGTTTCGTAAGATTACAGGCTGTTTTGGCTCGCTGAGTGTTTCTTGACTGCAGGAGCTGGGTCCTATTCGTCTCTGTACGCTCAACCCTGTTATTGGCACACAATAGGCCTCGACATATGTTCCTGGTTGAATGTTTACTGAGCTGGAAACGTGTTCATGGAAGCTGGTAGCAGAGAGAGAGAGAGAGAGACCCTCAAGAAGACTAAGACCACTGTCAAGCTCTTAGAAACATGCTTGGAATTTCATCTCTGTTTTGACTGTGACTTTCCAGAGTGAGTGGTGAATGCCCAGAGGTCAGGCCTGATGGTGATTGGAGAATAGAATGAGAGAACACAGAATGCAGCAGGTCTTAGAGATGGGATGGAAATTACTATTACTGATGCTCCCTCCAACCTGCAACAGCTCCTGAAACCTTTTTCTCAGACCCAGGGGGAAAGGTGATCTGTTTTAGCAATGATGGTCATTCATACCCTCATGTGAATCTTGGAGACCTTCGGCTCTCTTACTCTTTCAGCAAGTTTGACCAGAGAACTGTGCTAATGATGCAAGGCTCACATGCTTGCACAGCAGGCCCTGCCCAGGAAAAACAATTTCCTGGCAAAGCTGCCTAGAGCCCTCTCTAGCAGCCCTTCTAGGCTGTTACCTTGGGTCTCAAAGAGGCACGCTATGGGAATGTGCAAGGAAACCCATCACCACTTTTGAAAACAATGCACGCATTCAGTGCAGCCCCCTTAGGTTGTAGGTGCACTGGGAGAGGGATCAAAAGATGGGCAAGGAGCTGATAGCCCTAGTGGGGGAGGGTACGAGACATGTGCCTAATAAACACAAGACAGGATGGAAACCAATGAACTCTATGAGAAATATACTAAAAAAATGACTGTGAAATCATAGCAGAGAGAGAGGGTACCTCTGAGGATTCTTAGAGGATATCATATTTTGGATAGGCTTTAAATGATAGCTGGAATTTGGACAGGCAGCTTTGGGAGCGAGAGACGAGGAGTTTCCAGACAGAGGAAAGATAATGAGTGAAGTTACTGAAGTGAGAAAGCTCTGACTGTGCTTGGGGATAAGCGAGTGGCTCCATTTGGCTGGAACAGACGTAGGAGGAGAAGGGTACCGAAAGACAAGATTGGAGAATTGTAAGCACCAGACGTGGGCAGCCAGGCCTTATTTGGAGCCAGAATGAAAGGCACATATGGGCATAGTGGCAGGTCATCATTTCTATCCATAGACACAAGATTATCGGAACTTGTAAGGAGTTCTCAGCACTCTACCAACAAGATTCTCACCAGCCTCTCCGATTCTTTGCAAAGAAGAGCAGAGACTGTGATTACACTGTTCTCGTTTCAGATGGAAAAGAAGCAAGGTAACATTGGGACGTGGAACATTAGATGCCAGCTAAATTATCAGAGCAGGGCTTTGCAGTCAGACTGCAAAGTAGCTCCATTCCAAATCGTATCTTGTTTTCAGGAAAGTGTAGCCTTCTTGTTCCGATCTCCAGACCAGACAAGCAACCACTCTGTTCCCAGCATACCACCAACTTTGGAATTCAAGTCCAATGGCTGACCATTTCAGGATACGTTCCTGGGCGGTGAAATCAGGGCAGCCTGACTGAAGGCAGTGGTAGTGACGTTGGAGAACTTGGAGACTTTGTTGATGTGAAGGAGTGACAGGGTGCATGTTAGTTCAGGTCCGCCAGGAAGCAGATGTCAAGACAGAGAAGTGCGAGAGATGCATTGAGAGTAATGCCTGTGAAAGATAAAGAGGAGAGGGAGAGAAAGCGGATAGGGAGAGCTGACCATGCTGTAGGCCTGATATCTATGAAGGGAGAGGGAGAAGGAAAGATGATTAGGTAGGAGGAAACAGATTTGGGTGAAACTCTGAAAACATTTTGATCAACCCATTGGACAGCTCTGATCCCAGGATTATCTTGTGGGGAATCCCACATTGGGCAGACATGGTAAGGGTCATTCATTGACCACAGACTGCCAGAAAATGACCTCAGCTCAAACACTATGATGGACCTAAAGACACTGCAGGTGGAGGCTCTCTTCCATGGCTGCCACAGGAGGTGAAGGGAGAGGGGAGTCAATGAATCCAATCCCTTGGAGGGTGGTTAGATATTCTTTAATAGTACAGACACCATTTGGAGAAATGGATGTGGTACAGCTTTCTTCTCCAATAGTCTCTAACACAAACTCTGCTTGGAGGAGGAGTGTGTGATAAAGTGACACTTTTAAGCCTAGGATTTCATATTCTTTCTTATACTCTGCTCAGGTATCATGTGTCACATTGCAGCCTACACTCTAAAACCACTGCTAAAGCTCCTTCTCGGATTATATCTTCCATAAACCAATATGAACCAACCTAGGACTTAAAACATGGCTGATCGAATGCTGTTGATTCAAAGCCCTGTCCCTAATACATCATGACTTTGTCTTGGATTTTCTTCCCACCAATTTCTCAATATCTTTTCCTCTTCTGTGCTTTTCTCACGGAGGATTCTGTCAACCTCACTGTTATAAAATTTTTAGTCTTCCTTCTTTTCCTCCCTTTTTAAAAAAATTATTTGCCACTTTATTGAGATATAATAGATGTACAATAAACTGCACACATTTAAAGCATAAAAGGGGACACATTTGGACATATAGATATATCCTATAACCACATCACAATTAATATTACAAAGATTCTCATCTTTCCAAAAATTTTCCTCATGACATTTTGTAATATGTCTTTCTCTCTACTCTTACTTGCAGGAAGCCACTTATTAGCCTTCTGTAGATTAGTTCTCATATTTTAAGAATTTTTTACAAATGGAATCATGCACTGTGTACTCTTTTTTTGTCTGGCTTTTCATATTCAATATATTTTGAAAATTATCCGTGCTGTGGCATATATCAATAGTCTGTTCCTTTTTATTGCTGAATATTGTTCCATTGTATGGATTTGCCACAAATTGTTTATACTGCCTTGATATTAGACAGGTGGAGCCCAATTTTTGGCTGATACAAATAGCACTGCTATGAATATTCATATACAACTCCGATTGTGAATATATGCTTTCATTTCTTTTGAGGAAATGCTTAGGAGTGGAATGACTGGGTTTTATGGTAGGTGTGCATTTAACTTTTTGAGTAAGTAGTTATAACATTTTATATTCCCACCAGCAATGTATGAGAGATAGGGTTGCTCCACATCTATATCAATATTTGGAATTATCTTTTGTATTATTTTTTTAATTTTTTGAGAGAGAGAGACAGAAAGGGAGAGAGAGAGGGAGAGAGTGCAAGCTGGGGAGAGGGGGGCAGAGTGAGACAGAGAGAATATCAGGTACAGGCTCCACACTCATTACGGAACCTGACAAAAGACTCGATCCCACACCCCAGAATCATGACCTGAGCTAAAATCAAGAGTTCAGTGACCAACAGACTGAGCTCCCAGGTGCCCCTATTTTTTAAACATTTTTAGCCATTCTAGTCAATGTATAATTGTATCTCATTGTGATTATTTTAGAGTTTTTTTTTTTTTTATTGATTGATTGATTTTGAGAGAGAATGTGTGTGTGTGTGAGCAGGGGACGGGCAAAGAGACAGGAAGAGAGAGAATCTCAAGCAGGCTTCATGCTGTCATTGCAGAGCCTGATGGGAGGGCTCAACCTCACAAACCTCGAGATCATGTCCTGAACTGAAATCTAGAATTTCAGATGCTTAACAACTGACCCACCCAAGTGTCCCTGTCATTATTTTGCATTTAATAAGTCACTAGTGAAATTAGACATTTTTTTCATAAGTTTATAAACCATCTATATATCTTCTTCAGTGAGGTGCCAGTGGAAATTCTCTGCACATTTAAATAAATTAGGTTGTCTTCTCCTGTTTGAATTGTAACCCTTTTTTATATTTTCTGGATAAAAGCCTTTTGTCAGCTATATATTATGCAAATGTTATCTCCTAATCTGTGACTTCACTTTTATTCTCTTAACAATATCCTTTAAAGGATGGGACACCTGGGTGGCTCAGTGGGTTAAGCATCTGACTCTTGGTTTCAGTTCAGGTGGTGATTTTGCAGTTTGTGAGATCGAGCCCCGAGCTGGGCTCTGTGCTGACAGCACAAGCCTGCTTGGGGTTCTCTCTCACCCATTCTCTCTGTTCCTCCCCAACTCACACACATGCAGGACCAATCGCTCTCTCAAAATAAGTAAATAAGCTTAAAAAAAAAAACCCCACAATATCCTTCAAAGAGAAATCTTGATGATATTCGACATGCCTATGTTTTTATTTCATAATAAAGCATATTTTGTGCTTTCAGTGTACTATGTAAGAAGTTCTTAACTAACTTAAGGTCACTAAGACTTTTCCCTTCCAAATGTTTTATAGTTTTATCTCACAATTAAGTCTATATTTCATGTGAGTTAATTCTTTTCTATTGTGGTAAGAGTTGAAGTTAACTGGCCTTGCAAAGGGCTATCAAACTGTACCCCCGCATGTGTTGACAATGTATCCTTTCCTCTATGTAATTTCCTCTGCGTTTTTGTCAAAAATCCATTGACCACGTATCTACGTGTGGGTGGAATTCTATACTCTATTCTGTTGCATTAATAGGTTTCTCTAACTTTATGCCAATTCTGTACTGTCTTGATCATTATAGATTCGTAAGTTCTGGAATTGGGTGGTATTAAGGACTTTATGCTTGCTTTTCAAATTTGTTTTGGCCTTCGTAGGTCCTTTGAATTGCCATACAGATTTTGGAATCATCTTGAAATTTTATATTTGTATTAAAAAATGCTTACTGGGGTTTTAATTGGGATTGCATTGAATCTATAGAGCAGTTTAGGAAGAATTAACTTCTTTTTTTTTTAACGTTTTTTATTTTTGAGACAGAGAGAGACAGAACATGAACAGGGGAGGGGCAGAGAGAGAGGGAGACACAGAATCGGAAGCAGGCTCCAGGCTCTGAGCCATCAGCCCAGAGCCCGACACGGGGCTCGAACTCACGGAGCGCGAGATCGTGACCTGAGCTGAAGTCGGACGCTTAACCGACTGAGCCACCCAGGTGCCCCAGGAAGAATCAACTTCTTAAAAATATTGAGCCTTCCAATCTATGTGTGTGGTATATCCCATTCCATTAGGAGCTCTTTTACATGCCTCTTTGTTTTGTGGTTTTCAGTGTTTCCAGGTTTTCAGTGGTTTTCAGCTTTGCACATCTTTTGTCAAACTTATCCGTAACGACTTCATATTTTGAGGCTATGATAAGCTGCTGTTTTTAATTCTATTTTATGGTTGTCCATTGCTAACTTACAATTAATTTTTATTGCTTCTAAACCATTTTTATGAAGACAACACGTATTCTACAAATTTGATAAACTCAAGTTTGTCAAGAACTTACCAGTTCTTGTAGCTGTTTTGGAGATTCCTTAAGATCTTCTACAAATACATTATACCGTCTTCCAATAATGATAATTTTGCTTCTTCTTTTCTAATTTGTATGGAAATTTTTCCTCCTTTATTGCACTGGCTGGGACTTCCAGTACAACACTGAAGAAAAGCATTGAGAACAGGCGTTCTTGCTTTTTCTCTGATTCGATCTTCACTGTCAAATATGATCTTAGTCAAAAGCTTTTTATAAAGGCTCTTCATAAGTTTGAACAAGTTTCTTCTATTTCTAGGTTGCTAGGAGTTCTTAATCATGGATAGACATTAAATTCTGTCAAAGGCTTTTTCTGTGTCTGTTGAGATAATCATGCAGGTTTTCTTTTTTAGTCCATTAATACAGTAAATTCCACTGATTGGTTTTCAAATGTTATAGGAAACTTGTATTTCTGTGATAAACCTTACTTAATCATCATGTGTTGACCTCTTTCTATTCTGCTAAGTTTTGCTAAAATTTTGTTACGAATTTTTGTGTCAGGAGGGGTGTTTGTTTACCCTTTGTTTGTTTGTTTCTTTAATGTAATATCTCTGTCTAGTCTGGGTATCAAGGACATGCTGGCTTCATGGAATGAGTTCTGAAGTGTTCTCCCTGCTTTTATTTTCTGGAAGATATGATGGAGAATTATCATCATTTCTTCTTTTAATGCTTGGTAGAATCCACCACAAAACCATCTGGGCATGGTGATTTTTTTTGGATGGTTATTATTGATTCAGTTTCTTTAATAAACCTGGATATACCTGGGTTTTCTTTTCTTTTTAGTGAACTTTGGTGGTTTGTGTGTTTCAAGGCATTTGTCCATTTCAAATAATGTGTCAAAGTCACTGGCCTAAAGTTGCTCATAGTATTTACTTTTTATCCTTTTAATGTCAATAAAATCTACAGTGATGCTCTTTTTTTTCCCTTTCTTCCTACCTTTTCCTGATCAGTATGGCTAGAGGTTTACCAATTTTCGCACTTTCTCAAATCATTGATTCTATAATAATTCTGGTTTTCATTTCATACGCTTTCGCTTTTACTATTTCTTGTCTCTGGTTCATTTGGTCTTTTTAAGAAAATGTTGTTTCAGATGGGAGGACAAGCAGGTCTTGTGACTCTATCACAGCCCCAAACAAAGATCCTCTGTTCACATTGTGCTGAAATCATCATCTCTGCTTCCACTCTTTTTGCAAACACTAGAGATTTAATCAGTAATAATACTCTAAGTTGAAAGTGTGAGATACGTTGAGTGTGGGCAGATGCATTCTGCTGGGGTAAGAAGGGAGTTGAAAGTAGGTCCAAACAAAGAACCAGAGCAGTGATTAGAAATCTTAATTCACAAAAGAGAAGATGCTCAGAATAAGGGTCACAAACACAATTCTCCCTTATTTAAAGAACTGTTTTATGGAATAAGTGTTAGACTTCTTGGTGGTTTTGAGTATCATTGGATCAATAGGTCCAAGTGAGAGAAGCTATTTTTTGTCCCAGAGTGCCCCAGAGTGATTTTTGCCGAGATGGGTGTGAGGTCTCAGTTCCTGGAGGAAATGAGCAGAATTAACATTTAAATACTTGTTGAACTTGTAATTTCCATCCCTGAGGTCAGACAGGCAGCTGTTCAATCCCACTGTCAACACACACCAATTGACTCGACTGTGACCAGTTAGGTAACCTGACTCCCAGCTTTCTCACATGTAAACGGCAGTAATAAACATGCCTGTTTTATAGGGTTATAAAAAATTACATGAGGTATTGTGTGAAAAAAATGTTTAGCACGGGATCTGGTATACAGGACGTACTCTCTATATTTTGATGTGTTTGTTTATTATTAGCATGTGCTGAAGTCATAGTTATACAGCTTTGGAACTGGGGGAAGCCTTATAGGTCATTCAGGCCAAACGGATTACTTGATGGATGGGGAAGGTGAAGCAAGGAGAAGCGGCTTGCCCAATATCACACAGTTTGCCATTGGATCAAATCTGGAGCCCAGGTATGTAGACTCTCTGGTCCGTTGACCTTGCCTTTGCTCCACATCACATATGCACGATAGGAACTGGGGACAGGAAAGTCAGTTCGAGATTCTCATTTCCATTGGTGTGCTGTGTGATTCCTGGCTAGTCCTTTCTTCTCTCCAGATCTTAGTTTCTTCGTCCATAAAATGGGCACATCACCATACTTCTTTAAAAAAAAAAATTTTTTTTAAGGTTTGTTTATTTTTGAGAGAGAGAGACGGAGTGCGAGTGGGGGAGGGGCAGCGAGAGAGAGGGAGGCCCAGAATCCGAAACAGGTTCCAGGCTCTGAGCTGTCAGCACAGAGCCTGATGTGGGACTTGAACCCACAAACCGCGAGATCCTGACCTGAGCCAAAGTCGGAGGCTTAACCAATGGAGCCAACCCAGGCGCCCCCCCCCCACTTTTTTTGATGTTTAATTATTTTTGAGAGAGAGACAGACGAACAACACCATATTTCTAAAGGCCTTTCTAGGGTTCAGTGTTTTGTGTTTTAAACAAGTAATTTGAGCTAACGTGGAAGGAATTGGTATGTTGAAATTGTTTTCCTCAAGCAGGCATTTCCGTTCTTTTGCTCTGGATGATGAAAAAAAAAAGGTGCTTTTGTTTCATGTTACATTTTAAAAGGAAATCCATCGTTCATTTCTAATCTTGTTTGTTTGCAGCTGTGTTGAGTTAAATAGCACACTAGGCTTAAGGCAAGCCGGCCGGCTTCCTGGGAAAGCAGTATGAGGGTTGCTACTTTGTTTTCCTTATCTCCCTTGGGGTACTGATAACACAGCCTGCCTCCCGCCCTGTCCCTGTCATCAGCTTAGGGATTTGCAGAGACCACGCTGTTTCTCCAGCTCCAGGGACCCCCACCACCAACTTAGAGATAATTACTCATCCCGACTGTTCCCCAGTGGGTGGGAGGGCTGATTCCGCTTGCCTGCTTCATTCCTGCACAAAAGAGAAGCAATATTCTGAAAAGATATGTCAGTTAACGCTCCTGCCTCCCAACTTCTTTGGCTGCAGTGAAAGGGGGAAGTTTTTCCTTTTCTAGTGTTCATTTTGCAAGGTTTTCTTTGTTGTCACTGTAAATGGATACGTAGCCTGTCGAGACATGTGTCTTCCTTCCAGAAGGTACTTGCTGAGCACCCACTCTCTGCCCAGTGCCCTGTTGAGACTCTGTGCCCTGCCTCAAGGAGTGCAGAGACCGGAAAGGGTGGGAAAATGAGCAACTCTCGGGCTTAAGGTAGTATTTTAATGAATATAAATTGAGTGCTAAGAGAATATGGTGTAGGGAGATATGAACTCTGCCTGGAAGTCGGGAAAGGCTTCCTGGAAGTGGGGGAATTCATGACGGAAAGAAAGGTAGAAGACAAATGAGCAGAAAGGATGGTGTGGGCAACGAATTTCTTGACCAGATTTCATACCCTTTATTAGTTGAATGTCAACTCTGTAGCATGCCCTATGCTAATTAGATTTTGCAGGATTTACTTGAGAGAGGGAAAAGACTAATCTAGTGGTCAAAGACAGCATCCTTCCTGGACGAGGGCTGTTGCTCATTTTCAGTAAAGACATGGAAGCAGTCCTACCTAAGGTTTCCAGGGGCTCAGAGGAAGAGTAAAGAATGTGGGAGGCGTATCCTGCCTTTCTGAGTGCTGTCAGGGGATCTCGACCTCAACACCACTGACATTTTTGCCCACCTAACTAATTCTTTGTTATGGCAGACTGTCTTTCGAGTTATAGAATGTTTCGCAGCATCTCTGGCTTATACCCACTAGATGCCAGTGGCAATCTCTCCACGGTTAAGACAACTGGAAATTTCTACAGCTGTTGCCAAACGTCTCCTGGTAGGCAAAGTCACCCTGGCGGAGAACCACGGAGAGACGCAGTTTGATATGTTGGAGAGATCGTAAAAATCAGGAGCAAGAGAATTGAGTCTCTTCTTTGTGGTTCGGACGTCAGTTTCCCCATTTGAAAAAGAAAGGAATTGTACTGTATTCATTCATCCACCTGTGCATGTGTTCCTTCAACTCCATCGGCAAGTCGTAAGCGCTGCTGTGTGCCAGGCATCCTTGTGGGTGTTACAGATAGAGCGGTGAGTGGGAAAGACAAGATCCCTGCCCTCAAGTTGCTTACACTTAAGTCATAGGAGGCAAGCAATAAACACACAAGCATAAAAAATATAATAGAATCAGCAGCAGGACCAGCACTAGGAAGAAAATAAAACAGAGCGATCTTCTACAAAGTGTCTGAAAGTAGGGAGGTGTTCTCTGTGGAATGATTCTCAGGTGGCATTTGAGCCGAGACCTGAGTGGCATTTGAGTGGAGCCATCCATGTGAAGCCCGGGGGAAAGAACGCTCTAGGCAGAGAGGACAGGACGCGCAAAAGCTGTGAGGTGGCTATGAGCTAGGCGGGTCCAGAGGGTGGTGAAGAGTAGGGAGAATGCCAGGAGGGGTCTGAAGGGTAGACGAGGGTCAGTTCCTACAGGGCTGTGTAGGCCAGCTAAAGGAGTCAGCACTATACTTGCTACAGGATGCTCTTGGGGTCAGGGTGGGGGGAGGGTTGTAGCAGGAGAATGATACAACCTGATTTATTTTCATAAAGCTCATTCTGGCTACTTTGGGGATAATGGATCTTAAGGGAATATGAATGGAAGCAGGAGGCCAAGGGCCGAGGTGGTTTCAGTAGGTCAGGAGAGAGGTGGGGATGGCTTAGCCTAGAGATATGGTAATGGAGATACAGAGAAGAAGGCAGAGTTTGGGGATATCTCTTGGAGGCAGAGCCAACCGGATTTGCTGGTGGATTGAATGTGAGGGCTAAGTGGGAATGGGTTGCAAGGAGAATGCCTGGGCTTTTGGCCAGAAGAACTGGGGCAGGGGTGGGGGGGGGGGGGGATCATTTTGCCATTTACTTATGGGAGGAAAATCGATTTGAAAGCGAAAAGCAATAGTTCGGGATGAGTCTAAAATAATTTCCAACCAGAAAATTCAATTCTATGATGGAATTTAGTATTGCCCTTCTTTTATTTTCTCCAGAGACCTCAGTCTACTTCTGAGTAGACACACATATATCACAGATGCACACATACAAAGCTATAGCAAAGGCAAATGAGTGAGACAATGGCATAGCAGGAAACCGGGTGGTTTCCAAACTATCTCATGCATGCAGAGATAGTCTCATGCCTGACAGGCAACAAGGGTCTTTGGAAAATCATGTCTGAGGAGATCTTGTCAATGGGAGGTTTTGCCATCAAGAAACCTAATGAGGCTTAAAGATGATAATTCATTAGCCGTCTTCAACATGCCCCACTCTGCTGCCTGGTAATTATTGAGTAGCTACGGACCAGCTCAGGAATATAGTGACAAGACCGTTTGCTCCATCCATCAAATCCCAAAGCTGTAATCATCTAATGAAGGCTACAAGAATCAAACAGTGGAAAATAATAGTAATACATTTGCTTCCCCCTGAGCCTTTTAGCCAGGTTTCCAGAGTCTATGGTGAATAGATTTACTGGAAAATTTGGTTCTCTCTAGGGCACAAGGCTATGGTTGTCTAACAGCTACAGGACAAATGGTACCACTTGGACATGAGGTGGAAAAGCAGGTAGATATTTTCTTTTAGCCTAGAAGAAAGTAATCATTCAGCTTGGACCCTTGTAGGAAAGTAAGAAATTGAGAGCAGGCATGGATCTTCCATGAGGCTTGGGGTTTTCAGGACTCTAAAATAAGAATGGGCTTCTCTCTACAGCTGGCATAAGTAAGACATCGCCAGAAGCCTTAGATCCATTCCATCCAGCACTGAAATGGAGAGACCACAGGGAATGGTGACAAGTGAAAACCGCAAAACTCTCAGCACATATGGCTTTATCCACCCCCCACACCAAGAGTCTTGAACAAGCTTGAGCATGGCTTCTATTAGCTTGAGGCCATATCCCTGGGATAACAACTCCAGTCCCCTTTAAATGGCCACCTGAGAAAGCTCAAAGCTGCCAAAAGAATTTACTATTTGTTCTAGCCAATACCTGACTCTAAGCCCCTGACCTCACTTTTCTTAGAGGATTTACGTTAGAAAACTTGCAATTGTGAATCCTTTCTTCGTCCCTTGAGACGTATCTTCTGCAATCCAGAAATAACTGTCCCGAGGACCTGGGAGCCATCCCTTGGAATACAATCAGCAAGAAGATAGAGCCAGGGCCTCCCCGTCTCTGTGGGTGGGCGGGAGCCAGCCTAACTTTGACAAAAGCCACAGAGGCCTCAGCACATGGGCCACCCGCCCTTAGCGTCCTTTGGTACTTCTCCTTCGGCACACCCCAGCATTTAAAAAGCCTCCTGTTTCTTGTTCGGTGGGGTTGAGCTCAGTTTACACACTGAAGTCTCTCCCCTACCACAGTCAGCTCCAATAAAGTCCGTCTTGCCGTTTTTAACAAGGGTCCTGTGTGAAGTTTTTCTTTCACTCAAGCTCAGGTTCCGGGACTTGAAAGACACAGGAGCAAGTCTGGGCTCACACTCTTCTACTGACGTCGCTATAAAGGACTCCTTTGCCTGAAGCTTTAACTTTGTAAGTGCAAAATGAGGATACTAAAATATATTTCACGTTTCTAAGTGGTTGCGATCATAGAACTGCATAATGCTTTAGAAATGCTCCAGTGCTAGAAAATATGAGAGGTTTTTATAGTGGATACATTTTAGATCAGGGCAATCTTTGAAAAGAAGGTACTGCTGACTCACAACTAGCCAATGACAGGGAACATCCTGTGCCGGGCCCCTAATTTATTTTCTTCTCTCTTCTTCCTCGTAAGTCAAGCACTGAAACCCAAGATTTATACCACCCTTGAAAATATACCGGTCTTGGGTTTAGGAACTACATTTTTGCGACTGTATTTTTTTGCGATTGTGTGTCTTTACTAAGTGCCAATATGGTACCCGGTAGGGACAACCCACTGACTTGATGGCAGCCATTTCTGCACTGGCAGAGGCGAGTTGGTGAGTGCCTGACAGGTCACCCCACAAAAGGTGATAAAAAAGAGGCCCAGACTGAGGTCAAGTCAGGAGAATGGTGTCTGCAATCCCTCCCTGCCAGAGATTAGCCGTCTTCCCTTCTATGATGCTAGAGCTGTTGTGTAGGTGAGCAGTGACCTTCTAAGCGTGAGCTCCAGTCCCTGCTTTCTTGCCCTTGTGCACTGGCGGGCATTGAAACCCCTACCTCTCTTCCCTGAGTCAAGCGTAGAGACCAGGAGAGGCCAAGAGAAGTTTCTGCTCCTGGGGCTTGGGAGGTACCATGCCGGGGTGGGCGCTAGCCTGGCGTGCTCCCTCACTTAAGTTACAGTCCTGACCTGCTTTCTGCGATGCTTGCTCAGTTAACACGAATAGACTTTTCTGCCCCAATTTCCATCCGAGGCTGCCGGTGTATAAATCCTAGCCATTTTGACTAAGCCTAGACACTCTGCCTGTGTCTTGCCATTCCCCTCTTCTTGGGTCACCAGATCCTGTCCGTCTCTCCTCCCCACCCCCAGTTAGTCCGGGGGTTCTGCTCAAACAAGCAGCTCATGGGGACTATGCCACCCTGCTGCTGTACTTACCAGAGATCACCTCACTTTTGCCTGCAGGCTCCTACTTCACGCCCTACCTGTCAGGCTGGATCCCTGTTCTGGATCCACCAGCTCAGCTGAGCTGGGTGTTGACATTCCTGCAGAGGACACAGTTTGAGCTCTCAGCCACACGGTCCCAGTCAGCTTGCACGTCAGAGAAGTTCCCATAGTGCTGGCCCTGCTCTGTGTTCTCCGCCGTTAGCTTCTCACAGGGGCCTCAAGGGGACATCTCAAAAGATCTTACATAAAGTCTGGCTTTGGGCAACTTTTTCTGGAACTTCTTCTGACTGACTCTGACACACAAATCCCCCCCCCCCCCCATTGCTTTTCAAACAGCCGCCTCTTCTCTGACGAAGACAAAGTGTCTTGATTTTGCCAACCCACATCTCCGCTCCTACTTCCCTCCTAAGCATGGGAGAATTTTAATTTGAAGGGCAATTCAATACTTTATCAGTTCTGAGACCTCCTGTCGTCAGGGTTCCAGTAGCTTGTATTGTATTTAAAGTACTTGATGGAATGCTAATTTGATCTTGGCCAATCCTTTTATTGGACAGAGCTGAGCAACTTCAGTGAGTTTAACACTTAAATATATCCTTCGAAGTCCTGACGAAAACAAAGGCCTACGCTGGGATTGCAAAGAACCACAGTGCCATCTGAATGAATGCCTTTGAGATGAAGGGCCTTCCTTCAGAGCCTCAACTGGAAGAGGTACCCTGTGGGTGTTTAATCTTCATGGGGAGCAGGTGGTGCTGCAATTCAGATTTCAGTCCTTCCTCTTTTTTGTGAGCAATGCAGTACTTAAGGTAAACGCATCAATAATTAAGCTTAGCGCCTTTAAGTTTTTCTAACTATGACAAGGGATGATGATAACAGCTGGGGGGGTACGGTCCCATGATTGAGTCACCAGGCAACTCTTTACCCTCTCCCGGCCTCAATTCACTCATATGTCCAATAAAGGTATTGGGTAATATCTTTCAAGTCGTTCCCACTCTACGATTTTGGGGGGGGGGGGGCGGGGAGTCCATTGGCCTCATTACTCAGCATTGTTGAAACTTGAGTTTAAATCCAAGCCAGAGTTTGCGTCTGTCTTCAGATCACTCTTGGCTACAAATTTTCTAAATTCCAAACTCTCTATTCACTCATAAAAATTATTAGACTCCTCATATGCATAAGACTAAATTTGTTGCAGTTGGTGGAAAGTTGTTGTGGAGTCGAATGTAATTATCTTCTGGGATCTGTTGCTTTGGGTCCCCCCAAGACTGAGCCAGCTCCCCACTTCACAGAACAAACCTTCAGACCCAAATACAATATTGTTCCTCCTTCAGAGAGATCCGCAAGAAGCAGACGGCAAGGGAGACGATTTCCACCTTGAACTCTGACCTGCACGGATGGGTTTCCATTCTTCTTGATATGAAAGAGACTTTGGAAGTCCTCTGATCCATTCTACCCCCTTATTTTACAGTAAGGAAACCAAGACTCAGAAAGGAGAAGTAAAGTAGTTAGAACATTGCTGGTTAGAACCGAAGCATACAGAGAACTGACTCTGCCACTTGTTAGTTGTGTGACCCCATCAAATTACTTAATATTGGATGCCGCAATTTCCTCATTTACAAAGAGGTTATAATAAGCACCAATTTCATAGAGTTTTGCAAAGGATCGATGATAAAATGTAAACAAACATGTAGCGGAGTGCCTAGCATAACTTAAACCCTCAATAAATGTCACATGTATTTATCCCAGTGCTTTGGGACCAACCTCCCCATCTCCTGCTCTCTTTGATTATACAATCAGAGCTTTTATTTTATGGCTCTAGAGAAAAGCTAAGTGAAAAATGACAGTGTCTTCAGTGTCAAGAATGGTTGATTTTCTTGAGACGAAACAGCTAAAAACAAAAAATAAGGTGAGACCGATGGCTACACTTTGATGTAAATAAACAGTCTGAGCGTGAAGATTGCTGGTAACTGGCTCCTAATTACAGAGGTTGCTGGAGGAGACATCGGGATAATCTTACAGAAACAGTTACGGAGGGTAGAAGAGGGCTGTGCTAAATGAGGCATAGGATGTGCAGGGTGTGGAGACAGATGGTGGTCCTGGCATGTGATTAGGAAGGGGAGTGGTAAGGGAGGTGTCTGCCATAGTCAGGCAATGGTGGTGACATTGGGCAGCAGTCTCAGGATGTCAGATGCAGACGTGAATAGGGCACTGGAGCGAGAAGGCAGAGTTTCAGTCCGAAAGGCATTCAAGACCTCAAGGGTTGGTTTAGAAGTTCCGGTGGGGAAGTGCCTGATGGCTGTCGACTGAGGAAGGTCACCCTCCATGTCCAAGCATCGGAGAAATATCCCTGAAGCAGTAAGCGGGGAAAGGGACCGCCTACTTGAGTAGCTGGAGAAGTGCATCGAATCTTGTCCTTCAATCAGGGCTCATACATTATTGCCAGATCCCCTTCTTGTTCATCTGAGACAGAGAGATATTGGTATGCTTTCCAGAGAGGCCAAGGGGGGCCCAGCCAGGGACCGAACTGATGGACCAATGATATGGCATGGGGCTTGGTCAGAAGATTAAGACAGAAATACACCAGTTAGGGGTCGTGGACATAAGCAGCTGTCTTGATGCTGGGTACCCTGCGCTCTTGGCATGGGAAAGCTTAAATCACCGCCCCCCACCCCCCTACAGTGATAAGATTGGTCTTTGGGGTCAAATATGAGACCATGTCAGTAGGGAGCTAGTGAAAATAGGGTGCGAGGAGGTACGGATAGCAGCTGCTAGGACCAGAGAAGTGGGGAGCAGTAGTCTGTTGAAACTCTTTCTGCACGTACCTTGCACACATCTCTGTTACAACGACCATAATAATCTACCCCATGACCATGACCATCTTCTGTCCGGTTCTCTAGACAACAAAATATTTAAGGCAGAGATTTCGGAAGACCGCAGTTAAGAGCATCCACTCTCAAGCAACACAGCATGGATTCACATTCCAGCTCTACCAGTCCCTAGCTGTGGGACCTCAGGCAAGTTTCTTGAACTTTCTACGTCTCAGTGTTCTCATCTGTGAAACGGGGATAATAACCTTCCTCACACTGGTGCAGAGACAATTACATTAGTTAATAAAGAAATGAGATGGTTCCTAGCATATGGTGAATGTTATGTAAGTATGAGTTAAATAAATAATTGTGTACCTTTGTCCCCAGCCCTTGGAATGGTGCTCATTTTCAGTGTTTGATGAATGATTGTTAAAGTGAAAAATTAAACGACAAGGCTGAACATTTTGCCAAGCGGTGGTTGGAACGCTAAAGTCCTGGAATACAATCTGTGACCTCACCTTAACCCAAGACACCAGCACTGTGGGGTGCTGAATTGGGTGAGATAATCCCAGCATCCAGCTATGGAGGCAGCAGAGTGGTCACCATGAATTAAGAGTGGTCACACAAGCATGTTTAATCCCATGAATTAATAATAACAATAATAATCCTGTGAATTATTCCATCCCATCAGGCCTCCACAGGAGACAATGGCTATTGGTCTCCCAGCTCCTACCCCACCCACCTTCTTTCTTTATGAGGCTCCAGGCGCAGGTACAGATAGAATGACAAGGGCCCCGAGAGGAGAATATCTGCGTGCATAGCCTCTTGAGCACAGGAAGCGTGGCTTCTTGTCAAAATGTCACTTAGTTCCAGGAGACAAGGCCTCAGCTTTCCCTCTCTTTCAAACAGGATCATACCCCCCACTTCATGGGGCTCTGGTGAGGATAAGAAGAAACTGTATGGGAGAAAGTATATTGAAAGAGTATTTAATGTACAAATGCAGCGCACATAATTTAAAATTGCACTATTTACATAGCCAATAGGTAGTTTTCTTTTGTTTTGTTTTGCTTTGCTTTGTTTTGTTTTATGTTTGTAATCAGCACTCCTGCCCAACACACATCATGAATTATATTGTAGAGGGTTTGTATGAAACTAATAGAGTTCAGTTGCTTTTTGAATCTGAGTACATACATCTAGGTATTAACTGAGTCAACATAAAGGACTTCTAAAGGTTTCTTACCCTGGTAAGTACTATGTAAGTAAAGGCTGATATGTATGCAGAAATGACAGTGTAGGGGAGAGTTCGGACCACACAGAATGTTCTGTGGAAAGTTTTGTGGTTCCTACCCAGGATTCAAGATCTGGCTCTATATTTCTGTTTCCTTGTTATTAAAATGCTGATATTTATACTTATTCTGCCTACTTGATACATGGGGTAGGTGTTGAGAATCACAGTAGAGATGTTAGTTGGTGAATGAGCTTTATAAACTGTAGTGTACTGGGTGCATTTTAGACATTATTCATCTTGTGTGTGTCAGTGTTGATATGCTGCTTCACCTGTTCATTTCTTTTCAAACATTTCTATTCCTTATTCTCTTCCTCTCTCCCCCTACCCCCCTCGCCTCTTGCAGTTGGAACACAAAATATCAGTCAGGGTGATTAATCAGTTTCTAGCTACCTTTTATAGGATTTGCTTTAAAATGTACCTTATAACTACTAGGGCTTGGAAATATGTAATTGCACACACACACACACACACACACACACACACACACATGCACATTGAAGCTCTGATACTTGCTGTCCAAAAGGAATCAAATATCCAGCCTGAGCACAAGCAAAACAATGAACTATTCGACCTGGAGTGGTCATTCTGACCTGCAATGTATTGGACTTGATCAGCTGAGCTGGGAATAGGAGTTAGCCATTAATAGGATTAGAAAGATTATCTAAGACTTTGCTTCATAACCTGCGTGTTGAAATCTGTATTGGTTTTTCAGACACTGAACCCACTGTGAACTTTTGCTGCCCGTCAGAGCGGCTTCCTCAAGTTTCTCTATTCATACTGGAGTCGAGTAGTATTTAAAACAGCAGTTTGCCCCCATTCTGGTTTCTTTTTCCAGGAGAAATGAATGGAATTCAAGGTTGAGTGGGAAAAACAAGATGGAGGCCATAAGCTGTTGACACTAGTCAAGCTCTAACGCGCAGCATGACATTGAACGTACACTGGAACACCAGTCCTGATCCCAGGGCTGCCACTACCTAGCTGTGTGAACTTGGAAAAGCCACACGGGCTCTCTGAACCTCAGTTTCTTCATCTGCAAACTGGAAAGAATAGCACCAGTTTGCTCTGCATCTCGTATGTGATCCTGTCCTTTGTTAACCAGGCCATGCAGACAAACCCAAAGGACTATGAAAACACCTAGATCTTCTAATAAAGAAAGTGATGGCTTTATCCTGCTTGGGAAGGGGGGGGGGGATATTTATAATGTAAAGTTCAGTTTTCAGAGAAATTGAAGGCAATTATTGATCAGTTTGGGTCTCGATATCAGCTAGAATCATTGCCGGAAAAGAGAAGCCCGCTTTCAACTTTTCCCAAACTTTGCTGGGGGATCAAAACCATGGTTCCCTTTGAGATCTTTCATGCATTTCATGCGTGGAGGATAGCTACAAGATAACAGATTTCTGGGGACACAATCATGAGCAACAAGGAAAGTTTCCTGAAACTTGAAAGTCCTTGTCCCCGGACTTTGACAGAACTGTGGCAGTCCTGCGGGAGCATTTTCCTGACTCTGCCTGGTGTAGCAAAGCGAACAGGCTGTGCAGGTTTATCCTGAGGTGGATTGGGGTTGACAAAACTGCCATGAGTACTGGAATTCTGGGTGGTTCCTTCTTGTTTCCTGCCCTTTGTTTGAGTCAGATGCCCAGGTCCTTCCCTCTGGAAAACTGAGTAAGAAAATGGCTTCCCTTCAGGATCCACAAAGTTTCCTTCCTTGGGCTTCCAGCTGTATAGCACTGCCCTTAAGAGACTTCCTCTCTAGCACTGCATTTGCTTCTTCCTCCTCTGGTCCGGGTGCCACACTGACTACACTTGCTAGGCATGCACCTGCCAGGAGCCCACATCATCTAGGAGGGGCACACTTACGGCCATGTATGGCCTTCCGGCTGCAGTGACGATTGTCTCTACAGGCATGACTGGGATCACAGAAGGGTCTGATAGTCAGTGAGTACATTGAATAATAAGCCACAGTTACTCTTCTTTCCCTTCAGCTTATTTTGGATTCCTTTCTCAGTCACCTCTCTCTGCCTCTCCTGCCTAAGCCCCAAGACAACCTCTAACAAGAAAATCTAACAGAATGGATGGTGCTTACTTTTGGAATCAGTTCTGTTTCATTGATCTATGTGTCTGTTTTTGTATCAGTATCATACCGTTTTGATGACTACAGCTTTATCATATAGCTTGAAATCTAGAGTCGTGGATGCCTCCAGTTTTGTTTTTTGTTTTCAGGATTGCTTTGGCTGATGAGAATCTTTTCTGGTTCCATACAAATTTTAGGACTGTTTGATCTAGCTCTGTGAAGAATGCTGGTGGTATTTTGATAGCGATTGCATCAGATGTGTAGATTGCTTTGGGAAGTATAGATTTTTTTAAGTCTATTTATTTATTTTGAGAGAAAAAGAGAGAATGTAAGAGGGGCAGAGGAGAGAGAGAGAGAGAGAGAGAGAGAGAGAGAATCCCAACCAGGCTCCGCACGGTCAATACACAGCCCGATGCAGGGCTCAGACTCGCAAACAGTGAGATCATGACCTCAGCCAAAACCAAGAGTTGGATGTTTAACCAACCGAGTCACCCGGGCACCCCTGGAAGTATCGACATTTTAACAGCATTTGTTCTTCCAACCCATGAGCATGGAATGCTTTTCCATTTCTTCGTGTACTCTTCAATTTTTTTCATAAGTCTGTCGTTTGCAGAGTACAGATCTTTTACGTAGGTATCTTACTGTTTTTGGTGCAATTGTAAATGAAATTGATTCCTTGATTTCTTTTTCTGCCGTTCCGCTCTTGGTGTATAGAAATGCCCCCAATTTGTGCACTTTGGTTTTATATCCTATGACTTTGCTAAATTCACGTATCAGTTCTAACAATTTTTTCGGTGGAATCTTTCGGGTTTTCTACATAGAGTCTCATGTCATCTGCAAATATTGAAAATCTGACTTCTTCCTTGCTGATTTGGATGCTCTTTATTTCTTTTTGTTGTCTGATTGCTGAGGCTAAGGCTTCCAGTACCATGTTAAATAGTAATGGTGAGAATGGACATCCTCGTTGTGTTCCTCAGCGTAGGGAAAGGTTCCCAGTTTTTCCCCATTGAGGCTGGAAAACTGCATTTGAATCCTGACTCTACACATCACTAATGCTGTAACCACAGACAATTCCCCCCAAGTTCTCTAGGTCCCAGATTCGGCTCCCACAAAATGTCAATTGTAAAGATTAAATATGAAAACAGTAAAAACTCCTGACCCATGATAGGAACTCAATAAAGCCTAAAACAGCAATAATAAAGCGATCCTCCAGAATCCCATCTTTAGAGTCTAACAACGCCTTTCACATGCAGAAGTAGTAGGAGCAGCTCACCCACTGTCCATAAGAGATGAACTGATGCTTGCATCAGCCCTTTGCAAACAGACTGATCGATGGAGCCAGTGATCAGGAAAATTGAATTCCACTGAATACACATCGCTGTCTGCCTGGCATCATCATATTTCAATGAAGCAAAACTGTAAATAGTGGGAGGCATTTCTGATGAGCTATGTGTTTGGGAAGAGGGGATTTTGAAATGTCATTTTGAGCTCCAATTAATCAAATTTTGAGCAACTGCATTTGGAGAAACAAGTTCAATAGCATCTAAGTGGTGAATAAAAGAGAATTCAGTCTGAACCACAAAATAGCCACAGGCAGGATGAATTCCTTGGTGCTCCCATATTAATGTGCTTTCTGTATTGTGGATTCTCCAGACACTTTTTAGAGCATCCCATGTGCCAAGAATTGTGCTGGGCACTAGCAAAGTTCACAGGCGGTGGGGACAGACCCTACTATCAGAAAACTTCCAGTTCAGTGGGCAGAGAAGATGCCTAAATGGAATCCAGATAGCTGATGAGGCCACTGTGCCCCTTGGAGACCTGGTCAAACCTACCCTTAACCCATATTCCATGACCTGTGATACTCTCAAACCCTTCCTCAAGTTTCCATTAGAATCTTCTGCTTATTTCTTGTCTCTCTGTCCGTGCCACGTGGCCTGTCTTTCCCTCAATACCCTGGACTTAGGCCCATAGCAGTGCCCTGAGGAATCACCTCTTATGAAATATTTTGGAATGATCTATAGATTTTACTCAGGATTTGAAAGAAATCATGGTGCAGGTCACATCACAACGTGGAGGGCCTCCTTTCTTCTCTCTGGGGTATTAAACAATTGCCCTTACATTTGAGCAAGGTGGTTCTGACCTGTCTTATATCCCTCTCAGTATAAACTTCTACTCCAAGCACTCGTAATTTTTTCCAAATAAGTGCCGTTTCCTTCCCAGAAGAAGCTCTAATGACTACTGTCACCGTAACCTCCTCCCCTCTCATTATATAGATAGACTGTCATAACACACCGTCTCAATGCTATCCTCTCATAAGGGTCTTTCTACTGTGGCCTGTGAGAATCAAAGGTGGCCTCCTAGAATAGGAAGCCTTTGCATGAGCTCTGGCTAGATAAACAGGTGGGGTTTGGGAAAACTCTCCAGCGGAAGAAAATGACAAAGAAGTTTGAAAGACAGCGGCATGATTCTATCTGTTGCCCCCAGTCTCAAGGCAAAGTAGTGCCATCAGAGGTCTACAGTGTTGTTTCTTGCAAGTTTCAACAGAGAGGCGGGTGGGTAGGACATCAATGCCAAATAGAGCCAGGCCAGAGGCATCAGTGGATCAGGAAGAATGACGAGAAAACCAGGAAATCGGCTGAGTGAACCCAGCCAAAAATTTTTAAAGAAGGGAAACATCCAGATAGAAGGCATGGGATGGAAACCAGGTGGAGGAGATTTGAAAGGAAGGCAGGGCAGAGGATCAAGGGCAGTGGTTCTCAATGTAGCTATTCAGTGAAATCTCTGGGCGGACTTCCAAAAACCTCATGCTGAGAGCCACCCAGACATCTGACTTAGATGGTCCCGGTGCAGCCTGGACATCAGGATGGCTGAAGGCCCTCCAAGTGATTGTAATAGTTAAGGGCCAAAGTTAAGAGCCACTGCTTTAGGGAATCTCACCCAAAGGTGTTGCCAATGACAGCAGCGGCTTATTGTGCTTGGGGATGGAAGTGAGGCTAAGGAAGAAGGGTGGTTGGAAATCTTTAGAATGGAAGCCTGACCAGGACTGTTGTGAGAGCCATGAACCAGGAGAAGTCAGATTTTAAACTTAAAATGTAACCCAGTGCTGGGGCGCCCGGGTGCCTCAGTCGGTTAAGCGTCCGACTTCGGCTCAGGTCATGATCTCATGGTTCGTGGTTTCGAGCCCTGCATCGGGCTCTGTGCTGACAGCTCAGAGCCCGGAGCCTGTTTCAGATTCTGTGTCTCCCTGTCTCTCTCTGCCCCTCCCCAACTCATGTTCTGTCTCCCTCTGTCTCAAAAATAAATAAACATTAAAAAAAAATTTTTTTTAATGTAACCCAATGCAGTACTTCTCAATGTGTGATCATTGAACCACTTTATCAGAATCACTGGTGGTGGGGGACTTGCTAAAACATATATATCAGAGCCCCACCTCAGAATCTCTTGAAGGAGGATGGGACTGAGAATCCGCATTTTTTAGTAAACTCTATAGGTGATTCTTACGTGCATTAGACTTCAGAAATCACTGTTCTGTTGCTGGCAACTAGTGTATTTTGTATTGCAGCCTGTAATGAATGGCAGAGAAAATGCTGGCACTTTTCACTGAGCACATACTATGTCCACATGCTATAGCCACAGATGATTCCATCCTATCCTTAGACAAACACCTTACAGTAGGTATTGTTATCCTTGCTCTTCATATGAGGAAACTGAGGGTCAGGGAAGTTAAATAACTTGCTCAGAGCCATGGAGCTAGCGAGGGGGCAAACCCAGCCTTGAAGCCATCATTTCACCCCAAAGGCCTTGCTGTGCTTTTCCCATTTTCCGCTGTCCTGCCCTCCCCCAAGGACAGGAATCCCATCTTTCATGGTCGACCCGTTCCCAGGTACTCTGCCACCTGCTGGAGCCCTCCTGCTACCAGTTGCCTGCAGCCGTGGTAAAATGAGAGGCAACCCAGACCTGGAGTCAGAAGACTGTTCCTTGGTTCTACAGCGTTGTCTCGGGTAAGCCACTTTGCTCCCTGGAGCATTTACTCAGAAACCAAAATGTAACTCACCATGTTCTCCAGATACAATTCTTTGCCCTACTTCTCTAAACCTGCTCATATAACCTGATGGGAGGTTGAGCCCATTCTTCCCCACCCCCTGCATTGTCCACCTCATGAGCACTGTCTCTTCTCCAAGGTCCAGTTGGAGGAGGGAATAGTTTTTTTTCCCTCCTCTGACCTCATTCAGGCCACATCGGATCCAGAGCTCCTGCACTGATGGAGTGCCACCTGCTCTTGGGAGTGGAGAAAACTCTATACCCAGCTACCCGCCCCTTCCCCAAAGACAGGAGACTTTATCGGTTATCCAGAGCCAGGACGTTTAATAAGTCCAGTTTACTTGCGGTACTCACTGTACCTTAAACAAGCAGCACCCTGTGCTGTGCTCTCTTGCTTTTTAACCTGAAACTCAGGTAAAGCCTGGCCCCAGGCCAGATTGGCCAGTTTTGTTGGTCTTTGGCCCCTGCACATGGCTGATTGAGTAAGCAAGTTTAAGGTCCCTCTTGGGTCCAGTTCTCTTTCTTTCTCTTAACAAAGATATTCTGGAAAATATGAGACCCAGGATAGAGATTTGCACTTTTAGAAAGGCAGGTAACAAGCCTAACTCATGTTCTCCAGATCTGTATTTAAAAAGAATTTTTTTTAATGTGTATTTATTTTTGAGAGAGAGAGTCAGAGTGTGAGCAGAGGAGTGGCAGAGAGAGAGGGAGACCCAGAATCCAAAGCAGGCTCCAGGCTCTGAACTGTCAGCACAGAGCCTGATGCGGGGCTCCAACTCATGGACTGTGAGATCATGACCTGAGCCGAAGTCGGACGCTTAACTGACTGAGTCCCAGGCGCCCCTCCAGATCAGTATTTAACAGACAGCTCCTTATCAGGGATTGTCAGGCCCCAGCCTCAGTGGTAAGCCAGGTGGTAGTTTTGTGTCCATTATACTAGCTGGCCGTGTATTCGACAACACCCAGGAACCTTGCACTGAAGACAAGAGTCAGGCATTCCTGGATCTTGGGCCAAGATACCAGTATAATGGAGCCAAAGCTTCCCTCTTTATTTCTGACCATGCCTCCGTGCTCTCATCCACCGAGTCCCCAAGTCCCATTCTGATTGCAGACTAAATGTTATTCCTTTTTTTTAATCTCCCCCCCTTCTCCACATACCCAGCCAGTGTTGCACACAATAAGTGATCGATGTTATACTTAAACAGTGCCCAAACCTGGTGACAACTTTGGTGAACACAACACACACACACACGCACGCACGCACACACACACGCAGCATCAAAGGACAAAACCCAACCAAAAAAAAAATGATGCTAAGGGAATTTGGACCTCATGCTGTCATTTCTTAAATGGCTGATTTTGGATGATTAAAATCATGAGGAGTCCAAAAGTGGAAGAATTCGTCATGTTTGACGTTGGCACATTTTAACCAATTTTAAAAATTGCTTCCGCATCAGCAATGTGGCCAATTTACATGTACTTAGGTAATGAGGAAGAAAATATGCAGACCCTGAACGTGAGAAGGAGAATAACCATGAGGGAGGGCAGGGAAGGAGCCATCTCAAAAGAAGGAGGAGGAAGAGACGGGGGGAAAAGAGAGAAGGCAAATAATTTATTAAGCCGAGGAAAGAGAGAATGAATAATGAAAGAAAAGACAGGGCAGTAGATAAACATCCTCCGTATTCAAATTTAGAATGTCAGAGCAGCAGAGACGTTTAGATTCCTGATGTATGCAAGAAGAAACTCATGCTGAAGGGGAAACAAAAAAACCAGAGGCCACATTCAGTGTCAGGGCTGGAGCACAGGTCTCCTTTCCCTAAATCAGGCTGGTTCCACAGTATGCCATCACTTCCGGGTCACTGTGATCAACCCCACACATAGAGTAGGTACATAATAATCGCTTATGGAATGAAAACATGTAGTACAACATGCTGACCTGGCCAGAAACCATTTCTGTTGTTGTTGGGTTACTGGTTTTTATTTTTGAAGGTGAAGGATTTTTAAATGTGTATGTTTTAGGGGCGCCTGGGTGGCTCAGTCGGTTGAGCGCCGACTTCGGCTCAGGTCACGATCTCGCGGTCCGAGAGTTCGAGCCCCGCATCGGGCCCCTGTGCTGACAGCACAGAGCCCGGAGCCTGTTTCGGATTCTGTGTCTCCCTCTCTCTGACCCTCCCCCATTCATGCTCTGTCTCTCTCTGTCTCAAAAATACATAAACGTTAAAAAAAATTTTTTTTAAATAAAAAAAAAAAAAATGTGTATGTTTTAATGTCCCTCCACCGTGTCTTCTATGTTTTGTCTTACCAGGTTACCCCACCCCACTCCATATCATAGCCTTCTTAGTCTCCCAAGGACCTTATTGGTTTCTCTTTTTATATCTTGTGGTAGTCACATGTACCTTCTAGTGCTCTGTCCTCTTTGATTGTCTGTCTTATCTCTAAGCACTTTGAGGTCAGGGATCTCAACTTAGCTGTGATATAGGGTCAATGGCACTGAATTAGCAGACAAGGTTGAGAGCCAACTTTGACTTTATAAAAGCTGAGGGTCAGTTTCCCCATCTGTAAAATGCTCATAAGCAGTTCCTAGACTCTCCACCTCAGAGAAGGCCTCTGAAATTCTCTTGCAATGTTGTGAACTGTTACAACAGCATGGTTGGTTGTGCTAGAAACGGGATGACTGTGGTGGCTGTTGATGTCTGTCTTCTGCGCAGCACTTGACATCTAGCCTTACATAGGATACCACCCTGCAAATGCATGTTTGTTGAATGAACAACATAGCAATCACATTAGCATCTTCTATTTTAAATCAGCCCTTCTCCTTCCAAAATTAGCAGAATCTTCTGTTTTCTAGGGCTTTGGTGATGACACAACTTCATTTTGTTGCTTTTTGAGCCCTTAAAACTTCTTATGAATCTTTTTGAGTCATTTCATTCTCTCCACATAGTTCTTGGACAAGAATCCTGGGCCAAGATCCTCCAGGGACCCTGAGTCTATCTGCAAGGCTAAGGCAAGTACACGCCCAGCCATTTGACATGCCCTATCCAAGGGGAGCCTCGCCATGATAATATAAGAGAAGCACTCTTATTAGTTTCATTTAAAGATGAGAAAATTGAGGTGTAGAATGTAAATATTTTGCCTAAGATGCTTTTTCTCTTCATGTGGCAAATTATAAGACAAATGGAATACAAAACACCAACTTCTATCCCACCGCCCCTGACAACTATGTTATATCATTTGAAGACATTGATTTAGTGAAATAAAGGCTCAGAATCAAGAAACCATGTCTTTGTATCCCCCCTCTGAAGGCTGATTTGCAGTCATAGGAGTTGTTGAATCTCATCATTCCATGTCTTCCCAGCCTGGCTTGACTGAATCGACAACATCCTCCTTTCTGCCTTCGTGGAAAATCCAGTCAAGTTTTCTTGGGACGACCTTTGAAGGACTGCTCTCAGTCCAAGAGGAACAGAAAAACTCTGCTAACCAGCTCTGTTTCTCATTAGTGCTGCAACAAATTACTGCAACTTAGTGGCTTTAAAATAACACATTTATTTTCTTGCACTTCTGGAAGTCAGTCTAAATTCAAGATGCCAGCAAGACTGTGCTCACTTCGGAGACCCTAGGGGATGATCTGCCTTCTTGCCTTTTCCAAGCCTTTTCTGCATCTCTTGCTTTCTTTTGTCTGTGACCCCTTCCTTTACTTTCAAAGCATCACCCCAATGTCTGCTTCCATTGCCACGTTGGAGTCTCCTTTCTGTGGTCCGATCTCCCTCTGTCTTCCTCTTATAATGATATTTGTGATCATATTCAGGGTCCGGTTTGATAATCCAGGATAATCTTCCCATCTCAAGATCCTTGATTTCAATACATCTATAGAATCTTTTTTGCCATAAGGTAACATTCACAAGATGCAGGGATTAGGACCTGGATATTTTTAGTAGTCATCATTCAGTCTTACCACACCCACCTAGGGAGATTATCAGGAAACCTGTCTTGGCTGAGATTCTGTGTAGAAATAAAACCAAACCAACCAAACAAAAAAACAGCCTCCATGTGTCCTATTCTGCAGTGACCTAGAGTAAGAGAGTATATAACCTGTGTGTTACAGGAATCCCTAAGCCTCAAGATTTACATTAAAATGTTTCTGGGATCATGATATCTCTGAGGCACTCACCAAAAGCAAATGCAAAGCTTTCTCTAGAGCGATATTTTCACAACCTATATTGCATTGAAGTCACTCCCATATCGTCACGGAACATGTGCTCGTACTCAAAAAATCACAAAATTCATGAGAAAAGAAAGGCAAAGTAAACATGTACAATACACAGGGGGATCTGCACATCAAGAAGTCAGGATAAAGCCATCTAAATGGAGACCATGAGAAGCTTAAAATGACTAAAGATGTGCAATGAATGATCGAACTGTAAGAAAAAAATAAGGCTCCGTGGGAAAAAAAAAAAAAAAAAGAATAGGCAGATTTGAGAAAGAAACAAATGTTGCTTCTAGAAACAAAAATCATTGAAGTTGAAAGCTTGAGGGTTCAGAAAGCAGAGTAGACACAGCAGTAGATGGAACTTGTGCCTGGAAGACAAGATTTTAGGATATTAACAGAATGTAGTCTGCCTTTTTTTTTTTTTTTTTTTTTTTTTTTTTTTTGGTCTGCCAACTTTTAATAGGGGCTCAAAGAGAAGGGAGAGAGTCAACATTCAGTGAGAAAATGTCTGAGAATTTTCCATAGTTGAAGAAAGACACAAACCCTCAGATTGGAGATTTACAACGCATCCAGAGCAACAAGAAGAAAAAAATGAATCCGCACCTATGTACTTTGAAGTAAGTAATACAGCAGACTGAAGAATTAATGCATTAGGAGAGGTATTCTCGTAGTTACAACTTCCCATTTCTATCACACTCCAGTCACCCCTCCATTTTGATTTGCTCCCTGAACCACAGAGCTGAAAGGAAACAGGGATCATCTCACTTAAACCTTTTAGTCTATTGAGGGGAAACGGAGGCCAGAGAGGAGGCGCGGCTTTCCCAAGACCATCCCAGGAGCTCAAGTCAACAGAAATCTGGTATCGCAAACCCTAACTTAGGATCTTTCCGGAAGCTCTGAGGCTTTATCTGAGTCTCCACGGTGGTCTGAGGACAAAAGAGAGAATGCCCACAGTGGGGAAGTGACCAAAATAAACAAGGACAATCTATTAGCATTAAACGCTGACAAAATGAGACCCAATATTATCCTTTATTAAGTCAAGCTGAGAAGTTGAACGCAGGAGCGTTTTGTATGTCAGCACCATAGCAATTATGAATGGACTGATTAATAAGTAAACAAACAAATACTAGGAAATCAGGCTTGTTTTAATGCTTCAAACTCGCAATAACACCCTGCTAACATGAACTCCAAGTATTAACACTAATAACCACACTAATCATAGGGATGAAAACTCCAAATTAATTCAAATGCTGCTCAATAGACCATCACTGTGTCCTCCCTGCCTGTTCCTTTTCTATCTGTTCCGATCTCCATGCAGTAATTAAATCCATTAAAATGTAAAACTAGCTTTTGTGCTCAAGGGGAAAAATGAAAAAGGACTCTGACCAGCATCCCTGGGGATGGACCTGTGACTTCTCAGAACTTTGGTTATATCCAAATTCTTGGATTTTTTTTTTTTTTTTTTTTTTTTTTTTTTTTTTTTTTTCTGAAACAGCAGCTCTCCCTCACGGGGATCCAGTTGCCAGGCTGAGTCCACAGCTTTTCTTATCAAAATAGAGGACGTGGCTTTATGAAGAGGATGAGCAGAGGACTAGGAGAAGACAGGCTGACGTCCTGCCTCTGCCTCGTAGAGCTGTAAGATCTTGGTTTAATAAAGCGTGTTTTTTCTCGGGCCTTCATTTTCTCTATTTGTGAATTAGGAATGGTATCTGCTCTCCCAGGTGGACTGGAGGAATCAAAAGCTATGATAAAAGTGGAGGTGCTTTGTAAAGCACATAATTCCCCAGAACGCTCCGAAGCTCACAGAAACTTCCATTTATTCTTTTGGTGAGGTGTGGGAACACAGAGCAGTGTGGCCAGACGAGGTGTATGTAGGGTTTACACTGACTTATTAAATGATGCGTTTTAAAAGAGCATAAAATCATGATGCTCTTACAGACAGAAAATGAATATATGCCAAAGATTTTATTTGCCTCAGGAATTGATGAAGAAGCCAGTAGACGTTGCAGTGAATTCAAATACAAATTCACGGGGTCACATACTTTTAGTCAAATACAGAAAGCTGAAATGAATCGACAAAAAGATGCAAAAGCGCTCACAATTATCGATCGCATCCTGTTAGGCTCAATTTGCATTTCTGTGGACCGGAATTATTTGCGTTACTGTCCATTTTCTACAACTTAATTTCTATTAGTACAGAGCTGTAAAACAGCTGAGTCAAAGACAAGAGGAATCAGAGCTAACCTAGGTGGATGAGCTGATCTGGACAACTACTAAATATTAAAGGCTTTCACAATTTTTCCTTACAGGCCCTTGATTGAAAGGATCTCAAACCCCCTTGAAGCAATTGCCCAAATTTTGGCTTCATGACATGCCAACTGTACCAATGTTAGGTAAGGAGTGGGAAAACTCTGGGCTGGCTTCCAGGGTACCTACTCAGCTGTCCTGTATCACCAACAAATGTACTGTGTAAGACAACCTTGGCCAAGCTTCCTCTTTCAACCAAGCCTCAGTTTCCCTCTCTGAAAAATGAACCATATTTGACCCGTTGACGCCTGGCCCACACCAGTGAGAATGTGACTGAAAAGTGCTTTCTACAGTTGAGAGAATTTTACCCCCCTAGGAGGGTATATGTATTGCTTTTATTTGACCACTCTGGATAGAGGACGTAACATCACATGGCCCTCCAACCGCTCTCCCTCCTAAAATATACTTGTTTAGAAAGACAAACAAAATAGGAATTGTCCAAGAAAGACAATGGAAAGAGTATTTATGCCCATTATCTGTAGTGGTTAATATTATATCAACTTGGCGGATGTTTTCGGATGAGTTTTACATTTAATCAGTGAACTTTGAGTAAGCGGTTGAGAGGGTGAATAGCACAAAAAGACCAGTCTCCTGGAGCAAGAGAGAATTCTCTGTCGAACTACCTTCAGAGTTCGTCTGTGCCATCAGCTCTGCTGGATCCTGAAACTGCTTGTCGACAGGCAGAATTTGGACTCACCAGCCTCCATGACTGTGTAAGCCAATTCCTTATAATAAATCTGTTTCTCTGTATATACATATCGCCTTATAGGTTCTGTTTTTCTGGAGAATTCTGACTAGTCCAGTAGCTATTACTGAAATAGAAGTCTCTACAAAGGTAGTAGTTAGTTTTGACTCTACTCATGGGTACACCAGAAAGGCTTTGGAAGGAACCTTCCAATGAGAGCCTGGAAATCCTGGTTTCTGGGAGGGGGCAAGGCCTGGTCAGTGTCCCCTGTGGCCATGGAGGGCATCCTTGGAACCTGGCATTCCCAGGGAGAGGCTTCAGCTCTGGTTCAGAACTACCACTCCCTCTCCAGGACAGGAGTCATATCAACAGACATTGCTGGCTTTCCTATCAAAGGAGCCATGAGAAAATGTTGGGGAACTTGAGGACTGGGGGGAAATGAGAGAGGGAGGGCTATACCCATGTCAGAAAGCTCTGGGGAGAAGAAACAGACTCCTAAGAAAAGGCTTGTTCCTAACTTTGTTGAGACTCCAAAGGAAGACACTGCTGTGCTATCACTTACTGAGTCTGGTCAATAGATCAGGCACGTGCAAAGTGTACTTTACATAAATTTTCATGCGTGATCATCACAACTATGCTGAATATAAAGGTATTATCCTCATTCAACAGATGTGTTCAGTGAGGGCAAGTAATTCACCCTACGTCACCCAACTCCTGGGAAAGCATAAGATAGATCCCTGAGGAAAGAGTATGGCCCAAAACCAAGGACCAGTGAGGGAGAAACTAAAGACAGCCAGTGAGCCCAGGAGCTCAGGAGAAGAGGGAGGACAGCAGGAGATTTGGGAGGGGGGTTGGGCAGGCAGTCAGCTGCCTCAGAATGGTTGGATGGGGGACAGGATCTCCATCTGCTCATTTGTACACTTTGCTGCCAATTGGTGGTCACCAGCAACATGTCACCTCCTCCTAATTAAGCCTTACTAGAGTCAGCTGAAGAAGGAGTTACGATTGGCCGGACACAGTTCATCCAGCTCCCGCACCACCCAAGACCAGAGGCCATTTACTAGTTATTGATGAGTTTCATTTGCTAACAAGTGCATCCCATTTCAGAGCCGTCTGGGGAGCCACTGATGCAAGCTCACGTTTCCACACACCCAGATTTCCTGAGGGAGCACCTTGGAGATGCTAAGTGAGGCATGTGAGAGAGAATGGATTACAGGCCAAAGAGTTACCTCCATGATACCTGGCATGAAGAATAGTACAGGGGTAGGTGTGGTTGGGACAACGGGTTGGGGCTTCAACGGCTTCAACTTTTCTGAGCTTCTGAGAATGGAGATGTTACCACAGGCCTAATATGAGGACCGAATGAATGAGCAAATGTGAAGGGTTTTGTACACGTTAAGGCAAGGGTCAGCAGCCTTTCTCTGTGAAGGGCAGAGAGCAAATAATTCATACTCTGCCACTGTAGTCTGAAGGCAATTGCAGACAATACATAAAAACATGGGTACAGCTGTGTTCTGATAAAACTTTGTTTGCAGATGCTGAAATTTAAACTTCCTATAATTTTCATGTGCCATGAGACATTATTCCTCTTTTCATTTTCCAACCATTTAAAGAAAATAAACAGTCTTAGCTCTAGGCCAGACAAAAAGAGAAAGCAGGGCAGATTCGGCCATGGAGCCACTGATTGCCAGCCTCTGGCTTAAAGTGCTGCGTAGATATAGACAGCACAGCAAGGGAAGGAGTTTTGCAAAACGGTCAAGAAGACCGCATTTTTTCTATATTCATGTGAGGCTTTTGGGAAGCAATTACTCGCTAGGCTTGGTGATGCTACTGTGAAGGGATTAGCAATCTGGAAAAGAGGTCCCTGTGGGCTGGGTCCACCAGGGAAGAGATTCATGCGAGGTGGGACATCGCTTTAAACTGAAGGAGTGCGATTGCCGTAGGGCAAGGCCAAGATAAGAGGGCAGGGTATTTAAGGAGGAAAGGAAGAGTAAGGACCCAGAAGAGACAAAAGGACGATTGAAAGACAACCAGAGAGGGGAACGGGGTACAGTGGCCAGCACCAACACTCCAGTCTGAGACTCCTGGCTCTTTCCGCATTCGAGATGCCTGGTAGATTGTGTGGACAAATGGAAAATCTAGAAGCTCCCAGCTCTAGGAGAACTTTCCGTCAGATTGAGAGATAGCAGGACATTCCAGTGGAGGTTATTAAAAATAACTGATGGGCTGACATGACGGGAAAAAAAGAATTGAGCACACAATTGAACGTTAGGTATTCTGCAAACACGATCTCATTTGGGACCCATAATAGTGCTTTGGAGTTCTCATTATCCCCGTTAACCCCACTTAAAGATGAGGACACTGAGAAAAGGTGACAGAATGTTCCACTGGGCTTGGTAACCATCCTTAATAACAACAAAGATTTGTGTATTGTTTCCCAAAGACTCTCGGCAGGGACCGAGGGAAACATAGTGAGTAACAACCTTAGGACTGTGGTCAATGACCTTGAAGATCCATGGAAGTGTGTCACTGGTGGGGCAGCCAGTGCTTCCAGGGAGGAACACAGGGTTGGTGTTCATGCAGATGATTCAAAACCAGCCTGACTAGAGTAGATGCAGACTTCTTACATCATCTATTGGTAAGCCCGGGAGTGGTTCACAAGAATGTTTACAGGTACCTTGCTGGGGAAGGCATGCTCTGGCAGGACTCATAATGGCAGCATCATGGGGGTTGGAATAATTTAATAACATTTTCAGCTCTCCCGAAAGCCGTTAGATGAAAACAAAGAAGCAGGTGAGAGGAGGAAGTTGAGAGTTATTCGTGCTCTGTTAATGGGCCTTTAATCAACAGACCCCCCCACCCACCACCAGCAGCAGCCGGTTCCTGCAATCTGGGGAGACTGTGTGCTCACAAAGCGCCCATTCAAATGCCAGGGAGGCTGGCACAAAGAAGCAATCAGACAAGCCCCGGCTTCTCCATAGTGCTACACCTGCACCTGTTTTCACAGCAGGAACTTCTTTATCAGCCTTAGAAACTTACAAAATGGAAGAGGTTGCCTCTAATCAGTTCTTTTGCATCCAGCCTTTGGGGGTAGAGATACATAAGCCAATATCAAAAGCTAATTGCCTTCTTTCCCTGGAGAACCAGTGAGCCCACGTGGGTCGGGGCAGCTACAGGTCTACCATGGGGCGTCGACATGACCGAGCCCCTTGGCCTGTGAACCAACTCCAGCTGTGAGGGTGGGAGTAGGGGCGGTAGTGATGGCTATAGCTGGAACCAGGGGGATGGGAGCTGCATTAGCATCCTCCCCACCACTGTCGGGGAGAATGCATGAGTTGGCTCGTCAGGTGCGGAAGGAGGATGAATGCTGTTTTGATTGCTATAATTGCGGCAAATTGGACGCTTGAGAGTGCCTCTTTAACAAGAAGAATCTCATGGATGAGACTTAGGGAAGAGGCCCCTCTTCGGATCCCTCTCCTTTGTCCTATGTGTATGAGATAATTCCCCAGCCGTTATGGATTATGAAAGAGCTGCTAATTTTAGTTGTGCAAGCCAAACAAAGACCCTGGTTGGTAGATCCGGAAGGTGATTCATCTGATATGATGTTTGTATAGTGGAAGTTAAAGGTCCTGATAGGCACCCCTGATTATTTCAAACTTTCCATCCAAAGAGCTGGAGAATTCCTTGAGTGACCATGTCAGCACTGGTAACCAAACATGAATTCCAGGACCTTCTTTTCTGCTCAAGGTCTTTCCGTCTTGGCAGTGCTGGGTGTTTTGAGTGGGAGTATCCTCTTTTCGTTCTTCTTGATTGGGAAGGATCACAAAGGCGACAGTGAAGCCAAAGTCAGTGAAAGACCCAAAGTAAAAGCCACAGAGACTCAACAAAAACCAAGTCCAGTGGTCTTTGAAAGGCTCTGGGAGAACAAAAAGGCGGTGAGAGGATTTGGGAACCCGAGTGGAATAGCTCAGGAAATTTTGAAGAAAGTTGAGGGTGACTGGAGGGTCCTGCTTCCTTTGATTGGCTTGTTTATTGTTTGTGAGTGGTTCTGGGCTTGTGGGACTGAGTGCTGCAGGTTTGGTCCTTTTTTTTTTTTTTTTTTAAAGTCCCCCATAATAGCCAAGAGAGTATTATACTGTACTTAGCTGCCTTTACTTACTTGCTCTTTCCCTTCAGAAACTAACTCTATTTTGTTCGGCCTTAAGGTGACCAACTTACCCCTATTTGCCAGACACTTTCCAGTTTCAACACTGGAAGTCCTGCATCCTGGGAAACCCTCAGTTCCAGAAAACCCATAAGCCCTACGTTCCCAGGGTGGAGTACCAAGGGATTAGAGTGCAGAAGTAAGAGTTGGACGTGATGAATTTTGGCTATTAGGCAAGAGGCCCGGACATTATCTTGATAACCCACTTTCCATCAAGCTCTATCCAAACACGGCCACTGTCCCTCTTTTGCAGCACGTGTCTCTCTAGCTTTTATCGTACTTACTGATGCAGTTGTCTTCCCTGTGAGCAGGTTGAGAGTAAGGACTCCTACCTGCCCAGGGGCTGAGTATCTGACACCTAGAAGGTCCTCAGTTAATGTATTATTGAAGTAGATCCATCACCCCTTGGGGCTTCTGTCTGTGGGTTCAGAGACCATTCAGATGGATACCCTCTTAAGATCATTGTGATAACCAGGAGGCTTGAATAGCATGAATAGAAAACAATAGGTCCAGCCCCTTGTCAATCTTCTCCTACAAATTTGTTGCGTGACTTTGAATACATTACTTTCCCTCTCCGTTGCAGTGTTCTGATGGGTAGTAAGAGAAATTGAAAAGGTGGCGGTCTTGCACTATATCCACTTAGCTAAGCTGGAACTATAAATCCTACAATTCCCTTCTCTATATGGTTTCACGTTAGAGTTGGCCACAAGTTAGTGTTCCAAATCAGGGTCATGTGAGCTTTGGAAGGGGGACATGAAGGGGAGACAGTTCATCCTTTTTGTACTCTGAAAGTCGGTGAGGGCAGGCATGGCTTCAGTTCATGCACATCGTCACCAGTCTAACAGCTTACCTGATTGCCATGAGGTACAGATGGGCCCTCAGCTCCTCCGGCACCGAAGATGCTCTCCTTCAACGCCTCTGAATCACGGGTCAGGTGTAGGTGCTACTCTGTGATGCGGGGAGTCAGCTCATCTTGTGGGTCAGCAGCATCATTGAGATTGAAGGAGGGGAGAGACAGATCCCCCTCCAGCTAAATATTACAGATTCTCGTCTGTTCTTGGTATCCGTACTTTATGTCTATTTCCTTCTCTATGTCTAGCCCTGCAGACTTCAGGCCCAACACCAAAGGCAGACATTATAGACGTAAATAGTCAACATAATCAGCTCCCACAATTGCATATGGCCTAATCCTTGCAATATATTTCTTATTCTATCCCATGCAAAGCAGTTCTGCTTCTCTGAATCCTGATTGATACAAATACTATCTACTGAATGCTGACTATGATGATTTCCCTTCTCAATGATTTCCCTATATTAATTGACCTAAACCTCACGAAACTTCTTGTAATGTAGGTATAATCCTATTTTATATTCCCTCCCTTTCATAGATGGAAAAAGCATAGAGAATTTAGGTATCTTGATTGTACCTATGATTGTACCCAAATCAGACAGCTTGTAAGAGGCCGAGCCAGGATGTGAATTCTGACAGTTTGCTAGAGTCTATGCCTTTATCCACTGTATGGTACTGTGTCCTTTGTGGAATGAAAGGTTGTTCTAGATAACCTTGAAGTCTTTTCTGGTCTTAACACTCTATACAATCGGTTCTGTATCGAGTGTTGAACCCCCAGAATAGGATATCACTTTTGAGATGCAAGAATCATCTATGTAGAGGGGCGCCTGGGTCACTCAGTCAGTTAAGCATCCCACTGTTGGTTTCGGCTCAGGGCATGATCTCATGGCTCGTGAGTTCGAGCCCCACGTCAGATTCTGTGCTGACAGCATGGAGCCTGGTTGGGATTCTCTTTCTCTACCTCTCTCTCTGTCCCTCCCCTGCTCTCTGTCTCTCTTTCTCTCAAAATAAATAAGCTTTAAAAATTTTCTAAAAAGACCCGTCTATGTAGGAATCACCTGGAAAACTGCTTACAACACAGATCCCCTGATTCCCATAGGTCTGTGGGGTGTAGCGGCGGTGATGGTGGAGGGGTGGTTCCTGCACACTTAGAGGTTCTTCAGGTGGTTTTGATGTACACTGAAATTTGAGAATCATTAAGTGCCCTAGAAGAAAAACAGAAAGACAAGTGCGTGCACGCGCATGTGTTAAGCGTGGGGAAGCTGAAATGAGTCCATTTAGAGATGGCTTCTCCTGCAGGTTTACACTTAAATGGAGGCCGAGCTCCAGCCTCAAGGCTCTAGTCAAGAAGGCACCCTCGATGGAGTCGGTGGTATCAGCAAACTGACAGGAACTGCCTCTGCTCCTCCAAGAAGGGCCCCTGGAATCACCTCCGGAGAGCTCTTCGGTGAGACAGATCGTCACCACCCTGCCCCATGCTGCAACCAGGAAGCATTCAGAGGGGCAGCAGCTACGGGGGCAGCAGTGCCATTTGCTTCCTGCCTTTCTGCCCAGCCCTCTGTTGTCCGCCCCGGGTTGTTAATGACAAGTGTCTCCCTCCCTCTCCATGGGCTTATCCGTCATTTATCTTCTCTTGGGAAGTCAGAGTCACACTGGCTGGAGATGAGTGGAAGTTCCCCAAGAGTGGTCTTGTTTATTACCGGCCTCTGGGTCCCAGGCACCCAGAGGCACAGCAGCCAGAGGTGGCCCAAAGTGGGGTTAGGAAAAGGCATGACAATGGAAAACCTCCTCACCGCTGCTTTGCCTGTGGTCATCATTAGCAGGCCCGTGGGGCCAATAACGAAGGCTTCCTCCACGCAGTGATGCTGGCCTCGTGACACCAGCATCCTTGCTGCAAAGCCAGTGAGCAGACCCCCTCAGGTCCGAGAGGGTCCCCGCTGTGAGGAGGGTACTGAAGAGTTTGCAAAGGGCTTTCCCATGTGCTGCCTCATTTGAGCTCCCTCCCACCAGTGTTGGAATGAATACCTTAAGGAGCTGAGAACCTGACCGGAGAAAATGTTAATAATGAATACTTTCCTATCTTTCTTACCAAACCTCTCTCACAAAATGTGTACTTTGTTGAAGCTGTATTTCAATTCCAGATGTGATGGAATGAGGCAAGTACTGGGTTTTAGCCGGGTGCCAGCTACTATGTTTGGCCAACTGCTCAAGCGGAGTCATTTAGTTGATATGGTGCCCTTCAAACAATATCATCAGTATCATGAAACAAATGGGAAAACTGAGGCCCAGTTTACATAAAATAATCTCGCAAGACTTCGAGAAGGGACCAGTGCACCTGCATGCTGCCATTACAGGCATAAGCCAAGAAATCAGCTGATGACCTCAAATTCATCTTTGCACCGGCCTCCTGATGGTGAACTTCTTAAGATCAAAAATGAATCTACATTTTCTCCTGGGCTGAGTCTCCTGGTTTCAAAAGGAAACCAATCTCCGCTTTCTTGACTTTGGAATCAGGCTAAACCTGGAGGGTGATTCTCCCTTTGTTGTGGAAGAACTCTGACCCTTCTTCGTGTTGTTCAGCTCCCCTGAGAGGACTTGGCCTATGGTTGCTCCATCCCACATTGGTTTTCCTCCAGGGGAAGGAAGAAAAATATCTCCCCACTCCATTTTTTACTCCTTTTCAGTCCCATCCTGGATGGCCCCATCCCAGGCTCAGATGCATGTACTTATAAACATGAATTCTAGGTTTTTCTATTCCCACGTTGGGAAGATATTTTAGTAGAAATTTAAGTCCAGTTCCTACTTAGTGCAGGAATCACCTCCAGAGTCAGGGAGATCACTATGTGGTCAAGTATCCTTTCCCTTTGCTGGACATTTTGAATTCAGTAATATCTCATCACCCTCTAACACTGTAATGTTGCTCAATAACGTTATAGGATGATTAGCTCAGACAGAGACTATAAATTATTTGAGGACAGGAATTATATCTGTTTTGTCCACCCCCTGATTTTTTGAGCTTTGACCCACTATGTAGCACATGTAGTTTCTCTTCACATATTTGTTGAGTGAATAAATTCATTGCCTTCCTCTTGTTGGACTTGGGTTGAAGGAAAGATTAAGAATGAACTGTCCTGGGCTATAGCATCCTAAATCTTGAATTCTGTTGTTGAACATTTTTAGGGACTTCCAAGGAAAATATATGCCAGGTATCACATGACAAACTCTTATTTTGTTTCCAAATTCTAGTGACAAAGAAACAGATCAAGAGACTTACCTTGTGTCCTATTCTCACACCTAAATCTGAATCACACAGCTTCCCATTCCAAAGGGGAGGAAAGGCCTGCCCATAACTTGCCAAACATCACCAAGAAGGAATTTTCCCTGAACAGGCTTACATCTCTATAAACAAGACCAGTCAGTGCTCTTGGCCTTGACCAATCCATAGTAACAAGCCTTTTTAATTTGTTATTTAAAGCTCTCCATGGTCAAACTATTTCAAAGACTCTCATCAAACTAACACAGAATTCAAAACCAACCTCCGATACACCCTCAAATGAGTCCTCCACATCCAGCTGGACTGGTCTACTCAGTATGTGCCAAACACATTCTTCTCTCCTCATCTTGGCTATTAAGTACCCCCCGCCCCCGTCGTTGTTTCTTCGACCAGCCCAGTGTTCCTCTGCTCCCTGAATTCAGCCTTGACTTTTCCTCCTCAGATGTAGAGGTAAGACACCAAGGAAAAATCACCTGTACTGTCTCTAACCCAAACCTCCCCTCTCAATCAGTGCCCAGGATAGGGGTGCCCTGAGTTCAGTGAGAAGAAGGATCTGGATTCTACACTTTCTAATTATAAAAATTGGGCCCACTCACTTTACCTTCCCAAATTCCATTGTCCTCCTCTAGAAAATGGGGATAATTTCTACTTCACAAAGTTGTATGTATTAATACTTAGTGTCCACCCAATAGGCCTTTACCAAGGCCTTTACCAAGATGTCTGATGCACAGTGACTGATATATAGTAGGTGATTACTAAATACTACTGGCTATTATATTAAATATTTATTAAGTAGTTTTGTAGGACTTGTCTAGTGAGGGAAAATAATTATTAGGTTGAACATAGAATCTGCTTCCAGAGCCTTCTTTTCTCCTTGTCTTTGTTTGACTCTGTACTGGACACAAAAGAAAAGAAATAGAAGCAGATTGATGACTTAACAGTTTATGTTCAATATCCCATATGTTATCCACATTGTGTGTCCAACCATTTGGATTCCTATTGGATGCACAATTGAAACATCTGGAATCAAAACAGTAGGTGTGAGTATGAATGTTTTCCCTTTTTTTTTTTTTTTTTTGCATTGGTCAAGTGATATTTTTCAGATGACATTTCATTAAACCAGCCTGAATGTCTATCTAAGAGAACAGACTTGTGACAGACATGGTAATTAGCTTGAAATATGTGAAAGCCTCTCATAAAACATGAATTAGACCTTGTCTGTGTGTCCTTAGGGGAGAATCACCACTGGCAGGTGGATGTCCCTTCAGAATGATGTGTATGTATGTGTCTTTGGTTGGGAGTGGGAACCGCTGACTTGACAGGCTGGGACACAAACTGTCATGATTCCAGCAGGGATCAAGACTGAGAGAAAGAGAAGTAAAACACTTTCCATTTAATAATGGAGGTTCCATTGACTCCACTTCTAAGTGAGCAATTGATTCCATTTTTAATTGAGTAAAACCCATTTTACCTGAATCACTCCCAGGAACTTCACAGACATACTTAACACGTGCCTGCACACACACACGCACACTCGCACACAAAACTGATGTTTGTCCTTGGGAGCGGATCCTATTTTAATAGGTCCTGTTAAGAGGAACCGTCAGCTACAGCATTCACAAGAGAATAGAGAAAAGGAACCCTCAAAAGGCAGCTCCACGTTCTGCTTCCCCTAGGAACCCAGCACCCATCCTGTGCCCGCCTGTCTATGAAATTTGATTGATGGCCACCATTATGAGGGTTTGGATTGCTAAGACCACATCATTAAAGCTTAAGTCATTTTATATCAGGAAAGGGGGGAAAATCTTCCTCCACGAAGAGGAAAGCTTTCCTAGAAGGAGGTGGGGTTCGAGTCGAGATTTGGATGGAGACCCTTGAACAATGAGACCCCTGATATGACAGAGGAGGAAATAGTCGAATCTGAAGATGCAGGTCCCAGGCTGAAAACTTAAAAGTGGCCACAGAGGCTCTTCACATGTCTTTAAGTGTCCTCATCTTTGAGACTTAAGGCAACGTTCACCTATGCTACAATTACACTTTCCTCCTCTCTATGTGTAATTCTCTTCCAAAATCAACAAAAATCTTTAGAAAAGAGGGTTGTCACTATAGACCCAAAAATACTGGTCTCGAGCAAATGAAGAAACAGTGGTGAGAGAGGAGGGGGCGCCCTCGTGCCCATCTGTACCTTCTGCTGTCTCTATGTCCCTTCTCTACAATCAGTCCGACAGGGTGTTGCTAGACAAAAGAACCATCAAGAGAGGCAAATAATTCCCCAACCTGAATTGGGCTGGCTTTGTGATTTGCTTTGACCAATAGAAATGTGGCAGAAACAGTGTGTTCTTTTCAATAGCCTTAAGAGACCCTACTCCCTTTTCACCCCCTTAGAAAACTGCCTCAGAGACCACCAGGGGAGGAATGTCAGTTTAGCACAATGAAGAAAGGGCGGGCGTGTGAAGGAAGGCCAAAGAATCCCAGGCAACTGTCAGCACTCACTGCAGAACATGAGAGTGAGGTCATCTTGCCCTTTCCTCCCCAGCCCAGCTTTCCATCTGAATGCACCACGTCGAGGCCCAGGAGAAACCAGCAGAGGAACTTCCCTACCAACATTCAGAATCATAACAAATGATGATTTGTTCTTGTTTTAAGCCACTAAGTTTCAGGGAGACTTACTAAGCATCAGCCCTATTGGAACATGAGCCCCAGATGATGCCCAGGGGAATTCAAGACCAACCATAGAAAAGCCAGAGGCACTAAGAGAACCCCCAGTGCCAAGCAGCACTCCAGAGGGGGCATAGCCATGAGCAAAGAGAGGAAAGAACCTGCATGAATTAGAGAATGCTGCTCTCTGGAAGGAGAAAGAAATTGACTGAGCAGACACCTAAGGCACTAATGAAAGAAGGAACGTTCTAGCAGAATTGTTTAAGAATGGAATGGACTGCTTTATTAGGTGCTGAGTTCTCTAGCATCAGGTGTATTCAAGAATAGGCAAGAGGGGTGATTGAAGGGCAGGTTTAAGCACTATGTCATTGGCTCTCTGAGGTCACTTCCAACACCGGTCATCCGTCAGGTTCTCTAAATCCTATTTGAGAAGATGGCAACATAAGCAGAATGATGTCAATAAATCTGTCATGTTATCTTGGAAGGAGACTCTGGTTTAACAAAAGCAGCAGTAAAGTGTATGTGAGCGAGACAGCTCCTCTGCATGTGTGGTTTATGGACATTAATCTGGCCAGGCTGGTCGGAACACACACACACACACACACGTACCCACAACAGCCACCAAAGGACTGTGAGAATGGTTACTGGAAAAACATTCAGCTCAAAAACGAGGCCCTTGGGCAGACATTACATCTTTTTTGAGTCTCTTTTTTGGTGGTCAGGCCCTGTTGTTGCCATTAAGTGAATTTGAAACACGATCATAATAATGACAACAGCAGTAATAATAACTGGAACAGGCACCCAGCTCCCCACTGGCCTCTTACTGCCTGCAACAGATCTGCCGTTGAGATGAGCTGTCTCTCTCCCCCCTTCAGAAAGCCTTCATGAAATGCCGAGCCATGTGTTTGGTGCAATAGCAAAGCTCCGCTTCCACCCAGAAGCAGGTGGACCCTCTTAAAATCTCCTTATAAGACAGGCTCCAGGCTTGATGTGTGCTCATCACACTGCCTTTCACGGACACTCTAAGGTGGAAAATTAAACCTTGTAACATGCTCATCAAAGGCTGTACTGATTTTCTTTTTTTTTTTAAGGAAACGCAGCGAGGCTCCCAAAACTGAGTTTTCTCATTTCTAACTCCATCTCCCCACCCTCACTGGATAAGGGGAGCTCAGAAGTAGAAAACACTTGGAAGAGAACAATTTGAAATTCCATCAACAAACTCTTTAGGGTTTAACTGCGTGCGGGAGAACCGTATTTCAAAGCAAATAAAAAGGAGCCCGGCAAAAATATGTCCAAGGGAAGAAACAAAGGGTGACTAGTGAGAAACACGCACTTAACTGTTCTCAAAACAATTAAACCTCGGGAATAAATAAAGGTAGGGTCTTCCCTTGAGAAATAGAGCCTGTTCAACCAGAAGGCTGGTAGTCCTCTCCTCTTTGAATCTGAATCTTGCCTGAGGGACAGTCAACCTCCCAACAGGATCATTGCTTCTTGACTCTGAAAACTTACGGGGAGCGGAGGGACATGATGGAAGCAACAGAAAGAATCTTTGCCCTAGTCCGGCCACTAGCTTGCTGGGTGATCTTCAGAAAGCCACTTGCCCTCTCAGAACCTTGGATCATTGGTCTGTAAAGTGGAAAGGTTCCTTGCAGAATTATGAACTGGTGAAATCTGTACATCACAGCCTCTCAGCTTTGCTCTGTGTTTGCAAAACATTCAAAGGGACACATACTGAATGAACCCAATTTTGAGATCGGAGATGGGCCGTGTAGAGGGTTGGGCTGGACAAAGGAGGCTGCCCCTTACCCACAAAAAACACATGTAGGACCAAACTGTGATCTGCTGTTTGTACCTTGACTGTCACTCTTAAAGGAACCCTCCTGTTCGTGCTGGGAAGCAGAGACCTAGAGAAGCCAAAGAGAGGATGGCCGAGCTTCAAGGGCCAGGGGAGGACAGTGGGGTTATGATGGCCCAGTGAGAAGGCACCAAGCTGAAATGCAACATATAACTTAAGGTGGCCCAGAATCAGATGAAGCACCCAAAAAAGCAGCTAAGCTGTGATTAAGAAATCATGATTTCAGTTGTGCTCCTGAAACCAATAGAACACCGTATGTTAATGGCACTGGAATTAGAAAATAAATCAGTAAAACTTGAAAAAGAAATTGCGATTTCACATTTGTGCTCCTTACCTGGAAAAGCTTTATGGGATCGTTGCAGGCTCCTCCAGAGTCCAGTGCTGTGTCCTAGAACTAGAAGCACAGGAAGCTGGCCATTGGGTTTTGACGAGGGAAGGGAGTTAGCATCGTGTTAGGGCTGTTCTAATCGGGAGGCAAGCCCCGGGTGTCAGCCCACAGTGAGAGGCAGGCTAGACATCAACCCAGTCAAGGTGTGCCAGCCAGTGTCATGGCAACGATAATGAACTGGGGGCCTCGAAGACCCACTACTTAGTTCTAGCTCTGTTGGGCAAACCTCTGAGCTTAGTTTCTACACCTGTAAAATGAGACGATAATCCTAACCTTGTTTTTCCCACAGGGTACGGTTGTAACACTTGCGTGAAAACATGAGTGGGAAAGTTCCTTGTCGACTACCAAACCAGGAAATAATAGTTTCGACAAGGCTGTAAAGATGTGTGAAGAAAAGGAAGAGGAATTTGATGAATTCCTTCCTGGGTTCCCTCCTTTCATGAGATTTCAAACATGGATAAGACCATTTGCAAAATAAATCTCCAACATTCCGAGTGCCTCCCTCCTTAATATATGTACACCGAATAGAGTAACCTCCATTCTACAAAAGCAGAAGATAAAAGACTCTTGATGGCATCACTTTACCAACAATAATATAAGACCTGATACCCTTCATGGTGCATTTGGGCTGGTGGGGTAGAAATGCATACTGGCAAATGTGTCCTGCCCTGGACAGAGCACAAAGCAAGGTCCAAGCCCGACAGAGACACATTTGCTTTGGTTTTCAAACCTCCAATCTTTTCTCAGGGGGTTGAGAAAGGAACTGGTTTACTGAGAAACTCCCAACCGAAGAGCAGATTTGGGCCATAGCTTTCTAGATCCTCAGCAGACCCAATCCTGGGACCCAAAAGAAAAACTCTGTCTCTTTAATAAAAATTCCTCAGATTGTTGAATTCACCACCAGCCTCTGAGCGTGTGCCCTGTTAACTCTCCTGGTGTGAGAGGCTTTCAAAGGGAGAAAGAGCAGGATTTTTTTTTTCAGCTTTATTGAAGTGCAATTGACAAATACGATCGTAAGATATTTAAAGTGCACGATGTGATAAGTTGATATACATATACACTGGGAAAGGGCTCCTCTACCATTGAATTAATCAATCTCTGTCTGGCTTATTTCACTTATTTCACTTACACATTAGCCCAACGCCCTCCACTTTCATCCATGTCATCACAAATGGCAGGATTTCCTCCTTTTTTAAGGTTGAATAACATTCCATTGTGTGGATTTCTTTTTTTTTTTTTTTAATTTTTTAAATGTTTATTTGTTTTTGAGAGAGACAGAGGGGTGAGAGCTGGGGAGGGGCAGAGAGAGAGGGAGACACAGAAGCCGAAGCAGGCTCCAGGCTCTGAGCTGTCAGCACAGAGCCCAATGCGGGGCTCGAACTCACGAACCGCGAGATCATGACCTGAGCTGAAGTCGGACACTCAGCCGACAGAGCCATCCAGGCGCCCCTCCATTGTGTGGATTTCACATTTTCCTCACCGTTCACCTGTTAACAGACACCTAGGTTGTTTCCATACCTTCACTATTATAAATAATGCTGCAATAAACAAGGGGTGCAGATACCTCTTCAAGATAAAAAAGATGCTTACTTTGGAAACATACCCAGAGGCAGGATTGCTCCATTATATGGTAGATCTATTTTTAATTTCTTGAGGAAGCTCCATACTGTTTCTCATAGTGGCTGTACCAGTTTATGTTCCTGGCAACAATGCACAAGGGCTCCCTTTTCTCCATATCTTCACCAGTATTCGGTATCCCCTTACCTTTTTGAAAGGCGAATTTGAGGAAGACCTGTAGAGAAGGCAGATAGGGACCCTGGTCTTGCCAGCCAGCTGAGAATCCGCTTGAAAAATACAGTTGTCTTCAAGGAGGGTTGACTGAGTGCTGAAATCTGAAGGGCAGCCTGAGAAGAAAGACTTCTTTGGTAACAAAGTATAATTTACACAATCAGATCTTAGGTGTACAGATACATTTTACTTAGTATCATTATCCCCTGGCCTGGAAAACTTTCCTTAACAGTTCTCCCAGTGCAGGAGTGCAAGTGACGAATTCTTTCAGCTTTCATTTATTTTTATTTTGCCTTCCTTTTAAAAATATTTTCTTTGGCTATGGATTTCTAGGTTAATGGGTTCTCCATCGGCCCGCCCCCAGCACATTAAGAGATTATTCCAATTTTCTCTGATTTGAAATGAGAAACCCGTGGTCATTTTTATAGGTATTCTTTTGTTTTTCTATAATGTCTTCCTCCCCTCACCCAACCCCCACCTCCGCTGCTTTTAAAATTCCTTTTAATCTTCTATTTAGCACATCTTGGTCTACAGCAGTGTGATTAGAACATGGTGTGATGTGTATGTAGGGGGGTATATGTGTTTATCCTGCTTGAAGTACACTGAGCTTCTTATATCTCGGAGCTTACCTTTCCCATGTCATTAAAATTTCTTCAACCATCATTTCTGTAAGTATTTTCTCTCTTTTGTCTCCTCTGGTACTCAAGTTGTGCATACACTAGACTCCTTGATATTATACCACAAGGCAATCGTCTCTGAGATTCTGTTCATTTTTTTTTTCCTGCATTTTATCTCCCTGTGCTTCCAGTCATATAATGTTGTTCTCTGACTTCAAGTTCATCAACCTTTCTTATGTATTATTTAATCAGATGTTAAATCCCATGATTAATTTTCCTTTCAAATGTTGTATTTGTTAGTTCTAGAATTTTCATTGTTTTCTATCTTAAGTTTTTCTTTCTTTCTTAAGATTCCCTACTTATTAGGTTGAGGTTTTCCTTTACTTTATTTGTTATAATCATAATAGCTGTTTTAAAGTTCTTGTTTGCAAATTTTATCATCTTTCTCATTTCTTGCTATGTTTCTCTGTTCCTGATTTTTTCTTTTGGTTATGGCTCATGTATTTATGCTCATTTACATACCTAGCAAATTTGATTGTGTGCTTGGCATTGGTACTACATTTTTAAAGGATTTTATCTTCTTTTAGAAGAGATTTTAGAATTTTTTCCAGCAGGCGTTTCAATTGCTCATGGATCGACATAGTCTTTTCAAGATTTGTTTAGAAACATTTAAAGAGCCAGGCTAGGGGGCGCCTGGGTGGCTCAGTTGGGTGAGTGTCCCACTCTTGATTTCAGCTCAAGTCATGATCTCCCAATTTGTGAATCTGAGCCCTGCATTGGTCTCTGCACTGATGGTGTGGGACCTGCTTGGGACTCTGTCCCCCTCTTTCTCTCTACCCCTCCCCCCACTTGCTCACTCTTTCTCTCAAAATAAATAAAGCTAAACTTTAAAAAGTAAAGAAAGAAAGAGCTGTTCTAGAATGACTAGTGCCCTAGGGTTAGACTAATTCTGGCTTCCTGCTGTTTTCTCTCCACATACACAGGTTAGTATCCAGCTAAAGGTTTAAGGGGTTCCTTGAGCAGAGTTTTAGAGCTCCTTTTGTACTTAGCTCACTTCTCCCACTTACCCTGCCCCAGAAAATCTAGCTGCCTCGGTGGCCCTGAATTCTGACCTCTGTCTTTTCAGCTCTGTGAAGCAGCTATAGTCTGTTGGGGCTCCCCTCTCCAAAAGAGAGGCATGCTAATCATGGGGCTGACCTTATTTGTTTACCATCTCTCAGAGATCACAGTCCCGCACTGCCTTTGGTTCAACATCAGAAAATGGTTATTTATATAATTTGTCTTGGTTTCTATTTATTTCCTACAAAAGGGCTAGTGTGGCATCTGTTACTCCATCAGGGCAGGAAACAGGCGCTCCGCCAATCAGAGTATGTGACTAGTTAGTACCAAGTGCTGTGTTAGTCTTTAACGTTTTACAAATAAACAGCACATCCCCAGCCTTATTACCTGGTGGAACAGACAGTTATGCAAATAATTTTAGTGTCCGAAGAGATTTAGTAGAGGCACGTACTGAGTGTCATAGAAATTAAGAGGAGAGAATATTTAACTATCTGAGGAAGTCAGGAAAGACTTCCTAGAGGAGATGGCATTTAAGCACGGGATTTATATTTTGCAAGTTGGGGAGTAGAAAAACACACAAAGCGAATGAACAAAGAATAAAGTGTGTATAGTAAGAAGCACTAGATGACTGTTAAACAGGTTGTATGAGGGTGAAGGAAAACTGTTACAATGTAAAACTAGCCAAACTTCATTTAGCCCGTGAATGTCACATGAAATAGACTGGCTTATCCTGTGCAGGAATCCATAGCATCATAATGATTGAAAGCAAAGACTCCATGAGACCCTATCCATAACTTACTGGCTGAGATTTTGGATAATTTTTTTATAAACCTTAGGGTGTTGTTTTCCTTTAATTTTTGGAATAGTATAATCTCACAAACTACCGTATTATCCCAATGATGGTTAATGTACTTAATGCTGGGAAAGCACTCAGCTCAGTGTTTGGCATTTAAGTGCTCAAAAATGGTAGGTGCTTATGTGTGTTATTTCTACAGGCAGATGGAGCTGAAGTTGGTTTATGAGGTGGTTTGTTTTGTGAATAGGTATGTATTTTTAGAAAAAAAAGAAAGAGCTGAACGAGGGATAAATTACATGTAGGAGAAGGATTAGAGACCAGAATGAACAGAATATGGAGTGATCTGGAAGGTACGCTCAACAGAAGTCAAGGTCCATCTTCTGTGGGTGGAAACATGGCATGGTCAGGGCCTCAAACTGTGACAGATTGCTGTGGCCCTGTTGGGACGTGTTTCACCTGCATTTGTTCTTGAGCAAGGTGCTCAATGACATTTAGTAATCCCTAGACAAGGAGGTATCATTACCAGGGGCGATAGGCTCATTCATACATTCATTTAAAAGCATTACCTAATGCGAGCCTTTTTGCTGTTTGTGGAGGATCATATTTTTCAAAATGGCCACAATAACTCTGATCCCACTTTCTTCTTACTATGCGACATTGACACTGTACCCGTTAAGTCTGGGTGGGCTCATCACTGGAGCAGATACGGAGCTGTATGACTTCTGAGCCATGGTCATAAGAGGCAATACAGGCGATACCTGGTCCTCTTGGGACTTTCTCTTGGAACTCAGTTTGCCATGTCATGAAAAAAAAGAGCCCATGTGGAGGGGCCATGTATAGGTTTTGTGGGTGACGGCCCCAGCTGAAGCCCGACGGTGGGTACCAACCTCGAGACACGTCCATGCCTGAAGACACTAACAGTTCTGCCTCCACTCCTCAAACTACCTCTGATCCGCTGTGTGCGGCAAGGATGTGCTGTCCTTGCAGCCAGCCCCTTCCCAAACGCTGAGTTATGAGCCAGACAAACCAAGGGTGTTGTTTTAAACCACCAGATTTAAGATTTAAACCACCAGATGGCTTGGCAAGCAGCAACAGATAACTGGAATACTGTTTTATATTTTCTCCCTCTCACAGGTACTAAATGCACAACTACTAGCATTTTACGATCCTCAGTTTGAAGAGATGTTTTGAAAGGGGTCCCAGGGGCGCCTGGGTGGCTCAGTCGGTTGAGCGTCTGACTTCGGCTCAGGTCACAAGCTCGCAGTTTGTGGGCTCAAGCCCCGCGTTGGGCTCTGTGCTGATGGCTCAGAGTCTGGAGCCTGATTCTGATTCTGTCTGCATCTCTCTGCCCCTCCCCCGCTCACACTGTCTCTTGTCTCTCTCTCTCTCTCTCAAATATAAATAAACATTAAAAAAAATTAAAAGGAGTCCCATATTCACAAAAAGAAAATATGAAGGCCACTAAACTAAGAATTTTAAATAATCAAGTGTGTCAGAGGCCTCTGTACCAACGTTATTGGTTAGTCTGTTCTGAAAAAAAGACTGTTTTCTACTCGCAAGAAACGCAAAAGAGTTTCCTGAGAGTGGATTCTATCTCCCATAGCAATTATCTTGACAACATATTTCCCTTTTACTCATGATAATGCACGTATTTTCCTACCAAGGCATAATTTGTTTTTTAAAAACAAGAAAATTATGCCTCTCTTGATGTCGACAGAAGCAGGTGAGCTTAAGTAATTGGGAAAACAGGCGTCTTTTGAAATCATTTCTGCCAATTTGCCACCTTTCCTTCCTGCCTCCCTGTACTTCCTCCGAGTAACTCCTTGCCCGCACTCTCAAATGTGGTCCCAGCCATTGGCAGGAAGAGCCAAAGACTAGGCTTCGTGGAGAGAGAAAGACTGAGAAAACCAGAGCTGGAACCATCCCCAGTGGTTTGTCCCATTCGCTTTGAAGGTGCCTCGTGCGAAGGCAGCTGTACTGTACGTGGCTTGAGAGAACACCAGGTCTCCCAACGCTCTAGACTAAAGTTTTGTTGAGGCCTTCCAAACAAGGAGGGACTGTATAAACTTGGGGATATCACAGGGAGATACAGCGAACATCTTTTCCCAATAAACACCAGGACGCATTGATCCAATTAATGGTCGGACAGTGGGGCAAAGCATTTGAACCCAAGACCCGTAGCCTATCTGTTGCACTGAGAGAGAAGAGTAGAGGGAAAATATTCAACAATAGCCCAGTTGTTCCAATCCACATAGGGAATATCCCACCCCATTCTAACATACAGCATGCATCCATCAAATGGCCTAGAATTAAAAGTGTAATGAATAAACAAAAACCTGTTTTTATTTCTGTGCAATACAAATATAGTTCCCTGTGAAACCCAGAAGTTTTAGAACCCATTAATTTTTTTTTTTTTTACATCAACTGAATTCTTATATTTGCATGTCACTTATACACCTGGCATTCATATATCAGGAATTCTCAGTGAATTCCCCCAATTGACCACTGCACAAAGACTTGGAGTGTTCTCCCCAGGGGGAGGTAAAACTCGAACTAAGTGTTTGTTGATTGAGCATTAAAACCAGGAAATAATGGTTCGCTGTTACGTTTTAAAACAGCTGATAAGAACAAATGGCTTAAGACAAGGCTAATCTTTTAGGGAGTATAAGAACCCAGTTAAATCTAAGACATCCAGAAAATTCAGAAAAAAACACAGGAGCACAGGGTATGCAATGTTTATTACAATTTCAGAGAGTGCATGGACTTCATATTAAAAACACCTCTCTAATGATGATGTATTCTACACAGAATAGGAGCTAACTTCTTTGGATTTAAAATCAGTCACCATTTATTGTAAAGTCTACTATATGTCAGGCACTAAGCAAAGCCTTCCAGTCCTATTTTATCACAGTCCTGAGAAGCAGATAGAGACTGCCACAGGTTACGGACCAGGAACCTTCTTTCTTCTCGCGTCTTTGCCCCATGACAATTATTAACATTCCCAAAACTCAATGTTCTTCCAAAGAACACGTTCTGGGAAATGTTAATGTAGTAAAAATCCTTTATTTTGAGAGTAAGAAGCTGAAGTCAAGAGAGAGACAGAGAAGGGCCCCTGGGTGGCTCAGTAGTTAAGCATCTGACTTCGGCTCAGGTCACGATCTCACATTTCATGAGTTCAAGTCCTACGTGGGGTGAGCTCAAGCCCTGTTTTGGGTGAGCACAAACCGCATTTCAGGTGAGCCCCACTTCTCTCTCTCTCTCTCTCTCTCTCTACCCCTCGCTCACTTGCGTCCTCTCTCCCTCTCTCTCTCTCAAAAAAAGAAGAGACAGACAGAGAGAGAGAGAGAGAGAGAGAGACAACAAGCCTAAAGTCAGATGGTGACTTGGTACAGGTTGGGCTTGGAACCCATGTCTATCTCCCAGTCCTGTGCTCTTTGACTATATCCATCTACTATAAGAGAAAGGCACATATATACCAACACCGGTCCGTTATTTGTTAAGGGCAGTTAAACAGATGGGGAGATTCATTACCTCCAGCCTTTTCATCCTCCTTCAGTGACCAAAGCAGGCTTCAGTGGCCAAAGAAGGCTGTCAAAGAAATGCAAATGCTGGCAGGTGAAAGTCCCTCAGCATAGACAGAAAGTGAGGGGATAGTTTCGAGCTACCGATAATGTCTGCTACATATGTGTATCCATGAACATGTCAGATCTGTGGGCTCGTGCAAGGCATGCTCGTTTGTGAGTTGGGAGTCTTGGCTCCTCCTTTCTATACAGTTAAGCCCTGTGTGGACCTCTATAACCAAACACCATTTGGAGACTCAGAGAAGTGCTTCTGGAGACAGCAACCAAGATAATGAAAGGCTTGCTAAGCCAAGAAAGATGGTGGCTTCTGGATTTACGCAGCCTGCAGAAGGGAAAGTTGAAGCAGAGCTTAATTTGAACCCACTGAATGCAATCGCCTTCCAAATTCTGTCGATTCTGCATCCATGACGATTTCCTTTTCCTCTCCTCAGTCCTTTGCCTAGGCTCTTGACATTTATCACCTAACCCAGTCATTTTCAACACCTGTCGATCTAAATCTTCTTTTTCTAAAAATAAATACAAAATAAATAAAGAAAAATAACGTGTTGTTGATGCCCTCCCTAGTCTTTGGAAATGAAAATCACACCCAATACACTCTATCGACACACGTCATCTCACAAACAACAACATAATGCCCTGAATTTAACACATGAAGACGTAAAAGAAAGTAATTTATAACCAAGTAATAAGAATAATATATTCCAGTAAACTAGTGTACATAATCAAGTAGCAAAATGCTTGTATACTTTGAGGGCTATAATTACAAAGGCATACCAGCACAGGCGTGTCGGAGTCAAATACCATTAGTGGGTACATATGTAAAAGAGCGCTAACTGCCAGGCTCTGACGATTATAAAAAGGGATGTTCAGGGGCGCCTGGGTGGCTCAGCTGGTTGAGTGTCCGACTTCGGCTCCGGTCATGATGTCTCAGTTTGTGGGTTCGAGCCCCGTGTCAGGTTCTGTGCTGACAGCTTGCTCAGCGCCCGGAGGCTGCTCCGCATTCTGTCTCCCTCTCTCTCTGCCCCTCCCCCGCTCACACTCTGTCTCTCTCAAAAATAAATAAGCATTTTTTAAAATTAAAAAAAAAAAAAAGGGATGTTCGATTTTCATGTGAAATTCCGGACAATTCTTAGTTGTTTGTAGCTCTCCTATGTGGTGCCAGATGTCTATCCCCTTGGCTTCTGTTCACTGAACACCAGTGGCAAACTATAAGACCCCACAAAGTTTCAAAACATGCCTTAAAAGCAATATTACCCCCACTGAACCACTTCCATGGTCCTTTCAGTCCACATTCTTTTCACCTGGTAGAGACCTGGATGTTGGTCTGGCTAGGAAGGGTTTCAGGAATTTGGAGGCAGAGCCAGCACATATAGCTACAGAGGTTCTGAACTATTCAATTCCAGGGTATGTCACTTATATCTTTTCATAGACATACGATGTTTAAAACAAAGAAGTGTATAAAACCAAGAGTTTATTTATATAAATATATATATTATATATTATATTATATATTATAATATATAATATAATATATATGAATATTATATATTATATTATATTATATATTATATATTATATATTATATTATATATATAATATTAACAAACATATATAAATATATATAAACAAATATATACATAAATATATATACTACATAAATCAGGCTAATTGCTCTGAGAAGTCCTTGTTAAGCTCTGGGTTTCACAGAAGTATGGGCATACTGTGAAGTTTCCTTACATATGCACTCTTTCCCAGTGACTCGGGCAGTGAGTGAAGCTGGTAAAGGAGTCAGCAAGAACCCGGAAGTTCCTCTTTCCCAGTGACTCGGGCAGTGAGTGAAGCTGGTAAAGGAGTCAGCAAGAACCCGGAAGTTCCTGGTTCGGGTGCTTGTGTTCCCTCTCTGGTTTCTGGGTCTGGGTTCTTGGGTATGCGGTCGACCGCGGGCTCTTTGCAGGCCTGGTGCAGTCAGAAGCAGTGGAATATGGATAGGGTGATACGAAGGATGGCAAAGGAAAGTGTGAAACCATAGGGCTGACAGCTTCCTCCTCTGGGGAGAGCCCCAAGCAACAGTCCTCCAGGTTCCTTGGGGATAGGTGGTATCTCAGAAGAGCCGAAGTGCATCTGGTGCTGGAAGTCATGTCCTGGTTCTTCGCACCTGTCAGCATATGCCTCCAACACTCTGTCAAACTCATTCATCCAAGTTTCCCGGATGACCAAGGAGAATGAATGTGGATACCCCACAGAGGGGTGGATATAAGGGTGGAGTAGAAGGGAGGAGTTGAAAGAGTCCTAGAAATTTAGAGTAAAGTAAATGCTGCAAACATAATTTCTTTGAAAACTCATGCTTTATCTTTTAAATTTTTTTAAATGTTTACTTATTTTTGAGATGGAGAGAGACAGAGCATGAATGGGGAAGGGTCAGAGAGAGGGGGAGACACAGAATCCAAAGCAGGCTCCAGGCTCCAAGCTATCAGCACAGAGCCCGACGCGGGGCTCGAACTCATGAACTGCGAGATCATGACCTAAGCCGAAGTCGGAAGCTCAACCGACTGAGCCACCCAGGCGCCCCAGGGCTTTATCTTTTAAAAATCTATTGTTTTTATATTTCCCAGTACATCACAGTGTTTATTTTTTATACCTGTTTGGGTGTGTGTGTGTGTGTGTGTGTGTATCTCCCCAACTAAAGCAGCTTTGAACAAAACTAACACTCCAAGAATAGATGTGATATTTCTCCTATAGTTTCAAGTCACCACCAGTGGGTAAAAACACCTCAAGTTGAAAGACGCTGAGATTACATTGTCGTTGGGAGGAATTTAGAACAACTCAAGTCTTATCCAGTTACCTGTGGCTCTTTGAGGTACTGGGGTAATCATGGTGCTTCAGAAATAGGGACTTGGCAGGAGAAGAAGCCACACTTTGGGGGGATGTTCCAAGGAGCATAATGTGGTTTTGCAGATCACATCTGCAGTGACACTGGTGTGGGAATAGACCTTTGATTTTAGGACCCTTCGATTCTGTGTGGAAGCCAGTATAGATGGTTTGTCGATTCACCCAATAATTATTTACTGAATCCCTATTCAGAAATGCTAGATACTATTGGGAGCTAAGGCGGAGAACTTAGAACTACCTCTTTGAAAAAAGGACAACACGGGCCATGGTTAGAGAGCTGATGGGTCACGGAGGAAAAGAGAAGTTTCCTTCATGGGCCTGGTGGTGGTGCAGATAGTTGGGAAGTGGAACAGAGAACCCAGGTCCACTGTGAAGTCCTCCCATGAGTGGATGAAGAGATCTTCAGGTTTCTAGGGATATGCTTGACTATAAAACTTTGGGCCTGGGTACCTTAGCTTGGGTTTCAGGACACCTTCTGTTTCTGGTTAGAGTAGGTAGGGTTGGTCATGGCAGTCGATCAAGGCAGTGACACACACAGGGGCGGTTCATAGCTATGGGCTTCCGTAGCCAGTGGAGATGGTCCTTGACCTAGGATGGCTGGACTTTACAATGGTGTGAAAGATGTACATGTTCAATAAAAACTGTGCTTCAGGTTTTGGATTTTGATCTTTTCTCGTCTTATTGATATGCACAATAACTCACTTCTGACACTGGGCAGGGATGGTGAACCCCAGCTCTCAGTCAGCTACGGGATCACGATGGTAAACGGCCAATTCGTTGACAACCATTCTGTACCCAGATGGCTCTTCTGTCTTTCATTTTCAGTAAAGTAGTCCATAAATTACATGAGATATTCACCACATTAATTCTGGTGGCTTTATGTTATGATGATTTATGAATTAGGGCTTTATGTGAGATGATTCTGCCCAACTGTGTTCTCAGCACACTTAAGGTAGGCAAGGCTAAGGTCTGATGTTAGGCATATTAAGCGCATTTGCAACTTAAGATATTTCCCCTTAACAATGGGTTCGTCTGAATGTAATGCCATTATAAGTAGAAAAAGACCTGTATATATTCTATGAAGCCGATCTCCTTCAAAGCTATTTCACCTCTGGGCTTTTAGAGGAAAGCATCTGCTTCCAATATCCACTGAAACCGTGTCCTTAAAGGTCACCGTCAACTCCACGCCATGAAGTGTTGGCCTTTGTTGTATGTAACTAAGGTGAATTTGACACTGCACTTCCTGGCTCTGGCCATTGGCTCCTTTCACACCATACCACCCTGGTCCTCCCCCGGAGTCTCAGCTCCTCACTTCTCACTTTCTTCTACTTGCTCACTCTCTCCTGGCTGAGCTTTGAAACCAACAAGCCTAAGGTACAATGGTAGGCGTCTTTCTCTCAAAATTCTTGCCCTAATTGCATCTACATACCTGGATTTTATTACCAGGTATGCAGGATTTTATTCACATGCGATTGCATTTCCCTCCCCCCACCCCAGCAAACCCCTCCATTTATACAGCTGCTTGTTCCACGTATTTGTTGTGATGATTCACAGGCAGTGGTACACTGGAGCCAGCTACTCCTGGATCGCCAGAGCCTGTTGCTAAATTTCCAGAAATGTTTCAAGCTGCTTGTTAAAGCTGTTGATGTGATGGAAGCATTTACGGCGTGAAAATCAGGAAATGCTACAATGAGGGCTCCCCAGCCATTTCCTCTCCTTCTGAGAAATGGTGTATCGTACACGACTGCCACAGGCACCTTTAATTCAGCATTTCAATAATGCCCCATCAGTATTCTTCCCTCATCTCAAACCAGGTCTGTTCCAGCATTTCCTCCCAGAATCGTGAGGGAAACCGTCATCCACCAACTTGCTTCAATGGAAACATTAGGGACAACGTGATTCTCCCTAATTTCTTTGTTTCTACCATTTCTCTTATTTTTTTAAACCTGATTCTATTAAGATATAATTTACATGTACTAAAATGTGGCCATTTTAACGATATAGTTTGATGAGCTTTTGATAATTGTATATACATACGAAACATCATCTCTATCAGGATAAAGACTATTTCCACAAGCAAGTCAGTTTCTTCATATACCTTCATAGCTAATCACCCCCACACATGACCTCACTGATCCACTCATAGATTAGCTTTACCTGCTCTAAATTTTTATAAAAATGGGAAGTATATATATACATATTCTTTTGTGCCTGCCTCCTTTTATTCAGTGTCATGCTTTTTTTTTTCTTTCTTAGATTTATTTGTGTTGTTGCATCTCTGTGAAATTTTTCCTTTTTAACGTGAGTAGTATTTCATCATATGTATGTACCACAATTTGTTTATCCCTTCTTCAGCTGGTGTATATCTAGAATGTTACTGGTTTATGTCTAATATAAATAAAGATTCTATAAAGATCTGCACACCAGCATTTTTATGAGCACATGTTTTCATTTCTCTTGAATTTGCAGATGCCATAAGACTCTTGTAGGAAGGCAGGATCCAAATGGTCCCACTGGTATCTCTTTTCATTTCTTTGACTAGTGGCAGAATAATGTATTATTGCTTTCCCCATTTTCTGAAAGACATTGTATAGGATTGTTATTATTTCTTCCTTAGATGTTTGAAAGAATTCACCAGAGAAGCTATCTGGGTTGGGATTTTTCTTTGTGGAATATTTTGAATAAGGAATCCAATTATTTTTTAATAGGTGTAAGACTGTGTAGAATTTCTATTTCCTCAAGTCAGTTTTGGCTTTTTTTTCCCCCCAAAAGTTTCTTATGTTTCATATCAGACCTTGAATTTTTTTTGGAATCAAGTTGTTCACAATCGTTCTTATTATCCTTTTAGTTACTGTAGCATCTGTAATAATGTACCCTCTTCCCTTCTTGACATGGATACTTTGGTCTTCTCACCTGTTTTTCTTGATGAGTTTAGATAGTAGTTATTAGTTTTGTTGAAATGTTGTTGCAGCAGCCAATCAAGAGGGAGATACACTAAGCAGCAGGTCATAGCTGTGGGCCTCTGCAGCCAGTATACATTCCATTGGGCAGACCTCCTTTATGAGCTACTCTCATCTCTGGGTTTCTAGATGAATATGATTTGCCTGCAGCTGGGACCTGACATTTACAGAGTCGGCTTTCAGTTTCATTGATTTGCTCCATGATCTGTACATTCTCTGATTGATTGTTACCCTTTTTTCTACTATTGTATTATTTCACTTACTTTAGGTTGAAGTGTGTCCTCTTTTTGTGGCTTTTTAATATGGAAGCTGAAATCATTCATTTGATTTGTATTATTTTCTACCTAAATCATTTAAAGTTCCACAACCTTTTTAGGTACTGCGTTACCCGCAGCCCACAAATTTTGGTATGTAGTCTTTTTTGTTTCATTCAGTTCAAAATACTTTATAATTCTTCTCAGCATTTCTTTTTTTTTAACCCAAGAGTTACTTAAAACTATGTTATTTATTGGGGCGCCTGGGTGGTTCACTTGGTTAAGCGTCAGACTTCGGCTCAGGTCATGATCTCACGATTTGTGAGTTCGAACCCCATGTCGGGCTCTGTGCTGACAGCTCAGAGCCTGGGGCCTGCTTCGGATTCTGTGTCTCCCTCTCTCTCAGCCCCTCCCCTGCTCTCACTTTGTCTCTCTATCTCTCTCAAAAATAAATAAACATTAAATTTTTTTTGAAAAACGATGTTGTTTATTTTTTAGATATTTTTGTTTTTGATTCTAATTGGCTTCTGTACAGAGGATGTACTCTTTTTGATTTCAGTCTTTTAAGACTTACTGGTTTTAATCAACTGAAAGATTCACCTTGTTTATTTTCCTGCTCCTAGTGATGGTCCTGTGATGTTTATTGTTCAAGGTCTGAAAGTGTTCTTTGTTTTTCATATTTTCCCCAGTTTCCTACACTTTCTAGTGGCAGTGCAAAGTCCCATGTCTGTTACTTTGTGATGGCCCCAAGCCTCCCTGACTTCTGTATCTGGCTCACAAGAGTTAACTTCCTTTACTGTTCATTATCCATCAGATCTCAATATTCCCCCTGAAAAGTCTCCCCTGACTGTTCTCCTCCCCTGAAACCTTAGCCAGAACCTCTTTTGTGCGTGTATGTTTTTCAGCGTGCACAAACCTACTGGTATGTATCCCACTCTATTGTATTTGCCTGTTACTTTTTTACTTAATTCCCATAAAGAGTATATATTTTATATATAAGTTTGAACCATATGAAATCTCTGCTATTGGCCATGTTTTTGCTCTGCAAAACTAGCACTTTCCCCTGGTTCAAACCAATATGTATCAAAAACAATATTTATGCATACATAGAGAGGCTGTGGGGATCTCAAAACAGCCCTCTAATGAAATGTTTCTAATTTATAATAATCCTTTACCAGAACCTTTGAAAGTGACTCCACCATATTCCCTAATTCTTATTTTAAAGCTGCTGTCACTCTCAACAATAGCCAAATTATGGAAAGAGCCTGAATGTCCATCAACTGATGAATGGATAAAGAAGTTGTGGTTTATATACACAATGGAATACTATGTGGCAATGAGAAAGAATGAAATTTGGCCTTTTGTAGCAACGTGGATGGAACTGGAGAGTGTGATGCTAAGTGAAATAAGCCATACAGAGAAAGACAGATACCATATGGTTTCACTCTTATGTGGATCCTGAGAAACTTAACAGAAACCCATGGGGGAGGGGAAGGAAAAAAAAAAAAAAAAAGAGGTTAGAGTGGGAGAGAGCCAAAGCATAAGAGACTGTTAAAAACTGAGAACAAACTGAGGGTTGATGGGGGGTGGGAGGGAGGGGAGGGTGGGGGATGGGTATTGAGGAGGGCACCTTTTGGGATGAGCACTGGGTGTTGTATGGAAACCAGTTTGACAATAAACTTCATATATTGAAAAAAAAAAAGCTGCTGTCAGGATCAAATGAGATAATGCATATAGAACAATTAGAAAAGTGTCTGACTCATGATAAGTGCTCAGTAAAGTTTAATCGTGTTGCTGTTCCATTAGTGTTGTTTATTTTTTTTAAATTTTTTTAACGTTTATTTATTTTTGAGAGACAGAGAGACAGAGCATGGGTGGGGGAGGGGCAGAGAGAGAGGGAGACACAGAATCTGAGCTGAGCTCGAAGCCCGATGTGGGGCTTGAACCCACGGACCATGAGATCATGACCTGAGCCGAAGTCGGATGCTTAACCTACTGAGCCACCCAGGTGCCCCTTCTTAGTGTTGTTTAGCTGCTGTTGTGTCAGTTTGGCTTTGTGTCTACGAGATGCCAGGCAGGTCCCTGAGACAGCTGCTACCTCTGTAATGTCCCTGCCTCCCAGTATCTTCTGGGAACCCCTTCTTAGCATTTCCTTAGCTCTCTGATTTTAGTTAACATACAGGAAAGGGGGGTCCCTTCCTTTGTGACAGGGACTTGGCTCCCTGGGCTTCAAGTTGGTTGGGAAAACCCTTATACTTGATCTCTTCATCTCTCCCAGAAGCTTCTCAGGTCCCTAAAACCAGCTTCCTGAGGAGAAATTTCTCATTCCTGAGGTGGAGAGGGAACTGTATCTCAAGCACATTCAAGAGCCCTTTTAGTGTTTTATTTCTTTGTTTGTTTGTTTTATTCTTATTATTTTTTTTTTTTTTTAAATCTCTTCAGCAATGTTTGGTTTCTTTGGTTTCTTGAGAGTTTCTTGACTGAGTTCTGGACCACGGTGTCCTAGACATAAGGTGTTACCAATGGCAAGAGCTGCATCCCAGGGACCCATTGTTTCTACAGCTGCCCCTGTCAGAAGCACCCAGGAGACTGAAAGCGCGAGTGCCACCAGTCTTCCCTTTCAACCATTAGTTTAACCAAAGTCAAGAAGGTCCTTGCCTGGAAGTCTTAAAATCTGGCTCTTGTCTACCATTTGCTGAGTGACTTGGCCAAGTGCCATTCCCTCTTTAGACCCCAGTTCTTTTGGCCATGCAAGGCTCTTTTCCTTCTCGGGCTCTGTGACCTGCCTGAGTTTTTTTGAAATGCATTTTGGGGATTTCTATATAGAAGAAACTGGAGGCATTCTTTTTCTGAACTACATTTTTCTCGGACAATGCAAGTCAGGAGCTTGTTAGCAAAAGCTCTTGACTTTTCTTAAATGGACACTCAATTTATTACCTAGGATAGAGCTTTGTGCCCTCAGCATTAAGGACACAGAATGACCCTCAATACCAGAGGGACTCACCTTTGTGTCCCCCCTCAATCATGCAAGGGAACGTGTCAGCTCTTACTTTGAAGGTACTTCTCCAATAATAACGTGGGGGATAATGACTCTTGGCCACCTACCCACGTCAGGATATTGTCACTACACATTACTTAAAAAGCACTCTAGAATAGTGCTTCTCTTGGGATAACTAAAGTGGAAAATGGCAGTAATCATAGGTGCATATACCTCTGTGGGCTAATGCAGCCATGGTCCCTTGGAGGCAGTGTGGGCTTCTTAGCTGATAGGGAAATTGTAGGCATGTGGGCTCAAGTTCTGTGAGGAGCAATTATAGCCCAGAATACAGAGCAATTGTGGGAGGACGTTGACAGCTGTAATTGAAGAGTATAATAGGATAAGTCAATGGAGTGAAAAGGAGACAAAAGAGTGAAATCCACAACAGCAGGATAGCAATGAAAGCCCCGTATTCGTTCCTTTTTGTGTCCTGTTTCTCGGTCTAAAGAGAAGGATTCCATAGAAAGTAGGCCAGGATTGAATCCTGATCTTGCCATTTACTAATGGTCCCATCTTGAGCAAATCGTCCTCTCTGAGACTAAGTCCCTTCCTCCGTGGAAACCCGTGTGGGAATGTTTTGCAAAATTGTTGCACAGGAGTGAATGAATCACATTTGTAAAAGCAGCTGGTGGTAACACTTCAAGACAGCAATTATACATTCTGAGCTCTCATCATGCACCAGGCACTGTACTAGCCATAGAGGAGAGGCTGACAGAAATGAGACAATTCCTGAACTTGGGGGAAATAGAGGCTACCGGATGAGATAGACATATGGGATCAGAAAGTAAACCGTTGGTTTACCATAAAAGGAGTCTCGAAATTGTATCGAAATATTTCTTGCGGCCATTTTAAAGATCTGTTGGGTCCTCTTTTACTATTGATACCGATCACGTCCTTAATTAAGTAAAAGTGGGTAATTCTGCATGTTTTGTTTCTATCAAAAGCATCATAAGTGAGTTAACTCTTTAACAACAGCTGTCACAACCACAAGCCACTGTATTTGTAATGCCTCCTGAGATTATAAAGATCTGGAGATACCCCTTCTTAAAAATTCAGTACTTAAAATGAATTGTCAAGTCAAGCCAATGTTCTACATTGTGTAATGCTTCAGCACCAGTCATCTAAAAGGAGAGCTGGTTCCAAGAAAATCCAGATCTGGTTGGAGCATCTGAGGAATATGTTATTGAGGGCTCCCCCTGGCTGGGCCCTGGCCACTTGAAGAACCTGAGGCTCAGTGCAGAACGTAAGTGCCTCCAAACAGGTGTGGCCTTCACATTCCCAGCCAGAGGTAAATTCTTTCTAAGACCCTGATATGGCCCAAAGTAGTCTTGGCCACTCTTTGGCCTCCTGGTTCCCCCAAGAATTGTTCACAGAAACCAGCGGCTCCGTGTTCTACTTCCTACGTCCCAACCTTTGCCAAGAGCTGCGCTCTCCTGCCTTAAGCCTCATTCAGCTACTACAAGCCATTCCCTGGTCAAATCCAGACAGTTGACTAGGTTCCTGTCTTTGTGAAAGCAGTGGGGTATTCCAAGGCTACAATAGAGGTAACAAAGAAAGATTGCCCCAGATGTAAAGAAAAAAGGTATTACCCAAAGGGCCTTAGGAGAGAAGGCTGCTTGGAGGAGATCGAATTTGGGTTGGACTTTGAAGAAATGTGTTGATTTCAGAAATGTAAATGACAAGGACTGAAGGTTCTCCAGTAATTTCTCTACATGAAGGTACATGAGGCCCTCTTCCCTAGTCCTTACCAGATGGAAGAAGTTCTACTCCTGTTTTTCTCTCCAAAGAATTCTGTGCTCCCCATCATCTAGAGAGAGAGCTTTGGCTCTCCCTTTCTTCTTAAGGAGAGCAAGATACAGAATAGATGCCCACCATAGAGTACAGCAGGCCAGGTCATATTTCTTTGAATTTCAAGTCTTTCTGTATTCTCCAGAATACATAGCTGGTATTCAAAAAAATACTTAAAAAATAAATACATAGGGGCGCCTGGGTTGCTCAGTCGGTTGAGCATCCGACTTCAGCTCTGGTCCTGATCTTGTGGTCTGTGAGTTCGAGCCCCTGTAATGACAGCTTGGAGCCTGGAGCCTGCTTTGGATTTTGTGTCTCCCTCTCTCTGCCCCTCCCCTGCTCACGCCTCTCTCGCGCGCACACTCTCACTCTCGCTCTCTCTCTCTCAAAAAGTAAAGAAACATTAAAAAAATTTTTAAACAAATATATAGATGAAAACTTTGTAAAAGAGCATACCTTAAACTGTCCCCAGCTAATACATTTTTGAGGTTGACAGATAATTGAAAATAAGGTCATATGGGAACAAAAAATAAGGGTAATTCATTTTGGAAAGGATTTTGCAGTTTCTAAAAAGCTTCCACACTCATTGTTTTATTTGACTGACATGACAGCTCTGTATCACATTAGCTTTTGCTACCTAAGACACCGCCCCAAATCTGGGTGGCTTAAAAAACAAAATCATTTATTCTCATAGATGGGACTTAGTTGGGTGATTCTGCTTATCTTAGCTGGGTTTGCTCAGGGGTCTAGGGGTTAACTAGGGGTCAGGTGTTGTAGGGTTATTCAACTGGGACAGGTTGGCTCTGCTCCACCTTCTGGGACCAGTGAGCTAGACTAGGCACGATCTACTCATGGTAATGCAGGAAGCCAACCAGAGAACAAGTAGAAACACAAAGGCCTTTCGAGAGCTAAGCTCAGAACTGTCATGCTGTCATTTCTATTTTATTGGCCAAAGCACATCATATGGCTGAACTCAGAGCCATGGTGTAGGGAAATATCTTCTTCCCTTTTGTGGGAGCTAGTTTCCTAGGGACGACCTGTAGGGGTAGGGATTGACCACAATCTGGCATGAAAGGACCTTTTTAGGAAATATTCCCTCATTTAGGACATTTGGAAATGTTCTAAAATGGATTGTAGCGATGATTGTAGTGAGCCCGATGCAGGGCTCGAACTCACAGACCACGAGATCATACCTGAGCTGAAGTCCAACGCTCAACCGATTGAGCCACCCAGGCACCCTTATATATTTATTTTTTTTATATTTTTTTGAACTGTGGCAAAAGGCACAGTTATGGGAACAGATAAAAAATTAGGAAACTTAGAGCAATCTATTGTAAACCCTATTATCTATTATATAATATCTATATCTATCTATATCTATATCTATTATAATTATACATATATCATTATGTACTATCTCAAGATAGACAGAACCTGAATCTCAGAGAAGTGAAGTGATTTTTTTTTTTTTCCCATGGAGTAGAGCTGGGTCTTTTGACCTAAAATGCCCTTCATTTCTATCGCATCGCAGAAGAGTTTCCTGGGAACCCATGTGTTGGAGTTAGATAGATGGAGGGGATTTTAAGAGAAGACTGGCCCTTGAGAAGCCGAATATTGTCAATGGTCAGTGGCCAGGCTGAACTCTGACCCATATAAAACAGAACTCTGGCCCATAACCAGTCCTCCTTCAGCTCCCCGTGCCAACAATCTCCAGTTGGGGCATGCTCGAAGCTTCCCCTTTTCTCACTATAAAGCTTTCAGACTCTCCTGCCTCCTTTTGAGTCTCTGCCAAAAGCACGATGGCAGCTGACCCCCTTGCTAAAGCAAGCTCTAAATAACAGCCTTTTCTTGTCCTCATTTGGGTGGTCTTTGTTTATTTCCATACCCTGCCACTTAGAGACAAAAACAGGAAACTTTTTGGGTCCTGCCTGCAAGGTCAGGAGGATGGAGATCGGGCCCCAAATATTCACTTTTGATTTCCCCAATTCTTCCCCCAACGTTGAGAGACCTTCTTGATTCTGAGGAAAGTGGTAGGAAGTGCTCGGAGCCTGTATTTTAGTAATGTTGTTTTATTTTTGTATCCTTGTCCTGCAATAAACCATAGATGTTAGGCATTGTCAGTTTGGGTCCCATGAGTTGTAAACAATCAAACACTGACTAAACACAAAATGGGAACCAAACCATACGTCTGGCAATGGCTGAATTTGTAAGAAAATGTGGTGCATCCATACAACGCAATACTTTCAGCAATTGCTTGCTGAACTAAAAAAAGTCTGACACAACAAACCATCTATCAAATGCTTCCACTTATATGACATTTTAAGAAAAGGCAAACTTACAGAGACAAAAAGCCAATCAATGATTGCTAGGGACTGGCTGTAGGAGTAGGGATTGACCGCAATCTGGCACGAAGGACCTTTTTAGGAAATGTTCCCTCATTTAGGACATTTGGAAATGTTCTAGAATGGATTGTAGCGATGGTTGCACAACTGTATATATTTATTAGAAACCACTTAACCATCCACTTATAATGGGTGGATTTTGTGGTATGTGTTTTATGCCACAGTAAAGCTTTTTAAAAAGAAAGCACTTTGAAAAACAACGTGCCTTGGAAGAGAATAAACACATAATACGGATGAAAAGGAAACATTGTCGGGAGAATTGCCAAGGCCCCAACATTGGATATAACGCTAGCTGCTCCACTCTATGGAAGCTGGATACTCAAAACTCCCTCCTTGAATATAACTCCACTATGGCTGGAGTGTGACCTTCTCAGGAGCCTTCTGTCTGGTCCATTGTTCCTTACCTTTGCTGGCTTTTAGCACACGGAATGTCAGCACTGGTAAGCATGGCAGGGACCTGGGCTTTGGAGCCTGACAGACTCGGCTTTGAACTCCGGCTCTGTGGTGTATCAGCTGCGTGACATTGAACATATAACTCGGCTTCTCCAACCATTGATTCTCTGATGCAAAAGTTGAGACTGATAATTCATATCTCATGAGGTAGTTTTGAAGATAACATGAATTGGTGCATAACAAACTACCCCAAAATTAATGGATAAAAGCAACCACTTTATCCATCTAACGATTCTGTGGGTCAGAAATTCCAGAAAGGTTTGTTTTGGTGGTCTGTGCCCGATCCACATGATATTAGCGGGAGCATCTGGGCAGGGGATCTACTTCCAAGGTAGCTCCTTCACACACGTATCTGGTGCCTACATGGTCCTTGTTCTCTCTCTTCACGTGGCATCTAATATGCTAGGCTTTTCCATGAAATTTGGGCTTCTCACAACATGGTGGTCTCAGGTAGTTGTACTTACACAGTGCTGGCTTCTCCAATAGTCTGGAAGCAGAAGCTTCCAGGAAAGTTGGAGCACTACCTGGAATGGCAAAACATCCCTTTCACTGAATGTTATTGGTCAAAGCAGCCACAGGGTCCACCCGCCCAGACACAGGTAGCTGGGGGGTGGGTCAGAAGGTCCCATTTTCACCTGCGTATATGGGTTGGGAGATACTATGTGGACACATGGGAAAAAAACAATCTACCACAGAGTTAATGCCCACATAGTGCAGTTAATGCCCACATCACTGACAAACTTCTGCTGTAAGGACCAGACAGCAAATATGTTAGAATTTATAAGCCATGTGGTCTCTGTCATGATTACTCAACTCTGCTGTTGTAGCACAAAGGTAGTCATAGACAATATCTAAATGCTACATTTAGTAAAACTTTCTTTACAAAACAGGGGAGGCCAGATTGGTCCATGGGCCATAGCTGTGACCTCTGACGTAATGCGTGGCATATAATAACTGGTCCGTAATCGTTGCTATTTTTTTTTAAGTTTATTCATATATTTTTAGAGAGAGAGAGAGAGAAAGAGAGAGAGTAAGTTGGGGAGGGGCAGAAAGAGGAGAGAGAGAATCCCAAGCAGGCTCCACGCTGTCAGTGCAGAGGCCGACTCAGGGCTGGAACTCACAAACCATGAGATCGTGATCTGATCCAAATCAAGAATCAGATGCTCAACCAACTCAGCCTCCCGAGTGCCCCTATTGTAATTGTTAGTAAGAGCCTTTGGAACGCCCCAATCCACTCTTGACCTCTCCTATTTATAAGGTAACCTGACTTAGCCAACACTCTAGTTTGGTGCCTCTGGCCACCTGGATGCTCCCTCTTTTCACTTGTCTCCATAACTGGTACCTATATTTCAGGTTCCCATAAATACCACCCACGCCCCCCAAATCCACATCAGCTCTCCCTATGTCACTGCTGGAACCATGCAGGTTTGGTGGGGTCTGAGCTTATACAATACAGTCAGGCCCTCTTTAAGAAGAAAAATACAAAATTGAAGCAAAAGTGAATCTCTAGAATGAAAAAAAAAAAATCACAACAAATAAATTCTAAAATGCCAATAGGTACCACAAAATCCAGAAAATGACATACATTGACATCTCTGTCTACTGTTCCCCTACAATGTGATCGAATTTTCATTTGATTTTGTAATATCATTTACTATAGACTAGAAAGATGATACAGTTTTCTTCTAACATGGTTAGTCAATTTTTTGAAAGCATTATTGACAGTTTAGGAAAGTTCCTTTATAACTCTTTATTAATAATGCCATCCAAAGTTTTAGGATTATTGTCAAGCAACGGAACTTTTATCAAGTTTTTTTCTTGTGTGAACAGGAAGTTTTCAGGGCATTTCAGGTTTCTTTGTACAGTGACTCATCTTAAGCACTCTGAATCAAGCCACTCATTAAATGAAATTGTTGTTGATGTCCTTGTTATAGTGTATATTATCAGTTTTTTTTTAAATTATCCTTCATTGATATTATCACTCCAGATCAAGTCTACAGAACAGTTTAAAATTTTCCAGTGTGTTTACATGATTCACTTCACTTTGTTAATTGGCTTATCAAACCATCCAAGAGTCTATTCGCTAATTTTATTGGAAAGTTATCTCTTTCTCTTAATGAATTACTATCTTGGGTGATTTTTGTTTTTGTTACAATTTGCCTGCCTCTCAAGATCAGAAAATTTCTATCAGTTCCTTTGCTTGTGTTCATCCCCATTGTTCTGCGTTCCATTAAATTTTTTTAAAGTCCCTGAATTTTTATTATGAAAGATTTTAAACACACGAAATAGTCTTTTTTTTAACGGTATGATAAATATCCACCAATTTTCATCTGAATTTTCTTTCAGTTCTTCAATACATTTTTGCATTTTTAGAGGATGAAACAAGGTATCCTTCATGTCTGTTCAAATCAGGAAGCAATAAATTCTCACCGATTTACTGAAATGTTCTAATATGTCTTTTCAAATGGCAGCTAAAATGTTTTATTCGAACATTATCAACTTTCTGCATAAAATGGTGCTTCTTACTTATGTTCAGATATGTGAAATATATAAATGTGTCCTACTCGATTCAGGCTCAATGTATCTCCAACTTCCTCCTAGCAAGACCCCCCAGAAGCCTACAATCTATCTCATGCTACCTGACACTAGCAAATTTGAGATGAAGGCACATTCAGAATGGGAAAAAAATTGTGATCTCGACTCAACGTCGTTAAAACACCTCAATGTGGAAAATTTACAAGACCAAATGAATACATTACCAAGTTCTATCCCCATGCCCAGTTTTGCTTTTTGTGTTTTTGTGTTTTTGTTGTTTTTGTTGTTTTTTTTTTTTTCTTTCTTTTTTAAGAGAGAGGAGGAAAGGTAGGCAATGGACAGCATAGCACATACGTGACCAGGGGATCAGTAACCTCTTCTACTAACTACCCTGTGAGACTCATGGCAGAGCTTTTCCTCTCCAACCCTGGCTGTGTTTCCAGCTCAGTATGAATCCGTCTCAGCCTAGCTGTAAGTGTAAAGACCCAAGGACTGAAGAGGAATCCAGATACCCAGGCCAGAGTCATGAGAAACATTTGATTGAAATGATTCCTTTGGGTTTTCATTCTTTGGGATTATTTTTCTCCCAATGTCACACTTCTTCAAAACAAAGGCTCAGAAGATTTTTACCAAGTCTCCACTTTCTACATCGTAAGTATAATCAAAACATACCCTTTAGGGGCGCCTGGGTGGCTCAGTCGGTTAAGCGTCAGACTTCAGCTCAGGTCATGATCTTGCCTCAGCTCAGGTCATGATCTTCCAGTCCATGAGTTCGAGCCCCACCTCGGGCTCTGTGCTGACAGCTCAGAGCCTGGAGCCTGTTTCAGATTCTGTGTCTCCCTCTTTCTCTCTCCTCCCCCGCTCATGCTCTGTATCTCTCTTCTCAAAAATAAATAAACGTTAAAAAAAAAAAAATTAAAAAAAAAAAAACATACCCTTTAGCTAGAAACATGTTGCCCCGGATGCAAAGAAAGAAAGAAAAGAAAGATCCACACAATTTCCTACACGATGAGTGCAGAGAACCTTTTGCAGAAGACAATTCATTTCCACCAGCACACTCATTAATTTTCATGACACCTCTGTTAAGTTATGGAAACAAATGAAGTTATTACTGTTGAAAACACTGGGCAGTATTTCCTGGGCCACCTCATTAAAAAGTCTCCACTGTCGGGGCGCCTGGGTGGCTCAGTCGGTTGAGCGTCTGACTTCGGCTCAGGTCACGATCTCTCGGTCCATGAGTTCGAGCCCCGCGTCAGGCTCTGGGCTGATGGCTCAGAGCCTGGAGCCTGCTTCCAATTCTGTGTCTCCCTCTCTCTCTGCCCCTCCCCCGTTCATGCTCTGTCTCTCTCTGTCTCAAAAATAAATAAATGTTAAAAAAAAATTTTTTTAAATAAAAAAAAATAAAAAGTCTCCACTGTCAACTAAAGACAGGAGGGGGTTCTAGACCCAAAACCTCGAATTAGAGCTGGCTTATGAAAAGCCAGGAGCGCTGCCACTGTGATGAGAAAGTGGGTTGGAAACACTGGAGCCATCAAACCGGTTCTCAGAATTGGTATTTCACAATCCCACATGCATGTAAAGGAATGTGTGCAGGAGCAGGCAAAGCAGATAGGAGGATTTTGCCAGAAGCCCTCTCCAAACTTCTCCTTGTATCTCAGTGACCACCTTTGTGTCAGACGCTGGTTTATGAACAAGTCGCTCGCCTTGGATAAATTAGGCTTTCCCTGGAGCTGGGGGTGATGCACGTGAGCTTTGTGGATGGATACCTGAAAAAAAAAAAAATGATGTCCGTAAGGAAAAAATGGGAAATGGGCACTGGGTAGGCAACCCACAGTACTCATGAACTCAGATCTTTAGATCTGTCTTGGCTCTGCACTCACTCAACTGCTTCATCCTTTACCTGTCTCAGATTTTTGGATTCCAACATGGATCCAATGACAGTGCCCCCCCCGCCCCGCCCCATCTAGAAGTGGAATTTACTCACCCCCACCCCATCTAGAAGTGGAATTTACTCACCCCCACCCCATCTAGAAGTGGAATTTACTCACCCCCACCCCATCTAGAAGTGGAATTTACTCACCCCCACCCCATCTAGAAGTGGAATTTACTCACCAGGGGAGGAAGCCAGATGAGAGAAGGCAAGGTTTTGAGAAAATGGTATGGAGTGTGGAAGACCGCAAAGCACAGAACTGAAGCGGAGAGTTGAGGAGTAAGACTCCCAGCTCTCTCGTTAACCCGCTGTAGGACCTTGCATACTCAGTCTCAGCATGCAAATGAGCCTCGGTTTTCCCGTTTATTAAATGTAGACAACAGTACTGGCCTCGGTGTTATTATGAAGATTCATCGAGATACTAGAAGTAGAATCCTTTGTGCATGGGACTTGTAATGGATATTTGATAAAAGTGGCCATTATTATATGATTTCTTAGGAGAAGTTGGGGGAAATGGTGTGTGTGTGGGGGGGGGGGGGTGGTCAGTAGAGACAACAGCTGGTCCTGGAGGCCTTGAGGACAAAATCTGAGTAAAGTTTGATTTGAGGAGACGAGAAATGGGCTGGAACCACTCCTTCCTATCCCTGTTCTGTTTTATAGTGCAATCGCAGAGAAATATCCCTCATCGATGAGACAGCTCAACAGACAAGGTACTAGTGTCAACGTCTTTGTTCCTCCTGCCTCCTCCCCTATAAATCACAAAAACATGCACCTCAACACAGGTGTGTGAACTTGAGCGTGTTACGTTCTTTCTCCGGGTCTTCATTGCCAAATCTATAAAATGCCGATCGCTCCTAGTCTCTTACATCCCCTTGGCCCTAACATACGAGTAGCAGAACAAAATTAGAATTTGGGTATAACACTTCTAAAATGTTCCCATTTCAGGGGCGCCTGGGTGGCTCAGTCGGTTAAGCCGCCGACTTTGGCTCAGGTCACGATCTCGCACTCAGTGAGTTCGAGCCCCGCATCGGGCTCTGTGCTGACAGCTCGGAGCCTGGAGCCTGTTTCAGATTCTGTGTCTCCTTCTCACTGACCCTCCCCTGTTCATGCTCTGTCTCTGTCTGTCTCAAAAATAAATAAAAACGTTAAAAAAAAAAACATTTAAAAATAAAATGTTCCCATTTCATCCCAAACTTGTGGTCTAAACCTCATGATGGTTATCAATTTCACTAGCCTTAAGGAACTCCTCCTTCTTGGAATTTTTCTCTTCTTCTTATATAGAGGATACAAAGATTGCAAAAACAGGCTTCAGAATCCGGCGTGGGGGTAGATGATTCATCCCCATTATGTTATCTTTTGAATGTAGTTAACAGCTACCCCGGCACTACACTCGTTCCTTATCCACCTGAATTCCATTGTAGACAAACAAACAAAAAGATAATGGAAAAGGCAATCTTAGGGAGACACTAGCGAGTCTGATGGACTCTGGTAATGAAGTTATTACAAACTCTGCCGCCCACAAAGATCTGGCAAGAGCCAAAGAATGGATGTTTGTGCAGATGCCTTGTCATAGCTCTGTGTCATTCGCCTGGGGCTACCAAATCTCTTGGCAAATAGTAACTCGCTTATCCTCAGAGCCTCCCAGAAGGAAGGGCATTAGTATGCACTCTGAGGAAGAGCCAGGAAATTAGAGTTTTTCTAAAGCCAAAAGGTCAATGCTGGCTTTGCAAATCTACCTGAAGCTTTCTAGGTTTTATATGTAGGTTCTCACTCCCATTTGGGAAAACAATTACAGAACGCTTGAGTTTAAGAACGACAAGGGTTTTCAACAGATACCTATGCCAACTGAGTACATTCGTACTTAAATCCCCTTAGTTAACATCTTCACTAGGTGTCCTCTAACTTCTCTTGAAAACATCTAATGAAGGTTCCAAAAGAGACTATGCGAGGAAGCAGCCCAGAGACAGTGAAATATGAGGACTGAGTGTGGAAGGGCGGGTCACGGGACGATTAAAAAATCCTCCTGTAGGGAAGACAGGGAATAGTGAGACTGTACCTTGCGTTTGGGGAAGGTGGGAATGAGGACCCATTTTGGGCTTCCTCAAAGGCCAGTGTTGGCATGAGCAGAACCTTAAGGGAATAGATGGGCTGGACAGACGAGAAGTAGGAAATGTACCACTTTCCTAACCGGTGTCCTTTTTCCCATTGATGATTTGGCTCTTGTCTGTCATGGTCTTTCTGGATTGAGTTGCAAGGACAGAAAGATTGGTTTGCCCAAAATGAGACTTCAGTGATTATCCTACATCTCCTGTTGCATCCACACGACTCCTGAAACAGAATGCTATGGGCACCAGTGACAGTCACAACGAAGTTTATTGCAACGAGAGGCAAGGCCGACCAATCGGGACCGACACTCTTGACCAGAGTGCGGCCTCGAACAGCCAAGGTACAGGGTTTTTATATTCGACCACATCATCTTATCACCTGGGAACAGAACAAAGAAATCGTTCCCAGATGGGGGTGGAAACAGTTCAGACCTTCTGCCGGTTAAGCTGCAACCAGTTGACCTCCTTGACCCTGCCTCTGGCCCACTTTTTCAAAGTTCTCAACATGCCCTTGCCCCAATCCAATCAAACACCAATCCAGTTGATTTCCCTTGAACTTTCGTTCCCTTGATTGATAGGACAAGGCCGTTATCTCTTAACCTACAGTGTCAAAACAAAGCTGTTATTTCCCAAGGCTACAGGTTAGCCCTACACTACAATTTAACCCTTACACTCCTAGTAGTTATTAGTGTGATTTTTGACAAGTTAAAAAAAAATTATCTGAAACTTGGAAATAGGAAAAGGAGATTATTGGGTACTCTTTCAGTGCCAGGCTTGACTTCCTATTTACTGGATTAGTTTTCTTCCCTATGAGGCAAAGGCTCATTGGGAAAATTTTCTTCCACAGAAATGCAAATAATTTCTTCCCAGTGGAACTAAGAGCCTCAAGGTTTACAGTTTATGATCCTGTTCAACATAAACCAGTTTTTGTACAGCTTGTAACCCCGCAAGCCATTAGATTACCTACACATATCTAGTGTTTCAAATGCTCTTTGGGCCAGTTTGAATCTTACTGCTTTCCACATTACTTAATGAGCTCAATAAAATCTTTGAAACGTATTCCTTTAAAATCTGTATGCATGAAAGACGTGGCTTTTTATCTTTTTTAAAAATTATGGTTTAACAGGGAGCTCACTTCTGTCTCCAAAGATCTGGTTTCCTTATTTGTTAAAAGATGCCTTAGGACAGAAGGTCTCTAAGGGCCCAGTCTAAGGTCTCTGAGCCACTAAACCACCTTGAGCCCTCTTTCCCAGCTTCCCGGGGTCTCCAGGGAAAGGGCCACCTTAACTCTCTGGAGCAGACAAATTGGGCCTGCCAGACAATTTGTCACCCAGGCCCCAGAGAGGTGGTCAAATCACACTAGAGCACTGTTCTGCCTACCTGCAGCAACTCTAAAGGTGGTTCTAGAAGGTCCCAGGAACTGGACTACATTGTTTTGCCGAACTTTTTCCAACCAGTCCCTGCTTCCCAATATAAACCTTAGAAACTCCCAGTTCCACATCCCCAGCCTTTTAGTTTAATTTGGATGGTAAGACGTCTTCCCCCAAGTGTTCACCTATTTGACATCCTGAAGTGGAAGCTGGTACCTTTCGGCTGCCACTCGAGGCAACAGAGGTCAAACAGCGACACCCCCCATTCCCACTGCTGCGAAGGGACAGGTCAGGATTGCTCTGGAAACCTGTTTCCGGGTCTGACATCTGATGAATCTGTCGTTCCAAACCTCCAGAGGCTTCTCTCCCTCTGCCTTCTTGGCCAGAGGATGTTTAGCCATCATACTCCAGCTGAAAGTGCCCTGACTTCATGGGAGTGAAGATGTGAAGGGGAGATGGGTCAGAGAACATGAAAGCTGGGTCAAGGAGACCACTGGATGCATTTAGTGTTCCTTAAAATCCACAGATTTTGGCCCCGGACTATCCAACACACAGAAAAACTCTTCCATTTCAGGGGATGACTGATTTTGTTAAAAGGAGGGTGTTTTTGTTTTGTTTTGTTTTGTTTTGTTTTGTTTTGTTTTGCTGAGCCTCCTCGGGTCAGATCTGTTTGCCTCAGAATCAACTCGGTGCTCACAGTGTTCTTAAAATAAATATTTTTGTTTCTGATTCCAGCTTGGCTGCCAGGCCTGACTGATAACACTCATGGCTTGGCGAGGTGCTGCTGAATTTCTCTGCACACGTTCCTTCCCTCCAGGAACATCCCCATGCTTTATTTCAGGATTCCAGTTAATTCCTCAGCTTGGGGATGGAGTCATGTTTTCCTGAAGGCCAGCCACATCCTGGGCCTTCAGGGCTCTTGGACTAAACAGTTTAAGGTGGGGCTGGGGACAGTGGGAGAGGCGGGGGCGGGGGGACAGATGAAATTTGGGCCTAAGGAAAGGCCAAATCACATAATATTTATTGGATACCTAGTGATTACACAAGATCCCATAGAAACACAAGCATCAAGTGCTTGGGTATGGTTATCCTGGAAATCTAATTTGAAAACAATGATGTATTATTTAACACCCTGAATGGGTCTTTTTAAAAAGCACCCTTCTTCCTTTATAAGAGAGCTTAGGGATCATCTACTCCAGTTTAAAAAGAAGTTTCTCCAAATACTCTGGGCGAAGGAACATTTGTGTCTCTGAAAAGGAAAGCCAACTCCAAATAGATCGCACATCCCTTTACAAAACTCAGGTACAAGTCGTCTCCAGGACCACATCCTTAACAAGAAAAGAAAAAAAAAAAAAAAAAAAAAAGCTAAATGAAAGGCCGGAGTGGCTTTGCCCCCAACCACAAGCAGGGAGAGAGGAAGCGCAGAAGAAGGAGCAGGACAGAAGGGGTGCTCGTCTCGCCCCCCGCCCCGCCTTCCCCTCTGTCCCAGGCCCCCGCCCGAGGGCGCCCAGCCCCACTCCCGCCCCGCGGCCTTGGCTGCCCGGGCACCCCCTGCGCCGCGGGCCTTTCATCACCGGAGCCAGACCTAGCACAACGGGAGGGCGATTTGGTCCCGCGCGGCTTTGGGTGCGGGTCGCCGCCGCGCGGCACGGGCACGAAGCGGGGACAGCGGAGGCGCCCCGCGCGCAGGTGTCGGCACCGTCCCGGCCACCTGGCGGTCCCTCCGCGGCTGGCGGGCGAGGGCCGCCCAGCTCAGACCTGCCGCCTGGGGTCCGGATTCTGGGCGGCGGCGCGCCCGAGACCCGCACGAGGTCCGCTCGGGGGGCCGGTCTCCCCCGCCCCCGTCCCCGCCCCCGCCGGAATTTTCTGCAGTCACTTCCAGGAGCTATTCGGTGGGGGTCTGTCCGCAGTGATTTATCGGCGGCAGCCACGCTTGCATACATAATATTAAAGGTCACACCGTAACCGCAGCAATTTGTTCTAAAATGGAGGCCACCAAAATACTATTTTCGGGGAGTATTTTGCCACTGAAATTCAGAATTGGCGGCGCGAGTGAGGTTAAACAGCAGACCACGTTTCACGGGTGTGGTCACCGATTTAAAGTTCTCTGCAGCCAGGGCTCTCCCCTGTCCGCACGGGAGCCTCCCACCGCCCGGCCGGGGCTTGCGCCTAGAAAACCTCCCTCCGGCCGCATTCCCACAGTGTCTGCCTTGTGGCCAGAGGAGGAGTGGGAGAAAAGAAGAAGAGCCCGGATGTGAGAAAAGCCAAGGGCACAGGCCTGTGAGAGTAAGCAGCCAGCAGCTCAGAATGGGGAAACTTGGAGGAGCTTGGACATCTAATCAGATGCCTCAAAAGTGGCGTTTCATGTTAATTTTGGGAACAGCCAAATGTATACACCGCTGCAAGAAAAGCGGAGTGTTCTGTAACATCTATTACAAAAGTCCGCCCTTCCCCGCCCCCCTGCTTCCATTTCCCTTCCTAGAAACAATGACCTTTGTCTCTGGTCTTTAAACTCCACGTCTCTGCTTCTCGATTTTTCAAAACCATGCACGGGTTTCCTACCATCAAGATACAGATTTCGCGGTCGTATATACCCTCAGCCCCTCTGCTTTTAAATCCTAATTTTTTGTTAAAGTACCCTTCAGGCATGATATTTAACATTAGGACTGTTTGAATGCTCTCGTGGCTAAGCCATATGGTCTCATTGCATTTACTTTCTGTACAACCGTTTTTGTTCGCCCTGCCATCAATGATCCCCTTGGTCTTCATTTTCTGTTTCTCTGCGTGGATTTTCCGTGTTCTTGTCTACCTCATCTCCATACTCTGTTGGAAGTGTGAACCTGCATACTTCCACACCTGCAGGTGCCTGAGGGAGCCTCTCAGTTTCCTCCATGTTCCCCTTAGAAGCATGCTCTCCCAGGAAGCTTCTGTCAGCCAGCTCCAGTGTGGATTTGTTTGTCTTTTTAGGCCAGCTAGGAGTCAGTATTCTGGGAGCTGGCTTCTCCAGCTTTCTGGGAGCTCACCCAGTCCCTGTGCCATATGGGAGCCCCTACTGACTGAACTCTGGATGTTCACTCTACACTGCGGTGGGGAGAGGAGAGAGGGAAGGAATATCCTCTAGGGGCTTCCTGAAAGTGGATCCACGGCAGGAAAGGAGGTAAAAATATGACCCCTTGCGTGACTGAAAATGAGGTTTATTCTGTACCTACATTTGACTGCGTTTTGGTTGGGTATGAGATACTTTGTTGGAAGTAACTTTTTTCCCTCAGAATTTTGAAGGCTTCATTCCATTGTCTTCCAGCATACCCTATGCCAGTCCACTTTCTAGTGTCTTGTATTTGAACTTGGATGGAGAGCCAAGGACTACCAGATGTTTGAGGAAATCCTCTAACACAAAAAACAGAGGCCAAAACAAGTTTGAGAAAAAGAAGAAAGAGCCATTACCGAATCAGAAAATGACATCTGCAAATACACAAAAGCATGAATGCCTCTGAGACACATTGAGATGTTGGAAGGCCAGTGTAATTACAGCTCTAGGCCCTTTGCATGTTGTCTTTGTTTTTTTTTTTTTTTGTCTTGTTTTTCTTTCCAAGACTTTTAGAGTCTTTTTTATATCTGGTGTTAGAAATTTCATAATAATGTGTCTAGATGTGACCCTTGTCCATTCATTGCGTAGGTGGCCCCTCGTGGACCCTCTCAAGCGGGAAATCCTGTCCTTTTGTTCTAAGAAAGGCTTTTAAAGGTTTTGTTTTTTCATTTTCTGTTTTCTCTCTCTGGAGCTCCTATTGTTTGGATATTGGGCCTTCTGTACCAATATACTAGTTGTATCTATTTCCTATTTTTTATGTAGAGGATAAACAGGTAGGCAGCCAGTAAGAATATTTCTCAATTTATACAATCAAAAGAAACCACAAATGGATGATCAGGAATATGAGGGAAGCTGAACCAATAAAGTTAAAAAAAAAAAAATTAGAACGCTTATTTAGTAAGATCGGAGCCACTTTTCAGACCCATAACTCATTGGCTGACAGAGAGGCTGGTTCCCAAGGGGAAAGAATGAGGCAAAAGTCCCCGGTCTTTCCTCAAACAGATGTATGGCCATTTATTTGGGTAACTGTATGCTGGGGAAAGGGGAATATCTAGACATATTGAGGGCTTTTAGGTTCAGGATCTGAATTGATATTGATCCCCAGGGATCTGAAACAAATCATGGACTGCTGTGTGAGTAGAAGTATCTGGGGGCCACATTATAAGCTGAGTCCCGGCTCACGTCAGGCTCACGATGAATACAGTGAATCCATGGGCTCACCCAGTGCATTTGGCCAATCCCTGAATGGATAATTGGAATGCATGCATGCAGTGGAAGTAGAACCCTTCTTTGGTTCTTTTTCCTCTGGGTAAGAGCTACTGTAATGAGAACAGCTGAAGATTTCTCTTTCAAAAAACCATGATACAGTACCATAAAAGCCGAAACTATCATGTCTCAGGGAGAATGGCAGAGATTAGAGCCACCCTTCAGACCTAAAAGACACAGAGGTGGTGATCTCCAGCCGATTCTCAATTAATTCCCCGGTCTAGCTCCTATAGAAGCCAGTCAAATCCTGGAGGACTGACGCCGTACTTTTCATACAGAGAGTATAGCAGCTTACATTTACGCTTTTGTCCCAGGACCATGTTTTCTCTCTCATCCTCGGTCATGATACAATCTGCAGAGCCTGAACCATCTGGACTTTCTGTAGAACATCACATTGGTTTACTCCATCAACGGTACCATTTTAATCAGACAAGAGGAGTAAGAAGTGGCAAGTGCATCGGAGACCTCACACTTCAGAGGGTGGGGGTCCTACAGAATCCTACAAAGGTTCCCTGCCATATCAGTAAAGGTTTTAGGGGCACAGTAGTTTGGAGCACGGCAGGATAGCGCTTCCAACGGGAAGGTCAAATTATAGCATCTTGACCCTCACACCTCTAAAAGGAAGCACAGGTCCTCACACCTCTAAAAGGAAGCACAATGCAATGCAAGTGGCCCTGCCACGTGGGCCATATGACCCAGTTGACCCTTTGGTACCAGGGTGCCCATCCGCATTAGAGAATTACACACCATTCAGAAACCAACTTCTGCAAGCCACTTGGCCTCATAGAGGTAAGACTCCTGATCGGGAGATATCAAAATGTAATGGGGCCAGAGATGCCCATTGTGAGCCAGATTCTGAAAGGCTCGTTTAGTCATAAGGTTGAGCAGGCCCAGCACAATACATCAGAATATGGAAGTGACACGGCCCGGGATTGAACAGAAGTCAGGGATGGAGAAAACAAAACAGCTGGGTGACCTGGGGGCCCAGCCCCCAGGTCAACCTCCACTGGTGCACTCACACCTCTCCCTCAGCTCACAGCTGATCACATGGTCAGGAAGAGGTTGTTACTTAAGACCAGTCAATAGAGGAAGGTAAAGGCTAGTCTTGGTTCGCCAGTAGTTTAGTTCAATTATGTGGTAGTAATTAGTTAAGATAAAATCATACTGGCGTCCTTATAAAAAAAAAAAAAGGCGGGGGGCGAGGCCACCTGGGTGGCTCAGTCGGTTAAGCGTCCGACTTCGGCTCAGGTCATGAAATCACCGTTTGTGGGTTCGAGCCCCGCCTTGGGCTCTGTGCTGACAACTCAGAGCCTGGAGCCTGCTTCGGATTCTGTGTCTCCCTCTCTCTCTCTTCCTCCCTTGCTCTCTCTCTCTCTCTCTCTCAAAAATAAATAAAGATTTTTTTTTTTTATTTAGAAAAATAAAGGGGAAAATTGGACACAGAAACACACATGTGAAGAACACCTCGTGAAAGTAAAAGGAGAGAGCAAGGTGATGCTACAAGCCGAGGAACCCCAAAGATTGCCAGCAATCCACGGGACGCTGGGTGAGAGGCATGGAAGGTATTCTTTCCCACAGCCCTAGCAAACTAACGCATCACATATTATCACATTAGAGAAATGACCAAATGTGGAGCAAAAGAGTTATAGCAGAGGTGATAAGGCCATGCAGTTTCCTGGTTTTCTCAAATACAACACCACCCAGAAGCGGCCAGCGTGAGGTACGGATCAATGATACAGCCCCTTAAAGAGGTGGCTGTAATGCTGCTTGGAGATGCTGCCTTGCAAAGATGAGTCACCATCCACCGGGGCAGAGTAGTACACGTTCTGAATCAATGACCATTGTGTGTGTGGTCCCAGTGGTAGAGCATATGGATCTGGAAGTCAAGAGATGGAAGTAGGAGCGACCTTGTTTCCCATCACTCTCATTAAATCAGGCGCCATTTTCGGGTGTCCCATCACCACAACCCAAGGCTCTGCAGGTCTGGCCACCCCGGGTGGGGACTGCTCCCACTAGGGACTGTGGCAAGAATTGCATGACCAGCGAAGGCTGGTCGTCTCAGACTTTTTTGCCAAGAGAACAGCAGGCAAGAAAGTGTCACTCTCCTGATCATCAGAGGGAAATAGGACACGGGGAGGGGGGTGCCCAGGAAGAATATATTTGGCACCCAAGTGATCCACTGGCGCCTCTCTTGGTACTTTCCTCTTTTGGTACTTGGTACTTTTGACAGTGGATGGACAAATGCAGAAACCACAACTGAGAAAGGCCTTGTGAGGAAGGGTCCACACCGCCAAGATGAAGGTCTGGATAGGCTGAGCAGGTAAGCCACCCGAACAGCAGAGGTGCCCAGGTAAGGGGAATGGAGAATGAGTAGTAAAGGGAGATAGTTGCCATCCCAAGACAGATGCAGTGATGGGGCTTAGTTTGCTCGCTATCTTTCCTCTTATACGTTTCTTCAGGAAAAAAATCCTGGAGGATTCAGGGAGCATTTTAGACCAAGCAAGTGGATTGGAGTGGTGCAAAATATTGCCTGTCATGGAGGCTGTGGTCCCCTGGCCAGAGCCTGGCCTTCAGGACCAGGGTGTTCATTCCTCCAGCTTTCAGGAACATTGCCTGCATAAGACTTGTAGCTGAGATTCCCCCCAAAGACTCACCCCCAGCCAGAGATAACTGCCTCACCTGAGAGTGCTGCAGAGAATCGGTCTAATTCATGTTTCGTGAAGATGATACCCTCTCTTGTCCCTCTGAAGCATAAATCATCGTTTTGAAATAGGTTTTGGTTTGTTTTCTTATCTTTAAATTATCCGTTTTCTCTGACTCCCCACTTTTTTTTTAAATTTGGTTTTCTTCTTCGCCTTCACAGTTGATATTTCCCTTCACAAATATCAAATATTTGATAAGCCCTTGGCAATCTGTCCACATGAGGTGTCCGACCCTCTGCAGGGCTCTTGCATCTGGTGGATTTACTCTGGAGCTAGTTTGGCTAGTCATTCCGCTAGATGAAACTCATCACCACAGCCCCCCCCCCCCCCCCCCCCCCCCCCCCCCCGCACCACCACCCTTTTTCATAGATATGTATTGTTTTTTCTCTTGAGCTGATAGGTTTTCCCGAAGAGGACCCATCCACTCTCCTGTGTATTTGAGGGGCGGGTGCGTAGGATATAAGCCTGGCATCGTTCCTAGGTTTGGGAGTGGGTAAGGGACTGCCATAGTCAGTGTATAGACTTTGACTACCTTTCTGATTCCTGGGTGGCACTCTGTCCCATAACATCACCCAAGTCCCTGAGTCCAGAGTCCTTCTAAGTCAACGTCTTCAGAGAATAAACCTGGAGTCAGTTAAGAGTGGTGACTGGGCTGCAGAGGGCTGGAGGAAAGAAACGTGCTGTAAACGCCTTCAGCCAATCCCCCTGCTTCCACGTCCCCAGCAGCTTCCTTCAGCGCGGCTGTGGCCTCCGGTTTTGAACTTTCTGAAATTGTGCCGCATGAATTGCTTTGCGCCTCAGTTTTCCCTCACCTGATTTCTATTCCGGATCTCCCTACTCTGCCAAGTCAGTGACCTATCACTGGTCCTGCAGTTTGCTGGCTTCTACCCACTCTCTTTACCCTTGTGTGCTGATGCCTCCCCCCCCCCCCCCGCCCCCTTTCGCCGTCACTCAGTAAGATTTCAAGAAAGCTTAGAGGGAAATGCACGTGTTCAATCTGCCATGTTTCACTGGAAGACATTAGCCTGTTTTATAGATGGGGAAACCGAGGCCCAGGTTTCAGGATTGGCAAGCTCTTCCGTGCTTCCTCATCCAGTGCTGGAAGAAGGGAGAGAACAGGATAGCTCCAGGGGTCACCAGATCAAAGGGAGTCTCTTCTGGACGGGGGCATTTGGATAGATTTAAGTAGGGGAGGAAGAAGAACAAGAGGGGATTGGCCTATAGATATTTCTAATCTACAAAATGCTCTTTTTATTGTTGTTTCAATGGAAGCATACCTAAAACATAATTGCCTGATCCTTGGAGTGATCTTGATAGCTGTATTACTTTCCTATTACAGCTATAACAAATGACCACAAATGTAGTGACTTAAAGCAACGCAAATTTATTATCATGGACTTCTGGAGGTCCAAAGTCTAAAATCAGTCTCACCGGGCTGAAGTCGTGCGTCCACAGAGCTGGTTCCCTCTGGAAGCTCTGGGGGAACATCTGTTCCTTTGTCTTTATGAGCTTCTAGAGCTGCCTGCGTTCCTTGGCTCATGGCTACTTCCTCCATCTTCAAAGCCCATCACTGCAAGCTCTCCTGCCATCGTTAAATCTCCTTTTTCTCACTTTGACATCCTTGCCTCCCTTCTGTAAGGACCATTGTGATTACGTTGGGCCCATGCAGATAATGCAGGATAAGCGCCTCATCTCAAGATCTTTAAAAAAAAATTTTTTTTAATGTTTATTTATGTTTCAGAGAGACAGAGATAGAATGCGAGGGGGTTAGGGGCAGAGAGAGAGGGAGACACAGAATCCGAAGCGGGCTCTGGGCTCCGAGCTGTCAGCACAGAGCCCGACGGGGGGCTGGAACTCACGAGCTGTGAGATCATGACCTGAGCCGAAGTCGGACGCTCAACCGGCTGAGCCACCCAGGCACCCCTCAAGATCTTTAAAGTAATCACACCTGCAAAGTCCTTTTTGCCTGTGGCATATGCACACATTCTGGGAACTAGGACACGGATAAGTTTGGGGGGTCATTATTCTGCCTACCACAATAACTTTCTGATAACACTCATGACCCTCGGTTCTTGTCAAGATGTGGCGTCTATCGATATCTATAGATACCGATATCTATATATCGAGTGGATGAATGAATGAAGAGCTTTTAGTGAGTCATCAAATATTTATTATTGGGTCCATTATCTGCTAGGTTATGTTTTAGACTATCTGCTAAGGAGATCTAGGAAACTAGTGTTTATTCTTACAAACTTGACCCTGCACAGTCTGCAAGCATGTTCTGTGTCGTACTAAAATGGCAACCGGTTCATTGATTACTGTGGAAGTGAGACAAAAGAAGACAAGCTTATCGCCATCTTCCTTCTTCTAACCATTTGGCTATGAAAATGACAATGATACAAATACCACAGAGAAAGTAGAACAGGTTCAATCTCTCCTCATCAACGAAGTAATCTTGTTGCACTAACGGAGCGTATATGGGATAGCTGTTTGGAACATTTCTGGGTGAACTTCTCCAGGCAGCTTGAGTTCCACTGGAGGCCGAAAACCCATGTGTAGCCACGGAGTCTGTCCACGTGAGCTGTAGGTTTGACCTAGAGGGGACTGTTCTCCCTATAGTCTGAGTGTCTGACCCTGATGTAGCCTTTGGGATTGCCCTCAACGTGGTCTTCGGGTCTGTCCCCCGTGTGGCCTGCACACCGGCCCCTTGTGTGGCTTGTGAGCATGCCTGCTGTGTGGACTGTTGTCCTACCCTCCTGACAACCTCAGAGTATGTCCTGCAGGGGGCCTGTGGTGCTGTCCCCCGTGTGGATTGTAAATTTCCCTGTGCAGCCTGCCTGTCGGAACTTGGGGTGAGCTGCCTGCTGGTCTCCCGTTTGGGCTCAGCAGTGGTGTGGCTGGGCCCTGACACCTTATAGACATAATGATACCCATTCCATTGGCTTTGGCTGAACACATCACCAGTGGGGGATGAGGAACCAGTGGGAGAGAATGGGGATACTGATGGCTCCGTCGTGTTGTTTCGCAATCTCAGTAAGCAGAAGCCCAGAGAGCAACCTTCACAATTGTTTGTGTCATGGGACCCATCCAAAGGCACCTCCCGAATGATCGGTAGCTCTGAAACCTTCTTAAAGTCATAGAATTTCTTCAGAATACGCAGCACCACGTTTTTCAGAATCCTCATGGTACTCTCTGGGGAGAACTCAGGGTTCTCAAATCGAGACCAGGAACACTTCTTGCACCTCTGAGCAAAGAGGCGCATAATCACCTGACCCTGGGATTTGTGGGACTCCAGGTGCATGTGACATAGGATATGCACTTGAGCAGAAGCCCAACTCCGCTGGCATGAGGAACACTGGAACCTGCAGATAAAAGGAACAAGGCCGTGTGCCTTCAGGTGATTGCTGACCCGAAGCAGGTTGGCCTGCCTGGCCTCAGTCTCTGAGATCTCTTCCAGTTTGAAAAAGTCCACATGATATTGACACATTGCCAAATAAGAATGAGAGGGGTGGGCGCCAGGGTGGCTTAGCCAGTTAAGTGTCCAACTCTTGATTTTGGCTCAGGTCATGATCTCACAGTTCGTGGGTTCAAGCGCCCGTCAGGCTCCGCGCTAACAACTCAGGGCCTGCTTGGGGTTCTCTCTCTCTCTCTCTCTCTCTCTCTCAGAATGAATGAATAAACATTAAAAAAAAAAAAAGGATGAAAGGGATTGTGTTTTTAACAAAGCTTTTCCCTGTGAGCCACCATAGCTTCTATCCTATGTGGCCCCACGTTTGCCTCTTTGCCAGTAAAATATCTCTGCGTGTCTCACGGGGAGGGGTCCTTCTGCCCCCTGCCAGTGAAATTTAAAACATTTTTTGTAATGTTTATTCATTTTTTGAGAGAGATGGAAAGAGAGAAACAGAGCGCAAGTGTGGGAGGGGCAGAGAGAGAGGGAGACACAGAATCCGAAGCAGGCTCCAGGCTCCAGAGCCTGACGAGGGGCTCAAACTCACAAACCGTGAGATCGTGACCTAAGCCAAAGTTGGATGCTTAACTGAGCCACCCGGGGAACCCTAGCATCCCATTTGTGGTTTCCACTCAGGTTAAGGGAGGAAGCCTAGTAAAAGAAGAAACTTCCTGCGTTAAACAAAATGGAGGCATTTACATACTAAAGAACACTGTGCAAAGGGAGATCCTGGTGACCCTTGTTCCTTTAACATGCTCTGGAAGGAACCCAAGGATGCTGCTGAGGCTAAGCTGGCCTCTTCGTCCAAGAATGCCCACTGAAAGGCAAACTCTCACTCACCTGCCGAATCCTTTCAGCTCGTATTGCTTCCACCCTTCTGCAAGGCAGTTTGGATCGAGATTCTTATCCAACTTCAGGGTCCATCTGGCCCGGGGTTTCTCCTGCTGCATCAGTTCTTGAAATATCTGCTCCCATGTCCCAACATCTAAAACCGTTTTCTTCTCCTGAGGCTGGGGAGCCATGCCTGGTGAGTAACTCAGTTTTATTTGGCAACTTGCAAGAGGGGAAAGAGAAAAAAAAAAAAAACATCAGTTTCAGTTTCTCTGTCAGGAACATACGTCAGCTATTTTCTTAGGTTTCGTTTTAGACTGAGTACACAGAACAGGTCTTTGTTCGGAAGACAGAGGGCAGCAGAGTTTTGCTAGTTTGTGAACAGGACTCTCTAAGAGATATCTGAATACAGAGCTCTGTTCTAGATTCTGGGGGCATTTGTAAGTTACCTGAGTATTTTAATTTTCTCTTATTTTTACACGAGGCCGAGCACTTTGCTCGGCTCTGGGATAAATACCACCGACTAAGAAAGCAGCTTCTACCCCCGCAGATGCTCACATTCTCACGCAGACATGGGAAGGTAGTGTGGGAGCGTGTGGTCAATGTTGGTCTCATGCACCCAGTGACTCTGGAGTTTAAACTCAGATGGGAGAGATAAGACAAGCAGGACCTTATGTCCTTGGAAGCCCCACTAGGGTTACTGTGTCCCAAATGGGATCAGTCTAAGCCTTCTCTGGCTTTCTAGATTTTAACATGTTCCCCTTCTTCCCTCCCAGCCTAGGGGCACCTGGGTGACTCAGTCTGTTAGGGAACCAACTCTTGATGTCAGCTCAGGTCATGATAGCATAGTTCATGGGCTCAAGCACCCTGTCAGCCTCTGTGCTGACAGCACGGAGCTTCCTTGGGATTCTCGGTCTTCCTCTCTCCCTTTGCCCTTCCCCCTTGCTCTCACCCTCACTCCCTCTCTCAAAATAAATAAATAAACTTAAAAAAAAAAAAGCCTGGAAATCCCTTAAGCATCAACTTTTTCTCTTTATGGCAGTCATCCACTTGATAATTTATTTCTGTAGTTACTCGAGCTTGGGGGTAGAGGGGGCTGGAAGGATTTGGTTTGGTCAAAGGAGAGAAACAAGAAACTAGAAATGTAGTCCCTGATGTAACAATAATTTTACTTCAATTTTAAGCATCTCTTCGACTCCCAGAAACTCTATAGGTATATGCAGAACAGAGAACAGAAAATTTTGAAGGAATAATCTGGGGAATAATGAGGCTGGATGACCCCTAAGCTAACTCCATATCTCCTGCTTTGGGGATTCAGAATAAGGAGAAATGAGTACTAGAATTGGGGCGCCTGCTTGTGGGTGACATCAGCCATATCTTTACCTCCTGGACCCCAGGATCACTTGTCGAATGAGTGGCAGAGTGGAAGACTTACATTTCTCTGAGTCCACACTGAATCCCAGGAAAGTGTGGGCTTGTCTAAAGGAGGGGTTGAGGGGCACCTGGGTGGCTCAGTCAGTTGAGTATCCGACTCTTGATTTCGGCTCAGGTCATGATCCCAGGGTCGTGGGTTTGAGCCCCACATCAGTCTCTGCACTGAGCATGGAGATTGCTTGGGATTCTCTCTCTCTCTCTAATGAAGTAAAATTTTTAAAAAATTAAAAAAAAAAGAAGGAAGGAATGGTTTTCTAATGGTAGAAGAATAGGCAGAAGGCAGAAGAAGCAATTTGGGGAAATCCAAATGGGGGTCTTCAATCTGCTCTTCTGAGGGTTGCCCTCTCTGGGCTGGGACTCCTGGACATATCCTAGGAAGGACTGTTGGTCCAGTGAGGACTGCTTCTCAGCCAAAGATCAGCCTAGAGGGGAGGAAAGGTGTTGAAATCATACTGTCATAGAAGAACGTAAGGGAAGGGGTTGGTTCTCCACACCACTGCCCCTATGCTGCATGATTATGGCTGTTCACCACTACGTAGAACAGGGAAGGCAGAATTAGACAGTTGTCTTTAAAAGAACAAATAACACGTCTATTACGTACCATCATCTCCTCGTCCTCATTCTCAGGCTATCAGGAAAGACAGATATATACCTTCACCGTCCTTGTGTCACTTTTCTCCACTTGTCCCTTCAGCTCAGAGCACAGTCCAGAGCCAGCCCACCCGGGTTTGGGTACTCGTTCCACCACTCTCTCCCTTGGAGGCCCGGGGAAGCGCCTTCACTTCCCTGTACCTTGGTTTCTGCATCTAAAAGATGGGGATAATAATACCACCTACCTCACAGGGCTGTGCTGAGGATTGAATGAGTTGAAAAATAGTTACCAGCGCTTAGCAAGCAGACAGAAGCGTTTGCTATTTGTTGTTGCTGTGTTACAGGTTTCCTTGTTAAGTTACCATAAAACCTTTCTTAAATATGTTGAGGATAAAAACAAAGCTAAATTATATAGAATATATATACTATTATATATATGTATAATATGATATGTATATGTATATGTGTGTGTGTGTATATACATATACATATATATGTATATATGTATATGTATACATATATATACGTGTATATATATGTGTATATATATATTAAATAGTATACAGGATGAAAAAAACTACAAATAAATGTGCACATAAGGACTCAGAGAGCTCAACAGTCCCTTAAGAATTCAGACTGGGCAAGAAAGACACTAAATAAATAAATAAATGAATAAATAAATAAATAAATATCCTAGAAAGAATCAGAAGAACTATGTAAAGTCAAAACAACTCAAAACCTCACAAGTTTTCGGGGCGCCTGGGTGGCTCAGTCAGTCGGGCATCCGACTTCGGCTCAGGTCATGATCTCACGGTCCGCGAGTTCGAGCCCTGCGTCGGGCTCTGTGCTGACCGCTCGGAGCCTGGAGCCTGCTTCGGATTCTGTGCCTCCCTCTCTCTCTGCCCCCAACCCACTCGCATTCTGTCTCTGTCTCTCTCGAAAATAAATAAACATTAAAAAAAATTAAAAAAAAAAACTCGCAAGTTTTCAAAGGGGGAGCTTACTTCACAATTTCCGTGAAAATGTATTTGGCTTCAGGCCTTACACGGTCCATGCAGGATGCTGGGGTGTGCCCCCATAGGCACCCATTTGGATGTTAGGAGTAGAAGGATCTTCCGTGAGCTTGAAGAAAGCTGAGCCCCAGAGAGGAAGGTGACCAACCTCAGGCCACCCAGAAGCCCCTGCGAGTAGAGCCCACGAGTCCTATTCTTTCTTTTTTTTTTTTTTTTTTAATTAATTTATGTATCTTGAGAGAGAGAGAGAGAGAGAAAGAGAGGGAGAGACAGCACGCACGCTAGCAGGGGAGGGGCAGAGAGACAGGGAGAGAGAGAATCCCAAGCAAGTCTCCAGGTGGTCCGCACAGAGCCCAATGTGGGGCTCGAGCCCACAAACCGTGAGATCGTGACTTGAGCGGAAATCAAGAGCCCTTTGCTTAACTGAGCTGCCCAGGTGCCCCCTACCCCCACTTTCCCATTCTTGACAGCACTTCCTCTTTTGCACTACAGGCAGCCTTAAAACCAGAGTCAGAACTAGTCAGGCCCTATTCCAAGGCTGTGATGAAGATAAAGATATGTTAAAGCAGGGTCTTTAAACCCTTCCACCCACAGGGCACACCAGTGCCGGAAAACCAGCAGGCTAACGCCACACGGTTCACTGGCTTTTCTCCTGTCCCTGACTCACTTTACCCACTTGTTCCAGCCCGCGGGGATCGCCTCTTGCATTAACCACCTACACCACGCTCTGATCTCGGGTGTGCTTCCTGAACCCCAACCGAGACAAAGAGCCCAAGTAACTTTTCTTCGCTTCCCTCCTTTGTGTACAAAGGCATTTTCTGCTCTGGCGCATAAGGAGCTGAGAAGACATCGCTGCCATCCTCACAAGAAAAAAGCTCAACAAACTGAAAACGAACCACTCTTCTTAGATTCACTAGAGAATTGGGGACGCGGGGCAAACTGCTACCCAGACAACTAGAGAGACAAACAGGGGGACACAGAGGATCACAGCTTACCAGAGCCAAAACCCAGGAGCAGAAGCCACCACAGCTGGAACCAGTACTGGCCAGAACACTCGAAACTGCCATCGGCCAATTGCTGGGGGCTCAACGAAAACTACCTTAAGAATTGAAAATCCAGGAGGACCCAGTCTTAGAAGAGATTCCCATCCTTTCGTGAATTCTATCTCCAAGAACCCCACGAGGTCTCTTCACTATGAAGACGGACAAAATTCTTCTTGTGCTTTCAGCAGGGGAAGGAGGAAAATAACCATTTTTTAAAGATACCCAGGGGGATGCCAGGGTGGCTCAGTCGGTTAAGCGTCCGACTTCGGCTCAGGTCATGATCTCTCCGTTCCGGAGTTCGAGCCCCGTGTCAGGCTCTGCGCTGACGGCTCAGAGCCTGGACCCTGGATTCTGTGTCCCCTCTCTCTCTGTCTCTGATCCTCCTCTGCTCTCTCTCTCTCTCTCTTTCAAAAATTAATAAACATTTAAAAAAATTAAAAAACCTAAAGATACCCAGACCTCTCTGTTCCTAACAAGGTCTTCTGTCAAGGAAAGCTTTGTCACCAAAATCACACTTGGATTTTATAAAAGCCTAACTGACCCAAGGGGTGGGAAATACCCAAAGCCAACGGCAGCTGGCCTCCACCATACACATGGGAACGACCCCAGCGCTTCCCACGTGTGACCTCCTTTCTGCCTGCCGTAAGGACAAACCTACCAATCTTGCAATGATGAGAGAAGCATGAGCTCCACAGGGCAGAACTGCTCCTGGGCTGTTCTCTGGGAGAGGAGCCAGGTCCCACACAGGGCGAACTCATTCTCCTCTCAGCTCATAATATCTGGGGGAGAAAAAAAGAATTCAGTCAGCCATCAAGATTTCCAAACATGTGCTAGAATCATTAAACCATCAAACCACAGAAGAGGTTTTAAAGGCTCTCTAGGTCCCATCCTTTACTGGTTCACTTTGTAATGGTTATCATTTGAATTATAAGTGCAAAATCAGATACAATTCTTGGGGGAAGAATTGTCAGTGGGGGAAAAGCTTGGGCTCCAAATAAGAAGACGAAGGTATACATTCCCCCTCTAACATTTACCGAGTTACTTAAGCTCTTTGAACCTCAATGTCTTCATCTATGAAATGGGAATACCCATCCCACTATATTAAATGATGTATGCACTGATATGATATAAATATGAATCAAAACTACAAAATACTAGGGGCGCCTGGGTGGCTCAGTCGGTTGGGCATCTGACTTTGGCTCAGGTCATGATCTCTCAGTTTGTGAGTTCCGGCCCCACATCCGGCTCTGTGCCGACAGCTCGGAGCCTGGAGCCTGCTTCGGATTCTGTGTCTCATTCTCTCTCTGCCCCCCATCCCGTGAGATAAATAAATGTGGGTTTTTTTTATTTTTTTAATGTTTTATTTATTTTTGATACAGAGCATGAGCAGGGGAGGGGCAGAGAGAGAGAGGGAGACACAGAACCCGAAGCAGGCTCCAGGCTCCGAGCTGTCAGCCCAGAGCCTGACGCAGGGCCCGAACTCACAAACTGTGAGATCATGACCTGAGCCGAAGTCGGACGCTTAACCGCCTGAGCCATCCAGGTGCCCAAGATAAATAAATGTGTAAAAAATTTAAAAAAAAAAAAAAAAAAACAACCTACAAAATACCAGGTGGCATCACTTCAAAAAAGAAGACTATACAGCAGCTTGAAATAGTTGTGCTTGGATGGGCCAGAGCATTTGAACTCAATAATTCAACAGTAAGGAAGAGACAAGGATCCACTTATGGAAAGAAGAGACACAGTTAGACTGAGAACTTAGAAAGTGTCTGTGTCTGTGTCTGTGTCTGTATGTAGAAAAGTAAAAGATAAGATGAATAACCAAATTGTAGAGCATTTCATCTGCTAGAATGTACCTTTATCCCCACATCTATGTTGTCCCTCTAGTAACGTGATGGCTTAGGACTCTTAAATAAGAAATGCTCCAGAATGGACACATCTAATGGAGCTTTATAAAATACAAGGGTCCAGGCACACCTCTGAGAATTCTGATTCTGCAGGTTGAGGGGTGGAGAGGGCATGTAGTTTTTAAAAGCTCCAAGAATGATATTGGCATACACTCTTGCCTAAAAGTCACTAATACGTTAAAAATCTGAGGCTCGGGCAGTCCGAACCACTCGCCAAGAGCTAACATTCTGAGCGGCAGCGACAGGAGGCTCAGCCGGGTGCTTTGAGTCCCACTTGTGCACTTTCTTGCACTGTGTGATTCGGGAAGGCAAGGTCAGCCTTGATTAGTCCAGTCGTTGAGTTGCCAAGGCTGAGTGGCCCTGGCATCAGAAAGCAGCTTGCTTTCTGATGGAAGGAGTCCAAGAGAAGGCCACAGTCGTTCTGTACGAATTTAATCAACGGTATACACTGAAATCCAGGGAAGAGGGCTAGGAGCAATGGAGGCAAATCAGCCTTGGCCATCGCGATGCAAAGTTGCAGACACGCTGCACGGCCTGCAGCTGTGATTGGTCCCTCCAATCAGCAGGAACTTGGCTTTTTACCTCTGCGGCCTCAGGCTGGCCATGACAGTGCAGCCCAGGCCTTGGGGACATCCTGGTATCACTGAGAATTCTGAAGCTGTGCTGAGAGCAGCCAAGAGGCCAGGCCGGCAGCAGGAGGCAAGCGGGCTCAAAGCCACAGGTCCCCCAGGGGTGGTTTGGGGAGTATGTTAAAGGATCCCTGATCCCGATCTCTAGGTAGATGCTTGGCAATATTTTCCCCCCAAGGAGAGTTTAGGAGATGGGTGTTGGAGCCATCTCAGAATCTGACCTAAAGTCTTCCAGGAAGTTATTGATTTCTCCCAGTTCACTCCCCCGATCAATTTCACAGCCTGGTTCCCATACCTCCCTGTGGGGCGCTTTTCATTCTTGGCCACAAGATGAAGGGTTAGGCTTTCCACTGTTGTTGGAGGAAAAGAGGTCAATTCTCTCTCTCTCCCTGACAACTCTTCAGAGATTTTTTTTCTTTTCCATTTCAGTTTTCAAAATCCAGATTCATTATCACCTTGTTTCGGTGAGGAGGGGCTCAGCTGGCCCTGGGAGCACCTTTAATTATTGAGCATCAGTAGCAAGTGTCAGATCCGCAGAGAGCTCGGTGAGTAGGGAGAGCAACTGCTTCTGAACAAACCTCGCGGTGCACAAGACCTGCTCTGAAGGCAGGCGGGCTGGGAGATTGCAGGTGACGGATGTGGCTGCGGGCATCGGCACTGCCGCACTATTTTCTCCCCTGGCTCTTCCCTGCCAGCCCCACGATTTATAATGCTCTGTCGTGTCCAATTTTGGCCACAGCCTGGTGAATGTCATAAGGCTGCAAACACTGCGAGGCTTTACTTTCTGTGTGTTTTCTCCCACTTTGCATTTGTTACAATCCATGTCTCCCAATAACCGATTAACTTTCGGATCCACTTTTTGTTCTCGTTAAGCTCCCGGGGCGCAGGAAATGAGTATTCAGAGCACGCCCGTGTGGCACTGAGCTGAAAAATTATTCTGGCACAGATATTTAGGGAGAAGAAAACGAGCTACTATTCCCAGGGAAATTGATAAACAAAATGGATCGGATTCGGGGGAGAGGACCCGGATTTGAATCCACGGCCGATTGCCATGGTCTGCTCAGGCACCATTACCGGGCATCTCCCTGCCTCAGCTCCCTTTCCGCGTAATAAAGCATTGGTTCGGACGGTCTCAGGCTCAGCCCTTTCAGTCCTAGTGCTGGCATTCTGTGGGTGGGTTGAGGTTATGGATCTACATTAGGGGGTGCAAAAGGGTCTTTCCGTATCCCAGATTCTTGTGATCCACAGCCTCAGGTTGTCCCAAGGCGGTAGTAGGGTAGTGAACTTTAGAGCAGTTCTCTGAAGGTGGAAAGCCTACCTCCTGGCAGAGCTTACTTTTCCCTCAGGGAGAACTGGGGAGTAGGTAAAGCTGAGGAGGAGATCTAAATGTGCAAGAGGACAGTGTGTAGAGGTCGGTGCCTAAGACAAGGGAGGGGTGGTGAAGGAAACAGGACTACGTACCTTGAGGAAGGGAAGATCCACTAGACGGAGGGCTAGCTAGAATTACCAAAGACCTTAGGTGTGTGCAGAAGCATGCAAGCTTGTCCCTGGGAACGCCAAGGGCTGACCCGAGGGGGAAGCTACAAGAAGAGCTTTCATACAACGTAAGGGACAACTGAACAAGACTGTCATTCCAAGTGGCACAGAGACGGAGTGGCTCATCCTACCCACCAGCCCCTCTCTCTAGCAGCATCGCAGGAATTTTGAGTAACACACAGAGGGCCAGATTAAGAATTAAAGATGGGGACTGACATTCAAACTCTTCCAGGAATGGACAGGGCATCCCCATAGAGAGGATATTGAACAGTTCACCACCAAAGGTCGGCTGGAGGAGAGGGCTCTAGGGTGTCTCCCTGGATTCATTAAAATCTCTGAGTGCATCTCCCTCTCCCCTGGTATTGAAAATAAAGTGCAGGAGAAACTGGCATTGCCCTGCTTGGCTTGGTGCAAGTCCAAGGGTCAGTGTAAGTGGGCTAAGTGGGTGCTTGTTTGCAAAAAGATTATGATAAAGTCTAGGCGACCACACTTTCCGTAGCTCTAACCCTCAAGTCAGTGAGCACACAATGATCCGCGTTCATTTGTAGCCTTCAGAAATGTTTCCACTTTTCTCTGCATGATTTCCTTAAGTGCCGGCTGCTAGATAGATTTGATGTGTAACAAGTACGAGTGGGTCTAGATTTATAGATAAAATGCAGGGGAGAACTGAAAACAAGACATTACTTAGGATCTGCTCTTGCCTTGAGAGGAATGCTCTATTTCTAGTCTCCTGCGACAAGGCAGCTTTGATGACGAAAATCCATCTTGTATTCCGGCTCTAGTCATTTTCAGGGACTTTCATCTCCACTCAGTTAAGCCACACCCTCCCGCGGCCTCATACTTGACCTTGTCATGTCCCAGATTATCCAGTGTCCAGCTACAACCAGCTCTCTCCTTCGGCTACTCCCACCAAAGCTATTGCTAGACCTTGCCAGCCCCTGCCCTCCCTACCCTCTCCGTCCGTCAGCGCCCTGCCACCTTCACCTCCTTCCGTCTCCAGATTAGATAAGGTGGTCTGATGAGACTTGTCCTATCTGACTGCTAAAAATCCCAACCATGGGTGAACCTGCTTCCTGCTTTGGTCAAGTACGTAAGTAGCCTGCCGGATGCTGTTGGGAAAACACACACCTGTGGATGCCATTGCATATTTACGTTTCCGGTCTCAGTAGAGCCCTCTACCTTGTCCAGAAAATTCTCGGCTTCCTTCTCTTCCACTCTACTGCAGCTATTTCGAACTGTGTACGCTCTCCCCCAAATCCCAACCTGCCGTTTTCCCAGCTCACGCTGAGGAGATGGCTTTACCCTACTCACCAGGAAAGCCGAAAGCTTCAGATGATGACCTCTTCAATGTCCTGCTACCAGACCTACAAACTCCTTTGTGCCCATCCCTCTGTCCTTCCTTCCTGCTTTTTAATGAGGTGTCCTTCAACCTAAGTCGAGCAATGACTCCCATCCTTCCCGAAGATCTTGATGTTTTCATTTCCTTATTTCATATTTCTGATGGTTTCTGTCTACTGATGCTTCCACTTGTCATTTAAATGTGTTGACCCCACCTCCCCTTCCAGCCGTCACTGACATCCTGCCTCCCCGTCGTAGCCACTTTCTCAAATGAGTCACACACTCACCGCCTCTACTTCCTTACCTCCCACTACACCTGACTTCTGTCCCCAACACCCCACTCATCCCAGCCTCACCATCGTCTCCCTTAACCTTCCTGTTCCTAAACCCACTGGGTAATTCCTAGTCATCATATGACTTGGTCTCTGGGCAGAGCTTCGGCCTCTTTGAAACAAAAGCTCCTTTGACTTCTATGATACAACACAGTCCTGTTCTGTTTTGTTTTCCTGCTCAGCTTTCTAGCCACTCTCTTAGTCTCCTGTGCAAGTTCTTCCTGTGCTTAGTAGTGACCCTCAGAGCTCTGCCGTCTTGTCTGATGTTCTACTCTCAGGATAGCCCAGGCTTTCCCGCCTATAATGGCCTTATGCACCCTGCTGCCCGCCTACAGGTCCAGTCCGTTTGAGTGTCATAACCTCATCTGCAATTGTCTCCTGACCGCCTCCACTTTGATTTCCACAGGACCCTTCAATGTGCCGCACTGAAAGTAATCTATCTAAAATTCAGATCTTATCATGCCAACCACCCCCCACCCCCGCCCACCGCGACGGAATCCCCTGTTTCCTTACTACTCTTAAATGGAAGGCCCAACTCCTTGGCTTGACCCCATAACCCTTCATGACCTCTGCCTCCCTCTTCAGGCCAGGGTTTCTCAACCTCACCCATTGACATTTTGGGCTAAATAACTCTTTGTTATGGGGGCCTATTCTGTGCATTGCAAGATACTTAGCAGCATCCCTGATCTCAGTGCTTCACTCTTTTTTTGTTGCTGAATACTATTCTAACCAATGATATTTCTGAGGCTTGTTCACATTTTATGGACACTCCGCATTTTTTCTTATTCAGGTACTCTCCCTAACTTTATTATACGATTCTGTCCTTGCACACTGCAACCTGCAGTCTCCAACCTAAGCTCTAGAAAGAGTCATATTAAAGAGTGGCCTCAACAGGCCATTCGAGAAGCCAGCTAGCGCTGATCTCATATTAGTAGTTGGGTTTCTCCTTGGTGAAGACTTCGTAAGCCTCTTTCTCTATCCTGCCCCCCTTCCTTGCCCCTCCCCTCATCCTTGCAACTGGGTTTGGTGAGATCAGAACTTTGGGCTTGGTACCATCCTGCCCTGTGCATATTTTTATCAAAGCACCGTATTAGGTATTATCTATCCTACTCACTGTTCTGAACAGTTTAGACACCTAGAAGCAAAGATATCATGTTATTATTAATACTTCTAGGACCTGACCTGTTGCCTGGCACATGCTAAGCTTTTTAGTAATTTTTTTTGTTAAATGAATGAATCAAAGAATGAGTCACTGCTTTGATAACCTGCCTGTATTGTGGTGTCCTTGCATCTGAGCCTGACTTAGTCCTGGTTAGGCCTCCCAGAGATGGAGGCTTGCCTTTTCACGGGGTAGAGAAGCTTTGACGAGGACCTGCTGTCAGGCCTTCTGGACCACTGGTGTGGCTCACTGACTGCTGCCTCGCCCCTGCCGCCGTCTTGGTCGTTCCATGACCATCTCTCTGGATCCTCGTTGACCCCCTTCACACTGACTTACTGACTGAACTGCATTTCCCACTCACTCCTCTTCTGGTTTTGTGTTTTAGCCTGCCTCTTGAGTGAGCCGGTTTAGTCCAGGGAAGGATCAAGCAGGCAGCCTTGTTTAGGCAGCCGGACCCACTGCTCTGGAAGTTAGAGAATAAGCACGGCTATTTTGAATGAGAGACACCAGAAAGTAAATTCTTACTCACTGTTGGCTGATGCAATGTGGAAAGATGTATTTTGTTTTTTATATAAAGTTTATTTCTTATGTGACAACTTGCTCCCTCTTCACAACATTATGAGGTAGCTCCCATTCTTACTCACGTTTTGCAGATGGAAGCACCAAGAACTTCATTCGTTCACTGTCACACAGCTGCTAAGCGGCTAAGCCAGGATTCGAAACCACGGGCTCTAACTCTAGAATCCTGCTCTACTGCCTCTCGCTTCTGGGCCTTTCCACAGGTTGCTCTCTCTGGCTGGAAGACTCCTTCATCATCTCCACCTGGCCAACTACCACCCCTCCCGGAAAGCTGATCTCAGATGTCTTTTTCTCTAATAACAGATAAGCATTTACTCCTTCCCGGAGCCTGGATTTGGTGCCCATCTCATGTGCTCCCAGAGCAGCCGATGTTTTCCTTTTATAACACTTTCCCACTTAGAAATAAATTCACATTGTGCCAATCTCTTCTATGACTTTAAACACGTTGAGAGCGGGAGCATTTTCTACCTGGTACAACATTGTACCCTCACATCGAGGAATGAAATACCTGGAAAGTAGCAGATGTTGAAAAAAAAATTGTTACAGAAATAAATGAACCCAAACATCCATTTCTTAATATCGAATTTTAGTGTTATTCCATGAGATTCTTCTAGGCTAACCTCTTGGCTCCCCTCTCATCGATGTTTGGATTGACAGACTATGAAAGTGGAATAAAACCAAAATAATGGCTAAGGGGCTTTCCCAAAATCTCACTCTCAAAATCTTTACACAATTTTCATAAACTGGGTAATTAATATAATAGGCTCGCATAGCTAAGTGACTGTAGCTTCTGCAGTATTTAGACCACTTCTGGAACTTGCCTCCAACTCTGAGAACACACTAAAAGAAACATTAAAAACCTGAATATATTATAGGTAACTCCCTGTCACCCATAATGCTGTGGTGTGGTGGGGCAAGGAACAGCAGTGAATGGACCCCATATCAGCCTTGGGGGCCGAAGGGGGGCCAAGATGTGTCTAAACCTATCAGTGAAAGTGCATTTCCCTTCAACAGTTATAAGTTCGGGTGCCCATTCTGAGCCGGTGAGATCCCACTCCTGCTGGGTCGTGTAGGGTGCAGATAGGATCTCCGGACCCTACTGCATGCACCTCCTCTGTCTCCTTGAGGAAGTTCAGTCTCAGAGCCAAGTTGACGCTTCAGAGGCAGAGAAGGGAGATCAAAAGAAACTTGGTTCTTGACAATATCACTGGGCCCTGGCAAAACACTCTTCAAGAGTTCACCTTATCTCAGGGAACTGGGCATTGTTGTTCCCCTTTATTGTTCGAATCTGTTTGAATTAAGTATCCTGGTCCTTGTAGCATAAAGGGTATACTTACTTTGGAGCATGGCCAAGGACATATGAGCCTGGTGCCAGTGGACTCTGAAAGTGGGCAAATGAGGCCACTGCCCCCCAACAAACTTCCAGGTCACACAAGGAACCCTGGCAAAAAATACAGAGCTCCAGAAAAAGAAAGACTTATGCTTCAAAGAAAGACTTATGCTTCAGTTTGAAACCATAAGAGACTCTTAAATACTGAGAACAAACTGAGGATTGATGGGGGTGGGGGAGAGGGGAAAGTGGGTGATGGGCATTGAGGAGGGCACCCGTTGGGATGAGCACTGGGTGTTGTATGGAAACCTACATGACAATAAATTATTTTAAAAAAATAAAAGAAAGAAAGGATTCAGAAAGGCCATCATTCATTAAGAGTCCTATACATGCACATACTCTGGTAAGTTTTTTTTTTTTTCTTTTTCATATCAGAGGAAGACAAGAAACACAAAAACCTACAGGTATCCCAGCAAACGTGAGAAGAAATGGCTCACCTACAAAGAAACAGAAATCAAGTTAGCTTCAGATCATTTCTTATTAATATTAAAAGCCAGAAGGAAAAGAAACAACATTTGGGAAGTTTAAAGGGAAAATATTCAAGGCTGAAAAATATATCAAGTTATTTCACTTGCGAGGGGGTAAAAAGATGTTCTTAACAAGCAAGGACTCAGTACCTATATTGATGCTTCTCAGAAATCTTATTAAAATTGTGCTCTGAAAGATAAATAAAATAAGAACTCTAGGATGTGAAGAACTTTAGTGCTTCAATATTTAATATAAAGTTTACTGTTAGCATCTGAAAGATAATTTTTTACCATAATATTAGGATGGTTCACATTCTAACTATTTTGCATGACATTTTAATCACCAATACATGACCTCCATGAGGCAGGGAGTTTTGTCCATTTTGTTCACTTTTCCATTTTCCATTTTGTTCCCTGGAAAAGTGCTTAGCACATAGTTGGTGCTCAAGAAATATTTGCTGGAGGAATGAGTCAACCAGAAATAGATGCTGAATCAGGTCCAATGCCTTTCCCCTACATGTTGTTTTGTTGTTTTTTGTTTTTTGTTTTTAAAACAATTACTGTTCTGATTTGCACTCATGGATTTCTCAACGTTGAGCCATCCTTGCATACCTGGGATACTCTTTACTTTCGTAGTGTACTATTCCTTGAATGTACAGCTACATTTGATTTGCTAAGATTTTTATGACTAACCTTACATTAGCTGCTGTTGTTTTGTATTTTTTAAAGCTTATTTATTTATTTTGAGAGAGGGAGAGACAGAGAGAGAGAGAGAGAGAGAATCCGAAGCAGACTCTACGCTGTCAGCATGGAGCCCGATGTGGGGTTCGAACTCACAAACCATGAGATCATGACCTGGGCCCAAATCAAGAGTTGGACGCTTAACCAGCCGAAACACTCAGGCGCCCCTGTATTTTTGTTTGTTGTCTGTGTGTGTCTGACTTGTTTTTGTTCCATCTGCCCAGACTCCATTCTCCTTTCTCTTCATAAAGGGCCCTGTTTTCATTTGGACAGTTACCGCTTACTCATTCTGAGCCCACGAGGCTCAGGTTACGCTAACTCTGCCATTGTTCTGGACGTGGACCCATGGTGCCCTCCGGGCCTGCTGGAGCACCAGATCTGCCACAGAAGGAATCTCAGTAATGGACATGGGAGTCAAGCCGGACCAATAAGTTCCTTTCTCAGGACTTGTACTGGAATTGTCAGTACAGTCGTGGCTCTTATTCTGCTGCGGCTCCCCACTGAGAGACTGCCGGCTTGCACCTGCTGGGGACCACCTTGCCCCACCCAGGAGAAAGGGTACCTGGAAGCAGCACACAGGAAGCTTCAAGTGCCTATTTTCAGCATGCCGGAAGACACACTCCCATATTTGTTAGCAACATGAACGAGTTAGCTCCACTGTCTCCCCTAAGTCCATTTGACAAAATGAATATAACACTCATAAATCAGAGCTGTCTGTATCTGTGCGTGTGTGTGCGTGCACGCGTGTGTGTGTTCTCTCTCGAGTTCTGGTGTCGGGTCTATGCCAGTCTTATTAAAACATCCGGGAAAATTTTCCTTCTGTTTACACTCTGGAATATGCTAGAAAGCTAATTATCCACACCTCCTTCCACTTCCAGGTTACATTGAAAAGTAGACATTGGACCCAGGAGGGAATGAAAATATAGTAGACCTTACGATACTGGCAGAAATGGCCCGAAGGACATGCTGAGCTCTGCAGCCCAAATGGGGGCCTCCTGAACCGAACTGCCCAGTCACTGGAAGCTGCTGGCACAAAGGCCCCGCCCACAGATGCCCCTGTACCCAGAAATGCACGGTGGGGAGGGCCAGAGAGCCCTGTCTGGAGTCAGTTTTGTTATTTCAACTCTCCTGAAGAATTATGCGTTTCATTTAGAGTCTTCTTGTTGTTATACTTTTCCCACTCCTCGTGCTTTATATTTTTATTTTCTTCATTCATCCAAAACCAGATTCCTAGGGATTGCTTATTTTAACCTATCCAACTACAAATCTTTTACTAACCGTGTTTATATTCCCTCACAAAGAGACTATTGGCATGCCTTCCCTCACTCCATCCTCCTTTTGCCTGTTAACAGGATTGGAATTTTTAGTCCGAGTTGTTAAAATATTGATTTCTTCTCTTTTAAGAAACTTGAGTTATATTTTAAAATGAGATTTTCTGGATTCATTGAAAATCAGCATTTTTTTCTTGTATATTTCATTTTCCCCCATCTGAACTTTTATTCCTGATTAAATTTTAATCTAGAAGGCATAGATCTTCAAGTCCTTTGTAAGATGTTCACAGGTGCATACTCTTTTGAGCCCTTGCAGCCCTTGGTTGGAGGACCAAAGGAATCACAGTTCTGCTTTTCCACTGATCCTCTTTAAATACTTCCTAAGTCTACCAGCCTCCACTGCTGCGGAAAAGAACATGAATGTCAAAATCATTCTTTCCCCTTGTAAGTAACCTGCTCTCTCTTTTTGAAAAACTTGTAAAACATACTTTTTGTTTCTGGAAATTAAAACTTCACCACAAAATGTGTGTTCGTATTATTTTATTAATTACATCTATAATCCTGTGACTTTTTATACAAAAGTATTTCTCTTTCTTCAGTTCCAAGAAATCACAATTTTTAATTATTGTTTCTCCATTCTTTCCTTTTCCTCTTCTGGAGCTATTTGTCTTTGTCAATTATACTTCCTGAGTCCACCTTCCATTTCTCTTTTGTTTGCATTAAAAATTTTCATTGATTTGTCTTTTTTGGTCTATATTCTGGACTATATTTTTAGGTTTATTTCTTAGATGACTAATCCAGTTTTCAGTCCCTGCATATGTTATCACTGCTTCTGTGGAACATTTCAATTTTATAAATTATTTTTTTAAACTACATTTCCTAACTTTTGAGGGTTCTTTCTTATTATTGTTGTTATTTCTTAATTTTTTTTATTTATTTATTCATTTTTGATAGAGACAGAGTGCGAGCGGGGGAGGGGCAGAGACAGAGAGAGACACAGAATCCAAAACAGGCTCCAGGCTCGGAGCCATCAGCACAGAGCCTGACGCAGGGCCCAAAACCACGAACCGTGAGATCATGACCTGAGCTGAAGTCAGAGGCTTAACGGACTGAGCCACCCAGGCGCCTCTATTGTTGTTATTTCTCATTATTTCTCTTTTGTAACATCTTGAATCTCACTCAAAATTTGTATCAAAGCGTTCTCATTCTTGCTCTCTCTTTCCTCCATTCTATTTAAATGGGTTCTGTTTTATTTTTATGTGTCAATGTTATAGCTTTCCTTTCATTCTCTGAAATGCCTAGCGTTATTATTATCATTATTATTAACTTTCATTCTTATGAACACAGCTTAGACCTGTCAGCCCCATCAGCCAGTGTAGGTTCCCTCAACACAATTAAGGCTGGGCTGTTGAGGCCTTGAAAGGCATTAGACCCTCTCCAGGTAGACCCATGGCAACAGGTAGACAGGCTAGGATTCCTGAATTAAGGAAGGGGAAGGCCACTGGGTTCATGAACTTATCCAGGCTCGTGAGAGGGAAAAGAGGACGCTGCAAAAGAGCAGCGCCCCTCAGCAGGCCTGGCCCACCCAGGACATCTGGTGCCAGCAGGGGCCGAGAGCCGGTCCTGGGGCTGAAAACGCTGCACTGACTTCAAGGCCAGCGGCTCCCGGGCTTGGCCCCCGGGCTCTCTGAGATGCGAACCATCACCTGCTGCAGGCAGATCCCAGGTGACTGCCTGAATCATCTCCATGGCAACTGAAGTGCCAGTCAGGGCAGGTGGGACCTCTTCCAGGCTTCCTTTGGTCCCTGAACTCTGGCCACGTGGTCAAGCCATCTGAAAGGAGTACTGAGACAGCATCTGAGTTCAAAACAGAGTGTTTTCTTTCCCCTCTGCACTTTGAGAACATACGCTCCACTATTTATAGTTCGGAAGGGGAAAACAACTGTTATTTTTGAAAAAAGAGACCCCCTGGCGTGGTGGCAGTCATCCGTCATCAGTGAAGACTGCCGACAGAATGCGCCGACGCCTCTTCCCAACAACCTTGTGAAAGTCAAAACGTTATGAACAGGAAGATACTTTGTTGCAAGTATGTCACTATGAAAATGCAAGCTGATGTGACTATTAACATCAATAAGAACTGGTGTTACAATGAAAAAGAAATGCGCTGTCACACAGCAGTAAAACTCCCTGTCCCTGGGCGCATTCAGAGCGAGATGCATGGCCCTCCCTTAGAGACGTTCGGGGAAAAGGAATGCATTGGACTTTAGAGTCGTTGATCTCCGAGTCCCTTTTCAATTTTCTTAAAGTCTGTAATTCATGCCACACGTGGAAGTATCATAGGCCTGGGAACCAAAATTTCCCCAAAGTTACTAAACTCCGTAAGCTGGAAGTCAAGTAGGAACAAATATACATTCTAAATTGGGGTAAAGTATGGCCTGAATACGTGGCTAGTGCACACAGACTTCTCTTTCACTAAGGACAAGGAAAAAAATGTACAATGGGAATTCTCTAGTAAAATAACTAGCTGCAGCCCATTCTTATCATCCTGACAGGCTGAGGGAAAGAGGGGCCCCAGACTTAATTAGCAAAATGTGACAAATCCTCTCTTGAGCCCTAGGCTTCAAGCCCACCTGCTCCTGCTGTCTCCCAGGCCCATATTCCAAGTCTCCAGTCTGTGCCTGGTTGTGGTATAAATGGATGAGTTCATAGCTGCAAGTTATCAAGAAAAACCATCCACCCGTACTCAAACGAACCTAAGAATCACATCTCTGTCAGTTATCGTATCCAATATAATCTGAAGACGAATGAGCCTTGTTAGATTTCTACTGGAAACTGACAGGAGACCCCATCCTCACGAAACCAAGTACAGAATGGAAAGTGGAAGAGAAAGTCGAATCTGGCTAGTGAGGCTTTTCATCATTTACTTGATTCATTAATTTGACCAACCCGAACAGACTCCTTTGTGTGCTTAGGCACGGGGCTCCCACCATGGGGAGAATCCAGACAAGAACTGGTGAGGTTTTCTGTCCCTAACAGGTTTATGGTAACAGGTGCCAACACACTCTGACAAAGGAGAAAATAACCAGGAAGTAGGAGTCTCCGTTAAGAGGGTTAGCAGGACGTGGGAAGTTTATTTCTCACCAGGAAGATTAAGAAACACTTTCTGGCCAATTAATATTTGCGCTTAATCTTGGAGAATGGGAAGAATGCAGATGTGCAAGGGTGAAGACAAGTAAGGCCTGGAGATGGGTAAGTATGGAGAATATTCACAGGACAAGGCATCTATCTATCAACTGCTTACTGTGTGCCAGTAAGGTGCTGTGCAAAGCTCTTTAAACAGATTGTTTCACTCAATTAAGAAACTGAAGCCCAGAGAGATTAACTTCTTTGAAGACACCCAGCTTAGAAGTGATAAAATTGATACAATAGTCGGTGATAGTTATAGGAGGATATATTTATAAAAGTCACTGATGCTAGATCAAGAGGATAATGCCAAGTTAAGATCAATGTGCCTCACTCTTGAGATATTCTCTCTAGATCTTATTATTGGAAAGATTCAATAACTCTATTATTCACTACATTTTCCACTCATCATAAGGGTTTGAGAAATCTTGAAAACCTAGACTTACTTTACAGAGTGAAAATGGTCAACACCCACTACTTTACCACATGGTTCTCGGTTCTGAATTCAAGAGAACTCAGAGATGACTTAAGGAAAGGCTGACTATAAGCTGGAACCACTTGACTCTGGCAGAGGTGAAGGAAGGAGCCTTGGGCGAGTCCCTTCATGAAAGAGTCAACTTAGTGGAATAGAATGGAGTCCCACCGCTTACTTCAGGCTGGAGACAGTCCTATTTTGTGGAAAATAGAATCGTCTGGAATAAGAGTCGACAAACCAGGGGTCAGCAAACCAAATTCAGCTTGCCACCTGTTTTTATAAATAACGTCTTATTGAAACAAAGCCACGATCGTTAATTTATTGCTACTCTCATGCAATAATGGTACTGAGTAGATGCTACAGAGACCATGGGGCATGCAGACTCTTAACTATCCTGCCATTTACAGAAAAAAGTTTGTTGACCTTTGACATAGAGAAATCAGAGCACTCTAGCACATTCACATCGGAAGGAAGAACAGAGATCATTTAGTCCCTTATCCCCTCCCTCCCCTCAACACACATAGAGAGACGGAGCCCGGGAAGGAAGAGATTTACCTAAAATCACAAAACTGGTAAGGGACCATAACTGGGGTCACTAACCATTAGAGTAATGTTCTTTCTACCACAGTAATCCTGAAAGACTAACGTAGCTTGTTTTCTAAACAATTACTCATCACTAATTCCTGAGATCGGGGGGGGGGGGGGGGGGGGGGGGGCGCGCGACCATGCTTCCTCAGGCTTCTGTGGAGGATGAGAGAAGTTCTGTGGTCCACACTAGAAATGGTGATAGGCCTTACGTAGTGGAGTTCTACCTGAACTCAAGTTGGCATCTGAGGGAAAATCAAACTGCACTCAAATTTCCCTCTAAACTCCCTCAGGAAGCCCCACATTACCTGACGTAATGTTTCCCATTGAGTCCAACACTGCCCATTGGCCTTTCCAGGCTGGAACTTTCTGGAGATGCCTTAGATGAAGTGGCTGGTGTCATCGCCACATCGCTGAGGGTGCCTTCCACCCCCAGGCAGCACTCGGGGAATGAGATGGTGATGAGGGATCGGCACATTCTCACCTGCCACCACACTTCTCCCGGCACGGGGCCCTGTGTACCAAGTGGAAGGCCAGGTGGCGTCCCCACATTATTCGAATGATTTTCCTGCTCTTCTTCTCCCTCAAGCTTGCGTAGCTGCATGAGTGTAAGACTCTAGCTTCCGCTAGATACTCGAAGCTGTGTGAGGCAGCGTGTGCTACAGTTCCCTGTGCCTCGTAGAGATCGCCCACGTCGGGGATGTCTGCAGAGCAGTTGTGTGCGTGCATCTAGGGAAACGGAGTGCAGAGAGGTGAGAGATTTTCCCAAAGAGATAACTCGTGGTGGATCCAGCAAAACTTCATGCGGATTTCATATCAGAAATTAACGGAACCTTGGGATTAGAATGTCAGCGGAGGGCCAAGGACTCCCAGACTGTGCCGAGATCGAGAACTGCACCTCCAGCAGCTTGGACAGATAGCCTCTTCCTGAATCCCCCAGGGGCCACCTTCACTATTTCCTGGGGGAGCCCACCCTGTGTTCAAACACCACTGACCGTTGAATAATTATTCCGTACATGAAAAAGAACTTACAGCTTCTAGCCCTATCTCCCCAAGCCACATAGAGTCTTTTCTCCCTTTCCTTGGGATGGTTCTTAGGGTGCACCCACATCAATCAGGCCCCCTTCCTGCCCCTTCTTCCATCCTCCCGGTGACGGAGCAGCGTGGACGGATGATGCCTGCACGTGTGTGCATGTACACATATATACATATATGTTGGGATGTGCAAGGGAAGGAGGAGAGAGTTACAGCAGTTCCGAATTAGCGAAGTGTAAAAACCATGTGAAAGAAAGAGTTGAAAAATAGAGCCTACTGCACAGGGCATTACATGCCCAACTAAAAAGGTTGTGCTTTAGATGGGAGAGCAACACAGCCTGGTAGACAATTTAGGAAGATTATTCTGCCTTTATCACATAGGAGATATTTGCAGGACCCGGGCAGGAAGCCCATTAAGAAAATACTGCAGGAGTCGACGAAGCCTGAGCAAATCGGAGCGCACAAAGATGGGGAGACAGAGGCATGGTACAGAAACGTTCAGGAGAGACCGGAAGACTTGGTGACTGATATAGACTGTGAGGCAGAGAGAGGGATCAGGGATGGTGCCTGGGGTGATGTCCGCAGACCGAACAACTCCAAAAGGCTGCCACTACCGGAAATTTTCATTCCGTGGCCTCGGCGCCCTCCCAAAGGAGAATCTGCCGGGAGAGAATGATACATTAACTGCGGAAGTTGGCAAGGAGCGAGGAATAAGAAACACTAATTACAGGCCAAGATAATTAACCAGCAGGTCTGGGATCAGCTGCATGTAACCTCAGCTCATCTGCTCCTGAAAATGGCCAACAGAGGATGCGAGGGGCAGACTGCGGGCAGGACATTTTGCAAATGCTAAGGGAGCAGCTGAGCTCAGACCTTGGTGACACTTGAGTTTGATGTACTTGGCGCTTTAGCTCCGGTTGCTGGAACCCTTGGGGTGCCAAATGCACTGCAGCCAGCTGTCCACTTGTCCAAATGTCACTTATGCCTCTAGGCCACTAATTACCAGGCTCCCCTTTGGCCTTATTGCGTCACTCCATTAGGGGCTTGTTGGCGACATGTACAGGAAATGGATTGGGGGCCATTAGACTGTCCAGGTTGAGAAGGGTCGGGCCTTCCTCTTGGGAAAAAAGCCTACTTTTATCATCTGACCCCGGAGAAAGATCTCAGGACTAGGAAAGAAGGTGTTCTTGTCCCAGCCCAGCCACATGGCCTTGAGCAAGTAAATTATTTCCAGTCACACAGCGTCTGTTTGCTGATCTGATACCTGGGGCATAAATAGTCCCTGATTGTGAAGATCAGATGGAATCAGAGGCCTAGGGGTATGCACTTAAGGAGCTGTTGTTACTGCTGTTGACGTTAATTGCCAACTTGAACATTTAGGTACTTTGGACTGGGGATGAAGAAACCAGGGTTTAAATCCTATTTCTGCTAGTCTGATATACGACCTTGGGCAAGTCTCTTTTCTCTAGGCCTCAGTTTCTTCATCTGCAACACTGAAGGGATTGGTCTAAATCAGTGATTCTTACGTCCACTAGAGTTGCCTATGGAGATTCTTAAAAGCGCGGGTGCCCGCACTCTACCCCAGACATATTGAAGAAAATTCTAAGGAGATACTAGAATCGCATAACCACCGAGGACCACTGGATTGGACAGTCAAACCCCTCCTGCCTCCCCCCTCTGTATACCTGCTCCCTCCACACTTGGAACTACTTGATTCCCATCTTCAGGTAAGCCTGTCCACAACCTCCCACACCGATCCTGTGGGTCAAATCTCTGGACCTCAGCATCAAGTCTGGCGGCGCTACACTGGCTTTGACTTCCTGTTTTACTCTCACCTCTGAGCCCTGGCCAGTTGTCAAGATGTGGTGTTACCCTGTTCCCGGAGGCAGTTGCATCGCTGGGCTTGTCTAGGCCTGACTGGAAGGGCACCACTGTCTTGCCTTTCTCAGAGTTTGGGATCCCATCTCTGAACTCCAGGCTAACGGGAGGAGACCCGTTACTGGCATCATCCGAGTATCCCTTGCTGTTGGACCCCTCCTTGCATCCCACATGTCCTGTCTGCCTTACCAAGAATGCTACTCCCATCCGAGATGGGCGTGAACACCGTGATGTGTTCCGGGACCACGCTCAGTCTGCCGCACAACCAAGCAGGTGGCGTTTTCTACCTGCGGCCCACCTTGGGCCTGGGGCTTCACTCCATCCCCGCTCTAACCTGATTCCTACTCTGTCCAGCTGCAGCCAAGGTCATTTCGACCCGTTCTGCCCCATCACATGGTTTCAGTGGTGTCTAATAACCCCTCCCAGCCAAAAAGTTAGAACTAAGGTGGTTGCCTCGACCTCAGGAAAAGCACTGGGCCTCAGTTGGCTTATCTGTAAAACAGGAACCACAGCATCTGCCTCGTGAGGGCGTTATCTCTGACTCCAGTGCTCCTCCCGGTCGATTAAGTGAACTAAGCCCTGCTTGTTCTTAGGCCTTAGATCTTAGATGTGCCTTTATCAAGCAGGTTTCCTGGACCAACACTCCCCAGCATCATCGTTATGTGATCTGATAACCTCTACTTTTACTTTGCAACTCTTTAATCTCCTGTAATTAATTGCTACTTATCAGCTTAAACTCTCTCTCCTCTACTAGATCATAAGGTTCCTTGTTTGCCAACATTAAATACCCCATGCCTGGCGCATAGCAGACATGAGACATGTGTCTAATGACCGACAGATGAGATACTGGATGTGCCTGGCACATAGCAGGTGTCTGGTGAATATTATTCCCTCTTCTCCGCTCCTAGGGAACGCCACTAAGCTGAATCCAGGATGTAAGCGCCCAGCACAAGGGAGAACCAGGGCAGAGCTGAGCATCCTTCTGGATGCTGTGCAGGAGCCATAAGCAACTAGGAGACTGGTAAGGAGGACTCCCACGTCAGCAGTTACCAGCCCTGAAATTCTCGACGTTCAAAAGAATTCCATCCGAGAATCTTCCAGAAAGGACCGGTGCCTGGGCCCAGTCCACAGAGACTTTGTTTTATTTCATCTGGAATATGGTCTGGGCTTTGGCCTTGTTCACTAATTCCCCCAGGTGATCCCAATGTGCAGCCATAGACGAGAATGACTGATCCGGTCCAACCACATTTCAGACGTGAAGGTGAAGCCCAGGCAGGAAGGGATTAACCCAAAAACCCACAGTAGCTGCGGTGGGGCTGGAGCTAGAACTTCAAAGAGCTAACGTTCCACCCACAGCTCTTCCCACCACACCAAGTAAACAAATTGAAACCGCCTGTATCACTCACAGAGGCGGCTTTCCTGGCACCAGACAAAGCTGGGGACAGGCAGCTTGTTTTTTCCACCCTGGAATATATGTTATTAAAAGCCGGTTTCTGCAAGAAGGATATAATTAATAGTGATGAGTGTAATTCCTTTATTGCAATGAATATTAATTAGAGGTAAACACAGCATCAATATTCACTTAGAGAAGGATGGAGGCTGAAAAAACAGACTGCCCACGCCCAGGCTGTCAGTCACATCAGAAAGTGAAAAGATGACAGGACCCAGAGAGCAAAGTGTTGCTCTATTTTCCTCAGATCCTCTTGGATTAGAAGGCAGCCAAAATGCAAATCCGCTGTCAGGCTGGGCTCCATGACCGTGCAAGTCTGCGTGGGCACAGGTCTGCTGTCTTTAGGGCACAGCCCATAGAACGTTTTAAGCTGGACAGACTCTTCGTCACTCGGGTGAGCATGCTGGAGGGGCAGCTGGTCTCTTGGAACCTCCTGGAAAGGGAGAGGCCAAACAGCCCCATGACCAGCCCTGTTGCTCTGGACTCCACACACTGGAAGAATGGCAAAAGCACATCATTTCCCAGGGAAAATCCCCCAGGCTATGGCAAGTCCCCAGATCTGACAAATCAGACTCATATATGGAGGCTTTTGAAAATGCAGATTGCCAGGTCTTATCCCCATCTTACCGAATGAAAACGTTTATGGACGGAAGCCTGGGAATAAGCATTTAACACACTCTCACGTTAAGCCTGATTTTTGACCAAGCTCAAGGTCTTTTTTTTTTTTTTTTTTTGCCAAGTCAGTTAGGATCTAGAAATCATTTCTCTCATTCATTCATTCATCTGATAAGTATTTATTAAACATTAGGCACTGTGATAGTCATGGGTGAAGACAGAATTCCCTCTGGTCTAGCAAGAGAAACCAACACATGAGAAATGTAATTATAACACACAGTCATGACTTCCATCATAGAGGGAGGAAAAGAGTAGTATGGGAGCACAGAGGCAGGTAAACTCAATTCTGACTGCGGCCTCCAAGAGTGCTTCTCAGAGAAGATGAGTGGAGAGGTTGTGTGGGTAGCATGTTCTCCCAGCAGTAAAGGCATGGAGACTTGGAGACATGACTGGAAAATGGATTTCACCAGAAGGCAGAGAAAGTGGCGTTTCATGAGGTTGATGAGCGCTAGATTGATGAGTGCATGGACGTCACGCAAAGGCATTTAGATTTCACCATGTCAAAGAGGAAAAGACATGCAGGAGACTGACATACACTCGGGTGGGTTGTGTTGAGAACGCATTTAAAGACCGCAGACTTGGGGAGCCTGGAACCTGGCTGGCTCAGTCAACAGAGCATGCAATTCTTAATCTCAGGGTTATGAGTTCAAGCCCCAAGCTGGTCACAGAGATTACTTCAAGCAAACAAACAAGCAAACAAACACAACAACAAACAAACAAAAAACCAAAGACTGCAGGCTTAAATGCCTCTTCATAATATCGGACTTACAATCAAACAAGCATTTGGAGGATGTTAAAAATAATTGGCAAAAAGGAGGTTGGCGTGTACTTAGGAGCCAAGATAGTGAGTAGAGAGAACAAAACAAAACAAAACAAAACAAAACAGTGTCTTCCTAGATAAGCTGAGTATGTCCTGAATAGACAGGGAGGAGAGGAGAAGGTATTTCAGGCTTGGCATTGGGACCAACAGCAGAGCGCAGCAAGGGGGCTAACCATTATTCTAGGTCAAGAATGTCTTGATAGGCTTTTCAACCTGTGGCTGTGGGCAGCCGCCTAATAAGCTCCTAATGAGAAGCGGGTCAAGTTTGGCTATAATAGAGCAGACAGAGCAATAATGTGGGTGCCAACTCTGATGACCAGGAAGGGGGTGAGCACCGTACTCAGATGGGTCCCCTGAGATACATTTCAGAAGGAAGTAAACACACCCTCTTCTTTCTGAACTGGCTTTAGACAATCAGTTTCTCAGCTCTGGCAGGACCCATGGCGGGCATCCATGTTAACTCTTACGGCGCAGAGATGGGTAAGAGGAATGTCAGAAGGTGCAAGGACCTCACCACTGTCACTTGGCCATCTAATTCCACATGAAGTGAGACCTTTTCCTTTTAGCTAACTCAGCTGCATGCTGGGATTACCTGGAGAGTTTTAAAAACTATTGATGCCTGTGTCCCACCCCAGAGATTCTGACCTTATTAATAGGGAGTGAAACCTGCTATTGAGAGTTATAAACACGGTTACCCAGCTGATCTTATTGTACAACAAAACTTGAGAGCTCTCCATCCTTACTCTTAACCAGTCAACCAATAGGTGTTGAAGGCAAATTAAGGAGTTATTCAGCGATCGGGGGTGTTAGGTAAGACTGCTGTTTCCATTTTGATGTCAGAGTCTTTTTTTTTTTTTCTTTTATATGTAACTTCCCGATCTTCGTTTCAAAGTCTGAAAGCAATTCACACTTAGTGCTGCAGTCCAAACAATACAGTAAGTCTATTTTTCTACAACCTAAAATTGAGCTGTATCTATATCTCCCCCTATTTCTAACAGAAATGTTAACCTCCTCTTTCCCCAGATTATACATAGGGATCATTATGGATTTGAAGTCCAGCATAATATTAATTTTTTAATAGTCAAAACTAATTTTATTTTTAAGTTGTCCTTGTTTCTTTACTCAAGAATGTTTCTCTCTGCAATAATTTTCTCTTGTGTTCTTTTTTTCCGGTTGCTAGACTAGAGCTTTCAGAAATTCTGGTAGTGAGAGTCACTGTACAGACTTTGTATGGCTAAAATGCTTTGAGTTTGACCTTACATTTTAATGATCACTCGGGTCATTATGGAGGTCCAGGCTCAGGATCATTTTCTTTCTTAACACGAAACATCATTCCATTATTTCTTGCAGCCATTATCGACAATCAAAAGCTTGTTGGTGATCTGATTCTTTTTCCTTTGTAGATAAATCTGTTTTCTTTCTGAAAGCTTTTAGATTGTGTTTGGTTTTTGTTCCTTTCATTTCCCCAAATTTCACTCGGACGAGTTTAGGGCTGAGTTTTCTCCTCACTACCCAGAAGCCTTGTGTGCTCTTTCAATCTACCTATGTACCCTTCTCTGGTACTGGGATGTTTTCCTCAGTGAAATCTCTGATTTTCTTTCATTCATGTTGTCCACTGTCTCCATCTTGAACTTATATCACACAGAGGGTGGACTTCTGACTCTTTCCTCCAAGTAATTGGAACTTCCGCTCGATGTTTCACCTGTCGATGCTCCGGCTGTAAGAGCTGGCGTAACTGCTCAGCGGCAGCTCACAGCTTGCTCTGTGCTCTGTGACCTCATTTGTTAACTTTTCCTTTTTTTTTTTTATTTAAAAAAAATTTTTTTTAAGTTTATTTATTATTGAGAGACAGAGAGACACAGAGTGTGAGCAGAGGAGGGATAGAGAGAGGGGGAGACACAGAATCTGAAGCAGGCTCCAGGCTCTGAGCTCTCAGCACAGAGCCAGACGCGGGGCTCGAACTCACCGACGACGGTGAGATCATGACCTGAGCCGAAGTCAGCCATTTAACCGACTGAGCCACCCAGGCGCCCCTCTAATCTTTCTTTAAAATCATATTTTTGAGGGGCGCCTGGGTAGCTTAGTTGGTTGAGCGTCCAACTCCTGATTTTGGCTCAGATCATGAGCCACTCAATGTGCAGCCTGCTTAAGATTGTCTCTCTCTCTGCCTCTGCCCCTCCCTCCCTCTCTCTAAAAAACTAAAATATAATAAAGTCATATTTTTAGTTGGAAAGGATCTCAGAAGCCATTTACTTCAATTCCTTCGTTTTCACTTTTTTAAACGTTAACTAATACATTCACATTTTAAAGTCAGTTAAGACATTCTCATTGTAGAAAATTTGGAAAGTACAGAAGACGTAAAATCGTATAAAGAAAAATAATTCATTCACAAAACAATTACAATTAGCAATATCAGCTCCGTAATTTATGAAGGATGGCCCAGGGAGGAGAAATAGAAGGCCAAGAATCCATCAGTCAGCAGGTCATTCATTGGCCGGGTCTCATCCACACCAGTCCTCTGTACTTCCCTCTCAAACAGGAAGACTTTGGTTTTGTCTGTCGGTTAGAGGAACACAAGACTGACCACAAGCCTGGATGAAGTTACTACATCTTTCAAGAAGCTCAGAAGACCCCTAGTTCTGCCTGCTTACACCCTCCTTCCTGCCCATAATCATGTTGGTCACAGCAATGTCCGACTCTTTTTTTTTAATTTTTTTTTAATGCTTATTTATTTTTGAGAGACAGAGAGACAGGGTGTGAGCAGGGGAGGGGCAGAGAGAGAGGGAGACACAGAATCAGAAGCAGGCTCCAGGCTCTGAGCTATCAGCACACAGTCGGATGAGGGGCTCGAACCCACGAGTTGTGAGATCATGACCTGAGCAGAAGTCTGACGCTTACCCAACTGAGCCACCCAGGCGCCCCATTGTCTGACTCTTGAATTCCAAATGAGGCTTAGCCTCATTGCCTTATCTTGAAAATAGGAATAACAATAACTACCATAGTAGGGTGGCTGCGGACACAAAGACTGAAAATGAATATAAAAGTATTTTGGAACAATGAAACACCATATACATTTAAGAGAGGAAAAGAAGTGAGTGTGGGAGGTTAGTAGGGAAACAGATATCTGTCCTAAATAAAAGACCTATTTCTGTCAGAATCAAAGAGAAAGATCCTTCTCCAAAGAGGAGGAAACCACTGGAATCATAGAATGTCATGTTACAGGGATCAGGAATGCCTTGCTTGTGGTTAAGAATGGTTATGAGCTGAGCCACTGGAATGAACAGTCCCCAAACTAATCTGATGCGTCCTCCGTCCTGCCTCTTTCCTCCCACCTTTCTGGTCCCGCCTCTAAAAACTTGGGCTCTGAGCCACACAGCTGGGTTTGGATTCTGATTCTGCCACTAATCCAACCCGAAAAAGTACTTCACTTCTCTCTCTATCCCTTTCCTCTTCTGTAAAATTGGCTTAATCATAGTGTCTCCACGTAGGGTCCTCTCTTCCCTCTTAGCCAGTTTTGCTTCCACAGTCTATCATTACAACTTCCTTGCACTTACTCTCAACTCCCTTCTCCCCCCTTTTCCTCCCCTGCTGAAATCTGCTTTGTAAAACCGCGGCCCTAGTAAATCACAACCCTCCCCACACTCTCTGCTGCCCCTGTGTGGCTGAAGGGAGCTTGAGAAAAATTCAACGCCACACAAACCGCCCCGCTTTAGATACAGGACCAAGGACCACAGGTGCGCCCATAAAGTTGCCCAGCTGTCATGCTGTGTTTCCTTAGACCACTCACTCTCACCCTGCTGGAAACAACTTGACAACATCCCTCTCCTCAATCTGCCTTTGCCAGCACTCTCAGCTAATGACCTTGATTTGCGCGTGTCTGAAAAAATTAAAGCAATCAGAAGGGCAGGTCCACAGACTTTCACAAATGTATCTATAAGCCTGGCAGCAATTTCAGACAAGTACTCTACCCTCTCTCCTGTTATGAAAGATATATTGCCCATCCCCTATCTAAAGCTATTATGTGTTGGGGCACCTGGGTGGCCTCAGTCAGCTGGGCAACCGACTTTGCCTCGGGTCATGATCTCCCGGTTTGTGGGTTCGAGCCCCATGTTGGGCTCTGTGCTGACAGCTCAGAGCCTGGAGCCTGTTTCAGATTCTGTGTCTCCTTCTCTCTCTACCCCTCCCCTGCTCATGCTCATGCTCATGCTCTGTCTCTGTCTCTCTCTCTCCCAAAATTAAATCAACATTAAAAAAGGAAAGTTTAAGAAATAAAAAATAGTAAAGCTATTATGTGTTGAATTGTGCCCTCTAAAAACTTAGCATCTCAGAATATGCCCTGATTTAGACATGGGGTCATTGCACATAGTTAGGATGAGGTCATACTGGAGTAGGGAAGGGTCCTGATTCAATGCAACTGGCATCCTTACACAGAGGAGAAACTTGTTCGCAGCCGTGTACATGGGAAGAACGTCATATGAACAAGAAGGTGAGAACAGGGTCCTGTGCCTGCAAGCCAAGAAATGACAAAGGTTTCTAGCAAACCACTAGGCTGGAAGAAAGTCTCACAGACCTCAGAGGGAGCCAACCCTGCCAACACCTTGACCTTGGATTTCTCGCCTCTGGGACTGTGAGACAGACAGTACATTTCCATTGTTTCAGCCACCCAGTTTGTGGTACTTTGTTCTGGCAGCCCTAGAAAACGATGACAAAGCCAGCCCTTCAGTGATCCAAAGTGACTGGATTCTTAACCCTGTTTAGGTGACCCAAAGACATGATTCCAACAGTACTCCTCTTTTTCTCCTAGAGCCTTTATTTTCCCCTCTCTACCTATTCTTATGTTGTACTCATTGTGTTCAATTCCTCTCCTACTTCTCCTTAAACATACTTAGACTAGGTTTGGATGCCCTTTACTCCCCACGAAGCATTCTTGTCTGGGTCACCAGTGACTTCCACATTGCTAAACCCAACGGCCAGCTCTCCGTCTTGCTCCTATCTGTGAGCAAGTGACATTTGACACAGCAGATCCTTGCTGCCTCCTTGACACTCTCCCTTCCCTTGGCTTCTGGGACAGCATCCTCTTGGCTTTGTCCTTCCTGTCTGACTGTTCCTTCTTCTTGGGGGTTCCTCATCTTTTCCCAGACCCAGGATGTGAGACACCCCCAAGGTCCTCGACCCACCCTCTACCTATGCACATTCCCTGGGTGAGTTCATCCAAGCTCAAGGTTTTAATTACCACCTGTGTGCCAATGACCCCTAAATTTATAGCTCCAGCTGGCCTTCTCCCCTGAACTCCAGGCTCACATATGCAACTGCCCACTCTGGTAAATGCCACATGTCCCAAACGGAACTCCCGATCTTCCTCCAGAAGCTTATTCACCAGCATTGTCCATTTCGCCTAAAAGAAACTCTATTCTTCTAAGCACTCAGGCCAAAACCTGATATCCATTTTTAATTCCTCTCTTTCTGACCACAGACCCAAGAAGCTCTGTCAACTCTACATTTAAAATATATCTGGTATCTTGGGGCTCCTGGGTGGCTCATCGGTTAAGCATGACTGCGAGGTCATGATCTCGTAGTTCGGCACTTCGAGCCCCACATCAGGCTCTGTACTGACAGCTCAGATCCTGGAACCTGCTTCAGATTCTGTCTGTCTGTCTCTCTCTCTCTCTCTCTCTCTCTGCTTCTCCCCCTCTCCTGCTCTGTCTCTCTGTCTCTCTCTGTCTCTCTCTCAAAAATGAATAAACATGGGGCACCTGGGTGGCTCAGTCAGTTGAGCGTCTGACTTCTGCTCAGGTCACGTTCTTGTGGTCTGTGAGTTCGAGCCCTGCGTCGGGCTCTGGGCTGACAGCTCAGAGCCCGGAGCCCGCTTCGGATTCTGTGTCTCCCTCTCTCTGCCCCTCCCCTGCTTGTGCTCATTCTCTCTCTCTCAGAACTAAATACACATTAAAAAAAATTTTTTTTAATGAGTAAAAATTAAATTTTTTTTTTAATTTTAAATATATCTGGAATCTAAGCCTTTTTCATCCCCTCTGTTGATCCATCATCATCTCTCAGCAAGATTATTGTAGCAGCCACCTGACTGTCTCCCTACTTCTTCCTTGCCCCCCACACTCTGTGCTCAACACAGCAGTCAGAGAGATTCTGTAAAATGTAAGTCACATTAAGTCGAATCCTTAGTGGGTCCTTACCTGGTAAGAGAGAAAGCCATACCTTTACAGTGGCCCCCTAAGACTCTCACGGCTTCTACAAACCCTTACATCTCTGACCTTATACCCCCCCCCCCCCATCCTCCCTGCTGCCTCCGCTCAAGCCACGGGGCTCCTTGTTGGTCCTAGAGCATCCAGCTTGTTCTCTTTGCACTGGCTGTTCCCTTATCTGGAGTGTTGGTCCCCCAGCTAACCACATAGATAGCTGTCCCCTTACCACCTTACCTTACCACCTCTGTCCCCACTCAGATGTCACTTCCTCAGTAAGGCCCATCTGGCCCAATTATGTAAAACCGATCCCTTGGCACGCCTGGGTGGCTCAGTCGGTTGAGCATCTGACTCTTGATTTCAGCTCAGGTCATGATCCCAGGATCGTGGGATCAAGCCCCATGTTGGGCCCCACGCTGAGCATAGAGCCTGTTTAAGATTCTCCCTCTCTCCCTCCGCCCCTCCCCCCTGCTTGCCTGCTTGTGCTCTCTCTCTCAAAATAAAATAAAAAAAAATTAAAAAATTTTTGGTTACAAAAAAAAAAAAAACAAAACTGATCCCTGCTCTCCAATACTCCCTTTTCCTTCCCTTAGCCCATCACTTCTTAATATACAATACAATTTACCTGTTAATTACCTTTACTGTATAGTTTGTGTCTCCCTGTACCAGAATGTAAACTGTGAAGGGCAGGGGTTTATTTTTCTGTTTTGTGTTTATTTATATATGTATTAAGTGCCAATAAATATCTGTTGAAGGAGTAAACAAACGAATGGTTGAGTAGAAACGGTTTAGAATAATGTATGGCACAAAGTAAGTGCTTAATAATTATTAGCCATTGTCTCCTGTATAATATGACCTCCTATTATTCAGATCAGATTCTGTAGACTGAAGATCTAGGAACTTGGCTGGCAGAGTGCCCCCTAAAGGAAGGACACTGGGGAAAGGAGGAGACTTGCCGGGCAATGAAGCTTATCCAAGCCTCATTTATTTCCAGTTGACTTGCATGGGCTTTTTTGGTTTTCCTCCAATTGCTCTCTTGTGGCAGCCTTGGATGGATCTCTTGGACCTACCCTGGCAGGGCCCCCTGAAATCACTGCTCTGGGCTTCTCGGGAGAACCTCAGGCCCAATTTACCCAGCGGGAAATAAAAATTAATAACCTCAAAGAGTTCTCAGCCTATTTCTGCTGTTCTCTCATTTTCAGGACTTTTTTCAGCCTTTAAGAGGAAATAAGAGAATTAGGCCCAAACGCAAGAGCCGATGGTACTTAATGCTGGTGAACGGAGCATGGGCAGATTCTGCACAGCCCGGCAAGACGGTCCAGCCATCGGTAGAGAATAAGAATGGGTTTTAATTTGGTTTTGTTTTGATGAAAGGGTTTGCAAGGGAATCGATTTAATGTGGCTTGTGTTTTACAGGACCACCCCGGCTGTAATTTTGAAGACAGAGTGTGGAGTACAGTTTGGGGGCCGAGTGCCTGGAAGGATGGGGGCCTCAGAGCAGCTCACAGGATTCACGAGATACTCTCCGTGCGCTCAAGTATGTGCATGGGTTGGGTTGGGGACAGAGGCAGGGTGGCGATTGAGTAACCTGTTTTGTACACATCTCCTGCACCTATGTCTTCTTCAAAACAGGACGGACCAAAGTGCCTCAATTTTCTCAGAAACAAGAGAGAAGGGCTCGTCTTGCAGAACCCCTAATCATTCTTTCCTGCATTCCCTACTTTTTCATCTGTCCAGGAAAATTAGTTTCCGGAATAATTTCCACAGAACAGAATAGCTCCAGTCCTTTATTCTTCAATACAAAGGTGATTTTAGCGACGGGTCCCCCTCTCCGCCCCTTCCTGAGTGCACTCAGACCCCCCTCTGCAAACCACATTGTGGTTTGAAAGCCCACCCAGTAAGAGGGGTGGGTATTCAAATGACTGATAGGGTCCTAGGGAGAGGAAAGGGATTATATTTTACCTTGGCAAACACTTGGGGTGAGGAGGTGCCCTGATTTCTAGTCCAGAGTCCTCTGGGCTGTTGGGTTTCTGCTGCTACTCAGTGTTAGCCTGTTCACCGACAGCGTCTCACCCAGAGACGAGCCTGGCCTGGAAGACGGCCTTGCTGGAGGGGAGAGGGGGTAAGAGCAGGAAGTGGGGGTCCAGGGTCTCGCAGATCCCCACCATTAATATCAGTGTACTTTGTCTATACCACCTATGGTTGTGGGAATTTAGAACCACACGAAGCAGATCAAATGGAAACCATAAGATCCATAAGATCAAATGGAAACCTTGAACTGGTTGCTTTCAGAATCGTTTTGCCTGGAAAGCTTGGGCGTTGCAGGAAGAACACACACAACACAAGCATTGCTGTTGCCAGTGCCCAGGACGCCTAAAATGGGTTCGGTTACAGCCAGGAGAGAGCCTGCGCGCAACCCTGGTGACAAGGGCAGTGCTTTCTTGGAGGCACCGTGCTACACAGCTCTTCAGTGATTCACTGCTTTCTAAATCAAGGTGCCATCAAGGTTTTTCCTTTAATAATATCGCCCTCATCCTGTCCCATTTGCCTTCTTAAAAGAGTCAATGAAATAGAATTAAAGTTTCGAGCTGGGCATGTTTTGTAACCCTGGGAAGAACCATAGGAGCGTGTCTGGCAAGGGGACCTCACCGGTCATATCTGTGGAATCATCAAAATGGTTAGGGAATTAGGGACAGCTGTCCCAGAACAGAGGACCCACCTCCCACACTGAGCAGGGCCCAGACCTGCCTCTGAGCTGTGTTGGGGGAAGCTGTCATTTCCTAGGGGTGTCACTGGAATGGGGCCATCACACACTTCTCCCCTTTGACATTTGGGGAGAGACATTTGGATCTTCCCAATGCTCCTCAGTGAAAAGAGAGGGTAGACCTTCGCTACCAGGAATGGACCTGTTAGAGTGGAAGATGGCAAGGAGCTACTCTGATCATGTAGCAGGTTTCCAGTGCAGGGATAGAGCCTCAAACAGGCACCCAGAGTTTTATATTCCCGCCTTGAGGCTGATGGGGGCTGTCCCTGAATCTTTGTGACATGAAAAAGTCACTTTCCATCTCTAGGGCTCAGCTTCCTCATCTGTGAAAAGGATCAGATGATCCTCATGGCCTCTTCAATAATTCAGTTCAGTCCCACATAACATGAGTGGATCATTCTGACATCAGAGTGGAGGCAAGACTGGAAGAACATTGCCTGGAGGCCAGGAGATGAGCTACCATTAAATTCCAGTGAATTACTATTAAATTACCAATACCTTTCTTAAGCTATGTTAAGAAAGGCATGATAATGGCCTGAGCAGCAGTTGTATCAGCTGGGAACTGCTGAGTAACAAATCACCCTAAAACTCCCTATTATTTTTCAATACCTACAGGTCACCTAGAAGCCCTACTTGACCAATCCTGACTAGGCCCATGCATGTGTCTGTGGTTGTTCGGCTGGCAGGTTGGCTTGGGGACTCTCTGGTCAGCTCTCTGTCACATCCCTCTAGCAGCCCAGCCCAAACATGTTCTCAGAGCAGTGGCGGAGGCCTAAGTGAGAAATCAGGCTTTTTTTTTTTTTTCCTATGTATTTTTTTACTTTTTCCTTGTATTTTCTTTAATAGCATTTTAATACAGAAGTTGAATTGATCAAAACAGAGTTCAACATTGTAAAAAGGTAGGAGTGAAAAATCTTCCTCCCTGTTCCTGTCCCCAGTCTGCCCTATTCTCCCAGCCCGCTCCCAGCCACAGATAACACTTTCTTATTCATTTCTCATATACTTTTCCACTGTTTTTTTAATTTTTTTTATTATTTTTGTATTATTTTTTTTTTAACGTTTATTTATTTTTGAGACAGAGAGAGACAGAGCATGAGTGGGGGAGGGTCAGAGAGAGAGAGGGAGACACAGAATCTGAAACAGGCTCCAGGCTCTGCACTGTCATCACAGAGCCCGATGCGGGGCTCGAACTCACGGACCGCGAGATCATGACCTGAGCTGAAGTCGGACGCTTAACTGACTGAACCACCCAGGCGCCCCTCCACTGTTTTTTGTTTTTTTTTTTAAATGAGGACACAACCATACATGAATGTATGTTCTTATTTTCCCATATTTTGGACACAAAACCTTCTTATGCTGGATATACTACTCTTCTTTATATACTAAACCATGGTGATCTTTTCAAATCAGTACATGGGAACCTTTGGGTTGTTTCCAATCTTTGAGCTAGTGCCTTCAGGGACAACCTGGCTTGTTTGCCATACATTTGTGCTGCTGTTTCGGCACATCTGAGTGAAAGCTAAAGAAATCAGGCATTTTTTAAAGCCTCTGCTTGCATCAAGTTTGCTAGTGTTCCATTTTCCAAAGTAAGTGTCCTGGCTGAGCCAAAATTCCATGTGAGAGACACAACCAGAGGGCACAGATCCAAGGAAGCAATCCTTGTATATCATCTAACAATCCTCTGCAGAGGCGGGCTAAGGAGAGGGGATGCATACAAGAAACACAGAGAAAAGCAGGAGGTGGCTTCCCATCAGCTGTGACCTCAATGCATGTCAGAAACTTGGACATGTCCTTGAGTAGGCCCCAAGCCCAAGTGACCAGGAAACAAGATGGGGCAGGGTCAGTAAGGAGATTCGGGTGGAAGATGTTAGTGTTGGCTTCTGCTCAAGACCCTGTTCTCCATGAACAGGTCTCATTTGGTACAGCTTGGTATTTTCTTTTCTATTTCCTTTCGGTTGTTAACAAGATTCCTTCCCCATGCCATATTAAATTATTTTCACTAAAAAAGAAATAAATAAATAAAGCAAGAGGCGAGGGTGCAGAGTAGGGGAGGGCGTGAAGCTGTGCACCCAGCATCAGATATGGTGAGGGCAGTGGGATCAGAGAGAGAAACCCTCAAGAGACTTGAAACGCAGGATGCCCTGCGGTGCGGGGATGGCAGTGTCCTACCTACATGCTCCGCAAGATCTCCCTGCTTGTCCAAACCTCAATAGACTTTGTGGCTTGTTTAAATAATGGAGGTCTCAGTCCCACCGATTTATCTTCCAGGAGAGAGACTATGAAGGAAGAAGGAAGACAGGTGTGGCCAGCCCCTTTACAATTTCCCATTGACTGGAGTTGAGAGCCATCAACTTTGTTTGGAACTTTCCCACATTGGTAACATTTGTGAGCCTGAGTCTGTGTCTCCTGCCACAGTGGGCCACAAAACCATTAAACAACAACGACAAAGAGTCAGAAGAGTGTATGAATGGCAGCCCAGCCCAACACTACAGAGACAACAGAAGGTACTCAGATACGTTTTCAGATTTGATTCTCAAACTGCCCTAGACTGTTAGCTTCATCAAGACAAGAGAAATCATGTCTGTTTCATCCACTGCATCCACAGTGCTTAGAGCAGTGAGTGGCACATAACAGGTGCCCAATCCGTATTTGTTGAATACATGAACTCTATGAAGCAAAGAAGACAAGTCATTATCCCCATTTTATATTTGAAGCCTAGAGTCTCGCGGTTAATAAATGGCAGAGCCAGGCCCAAGTGGAGACAGACACTCATCCCCAGGTCATTGCTAGCTATTTTGTCTTATGATGCTTCTAGGTCATTAGCCTCAGGAAGCAAAGAATCCGAAAGGCATTTATGTGTGGAGCAGCTGTACAGGGCACAGGCAGAACCTCTGGAGCTTTCTAGCACTAAGCAAGATTCACAAAGAAAGGACAGAGATGTGGATGAGTAGCTGGCCAGAAGCTCCCAGTCTTCCTGGTGCAGCAAAGGTGCGTTCCCAGCGCGCGGTCCCCAGCCAGGAACATTCGCAGCTCTTCAGCCTCTCCTGGAGCAGAGTTCCAGAATGGAGCCTCCTCTGGCAGCCCAAGTGCTCCCATGAAAGCCAGATCCAAACACATCAGGGTTATGTCTAACTCATCTGTGCACGGTCCACTGTTTAGATATTACCCATCCTAAGACTCGGGACCCATCACTGCCACTCTTTGTTCTCTGGAAGAGATAACCGTCTCAGGAGGAAATAGTCTTACTACAAATTAAGAGGCTAAAGTGCATAGCTGACCATCGAGAATGACTACACGACATTAAGTTCTTAAGGTCCAGTGAAACCCTGAAAGGACCACAGCCTGGGTCCCTTAGGCAAAGGTCTGGAAGCAGTTGAAACAACATGCATGTTGTAAGTGTTCTGAAGGAGAGGGTCCATGGCTTCCATCAGATCCTGACAGGAGTCTCTGATTCAGTTCCAGCCACATGAAGATCTAGAATGGACTTGTCATCTTCCCAACTACTTGGCTTTGCTCAAAGCCCCAGGGATGGGACATGTCCTTAGCAAGACAATGCATACTGTTTCCTGTGGTCACTGCCTGCCTCCCACAGAGAATGAAAAGTGAGTAGGTGGTCCCAGTGGGACTAGAGCAATGCCTCTCCCTCCTCGTGTCCAACACACGGGGTCAGAGCCGGAACGGTAGCATGCAAATGCTGGAACAGGCTCCAGAGGACATCAGCAGGCATAGAAGATGATTTTATACTTCGTGTAAAGACAACTAATGCCTAGCTCCCCCAAAGTGGCGTGTTTCAAAAGAGATTTCTGCTCCTATGTCTCAGAAGAGCCTTACATAGAAGCCAAGCCTTGAGCTGGTGGCATCCATCAGCCTCAAATTCTAAAGGATGCTGCCCCACCCCTTCCAGGGTTCAGTAAAGGAGGCGAAACCCCGGGGTTTGTGCTAAAAGTGATTCTCTGGTGCCACCTGGTGGTCACTACTTAAGAATGCACCTTTTACAACACAGACTTCGTACTAAGTTTGTACTTTGCTTTTTACCGATTTCAAAACTGAACTCAGTTCAAACTCCGCCCATTACTGACATGCAAGTTGAAGCTCAGGGATGGCATAATATAGCAGGTGGCTCATCAGTGGCAGAGACTACGTTGAAGCTCAGGCCTTCCCATTCTCCTTCCGGAGCATTCTCCCACCCTGTGCAATGTTAACTTTTCGTTCCACTTCACCCTTTTCCCAGGACAGGAATTTTCCATCTGGAACCAATGTCTGGGCTGAATGCCCTCCTTTGTGCTCCTAAAGTCCTCTAAGTTTCCCTCTGCAATGGCCTTCTGTACCCAGGTTGTCCTACTGACTTTTCTGCATCCCTCACTCAAAAAGAGACCTTTGAGAGCAGAGACTGTTCAACACTCTGTATCCCAGGACCCAGCCTGGAGCCTGGAACACACGGACAGATGCATGAAGTTCCCCATCACCCAGATGAGCCGTACAGTATGCATGCGGGCCAGGAGCACCATTGCTGCCCCTGTCACCATGACCACTGTCTTCCTACTCCATGCTGTGGACCCCTTATAGTTCAGGGTCCTGAAGAGAACAAGGCATGGTCCCTATCGTGTGGTGCTCCAGTCAGGGAGGAGACCCAGCAAGGTCAAGTATGGATCACAATATGATGTGGGGAGTCCTACACAGAGGTACCCTAAGGGCAGAGAGAAAACACTGGGGTGAGGCTGTGAATCTCGAGATAGTTTCTGAGACTTGAAGGTGAATGGAGGTGGCCCTTGGTAGAGGGCATCCGACAGCAGACAAAGCCAGCCCCAGAGGTGTGAACAAGTAGGTGTGGAAAGGGTATATCTGGAGTATAGGATGCATGTGAGAGTTGTGGGTGAGAAAGGCAAACTCGGGGGCCAACTCACAAGGGCTCCTCATGCCAGGACATGGGAGCTTAGCCTCTGTTTCTAGGGGTGAAATCCCTGCAAAGGATTTTAAAGACAACAATGAAATGGGGGTCTGGGCAGCAGTGGGGTCAATGAAGTCGGAAACATTAGAATAAAGAACGTGGCCCAGGAAAAGTTTATAGAGCTGGTGTTCTCCAACTTTAGTGTGCTATGGGATCTCCAGGAGGGAGAGCTTCTAAAGCAGAGTCCCGGGACCCCTCCTGGGATTCGGCTTCAGCAGGTCTGGGCTTGTGCCCCAGCACTTGGCATTTTTAGCAAGAATTAAGCCTCTGCTACAAACGACTCAAGGGCCGCACTTGAGGCACCACTGGAGAAGAATGAGGGGAGCAAGGGCCAAGGACAGTGAGAGACGGGGCTGTGAAAAAGATGCTTTGTGGTGGGAGCTACAGAGGAACAATTGGAGGGGTAGGAAGGGACAAGGGAACAAGCAGTGCCTATAAGACCACAGGAAAATTGTTTTAAGGACAGAATGGTTCCCCAAAGCAAACTCACCAGGAAAGTTAAATTAGGTATGAAGAGAAAATGCGGTGATTGGCTTTGGGCAATGAGGAGGTCCTTAATGACTATCCTGCAAGCGGTTTTGTGGGAGCAGTGGGGACAGAGCCAGACGATAGAAGGTCAGAAGTAACTGGAGAAGAGAAATACGGACACTCAGGGGCTCTCCCTCCCTCTAGAAGCCTGACCTGGAAAGAAAATGAGAAAGAGAATGGAAGCCAGAGGGGGACGGAAATAGGTGCCAGAGAAGAATTTTGGTGTTCGGGTCGGAAAAGTTGACTATCTCTCTATGGTATGGAGGCCGAGTGGCTGAAGATCACAGCAGAGGGTCCAGGAGGGAAGGGTGGCCAGAGAAGGGAGCATCCTGGAGAGGACTGGGAGCTGGGGTGAGGTCCAGAGCCCCTCTCTCCTGAGGCCAGTGGGGAGAGGGAGGGGAAAGGTGTGCTTGAAAACAGGTTTGCAGGGTGATTCAAATGAGGTACAAAGATAACAAACACCATAAATATATCAACTCACTTTGCCAAAATCTGAGTTGAGATAAATCTGGGAGAAATAGTAAGATCGTTAAACAACGGAACGAAGATCCAAAGAGATGTGAAGTGTCTAGAGTGAAGAGCTAAAACCCAGCTTTAATTTAGCAGACATGAACTCTGTACTTGGTTTAAAAGTCAGCTTCCACAAGCACAGAAGGGCAACTTGACTGAACAGCAGACAACGGTTTAAAAAATTAATTGACAATATTCTCCACTTGACCGAAAAGGATTACAAGGCTTTTAAAAGCTAAGGACCTCAGGTTATCAATGTGAGATCCCAGGATTTAGCAAAATTCTAGCCTATCCACTGTTACTTTTTCACACTTTTCTAAAGACGCGACGGTGGGGAAGAGTGGGTGGTATGATGGTTGAGACAGCTTAGTCTGTACTCTGCTTAATAAATGTTTTTTAAAGTAACTCATTTGCAAACCTTGATATTTTAACAATAAGTGGAAGCCAGTTCCTTGTGATGGATCTCAAAACTGATTGAACTGATTTCACCAAACCAAGTTCACAAATCTCCCTGAACACCTGGGGAGCTTTGCGAGAAGACATCCCCAAGACCTTCTGTCTGGCCTCACAGAGATTCTGATTGGGTAGATCTTGGCGGGGGGGTTGGGGGGGGGCTGTCAATGAACCACAGTGAGGTTTAGAAGACACTTAACTGGTTAGGAAATCTTTGGCGGTGTCTGATTCCCATCCTAAGCTGCTAAAGAGACACAAAACATTCTTCCTTGTGCTTCATAGGTATTCAGAACCAACAGATCGTGTCTTTAGTGAGTATGACGACTTACGTGCTTGAAGCTATGGCTAATTTTGGTATACTTTATAATTTTATAAAAAATTTTTTATAAAGTTTTTTTATAACAAATTTTTGGGAGACTTTATAATTTTGGTAGAATTTTGGGCATGTGTTGGTATCACATATAAAAGTGTTGGAAGACTGGCTTAGATTTATAAACTTCTTTCCTCAAAAGAGTTTAGTTTTCAATACAAATCTCTATATATCTATTCTAATCTTTTCAAATGGCTAGTCATTTATGAGCAGCATATCCATGCGTAATGATGCCGTGGGTGTTACGGAGAGAGACGGGTAAAGTTAGGAAGAGGTGGTTTGGAATGAACTCATCCCGCCCAAAGATCCCAAAAAAGGGACCAATCATTTACCATCTTTACCATTTAAGTTTACTTTTATTGGCTGACGTGTCTCTTTGAGTTAGATTTTATATAAAATCCATCCATTATATTTTTTTTTGTAAATTTACACAGCCCTGCAACCATTCACCGCCATCTAGAACCCTGCCACCCTCCAGAAAGTTCCTTCACACCTGTTGGCAGCCTGATAGCCTGTGTAAACCTCGGATCTATTTTCTGTCTCTAATGTTTTGTCTTTTCTAGAAACTCTAGGTAAAGAGAAGCCCAAAGTACTTAGTCTTTCACAGTTGGCTTCTTTCACTTTGCTTAACGCTTGTGAGGACTTACACACAGTTTGCTCTCTACTTTCAGCTCTTACATTTCAGTCTACGATCTATTTTTTAATTCATACTTTTGTGTCATGAGAAGTAAGAGTCTAAGTCTATGCATTTGTATATGTGTGTATTTTTGCCTGTGAATATCCAATGGTGTCACTACCATCTGAAAAGGCTGTCTTTCCCCCTTGAGTTGCCTTGGCATCTTTATTGGAAATCCATTGATCATAAATATGTAGGTTTATTTCTGTACTCTGTCTTCGGTTCCATTGATCTACATGTCCATCTTGTAGGAAGGATAAACACTGATTTGTGAAAATATTGTTTCGGTTATATGTACTAGGTGAGTGTGTAAAGTGTATTTCTTACCGATGACTGTGGCAAACATATCTTCTTGAAAATTATTTATCTAAGCAGTGCCTGATGATACAATAATACACAAAAAAAGGGTTCTCGAATAGGCCATTGGCACCCACAAAGACTGTGGAATAGAGTACAGCCTCACACTTTGCAGAAGAGGAAACTGAGGCCCATAGGGAGGAAGCAAGTTGGCCACAGTTGTGCTACAATGCAAACTGGGGTGCCTTTCCCAGAAGCCCCCATTTTCCTGATGCTCCAGCCACCCTTCCTGTTGTTTTGTGAATCCTTGAGGGGCTCCCACCTCCGCCCATTGCAATGAGGTCCTGCAGTCAACAGCTGGCAGAGCTCACATGGGCACAGGACCGGGCAGGAATCCTGGGGGCTGTGACCCCCCAATGCCCCCGTCTTCCCCTCTCTCTTCAGCCTCCCCCTGCAGGTTCACTGAAAGAGGTCTCCACAGACACTGCATTGCCTGGTGGGTCCGGCCCCAGATGACTGTTCTCTGTGCTCCTACTCCTCCCTCCCCACGGACTGCAGAGTTGGCTTTTCTTCAGGGACTCTTCTCAGAATGGAAAAAAGAGGGCAGCACCACGGACGTCAAATGGCTCTTACACAATGGCAGCATCTTGCTGAGAGTCATGTAAATAAGCCTGGGAACATACGGATTGAATTTCCCTCAACTTACCCAGGAATGTAATAAGTCAGGGCCATGGAAGAAGGCTGCCGCTCGGCCAGGCGCTCAGAACACTTGAAAGACTCCTCTCCCCGCCCCAGAGACATCTTACCCTGGAGGTCTCCATCCCTCTCAAGTTCCAGGGCTCCTAGCCTTGACGAGGCACAGACACTTGGCTCTGTCCCTGGCACGCTGGGCTCTTCAGAGGGAGACAGTGCTTCCAACCTCGTAAACTGGGCAGAATGTTCACTTCTTCATTCATTCAGCCACTCGCGCACCTAGTGTTATTGAGCACTGTGTCGGGAGGGTAGGAATCTCACAGGATACAAGACAATATGGTCCTGCTGTCATGTCTAGTGAAAGAACTTTCTAGCACCCCGAGTTATCAAAGCTTTTGAATAAGGGCAGCTTCTCAGCATTGGCAAAGTTGGAGCAGAGGCTGGTAGAGACATAAGCCTCAGATGCAGAATTGGGCGGCTGACCTCCAAGGTACTTCTCAAGGGCAAGCTTCCTGAGGTCTGAAGTTGCTGGAGCACTGCCATTGCTTCCTTCCTGCCTCCTGCCTGCAGGGCTCTCTCCCAAAGGCACCTGCAGGACCTTTGCCCCGGAGGTTTTTGTTGGAAGGCATGGGAGGTCCCTGGAGAAGCAACAGTGGGTCCAGAAAAAGCACAATGTTCATCTCTCCTGCTGAGAAAACCACTATCATTCTGATTTCTTTTTAGTTTCTGTCTTCTGTGGCCCCTCCGAAGAAATCTGAAAGCTTTCTCCCGAGTGAGGACGAACTTGAAAAATAAAACAAAGGCATATCCACCAACATAAAAGTTCTAGTTAAATTATTCCCATGGGGAAAACTGCATGAGGGATACACGAGGACTCTAGATTATTTATTTTAACTGAATGCAAATCCACAAGTATATATAAAAAAAAAAAAGGTTTAGTGAGACCTAAAATTTCTTGCTAACTACACTATGCGTATATAAGATGTTATCTTTAGGGGAAGCAGAGTGAGGATGTAATGGGCATCTATGCAGCTTCTCCAATTTTTCTGTCAATCTGAAATGACTTCAGAGTAAAAAAGTTTAAAAGAAATTTGTAAAAAATGCAAGAAACTGCTTATTGATAGTGGGGGGGGGGCAGAACACTGGACTGGAAATTAGTAGACATTGCCTTTCCATGTGACCTTGGGCAGGACCCTTCTCTCTGGCCCTCAGTTTCACCACTCGTAACGTGAAGGTGCCCCACTCTTTTTATATAACATCCTGCCCCATCTGTGGTCCAGTTTGTGGCCCTGGGTCTATGTCAGTCTCACCCTCTCTTCACCCTTTTCCCAGCCCAGCTGCTTAGATTCCCCGTCTGCAACATAGGAGTAAATAACGTTTATTTTTTTAATTGTTAAATTAAAGAGGAAAGGAAAGGAAACAGTAGATGCCAAGTGCCTGACTCGTAATAAAGACTCAGGAAATATTTGATTCCTGCCCCTTTGCCCTTTTCCCACAGAGCAGAATTCGCTGAGTTCCTCCACCTTCCATCTCTCACCACCATGCCCTGACCCTGGAGAAAGCACACAGCCTTTAAGAAAAACCTGTGAGGTTCCCCCTGGGAATAGCAAGACATCAGATGGAGCACGTGGGTCCTCAGTTTCCCTACAACTGTGGTCTTCACACTTTGGGTGCATCCAAATTACCGGGGGCGGGGGGCAGAGCTTGTTAAAACCCAGAATGCTGGGCTCTGTCTCCAGAGTTCTCCTTCGGTAGATCTGGTGCAGAACTTTAGAGAACGTGGGATTCTAGCACGTTCTCAGGTGATCCTGCTGCTAACATGAGTTCTTAGCAAACCCAAAGGATAGCTACACACCCCATGTTGCAGAGGCAAAGCAGACTTGCCAGGGAGCTTGGCCCTAAGGGCTGGAGCAAGGGAGTTAAGCCAAGGAGAAAGAAATTCAGGTCTGGGGGAGGGTGACATCTGGGCTGGGCTCCGGGAGATCAGAGCAGGGACCTTTTCCTGAGGAAGGCTAAAGAGAGAGGAGCTGCTCCAGCTTTTCCTTTTCCTCCCCCTTTTCCACCCAAAATAAAGCACTGCCCCTGGCAGGCCTCCCTCTAGCCCATGGGAAGGCTCCAGAGCCATGTAAGGTCAGGGCTCAGGCTGAAGGGCTGACTGCAAAAGTAGAAGGCAGGAAAGACAGGAGGGGAGGAACGTCTCCAAAGCCCAGGACACACGAGCTGAAAGGGAAGTGGAAATTTAATCAATCCCGAACTGGTTTGTAGGGGGAACATTCCCGGGTGATTTGGGGGAGCTGCGTAAGTAGGAGGTTGGCTGCGGCCCGTGTTTGTCAACACCCACGTGCTCGAGTGGAAAGTGAGGCGAAAGATGAAGAGGAAGGAGGAGAAAAGGAAGAAGCATCTCACTTTTATTGTTTAAGTAAGTGCACAGCCCTGGGCTAAGCACTTATCTCTGTGAAGCAGGCATTACCACCCCCCCCCAACTCCTTCACACATAGTAACTACTCCCAACTTACACAGGTATCCACATCAACGGACACCTGACTTCAGACCCTGCTCTCTCCACTGGTTTACTGCCTCATGACCTTCTGGGCTTTGTCACCTACAATCTGTGTGAATTTGGCCAAATCAATATTTCTCACACCAAATTTCTCTGCCAGGGGGGAAAAAAAAAAGAAGTTGATATCAAGTACTCTCTAACGGGTTTTGAAGCAGAGAGAGAACAGCCAGGGAAAACTATAAGGTAAAATGCAGCCTGCTGTGGGTGTCTCAACCACCCAGCTAAAGATAACGACCGTGACTTCTAACATACAGGATGGTAAACACTTAGAGGTCTTATATTTGGCTTCTGGGCACCACTGGGTTAACATTTCCATCCTGTTGTAAGTAAAACCATTACTCACCGGTGTAACTAATGTTTCATTATTGCTAATTCCAAAGCCATTACACCATGGAGCCAGAGTTTAAAAAGAATTTAATTGAAGACCAAAACATGCCCAGTAGCAATGCCTCTTTTATAAATAATTTCTGCTCCAAATTCTAACTTGGCATAAAAGCTTTTTGTGTCTATTTCATTTTTTTTTTAACGTGTGATATACAATGTTTTCACTGTATCTCTGGGCAGAAGCCTGAGATATTCAGAAAAATAACATCAGCCATAACAGTCCTTCTCATTTTAAAGGTGCCAAATGGTAGGCTGAACAATGACTCCTGTCCCACGAGGAAACACATACAGGCAAGTTACATGGGATGCCCAAGTTCTCAGAGTTGTGTCCAACCATCCAGGTAGTGTGGGTGTAGACCCAGTCCTCGTTTTGTCCCATCGTTCTTCCACAGAACATTGGAGAAAAAAACATGCCACCCCACCCAAAGTCAATAGCCCACCCACCTACACAACCAGCTCTCTTTTCATGTGAGTGTGGATTAGTTCCTCACTGGGAAATGCCCCCTTAGAACCAAGACTATGGAAGGAGTTTGGAGATTGTCTAAGGACTGACATAAGGTACTGGAGTTCTGAGAAGTCAAAACAGCCTAAGATTACACTGCCAGAAGGGGTTAGGAGCCCTTTTCCACCATCCTCAGACCACAGAGATCTGAAGAGGGGGTGATTGGGTAAACCCCTGCTAGGAGAGGATGCTGAGCTAGGATGCACTCATTCCTTCCCAACAAGCCCTGATTTCTCAGTGTGCAGTTGTCAAGCAGTGAAGGGGACTTCTCAAACATCAGAACGTGAAAAACATTATGATTATTCTGGAGAGCCCCAAATCTAAATTTTCATACATGGCATTGAATTCATAGTCCATTTAAAGAATTATCAACTGCTGCTGCTGAATGAGATCCTAACTAATCTGTTTATTTTTCACACGGGGGTTCTGAAGTTCTAACACCAAATGTGACTTATTCAAAGCCACAAACATTTCACTGTGACAAAGGTAGGAATTAGTAACAACTACTCAAATTTAAGAACCAAACCGTGGGATGGGGCACCTGGGTGGTTCAGTCAGTTAAGCGGCCCGATTTCAGCTCAGGTCATGATCTCGTGGTTCACGAGTTCAAGCCCTGCGTCAGAATCTGTGCTGATGGCTCAGAGCCTGGAACCTGCTTCAGATTCTGTGTTTCCAACTCTCTCTGCCCCTCCCCTGCTCACGCTCTGTCTCTCAAAAATAAATAAAAAACATTAAAAAAAAATGGGTACCTGGGTAGCTCACTTGGTTGAGCATCCGACTTCAGCTCAGGTCATGATCTCACAGTTCGTGATTTCAAGCCCCACATCGGGCTCTGTGTGGACAGCTCAGCCTACTTCAGATTCTATATCTGTGAATCTGGAGCCTGCTTCAGATTCTGTGTTTCCCTCTCTCTGTCCCTCCCCAGCTTGCATTCTGTCTCTCTCTCTCTCTCTCTCTCTCTCTCTCTCTCTTTCAAAAATAGATAAACATTAAAAAAAAATTTAAGAACTAAACCATGCACCAGGCACACTGCTAAGAGATGTTCATGTAACATATCATATAATGCTTACAACAAATGAGGGATGAAGTGGAAGGGAAAATGGTTCTTCCCCATAATCAAATATCCAGGAAATGGCAGTCTGGATTCACAGCCAGGTCTGTCAGGCTGCAAGCTCATGTCTCCTCCTCCATGCACTATTGCCTCTCGTGATATTATGATTTATAATAAGAAACTCATATTTGGCTTTCATCCCCATTTCCGGCCCAATGCTCCCAAAACCTTTGGAATTTCCCAAGTGATGAATCATAAAGGTGTCCTTTGTTATGTTAATGAGATGACTTTTGGACCCTGCCTGAGGATGGGGGCCAGTTGCCAGAGGAATCAACCCAGTGATTTAGAGGGTTGGAACTTTTAGTCCCACTCTCTGACCTCAGGGAGGGGAGAGGGCTGAAAGCTGGATCCATTGCTGAAGGCTGATAATTTAATCACCCATGTCTATGTAGAAAAGCCTTCATAAAGAACCCAAAAGGATAGGATTTAGAAAGCTTCTAGGTTGATGAATATGTGGAGATCTGGGGAAAATAGTCTGCTTGGAGAGTGTATGAAAACTTCATCTTCTTTCTCCCTACTTTGTTCTATGTATCTCTTCTATACAGCCGTTCCTGAGTTATATCCTTGGTTCCTGAGTTATATCCTGTTATAATAAACTGATACTCTAATAAATAAAATGTTTCTCTGAGTCCCGTGAGCTGCTGTAGCAAACTAATCAAACTGGAGGAGGCGATCATAGGAACTTTGATTTATAGCCCGTTGATCAGAAGCACAAGTAACCTAGAGTTGCAATTGGCACCCTGGGTTGGAGGGGGTTGTTGGAACCTTCAGTCTATAGCTGGTTGGACAGGAGCACCGGTGACAGCCTGGACTTGTGACTGGCATCTCAAGTCGGGGGAGAGGGGGACAATCTTATAGGACTGAGTTGTTAACTTATGGAATCTGAATCTGATGTTGTCTCTAGACAGATTGTGCCAGAATTGAGTTGAGTTGAGTTGCTTGATGGTGTTGAGTTGCTTTGAGGCTTGAGATGCTTTGGAATTGGGTACAGGAACCCAAATTACCTCTCAATCTGTTTGAAAAGAATCACTGATGAGCATGGTGGAGAATACATGGGAAGTTGCAAGTCTGGAAAAATGAAAGCCAGTTCAAAGGTGCTCACAAAGTTCCCAGTGACACAGTGAGGGCTTGGACTTGGACAGTGGCAGAGGGATGATGATGTGGAGGTATTTTAGCATCTGCCCTATCCTCTGCTGAGACTTGGCATGGGTGTTAACATGAAGATAAATGCCACCATCCACAGGGAAGCTCCTATAGCCCACGGTATTTGTTCTCAGAAAGAGATAATCAGCTGTGAACAGGTTGGTTAAGGGTATTAACAACCTTTCTCTGAGCATCATAGAATGGACTTGGAGTACATTGCAGATGCAACTCTGAGCCAGGGCACAGTGAAGGACACCAGTCAAAATGGATCCATTTTTCTAAATGCCTCCAATCAAGGAGGATAAAAATAATATAAACCCATCGGGGGTATTTTGTGGACATCTTCACCTGGGTCCAGTGGGGTCTTTCTGAAATCCCAGCCCAATCATTTTTAACAATATTCATTCTGACAATCTTTTATTGATTAAACACATGTTTAGGGAGTGTGAAGCACGCCTAAGTACATGAAGCATTGCACAATGCTTGGGGGCTAGAGCAATGATGTAGTTATAAGTATATTACTCAAGAGCTTACAGTGTACTACAAAGTATAAAATACAGGTATAAATGACCGAAATGCAAGGGCGGCAGAGATACATGACTTCAGAAGGAATGTAGAATGGCTCTGAAAGTTGAAAAAGGACCCTTCTAGCTGAAGAGGTGTGAAGGAGAGAACAGTAAGGGAGGATTCCTGTACAGATGACAAATAAGAGAGTGATTTAGAGGATTTTCAAGTATGTTTACTCTTTATCTCCCAGATTCTCCAGGAAAACTCGAAGGAGTGCACTAGAATTATCATTATCATGTTACTATTGTTATCATATTCTAAAGAGGGAACTGAGTCGCAGGGGGGTAAGTTTATTTTTTAAGGTTCACACCACCAGAAAAAATAATAAAGGCAGAACTAAAACCCTGATCTTCTGCTCCCTACTAGTCCTATTAATCTACCAATTGGTTTGGCCACGTCCCTGAGGATATGTTGGAAAGGATCTTTCATACATCGTAAGTCCCCATTCCAGCTCCTTGAATAGCTGATTTTATAGACCATTTCCCAGGCACTGGGAATTACTTTGGACTGTTCTGAGCCAACCAGCTGTGTTGTGGAGCTTTGTTGATCATATTCTCTATAAGCATGTCTCTGGAGAGTTGTTCAGATTCACAGGGCTCTGGGAGTTTCCTGTTGAGACCATTGTCCTGGAAAGAATCTGGAATGACTCTTAAATGACTTTATCTTTTCTCAGAAATACAAGCATGAGGCATTTCCAGGAGTGTGTACTCACATGTCTTCTATTTCTTGATAGACAGTGGAATGTTGTGGTTTAAATTAGAGACACTAGATTCATGTGAATAATGTCACTTTGCCACTTGATAGGCATGTTGACACTGGACAACTTACCTAATTTCTCTGAGCTTCAATCTCCAAATCTGTACAATGCAAATAATAATAATACTGAACTCAGAGAGTGACATATAGTAAGTGCTTGATATATGTGAACTGTTATTTTAATTATACCTCTCTCACCCTCAAAATAGTATAGACTCTTCTACTTCCAGTGAAAATAGCTTTTAGAAAACAAGAGCAAAATAAAGGCTTTTCCAGATATACAAAATTTGAAAGAATTCATCAGCATCAGATCCACACACACACAAAAAGTGTTAAAGGTGTTAAAGGAACTCCATCATACAGAATGAAATAATACCAAATGGAAATATGGATCTACACAAGAGAATGAAGAGCACTGGAAATGCTAAGTACATTTTAAAAAACATGAGTTTTTTTACTATTATTTAAATCTACTTAAAATGTAATTATCTTTTGGGGCACCTGGGTGGCTCAGTTGGTTAAGAATCTGTTTCTTGATTTCAGCTTGGGTCATGATCTCATGATTCCTGAGTTTGAGCCCCATGTTGGGTTCTGTGCCGACAGTGTGGAGCCTGCTTGGGATTTTCACTCTCCCTCTCTCTCTCTCTGCCCCGGCCCCTGCCCTGCTCATGCTGTCTCTCAAAATAAGTAAACTTAAAAAATAAAAAAAAATAACAAAATAAAATGCAATTATCTTTTAAAAATATAATAATACCAACATACTAAGCTGTTTGTAACATGTGTATAAGGAACATTACTGACAACAGCAGTATAGTGACATAGAGGAAAATGAAATTATGCTATTGTAAGGTTCTTATAATATACATGAATGTGTATAATATCACTTAAAGGTAAACTGTGATATGTGAAACCCTAAACCAACCAGTAAAATAACAAAACAAGGAATTATACCTAATTAGCGCATAACAAAAGAGATAAAAATAAATTATAACACATATGCTTATTCTAATCTAAATTAAGCTAAAAAAAGGAAAAAGAAAAACAAACAACAGATGGGACAAATAGAATACAAAGACTTGTATGATACACTCAAACACAACCATATCAATAATCACATTAAATGTAAATGATCTAAACACATAACTGAAAGGCAAAGATTGTCAGATAAATTTTAAATAACAAGACCCAACTGTATGCTGTTTATAAGAAACATATATTATTATTTTAATGCTTATTTATTTATTTTGAGAGAGAGAGAGCATGAGTGAGGGAGGGGCAGAGACAGAAGGAGAGAGAGAATATCAAGCAGGCTGACAGCACAGAGCCCGACATGGGGCTTGATCTCATGAACTGTGAGATCATGACCTGAGCTGAAATCAAGGTCAGAGAGGAAATCAATGAAATATAAAACAGAAATTTAATGGAGGGAAAAAAATCAATGAAACCAAAACTAGTTTCTTTGAGGAGGTAATAAAATTGACAAATTTCAATATAGACTGATCAGTACAAAAAGAGTAAGAATACAAATTACCAAATTCAAGAATGAAAGAGGTTACATTACTGAAGATTTTACAAATATTGAAATCGTAATAAGAGAATGCTGTGCACAATGTTATACCAATAAGTTTGACAGCATAGACAGAATAGATCCTTGAAAAGTTTACTCAAGATGAACTAGATAATCTGAATACTCCTAAACCTATTAAAGAAATTGAATTTGCAGTTAAAATTTTTCTCATGAAGTAAAAGGGAGGGGCAGGCCCAGATAATCTTTTTGGTAAATTCTATTAAAGATTTAAAGAAGAAATAATATCAATTTGTTTATTTATGTAGATAAACTTCCAGACAATTGAAAAAGAAGGACTATTTTTCAACTCACTATGAGGCCATATTTTGCTGATATTACAAGAAACCCAGACAAAAATGTTACAAGAAAATTTCAGAGCAATATTTCTCATAACCATAGATACAAAAAAAATTTAATAGACTTTTAGCAAATGAATTCAAACATATGAAAAAAATAATATATCATGACCAAGTGGGGTTTATCTCAGGAATGCAAAATTAACTTTCTGGAAAAATGAAGAAAATAAACCAGTGAAATTTACAATATTAATAAACAAAAAATGAAAAATCATATGACCATCTCAAAAATGAAAAATAAAAACAATCGGTAAAGTCCAACTGCCATTCCTGATGGAAACTCTCAGCACATTAGGAATAAAAGAAAACTTCCTCAGCTTGGTAAGGGGCAATCACAAAAAGCCTATGGTTAACATCTTACTTTGTGGCGAAAGACTGGGTATTTTCTCCATAAGATCAAGAGCAAGACATTTATGTTCACACTTCTACTCACTATTGTACTTTTGGTTCTAGCCAGTGTAACAAAGCAAGAAAAAGAAATAAAAGGCATCCAGATTAGAAAATAAGTAAAATTCTCTTTATTCTTTTGATGATATGATCATCCATGTAGAAAATATAATGGAATCTTAAATTTTAAGAAGCTACTAGAACTAAAATGTGAATTCAGCAAGGTTGCAGTATATGAGATCAATATACAAAATGAATTGTATTTTTATATGTTAGCAATAAACAATCAGAAATAATAATAAAAATCATTTACAATAAAATAAAAATTTATGAAATACTTAGAGATAAATATGACAATAAGTAGACAAGAACTATTCACTGAAAATAATAAATCACTGTGAGAAATTAAAGAACGATATAAATGAAAAGACATACTGTGTTCATGGGTCAGAGCATTCAATATTTTTAAGATGTCAACTCTCCTCAAATTCATTTATAGATACCACACAATCTCAGTCAAAATCCTAGCAAGCTTTCTGGTAGAAATTGACAAGCTTTTTCTAAAACTCCTTGGAAAAAGAACAAGGTTAGAGAGCTAATACTACATGATTTCAAGTCTTTTTCTAAGGCTACAGTAATCAAGATAATGTGGTGTTGGTGCAAAGATCAACAAATAGATGAATGGAACAGAATTGAGACACCAGAAATAGACCCCCACATACAGGACAACTGACAGAAGTGCAAGGGCAAATTGATCGAGAAATAATATAGTCTTTTTAACAAAACATGCTAGAACAATTGGATATCTAAATTAAAAAAAAAAAATTCTCCTAGATCCATTTGTCATGCCATATATAACAATCAGTTCAATGTGGATCATACACCTAAATGTAAAGCTAGAAGTATAAACATTCTAGAAGAAAATACAGGGAAAAAAATCATTATGACCAATGGACTGAATGCTTGTGCCCCACCCTCAAATTCATGTTGAAGCCCTAACCCCCAAAGTGATGGTTCTTGAAGAGGGGGCCTTTGGGAGGAAATTAGGATAGGATGAGATCATAAAGGTAGGTCCCTCATAATGAATCAGTGTCCTTATAAGAGAAGATACCAGAAAGCTTGCTTCTCTTCTCTTACTCCCATGTGAGGACACAGCAAGAAAGTAGTCTGCAAGCCAGGAAGAGGGCCCTCACCAGCAACGAAATCTGCTGCCTCCTTGATTTTGGACTTTGCCACCTAGAGAATTATGAAAAATAAATGTCTATTATTTAAACCACCCAATATATAGTGCTTTAATATGCCAGACACTTGGGTTAAGCAAAGATTTCCTTGATATGACATCAAAACCATGATCCAGAGGGAAAAAGATTTCTAAATTGCACTTTATCAAAATTAAAAGCTTTTGGGGGCACCTGGGTGCTCAGTCAGCTAAGCATCTGAGTCTTGATTTTCGCTCACATCATGATTTCACAGTCATGAGATTGAGCCCCACACTGGGCTTTGCACTGAGTCCTCTCCCTCCCGCCCCCTCACTTGCTCATGCACATTCTCTCTCTCTCTCTCTCTCTCTCTCTCAAAATAATAATGATAAAAGCTTTTTTTTTCTGCAAGACATTAACATATTGAAAACACAAGGCACCGACTAGGGGAAAATATCTGCAAATCATGTTTCTGAAATGGATTTGTGTATACAATGGTCTCGGGTTATATAAAGAACTCAAAAATTAGAAAACAAATAATATGATTGAAAAAATAGGCAAAAGGTTTGAATGGACACTTTACCAAAGAAGATAGAGATACAGAAAACAAACAAATAAAGATGCTCAAAATCATTTTTAGAGAAATGCAAACTAAAACCCAGCGAGATACCTCTAAAAATATATAAGAATGGCTAAAATTAGGGGCGCCTGGGTGGCTCAGTCAGTTGGGCGACTGACTTTGGCTCAGGTCATGATCTCACGGTTCGTGGGTTCGAGCCCCGTGTCAGGCTCTGTGCTGACAGCTCAGAGCCTGGAGCCTGCTTTCGGTTCTGTGTCTCCCTCTCTCTGCACCTCCCCTACTCGTGCTCAGTGTGTCTCTGACTGTCACAAAATAAATAAACGTTAATTAAAAAATTAAAAAAAAATAATGGCTAAAATGAAAAAGACTGACCTTACCATGTGTTGGCAAGGATGTGGCACAACTAGAATGTTCACTTCGAATGTTGACTTTGGGAAATTGTGTCTACCATATGACCCAGCCATTCTACTCCTAGAAATGTATCCAAGAGAAATGAAACCATGTTTCCAAACAAATACATGCATGTGAATACACTCACAGGAGCTTTATTTGTAGTTACTGAAATCTGGAAACAACCCATATGTCCATTAATGAATGGATAGATAAAAAATTGTGGCTTGTGAACTAACGGTGCATGCAACATGGGTGAATCTCAAAATAATTACACTGAGTGACAGAAGCCAGACAAATATGGGAACATAACGTACAATTCCATTTGCACAAAATTGGGGAAAATGCAAATTCATATGCATTGACAGAAAAAGCCCAGTTTTTCCCTAGAGAGCAGGGGCACGGTGGAGGGGCAAGGAGAAACTACAAAGGGACACAAGGAACCTTGGGGGATGGTGAAAATGTTCATTGTCTTGATTATTGTGATGGCTTCAGAGGTGCAAACATATGTCAGAATTTATCAGATAGCACACATTAAGTTTGTGTAGCTCACTGGATGTCAATTATACCCTCAAAACAGCTGTCTTAAAAATAAAATGACACAAGCTACTGAGAAAATAGGAGTATGAACACATGAAAAACAATTATTTATTGAATAATGAATAATTTCTCCTTAAAAAAAAATCATAGACTCGAGGTGCCTGGGTGGCACAGTCAATTGAGCTTCAGATTTTTTATCTCTGCTCAGGTCACGATCTCATCGTTCATGAGATCAAACCCTGCGTCGGGCTCTGTGCTGACCTCATGGAGCCTACTGGGGATTCTGTCTTTCCTTCTTTCTTCCCCTCCCCTGCTTGTTCCCTCCCTCTTTCTCCCTCTCTCTCTCTCCTGCTCTCACTCTTGCACTCTCTCTCTCAAAAGAAATAAACTTTAAAAAAATCATAGACTCTAAGGTTGGGAGAGTACTTGGAGATAATTCTAGATGAACCTCCTTATTTTGCAGATGAGAATAAATAGCAAAACTCAGAAAGAGAAAGCGACATGTCCAAAGCTGCACAACTAACGGGTGTTAGGTTATAGCGCTTTTTCCGTTAAGCCATCTTGTGGTGGAGAAATTGCAAGGAGCAGGAGACTTTATTTTTTAAAAAAAAACTTTTTTTTTTGAACATTTATTTATTTTTGAGACAGAGAGAGACAGAGCATGAATGGGGGAGGGTCAGAGAGAGGGAGACACAGAGTCTGAAACAGGCTCCAGACTCTGAGCTGTCAGCACAGAGCCTGACGCGGGGCTCGAACCCACGGACCATGAGATCATAACCTGAGCCGAAGTCGGCCGCTTAACCGACTGAGCCACCCAGGCGCCCCAAGGAGCAGGAGACTTTAAAGATGTTCTATCAGGAAAATTTTCAAGCACACCCAAAACTAAAAAGAACGGCACAGAGAACTGAAATAGAGACTTTAAAGCTAAGTCCCTACCTCCATTATCATCTCATTATTTCCCACCCTAATTTTCTGTTTCCTTGTCTCTAAAATGGGGCTAACGATCACTGACTTGTGAAGATCGAATAAGAGAATGCATATACTGTCTGGCACACAGCACAGGCTCCACAAACGGTCAGCTCTATTATTCGTTGTGCATCATGCCTCCATCCCTGGCCTTCCCACCTCACTTTTTGCCATTTCTGTAGCTCCTGCCCTGCCATCAGCCTGTTGAAGTCCTGTTCGTTGTTGTTGTTGTTGTTTTTTTCAGTCCCAACCTGAAGGCCACTTTCTACATATACCTTTCATGATCCTTCTACCCTACTTTCCAACTATGCTAATAATTACTACTATAGGCTGAGACCCCAAAAATGGACGGTCATTTTGCGGGTGGTTTAAAGATATTACCAGGGGGGTGCCTGGGTGGCTCAGTTGGTTGTTGAGCATCCGACTTCCGCTCGGTCGTGATCTCACGGTTCGTTGGGTTCGGGCCCACATTGACCTTTGTGCTGGACGTGCCGAGCCTGCTCTGGATTCTCCGTCTCCCTCTCTCTCTGCCCCTCTTCCACCCATGCTCACACGTTGTCTGTCTCTCTCTCTCTCTCTCTCACTCGTTCTCTTTCAAAAATAAACATTGTAAAAAAATTTAAAGGTATTACCAGGGAAGTTGTAATCCCTGATCCTACAAACAGGTATATGAGCATTTTTATTTGAATACACAATTTTCTCTGGAGGGCAACAATTTTCATTAGATCTCTCAGAGGTGTGCATTATTTAAAAGCCTTTAAGAATAACTATGTCCTTGAAACAGTATGTAGGGAAAGTGTTATCATCACTCCCATTTATGGGAAGAAAATCCAAACAACTCAGGCCCAAAGAGTTGGGTCACGCCATGGCTTACCCAAATGCCTTGCTCTCCTAATAATGTAGCAGTAAGCATCATGTGCTAAGTGCTTACCTAACAGGGTCTACCGGCAATGTCTTCAGATGAGTCACCCTTTTTTCTTGGTCAGACATGGTAAAGACAGAAGGTCCACAGAGCTTTATGCCCTTTCCATGTGGGCTGTGGTTGAGCCCAACCTTTATAACAATTGCCTAAGGGGTAGCCAGCTTTCCTGAGATGTTTTTTTTTTTTTTTTGTGAAGAAGTATTTTGTTTGTAAGGTCCTGCTTTAAAAAAAAAAAAAAAAAAAAGCCGTGGTCATTCAGGTTTGCTGTGTTGTGAAAACCGAAGGGTTTGAATTTGCCCTGTGGTTTGGCCCGAGAATACAGCCAGCCACAAGCCCCATGTGCTCCACATGAGCCGGAGCCTCAGCCAAGCTGTGCTCTGGGCTGGGTCGAGCTGGGAGGTCTTTCCAGCTCTTTCCCAAACTGCCTTCGTTTCATTTCATTTTCCTGAGTCTGGGAGCGGCAGGAGAATCGGGAGCCTGGCTACGTAGGTATTATTAGCTCCCGGGATATCCTCCAGGCTCTGACCAACTCACTTTAATCACCCCGTGTGCTCATTCATCAAACATGCATTTTCTTTTCCTTTCCTTTCTTTTCTTTTTTTTACTGTTTTTCCAAACGTTTATTTATTTCCGAGAGAGCCAGCGTGAGTGGGGGAGGGGCAGAGAGCGGGAGACCGAGGATCTGAAGCAGGCTCTGCACCAACAGCCGCGAGGCCGACGTGGGGCTTGGACTCATGAACCAAACCTCAAGTTCATGACCTGAGCCGAGGTCAGATGCTCAATCAACTGAGCCACGCAGGTGCCTCCAAACATGCATTGTCTAAAACACTGTCTGATCATGTCAGCCTTCGCTAAAAAATCTTTTCCGCCTTCCTGTTGCCTAAAGACTCAGCGGTAGTCCTCAACCCTTTCAAGATCCTGGACCAGTGGTGACTTTTCCACAGCTGGTGTGGCGCCCAGGGCTAGTGATCTGGAAAGCCCTGCTCTCCTCCTCTCTTCCCTGTCTCCGTAAGTGGTACCGGTGCCACCTGAAGTGAGCATTCCGGGCGCTCTATCTTTGCTTTTTCCCTTCCCTCATCATTCCCCACTCTCAATTTACGGCCAGGTTTGGGCTCTTCTTATCACAACACATATTTTGCCTTGGTCCACTTGGCTCCACTCGGAACCGTGCAAGCATTACTCTTTCCCAATCATGGCTGCTTTATGACTTTTGCGGGCTCTAGGCACTTCTGCCTTTATGAGCCCCTCCATCCATCTAAAACATGAATAAAAATCACATTTTAGCCATGCCTTGGTATAAAGGCAAATGTAATCCAAGCCAAGTGCATTATTATATATTTGTTTGTTTGTTTTTTAATTAAAACATTTTCACAGGCTCCAGGCTCCGGGAATGCCTAATGGATGAATGAGTCCTGTAACTAACCACTGCAATAGCCTCCTACCTGGCCTCCCTGCCTCCCATCCTCCAAATCCATTTTCCTCATGATACCCAGCAGGATTTTTTTATCATTGTGAATTGGGTTGTGCCACTTTGCTGCCTGAGCGCCCCTGACCAGGCACAAAAGGCTTTGCAGTTTGGGAACTAGGAATGAAGCCTCTCTTGACCACATCCACCACACATGTAACCGGTTACGTTGGCTAGATCTCCTTCCCACGCTTCCTTCTAAGACATATGCCAAATACATGCAAAATGTCTATGATATGTACAAGATATGGATTGTTTGGTGAGCCTATTGTTTTGTCATTCAATAAATAGTATCCTAACACATGTATATCATCCTTCAACCTTCCCTTTTCACTCAGTGCTAAGTCTTGGAGATAAATTCTTGTTGCTGTACATAGATCTTTCCCATTTTCTCTCACTGGTGCTCCATACTACATCTAACCACTATTTTACCGAGGCTCATTTTTCACCTTACAAACGATGCCACAAGGAACATGCTCGCCCATGTGAGTGTTTCTCTAAGACGGATATCCTGAAGTAACATTCTTGATTTGTAAGCTATGCACATTTTTGTTTTACCGATACCCCCAGCTTGCCCTCCAAGTGGCCATGCCACTGTCTATTCCTACAAGCAATATACGAGTGTGCCTATTTCTCCACAGTTTCGTCAACACTAACCATCTCCAACATCCTCCGGTGATTCTTTCTGAAAAGACCTGCAAGTGATAAGCTTTTAGAGCCTGAGTATGTCTGTATTTCAGCTTCACTTACATAATCCTCTGGCTAGTGTAGAATGACAGGCTCAAAGGATTTTTCTTTTGCACATTAAGATATTTTTTCCTTCCCTCTCGTTTCCAGGTGGCTGGCAGAAAATCTGGATATTAGTCTGGTTTTCATTATTTCTTTTTGGTAATTTTTAAGATTTTAACTCTACCTCTGATATACTGAAATTTCACAGCAAGGAATCGATGTATAATTTTATGTATGTATCTCACATGAGGCTCGGGAGATCCTTTCGGTCTGAGATTCATGGTTTCATCTCAATTCTGGGAAAACTGAGACGAATGTTTCTTTTTTTCTTTCTTTTAAAATGTTTATTTATTTTTGAGAGAGAGAGACAGAGACAGAGACAAAGAGTGGAGGAGTGGGGGCAGAGAGAGAAGGAGACACAGAATCCGAAGCAGGCTCCAGGCTCTGAGCTATCAGCACAGAGCCCGACACGGGGCTTGAACTCACAGACTGAGAGATCATGACCTGAGCCGAAGTCAGGTGCTCAACCAACTGAGCCACCCAGGAGCCCCATGAGACCAATATTTCTTCAAAGATTTCTTCCTTTCCCTTCTCTTTATTCCATTTGTAATGAAAATTCCACTAGACACACATAGGATCTTCTGATTCTATACTCCCTTTACTTTTCCATACTTCTGATCTCTTTATCTGGGGAAATTCCTCAGCTGGATTCTTCAGATCATTCACTTGTGACCATTCATCCATCATATTAGTACTGCATTTTATTTTTAATTTTAATACGTGTACTTAACATAATTATATTTAATGAATACAAAATTATTGGTTTAGTTTCACTGATTATCCAATTACTTCCTTTTGTGTTTCAATCTATTCTTTTTTCAGATCTTTCTCCTCTTCTTGTTTCATAGATGATACACCCTCCTTTAGCACTCCAGAGATAGCTTACTTTAAAATGCTGCTCTTACATTTCTGTTAACCCTATTTCCTTACATAACATTCTTCTCTTATTGAATTTATGATCCTTTTTCCATATACAATCTTTAAAAAAAATATCTGTTGATGCTTGCTCGGTGCCCTTTCTGTGTTGGTGGTTTCTATTTCTTAACAAGTGACTTCATGATACAGCCTTGTCAGAATCCAGCTTCCCCATGGGACCTTGATGGCTTTCCACATGGTCAGGATGGGTTCCCACAGGATGAGTTCCCATGGTCAGGATGGGTTCCCCGGATCACTGCTACAAATTCTCATCTACAGACCTCCTTGTACAGACTTTCTCATCCACAGATCTTTCCTTTTCTTGCTTCTGAGTGCAGCTGTTCATTTATTTCTCTCATTTCTAGTCTTTCTTAGTATGTCTATGGATTGGGTACAGAAATTGGAAATTTCCATTTCTCTTGATGTCCAGGTAATATAGTCCACCCTTCTGAACCCACCAACCCTTCCTTAGCTGACGTGTACTCATTCTATTCAGCTGCCATATCACCATGACTTTGCTGACCACTTTTATAATGTAACACATGCAATAATGTAAAGTATGTATAAGGAACAAAGGTAGTATTTACTTCTCCACTGGGTGATCAGAGAAGATCTCCCAGAAAAGCTGACATTTACGCAAGATTTCAAAGGATAAATTAGAGAACGTTCTACAAGAAAATGAGGAAGAAAATAGCAGTAAAGAGCAAGAGAACCAAGTATATAAGTTCACGCATGCATGAAAGAGCGTAATGGAATCTGGAATAAACTATGAGTTTGGTACCAGTTCTAGACATTAAAGTGTGTGTGCCTAAGTGAGGGGAAGAATATAGACGTGAAAAGAGCAATTCGACATAAGAGCATCGTGTGAGTTGGGCTAGGCTAGATCATCTACAGAAACAAACAAAAACCAAAAGCTCTGTGGCTTTATACAACAGTTTTTTTTTTCTCACTCATGCAAAGTGTGCTGTGGACCCAGCGCACTTGCCAATGCAGCTGTCCTCCACATGCTGTCTCAACACTGCAGACTATTTCAATCTCATGGCACCTCATGTCAACATGAGGCTTCAGGGTTCAAATGTTATTTTGAGACACTCTTATTTGCCTCTTTAAGCAAAGGAGGGCGTTTAGGAAAAGGTTTAACAAAGGAGAGAATTAATGAGTTTGTTTTTTTTTTTTGTTTTTTTTTTTTTTAAGAATGGTGCTGTAGAGAGAAAAACCAATTAGGAGGTTATTGAGACAAGCCAGTGTGAATTAATGAAGCCTTCCACTAGGATGCTGGATTTGCAAAAGACTTACATGCAAATAATGGGACTTATTGATTAATGGCACATGAGGAGAAAGGAAAAAAATACATCAGAGCTGACTCTCAAATATCTGGCGTGAGTTTCTGAGCTAATGGTGGTTCACGAACATAGGTGGTGCAGGAGAAAGAGCAAACTGAGAATGGAAAGATTGTAACCTCTGCCCAGTAGAAACCTCAGATGGAGGTGTGAACAGACACTTGATCGGTGGGCGAGGAACTGTGGGGAGATAATAGACTACAGAAATAGATTTGTAAGTAATCAGTATACAACAGCATTTAAAATTGTAGTCATGAAGTGCATGAGAAATATTCAGGAAGAAGGGTTAACACTAAGCTTCTGAGTTTCAGGGCCTCAGAAAGGCCATCAAGACCCAGACATTGTATGCTAAGTTTTAAGAGTATGTGCATATTTAAATTTTTCCCTGGGAGGAAAGACCATTCCACAAATGTTTATTAAGGCCCTACTAAGTACAAATCAAAGGCAGTGGCCTGGAATTGGAAACAGAGCAGTAAACAAAAAATACAAAACTACTTGTCCACCTGGAGATTATGCTATTCCAATGGGATGGGAAGGGAGCAACAAACAAATAATAATTAAAATAAATTGTACCTTAGCTGGTGATCAGTGCCATGAAAAAAACTGGAACCAGGTCTGGGGGTTGTGAGTGTGGGTCGAAATACAAGCGATAGAATAGAGTGGTCAGGAAGGGTATCACTAAGAAGGTGACACTTTTAGAAAGAGTTGAAGGAGTTGAGGGATGGAACTATGGGGCTTTATGGGGGGTATTCCAGACAGGAGATCTAGCTTTCATTAGATTCGTAATGATTCACTAGGAAGATAAAGAATCATTCCTCTGAAGCAAGAGGAGAGCTGAGAAAACAGGGAGAGAAAGAATAGAATCATCTGGGATCGCCTGGGTGGCTCAGTCGGTTAAGCGTCCGACTTTGGCTCAGGTCATGATCTCGCGGTCCGTGGGTTCAAGCCCGGCGTCGGGCTCTGTGCTGACAGCTCAGAGCCTGGAGCCTGTTTCAGATTCTGTGTCTCCCTCTTTCTCTGACCCTTCCCTGTTCATGCTCTCTCTCTGTCTCAAAAATAAATAAATGTTAAATTTTTTTTTTTAAAAAGAACAGAATCATCTGCAAAAGAATGCTGGCGATTGGTTGTGGGATTCAGAAAAGATGTAAAGGCAGGAGGACCTGATAGACTGAAAATAGAGTGGTGTCAAAGAACAGTATGTCTTGATGAGATTGAAGTCTACTGTTACTGCAATCTGTAGGGTGATGGAAGGAGCAAACGACCTAGAAAGATAGGACATGGTGGTCAGAAAATGGGGCGTTTCTTATGAGCTGAGGACTTCAGAGGTGGATGTGAGTATGGATGTAGTAGGTGGTTAGGGTTAAGTGGAAGAAGTCATCATTGAGGATGAGGATGTTAAAGGATGAAGGCCTAGGGTCACTCAGGATGTCAGGAGGAACGCAGAAGGAAAGGTAAGCAATGGTGCCACATGCCTAAGTTCTTAAAGAAAGGAGCAAAGGATGGGAACAAGAGATTGGAAGGTGGCAGTAACAGTGATGAGCAGTTTGCCAGAGTGATAGAAGGGCAGGGGAATTTGGAAGGAGGGTGGAAAAGTAATAGTCATGAAATAGCAGTAGAGAGTTAGGGAAGTAAGGACCCTGACTCATCCACGATCCGAGTCTGCCCCCCAACCGCACCCCACGGTCTTACCCCAACTGTCCATTTGCTTCTTATGGTCTAAACAACTCTGTCCTGTGGTTGGATCTGCTTGGTCCCTGTGGCCTTAGCATCTGGGGAACCTCTGGGAGAGGGAAGACATAATGAGTGAATAGAAACTACTGTTGATATAAAATGGACTTAGGTGAGCAAGGGTAAGGGAGGTTGGGAGGGCTTATTGGTTTCCTAGGACTTCCATAACAAAATACCACAGACTGGGTTACTTACACAGCAGAAATGTATTTTCTCACAGTTCTGGAGGCTGGAAGTCTAAGATCAATGCATTGGCAGGTTTGGGTTCTTTTGACACCTCTCTCCTCGGCTCGCAGATGGTTACCTTTTTACTGTGTCCTCACACGGTTGTCCCTAGGTGTCATCTGTGTCCTAATCTCCATTTCTTAAAAGGACACCAGTCATGCTGGATTAGGGACCACCCAACAGCACTTTTTTAACTTTAATTACCTTTTTCTTTTAATTCGAGGGAGAGAGAGAGAGAGAGAGTGAGCACAAGCAGGGGGGAGGGGCAGAAGGAGAGAAAGAATCTTAAGCAGACTCCACACTCAGCACTGGAGCTCAACATGGGGCTTGATCTCCCCACCCTGGGATCATGACCGGAGCCAAAATCAAGAGCCAGATGCTTAGCCAACTGAGCCACCCAGGTGCCCCAACTTTAATTACCTTTTCAAGGCCATATCTTTAGGGGCGCCTGGGTGGCTCAGTCGGTTACGTGTCCGACTTCGGCTCAGGTCATGATCTTGTGGTCCGGGAGTTCGAGCCCCACGTCGGGCTCTGTGCTGACAGCTCAGAGCCTGGAGCCTGTTTCAGATTCTGTGTCTCCCTCTCTCTCTGCCCCTCCCCTGTTCATGCTCTGTCTCTCTCTGTCTCAAAAATAAACAAACGTTAAAAATTTTTTAATAAATAAATAAATAAATAAAGGCCGTATCTTTAAATGTTATCCTATTCTGAGATATTGGGGGTTGGGACTTCAACAAATGAATTTGGGAGGGGCAAAATCTCTGCCCAAACAGATGGTGTATGTCTCAACCACTTAAGAATCCCAGGATCATTCCTGAAACGTCACCTGTCCTCCTGCAAGGTCATCAAACAGAAAACCAGGTACCCTGTGTTACCGATGAGGCTAGTTCCTGGTTCCACAGACTTGAGCCCTCCAGTAAAGCTGGGCTAGATGACAGGGCTTCCTTGAGTCAGAAGTTTCAGTAGAGCACGCCCACCCCCTGCCAGAGTTTAAATCCTAACATCCTCCCCTTATCACTCTTTGGCAAGGAGCATAGAGAAAGAAGAGTAAAGATAGAGCCAGAAGACCTAAAGAAGGCTAGTTCCTAGTTGTTGGTTTTTTTCACTGAATAAAAGAAGGTAGGAAGCAAGAGAAGCTGATGTGTATGACCAGTTGACTCATTTCCACTCATAAACTTAGACTCCAGCCTAAAGAATAAGGAAGAAGGTGGGAATCAGGTTGGGCTGAGAGGTGGGAAAAGGGGAGGGGTATCCTCTCTGATACAGAGCCCAAAGTAGATTCTAGAATCTGTAAGCCTACTGGCAACTGATGAAGCATGAAGATTTTGCTCTTAAAGGTAGGTCCAAACACCTTAGCATACCTCTTTGTTCAATAAAACTGTGCAATAGAGAGCCAGCTGTGCTGGCCAGGCAAGGGTCATTTGGGGTCTTCCGAAAAACAAGCAAGTTTCTTTTTAAAGTACTCAGTTTCAAATAGAGTGGCCTACAACCTAACATAAAAGAGCACTGGAGTAGGAAACTCTGACTCATATCTCAGCTCACCACCTAATTTCAGTGTGACCCTGGACAACACATTTCTCTCTCTAGGCCTCTGTTACGTCACCTCAATATTATTAATCATACACGTAAAATGCCGATAATAAGGCATGCCCTTTAATGGTTATTTTCAAGAGGAAAGCGTTCTTCTCGAAAATACTTTCTTCTGTTATATCCCAGAGTACACCCTCTTTGTAAAGCCACTTTGAGATCTAAAACATTAGTCCAGGATGGATAGTAATGCATCGGGTATGGTTCCACACACTGAAACAAAGTGATCTTAAAGTGTTCGAGAAAGGATACCCTTTAAAAAAAATAAAACAAAAACGAAAACAAGACAGCTAATCCAACATCATCGTTGCGAATTAGAAATCCAAAGCCTAAGGAGGACAGACAAAAAGCTCAGGACTTCTCAGTGGGTTAGGGCAGAATGTGACCTCTGTTCTCAGCATCCTGACTCATAGGCCATGCCAGGCTGCTTCTATTGTGTCCCCCCTCTAGAGCAATGCTTCCAATATTTGGCCACATTTATAATTTTTTTCATATACATGAAAACATGTTTATTGTTATTTATTTGATATTTTTATTTAAATCTACTCCAGATTTGTTTTCTTTTTTAACTGAAATCCATATATGTGAAAGTATGTTGCCGCTCTAAATATAAAAATAAAAATAATGAATAAAACGTTGCTAAACTCTAGAAGAATAATATGGCCTCTGCAAGACTATGAATTTGGGACCCACCTGTCCTTGATAAAAGGGTAATTAGCATTTATGGCATAATGGCATCACCCTCAGACTTTCTTCTCAATACTATCAGGAGTGAAAGGGAAATGAAGAAGGCAGGACTTTCTTGGCATATGGTGGTGACAGACACCGAAGGTTGACTCATGCAATTTCCGTTTCCAACCCCTGTCTTCCTTGCTGCCTGTCTCGGCTATGTAAGCTGTAAAACTAAGAATTGGACTTCCCATGTGACCCAACTCTGGTCTGTGGGACATAAGGAGAAGTCCACCAATTCCCTTTCCCTCTTCTTCCTTTTTTTCTGTTTAGAATGTGGACGTGATATGTAGAGTCACAGCAGCCTTTTTGTGACCATGAGGTGGCAAGCATGAGACTAAAAGCCCATATCCTAAGGCTGGCAGAGCAAAAAAGAAAGAAAACAATGCCCAGCAGCTGCCCCAGACCTATGTTCCTCCTCACTTCTAGCTATGTGAGGAAAATAACTTCTCTTTGAACATTAGTCGAGGTTTCTCTTATTATCTACCAAACAGAATATCAGCTTCCCTGGCACTTTTGAATCCCATGTCCGTGGCATCTGAAATCGGCCTGACACCCTGCTGGCAGCTGGCATGTGCTGCCTGCTTTTCGAGACCCTTGTGTAAGAGAACATGGGCTAGGGCTGCCGTGACAAAGTACCACATATTTGGTGGCTTAAACAGCATAAATTTATTTCCTTATAGTTTTGGAGACCAGCACTTCAAAGCCGAGGTGTGGGCAGGTGTTTTCCAGTGAAAGCTCAAGGTGTTCTTTTGAGACACCTCTCCTTGGCTTGCAGATAGCCACATCCTCACTGTGTCCTCACATGGTCTTTTCCTCTGTGGTGTCTGTGTCCTAATCTCCTCTTATCATAAGGATGCCAGTTACCGGTAAGATCGCCCCCCCCACCCCCGCAATGGTCCCATTTGAGCTTAATCACCTCTTCAAGTCTCTATCTCCAAATTGTCACATTCCGAGGTTCTGGGGGTTAGGGCTTCAACATACGAATTTAGGAAGGACACACTTCAGCTCATAACAGAGCCTAATAGTTTGTTTTTCAACAGATACGCTTTTTGCCTTCCCTGAACTCTTGCAGACACGTGATAGCATGGCTCATGGGTGTTCAAAGTCCACAGGCAGGATCGGGAGCCTGCAGGTGAAGGGAAAGAGTCCTGGATCTGGGGTCAGGGGGCCTAGACTCCACATGGCAGTTGTCCTCTTACTGGCATGGTCTCTCTGAGCCTCAGTGTCTTCCTCTGTAAAAATATGTGACTACTACATGTAATAATGTATATGGAAGCATCTGGCACATGCTAAGGATACTTCATCAAATCTAAAATGCCATCAATTTCTGTTTGGATGATCCGTCCATTGTTGTAAGTAGGGTGTTTAAGTCCCCTACCAATATCGTATTGTCATCAATTTCTTCCTCTATGTTAATAGTTGCTTTATGTTTGGGTCCTCCCATGTTGGGTGCATAAATATTTACAATTGTTAAAAAATATATATATAAAACTAAAAACTAAAATAAAATGCCATCAATGATAAGATGTACCATTATGGTGTATGTACCCAGATAGGCAAAAACATGCCATGATGACTTTTATTTTTTAATGTTTTTTTTAATTTATTGTTGAGAGAGAACACAAGCCAGGGAGGGGCGGGGGGGGGGGGGCAGATAATCCAAAGCAGGCTCTGCGCTGACAGCAGCAAGCTCCATGTGGGCTTGGGCCCACGAACCATGAGATCATGACCTGAGCTGAAGTCGGCCGCTCAACCGCTGAACTGACTGAGCCACCCAGGTGCCCCTAGGAGAGCTTTTAAAATTAGAGATTCAGGCTCTCCACCCCAAATTCACTGAATTTGAATCTCCTGGGATGAAGTTTAGGGATTGGTATTTCTTTAATTCCCCCCCCCCAATATTATTCTGAAAATATGATAGGCTCTGAAGCAATGGCTTTCAACATAGTCAATGTATTGTATAACCCAAAATATAATTATAAGGTGCCATCTTTGGGGCTATTTACCAGTTTCTTAGATATTCTATAGGAAGCCTGGATTTCAGACTTTGCCAACAAAATCCCATTGCCCAAATACTTGACATTTTCTAGCACATTCATGGGATTCCAGAAAGTCTCGGCTCAGGAGTCGTATATAATAAATACTCGGTACAACATATAAACCAAGCCCGGTTCTAGTGGTAGGAATGCTGTCACATTTACCCTCTTAGTGCTGTATTTCTGACCCCTGTCTTGCACTCTAACCTGGGGCTGTTGAGCCCACCTCTGTTGTTCTACATTTTAGGATTCTAAATGAGGTACTGTTAGTTGATTGGATGTATATTTTAAGCGTTTTGTCAAACTTTTAAAAACCTAGGTGAATCTTCTTAAAAATTATTTTTCTGAATAACCACGACAGAATCCTGAGCAATGTCATGTGCGATGATCGCAGATAAAGCAAGTGTCGAGATTAGTTGGCCGCTCTAGACTCGACTCTCTTCGTAGGTCATGAGAGCAACCCCTCGCAACTACCTTCACTGCAGGGTTATTCCACAGTTCTCGCATCCACATTCATATGTGTTCCATCATCTCGACGGGGTCCAATCCCTGAGTTTATAGTGGAGCAAAGAGATGACCCTCCCCTCCCTCCCCCCAGCCGGGAAAGTCGCTGCCCAAGGTCACATACAAGTTAGCTTACTGACACCGAGCCTACTCCCAGACCAATCTCCCTTGTGTTCCTCCCACTTCTCATGGTCTGTTAATGATACTTCAGAGAGGTTTTTTTTGTTTTTTTTTTAATCAAAAGGTCAGGACAACATCACCAATGTCTTCTAGTCTAATGGGAAACTTCCCTGAATCTCACCCAGATCATTCACTGAGCCAGCCACACACAGTTCCTGTTTTCATGCAGATTCCATCTGAGCCTTGGCGAACTCCCAGGGAAACACATATCAGATCTGCTGTCTATTGGCAGAACTTTGGCTTAGAACGTATTTCAAATGCCTCCCATTGAACATTGGCAGCCTTGAAAAAATCTGGCCAGGAAATTATTCTGGGAAGCTCAAGTGCTCTATGACACTTACAAGGAGACGCTGATGGCTTTCTCTCCCAAGCTCTTCCCTCTGTGCCCAGAACAAATGATTGCATATTCCTGTATGTGCCCTAAATTAGGAGAGGGCCAGTCCTGCTGCCACATGAATAGAGGGAATGTCTGTGACGGGCAGGGCCCTCTGCATAGCACACTGTGCTTTGAGCCAAGTTCTTTCTCCTTCGGTTTAAAAACCCTGGGGTATTCCAAGAGAAATGCAATCCATGTGTTTCTGATTCATTTACACTTAAATCATTAAAATGTTGTTTTGCGAGAGTTATTTGATGTCTGAGGAGCCTATGAGGCTTCTTAATGGGACTTTTAAACGTTTTTTTCCCCCTACCCTGCCTGAAACAGAAAGCAACATTTTGCTAAAACAGTGCCTGAGTTCAAACATATTCTCTCATCTCATATATTTGCACCCACATTATCGACCACAGCCTCTCACTAATGCCAGGCCTGGCAAGACTGACATTTGAAAGTGTTAAAATAGAGAAACTGGAGAGAAAACGGAGGCAAGAAGAATCCTGGGGAGGGGGGGGGATTCAAACCCCTGTTCCCCCAAATCTGCCAAGGCAGCAGTACCCAAGCGTGGAGAGTACCTGTGTCCGTGACCTGGGTTAGACCGGGTGGGGGGCCCTCTCTCAGATACACCACCAGACAGCTAGCAAAGCACTTCCACAAACATAATCACCCTGAAGCCTCGTAGCAAGCCTCCTTTCCCCGATGCAAAGCAGGATCAGAGATGTTAATAAAGTATTGGGCCCAACGGTGCACAGTCAGCTCGCACAGAAAGGAAAGATTACAGCTAAATTCGGACTCCGAGCCTACTGCTCTTTCCAGAATGCCTCGAGTCGAGCTTCCCTGTGGATGCTGTATTTGAAATGCCAGACACATTATAATATATGAGTGAGGAGCAGTGCAAGACCGTGGGTAAGGTCTCAAATTTGTCCCCTGTCGCTTTCTGTGTGATCTTGGGTATACTACTTAATCTCTCTGGGCGGTTTCCTCATCTGTAAAATGGGGCTAAGCCTACTACCCAACTCTACGAGATATAAAGATGATTGAAGGAAATTAACACATTACTAGAACAGTCCCCGACACAGAGGGCTCAACAAATGTCAACTCTTGGCGGTAGTAGCAAAGGAGTAAAAAAGAGCTGGATGATCTTGGCACGGTGTAGAACCTCTCTGAGCCTCAGTTTTCTCATCTGTAAAATGAGTACAATAGGGTGACCCTTACAAATCCTCGGGAGTACTTGAGACCATGCTTATGCTTAGCGCTGTTCCTAACACAGAAAAGCTTCTCCGCAAAATCTATTTTTCACGCCCAGACGTCTCTCTCCGTATTGAGTATTGGTTGCCATTGTCGTGGGGAAGTAACTGTCTTATTCAGCTCGACTTAGATCTGGTGCTGCATTTCTCCACAATCTCAGGGTGTAGGCTGGTACACAGGCCCAGGTGTTTCTATCCCCATAGGGTGCGGGCTCTCCTGCTGTTGATGGACCCGCACTGGGCTGAATTAGATCTCCACACACTGAGCTGGTAAACAGCACAAGTTTTGCTTTTAGGTGGAGGAGAACCACTAGCCAACTGTAGGACTTGGGGCTCCCTCCCATTCCTGGCCAGTGGCTCTGTTCGCAGGAAAATCTGTTGCTGTTTGCAGGCTGTCTGAGGCTTTGGGATTTGGACCTTTTTTCTTTCCTAGTGTAGATGTCAGAATTCCTTCTTAGTGGGTTGTTTCTGCTTCACTGGTGTCTTTTTGCCGGTGTCCTGAAGACGAGCAGAAAACTATAGCCATCTGGCAGGGGAGACTAAAGAGAAATTAGACTTTGTCCCTCTCCACCATTCACACACACACACACACACACACACACACACACATTCTCTCTCTCTCTCTCTCTCCCCTTCTGTCTCTCTCACACACACACACACAGATACAAATACCTTTTTGAGCTTCCCAGTTATTTTCTCTGAAGAGCTGGCGCCAGCCACACAGGATAAAGGAAGGAACTGGGAGAGCAGATCTTTTCAGGAAGAAGACAGATTCTGTTCTGTCAGGTTCCTATGAGTGTGTGTAAGTGAGAGTCAGAGGAGAGAGGGAGAGAGAGGAGGGAGAGAGAGAGAGAGAGAGAGAGAGAGGGAGAGACAGAGAGGAGAGAGAGGAAAAGGCAGAGGGAGAGAGGGGGAGAGGGGATCTGTTGCAGGCAGGGGAAGGCGTGACCTGAATGGAGAATGCCAGCCAATTCCAGAGACACACAGGGACCTCAGAACAAAGATAAGGCATCGCTGACACCACACCGGGGACAAGCTCACAGGAAAGTCAGACCGGGGGGACCAAGGCCAGGCAGCTAGGAGCACCCAAGGCTGGAAAATGAGGTGAGTGCCAGAGCAGGAGTGGGCACGGGTGCCCTTTCAGGAACCAGGTATCAAGCAGCCCTGGAGAGTTTGACCTTGTCTCTAGGCAGACTCACCTGGGCGTCCTGGGGGTGTTGCAGGGGGTTCTTGTCAATCCTTGGGGCTTTGAGAAGGGAGATGCGGGCTGGGCGCTGTCCTGGGACGGCGGGGACACCCCAGCTCGAAACAGGAGACTTTGTGCAAATCCTGCCGGGACACTGCCGAAGCTCAGTTTCCCCCTCTGCCAGCACAGGGTGCTGTCTGCTGGCAGATGTGACTTTCCTCCGGTGCCCGCAAGGCTGATTTTTTGTTTTCCTCCTCTGCAAAGAGCACTGATTTATCTCTTCCAACACTTTGTGAGTTAGGTATGTGTTTGTGTGTTTATTTGTTCGGACCGGAAAAGAAACCAGCTTCCCACAGCTCAGCTCTGTGGTTTCTTAAACCTTCAGAAGTTTGCCAGTCAAAACCTCAATTTAGAAGACGAAAAACCTGTCCCCATTTTACAGTTCCTTATAAATTTCTGCATTTCTCACTGAAATCAGAGGCAGCTGGTGGTATGAATCAGACTATGAATTGCACCGAATGGCTCTTAAAGGGATACCACAAATTAAAAAAAAAAAAAAGAAAGAAAGAAAAAAAAAAGGAGTCTTTGGCGTTCTAAATCTAGGACTCTAAATTCTAATTGTTTTTAAACTCTTCAAGATTTCCTATTCCTCAGCTTATACTTAAGAGTTACTTGATCCTTCTTACCAGGCATTTCTTCTAAGTTTTCCTCTGCGAGTCTCAAAACCCAGCCAGTGCAATTATTTTTACTATTTCTAAGCATTAATGCTGTTAAAAATACAGGGGGGAAAAAGACAGAAAAAGAAAAACACCCTGCAGATGTGTTAAGTCCCCGAGCACCTCTTTTCCCATTGATTTTCTTCTCAATTGGAAAAAGAGTTTCTATTTGTTTCTCTTCTGCAAAGTCACCTAGCAACTTTTCTGGGTCTGGGGCCGCTGGGGGGCTTCAGACTGTGTTAACTCTTTGGGCTCAGATTACCTGTGGTTCAGAGAAATAATCAGGTGTTTACGATTCATTCGATCTGTTCTTTTAAAATCCATTGTAGCGTTAAGCTTCCCATCGAACTTCGTTTTCCTTTATCCTGCAAAAAGATAGGATTTCTGTTCATCTACGTGGAGTGACAATTTGACTGATGTGTCACTATTCAAATCCTGCTGTACCAGCCAATGCCCCAGCATGCCAACATACAGGCTGATTTATACAGTTCTGTATCATCCCTTAGTGCAGAACCTCTCTCCTCCTTATTTTCCACCTGAAGCACCCGACTGTTCAAGCCACAGCTCAAACATGATGTCCTCTGCCCTGGCCAACATCCCCAACATAAGCATCCTGTCCTTTGCACGGTCTCTGTTCCTGGGAGCTACATCTCTTTTCGTCTTTGTAATATTTCACCGCTCAATTATCTATCTCCTCGTCCAAGACTGAATGCTCCTTAAGGTATAGGATCTAGGTCTGTTTATCTTAGTGTGCCCAGCCCCTAGCATAATGTCTGTTTCCTATTAGGCATTCAAAAAATAGTAGCTGAGCAGAATTCAGTTGGCGACCAGTGGAGACGTGCTCTGTTAGAAGTCTCCAAAGGGTCTTGCCTCTCGGGGACACAGCCCTTCAGAGTTTGAGAAGCACTTTTATAGGCCTGTCTCATCTGGTCTTCAGATTTTAGATGAGATGAGGATTCACGGAGAAGTGGGGATAAAAGCAGTTAAGCAACTTGCCCGAGGCCACCCTGATGATCTTGAAAAGGCTCCGACTCATACTTGGGTCTTTGGACTCCCAGTCCAAGATTTTTTTCTGCTACATTCCACCAGACTCTCAACCAAGTGTATTATCCTATACCAAGAGCTCTTGATTCTAGCTGTACATTAGCATCATCTGTGATGCTTTCAAAAGGGCCGATGACCAGACCTCACTCCAGACCAATTAAACTAGAATTTGTTGGGGAGGGGCTTTGTTATTAGTATCTTTTCTTTTAATTTCTACGTAAAGCCATGAGTTTTTTAATTATTTTTCACAGGATTAATTGCTTTGGCCAAATGCCTGGGCATGATATGGGCATGGACCCAGCAGGTTCCTCTGTTAGCTTTTGTGATTCCCTTCTTCTGTGGAAGCTAATTCACCATCTGCTGTTGGGCATTACATACCACTTCTTGGGATATCCTTTTCATCATCCGTCAAATAAGGGCATTGTCCAAGGGATCTACCTATACAGTAGCTTTCAACTCTTCTACTTAAAAAAGTTTTGGTGCAGTGTAGGTTGAAGTGAGGGGAGGGAATAAAGAGGATAGAAAGTGCTATTTCTTCCGCGATCATTGACACACACACAGGCATTTTGTGCACTCCGGAGAGCCTCCTCGTGCAGGGGGGTCCATCAAGTCCCAGCTTTATGTATTATGTTTGACATCTCAAGCAAATGTAGCTAAACTTTTTGATTAGCTCAAGAATAGGTCGCAGGTGTGGGGAATTGTACAGCCAGTGCGTGGTGTGTAAGAAGCAAAAAACATTCAGAGAGTGTCACGGGAAACAAAAGCGTCCACTTGTGTTCTTCGATCAGCAGCCCCTAAAGCAAGCAAGCATATGCTCAAACCCATTATGTGCAAGGAGGTATTTGTTTCCTATGTTTGAAACTGTCTTGAGATGCAAACAAAATAGAACAGAAAGCTTTGCAGGCCTTCCTCCCACACTGGCTGGTTACCTACCACATGTGGGCCTTTGAGGCTGAATGGGGCTGTCAGCCGTCAACTCTTGACAAAACCAGCATTAGGAGGCTCCGAGTCTCCTCCATGCGGTCTGGAAAAAGCAGGCATGGAGAAAGTTGACCTTTCAGCCTTGCATAATCTGGGTGTCGCTATTGCAGGAAAGTCCAGCTTGGGAGCCAAAGCTCTTTCCTAACCGCTGCTTTTCGGGAAGCAGCATGATGGGAGTAATTATCACTAACATTTGCTGAGGGCTGGACGGTTAACAAAGTACTTTCTAATCCTCCTTTACTCTGACAGCAGCCCTAAGGGAAGTCGTTATTACCACTACGGGATGAGGAAACTGAGGCATTACCTGGCTTCCCCAAGATGGGGCAGAGAAATCAAGTCAAAGGCTGGACTTGAATCTAGCTCTTCTGACCCAAGACCAGTGCCCTCCCCTCCCCAGGCGGAACTGAACCAGAACTCCCCGCCCTGGTAGCATCGGTACATTTCCTCGCTTGAATGTGGGGCTGCCTGGGCCCTGAAAGATAGAGTTTCTGGACTCCGCTTTCCTGTGAGTGCACTGGAGAGCTTAGACTTAGGCCTTCCCTTCTCTCTGCCTTGGAGGCCCTCCCTCCTAGATTGGTTTTTAGAAAATATTGACACTGGCAACTGGATTAAAACATTTTGTTTCCTTTGTTGAAATCTCACATGTTACTATTGTAGGGACCTTGGAAAAAATTTAAATAACTTCATTATTTTCTTTTTCTTGAAAAAACAGTACAGCGGGGCGCCTGGGTGGCTCAGTCGGTTAAGCGTCCGACTTTGCTCAGGTCATGATCTCACAGTTCGTGGGTTCGAGCCCTTCATGGGGCTTGTGCTGACAGCTCGGAGCCTGGAGCCTGCTTCAGATTCTGTGTCTCCCTCTCTGCCCGTCCCCCACTCACACTCTGTCTCTCTCTGTCTCTCAAACATAAATAAACATTAAAAAAAATTTTTTTAAAAGAAAGAAAAAACAGTACAAGTTCCTTCCTGACAAGTGTGAACATTTCATATACACAAAGATGACATTTAAAATATTTATATTCCCATTTTAGAGATAACCACTGTTAATATCCTGTTAATATCCTTCTAGGCCTTTTGCATTTACCTATTTACCTTTTATGTAAATACAATATTCAGATGGCTAGATAATCTATATTTACAGTTATCTTGTGTTACATCTTCAAAAATTCATATATGTGTATATATGCATCTGTGTGCTGTGGAGGGAGAGTTGGTAGAAACAACTTTCTGATTAGCAATGATGGAATCATTACAATAGTACCTGTTTATGCCTGGAGGATAGGTTCCTAGACCCTCCCTGGATACCTGAAACCACAGATAGCAGGGAACCCTGCTAGCAAATACAATGTATTTCCTCTATATACATACCTAGGATCAGGTTTAATTTATAAATTGGGCACAGTAAGAGGGGCCCTGGATGGTTCAGTCAGTTAAGCGATCGACTCTTGATTTCAGCTCAGGTCATGACCTCACAGTTCGTGAGTTCCATCACCTAGTCCAGCTCTGTGCTGACAATGGGGAGTCTGCTTGGAATTCTCTCTCCCTGCTCCTCTCCTGCTCTCTCTCTCTCTCCCTCTTTCTCAAAATAAATAAACTTTAAAAATTAGACACAAGAAGAGATTAACAATAGTAACTAATAATAAAATAGAACACTTACAATATACTGCAATAAAATCACCTGCATGTGATTTCTCAAAGTATCTTTAAAATTTTTTTAATGTTTATTAATTTTTGAGAGAGAGAGAGAGAGTGAACAGGGGAGGAGCAGAGAGAGAGGGAGACAGAATCCGGAGCAGGCTCCAGGCTCCGAGCTGCCAGCACAGAGCCCGACGCGGGGCTCGAACTCACAAGCCGCGAGATCATGACCTGAGCTGAAGCTGGATGCCCAACCGACTGAGTCACCCAGGCGCCCCGATATAAGTCTTTCTCAAAATATCTTAACTGTACTGTACTCATCCTTCTTAGGATATGGAGATGATAAAATGCCTATGTGATGAGATGAAATGAGGAAAATGATGTAGGCACTGTGATGTAGCATTAGGTTATTACTGACCTTTGGACAATATGTCAAAAGGAGGATCATCTTGCTTCTGAACTGGGTCTGACCAAGGGTAACTGAAACCACAAAAAATAAGGTTGTAGATAAAGCGGGATTACTGTCATCCAAAGATGCTGGTATAATTTCCCAGTATTGACTTAGGCTGTAGAAGACTCAGGCACACTTTCATCCATCCATCCATCCATCCATTCATTCATTCATTCATTTTATTCACCCATCACCTATTTTATACCAGGCTGTATACTAGGTCCTTTATATACATCATCTCTAATGCTCATGGGAGTCCTATAATTAGAGATCATACTCCCCACGTAACAGATGAGGAAACTGGGGCTCAGAGAGACTTATCTGGTATTTCACAGCCAGTGAGTAGAAGAGTTGGGATTTGAACCCAAATATCCGTCGCTCCAGGGGCTGCATCTGAAGCAGCCCAGGGTGATGCAGGCAGAAAGGAAGCATGTACGGGGAGCTGTGGGATCTGGAGGCGTGATGAGCGCACCATAGCCTGGGAAGCTGTGAGCTGGGTGGTGGAAGATAAATAAGACAAGCAGACGAAGAATGGGGATGGTACGCGCAAGGGGGCCGAGGCGTGGACAGGCATGGCATGCTTTCAGAATGACATGGCAGGGCACAGCTGGCCCCGAGCTGGGGCTGGACCCACGGATCAGCCCTAGATCAGAACAGGCTAGTCCACGATCCCAGGGACAGAGGCCTGAGACCACAGCCACAGTGAAGCCGCATGGTCATGTGTGTTTTGGAAAATCAACTTCAGCAGCAAAGGGCTTAATGGTATCAAGTGGGGGACAGGGAGATTACTTAGGGTGCAATAACAATAGGTCAGATAAGAACGTGTAATGTAATTGACGGAAGAGAAGCGGATGGCCTGACATATGAAGCAGAATAAAGAGGACTTAGGCAAGACGTTCATGAGCCAGGTTTGGGGTGTTTGAGCTCAAGGTCCTCGGGTCTTGCAGAGGAACAATCTATTAGAGGCCTGCTGTGGTGCATATTGACCATTCGGGTTTTGACTAGCCGTGGACATTCTGCCTCGCCATTGCCTCCGCCACTTGGGGTGTGTTCTGTGAGTTTTACTGGGTTTTCCTTGCCCCCGAAGCAATTTTTTTTAACAGTCCATTATCTCTGATTCCTACAGCTGGAAATAAGTTGCAGGGTTTTGATCCTTTCATCGGAACACTTACCCAAGGGGGGAACATGTTTTGCTTACTCTTTCTTAATTCCAAACTTTGCGTACCTTGACCGATTTTGTCGAATCTGTTCGAGGTCCTGCAAGATCCCATCCTGGAGCATAAATCTCCTCCCAACATTACCACGTCACTGTTACTCACTTTTGACAAAACTGAATCCAGAGTCCAAGATCCTTAAATGAAGCTGAGTTGAAGGAAGGACATCCACTTTTACCTAATCATGAAACTTAAGTTTTCAACAGTAACATGATACGTGTCAGAGTCGCGACTAGGGGACTTTCTAGGAGAGCTGGATACTGTTAACAAACCTTCAGAAGAGCACAGCTAGAAGAAACTTTAGGAATCATGGAGTTACCATCTCCCTGTCGAATAGACTGGGTAGGCAAGCCCAGAGCGGGGAAGAGTACCCACAACACGTCAGCGGCAGAGATCTGCCAACAGTGTGGTCTCCTGGCTGCGGACTTAGTTAAGTGGTGAGGACCTGTGTCCATGAACGTAAGTAGATCCATTCATGTCTTTCAGGTGGCTCCTTCTCTGTCACGCTCTGTGCCTCTCCTTGTTGAAAGCTTCGGCCCACACCGTGGAGCTTAACAATATGTTTGGTCAGATCCAGTCACCTGGCTATCCAGACTCCTATCCGAGTGATTCAGAGGTGACTTGGAATATCACTGTCCCAGAGGGATTTCGGATCAAGCTTTACTTCATGCACTTCAACTTGGAGTCCTCCTACCTTTGTGAATATGACTATGTGAAGGTGAGACCCCCTGATATTCCCTCACTGCACCAGGTTCTCTACTGGGAGTCAGAGAAGAATTAAACACTGTGTTTTCCCTCCCAGGGTAGCAGTCCAGTGAGGAAGGCACACAAAGTTACAACATGATGAACGAAGGTTGGGATGATATGCTAGGTGCAGGCTGAGTGGGAGATCTAGAAAGGACCACAAGGGAAACTGAGGCGGGCAAGGTGTAACTCAGCCAAACGTAACCTCCCCTGTTTTCTTTCTGTTCTCAAAGTCCTTAACGTTTCCACTAACCTCTGCTCCAAGGTCACCTTTACAAGCAGCAAGAAAAGGGCAGAGACCCCAGAGTAAGCATAACCAGACTGACACACAGCCATAATCATGTCCAAAGCTGAGGCATTTGAAAGCCTTGCCTACTTCCCTAAGTAATGATCAGGTATTTGGGAAGGCTGGGTATACAGTAGCAGACAGTCGGAGGTGAGGTCCGGTTGGATTGGGGTGAGATTCTGAAGGGTCTTGAATGTGATGCTGAGAAGTTTAGATTTTCTCTGCAAAGGGTGTGGGCAAGGTTGGGGGGGTCAGAATCAGAAGTGCATGTAAAGATCATGTGGAAGAGGAACAGGAAATGATTACAGCATCCAAGCAATATTGCCTCAACTTTAGAGGGACCCCACAAACAATTCCATGGATGGGAAGCTGTTCTCTGAAAGTAAGGCTGAGAAAGGTTGGAGTACGTCTGGGAGATCAAGTTTATTAAGGTTGTATCTGGCTCAAAAAGATGTGGAGACCTACTAATCTACTTTCTAAGCTCTCTCTGGCTTTCTGGAAAAGTTCTCACCAAATCACTCCAGAGTAGATTTTATATATTTTCAGTCTTATCGTAGTCTCTGTTTTCTACAGCCAGGAATTCAACAAGAGTTCTTGTATTAACCAGAATGTTTGACAACAGCAAAGCAGTGAGTTTACAATGTACATGGATACTTGAAATCTCATTCAATCTTTAAAAAAAATTCTATAAGACAGGCACTTCACAGGCAAAGAAACAAACCCAAGAAGGTGAAGCGGTGGGTCAATTTACAAACCCATGTCTTGTGACTTTCATTTCCATGTTCTTTTGGCTACACCAAATGAACAGCTCTCAGGTCACACTCCACTGGGCCCCAGGATACTGCAGGGGCTTATAAGACCACTGTGGGGGTAGAGGAGGCTGATAAGTGGGACTATGAATCCCCACCCTGTTTAAATTTATTTTAAATGTTGTGTATTGCTTATTTTATACATTGGGTCTCCACCAACTATCTCATTTATGGCAAGGTTTCTAAGATTAAAAACTTTCCCAAATTGGTGGTCTACGACAGAGTGTCTTAGCTTCAGCGCTGTGGATATTTTGAGCCAGATCATTCTTTGCTGAGGAAAACCGTTTTGCGAATTTTAGGATTGTTAGCAGCATCCCTGGTTTCTACTCACTAGATGCCAATAGCACTCCCCCTCCAGTTGCGACAACCAAAAACACCTCTGGAAGTTGCCTATATCTCCAGAGGGACAGCATCTCCTAGTTTGAGAACCACTGCTCATTGTGATGCCGCCCCTCTGTGAATGTCCTATGTTAGGGACTATGAGAATTTAAAGATACAAAAGATCTGGTCCCTCACAGAGAGACGTGAGCCTAGAAGAGTGGCCATTGCATAAGATGGAAAAGAATAATGACAATAAAAGATTGACAGATCAAGAATGAGAAGAGGTAGATCTGGATGCTCTAGGAGATGATGTGGGTTGGCAATCTAGACTGACATATAGTTTCCCTAAATTAATTAAAAATGGAGCCAACTGGTCAGAGTCACAGGGATCCAGCAGGCAGTATTGAGCAAGACGTGAAGTGTTCATCATCCTAAATTGAAATTTCTGACAAATACATTAGTTATGTCTTCCAGGATGTAATCTAGCCTCTCCCATAGCCAGACTCCAGGAGAAGATGCATTATGGGTAGGGGACATTAGGTTGGCAGACTCTTCCAGGCCATTCCCCCAACTAATGCTGGTCATAAAACCATGGCATCCTCAAATATTTGCATTAGAAAGTGGTCTTAACCAGAAGGAAAATGACGAAACATTGGCTTAATACAACAGTAGGTTCCATAGGTTTAAACAAGGTTAGATGTGAACTTCCTAACTGCTTTCTTCTTATTTTCAAACATGTCAACCATCTAGAATTTTTTTGCAGTGGAAAAAAAGAAAAAAACTTGCTTTTGCTAGTAGCTGAGGCCTTAAGACTGTGGAAATTACAGAATTTTTTTCGTTAGCTGTAACAATGACTTACTTTCATTATCCACCCCCCTTCCTCCACCCGGAGAATTGACTCTCAATTCATATACACTGAGCAATCATTTCTCACCAGTTTTCCTCTTGTTCAGACAGATGCCAAGCTTGACCTTGTTAGGACTCCTTTATAGAGATAATAAACACACAGCAGAGGATTTAACTCATTCCTTTGTCCCAAATAAATGGAGTCTCCTGGCAAGGCAGATTAAGGAGCTGACATCAGCTGCATTTTGTAATGGGAAAAAAACGACAAGGCACTTTTCCAGTCCAACAATAGAACCCAAAGACCTCTTCTGACACTGAATTAAGGACCCTGGAGTATTCTACCCAAAGCTTGACCTTTCTAGCTGAAGAATACTTGGGAAACTAACTGATAGTTTCTATCAGGGACTGTGAGACACCTTCAAGAAAGTCCAGGCAGATGGAGGTAGGTCCTCTGGAAGGGCAGCATGGTCCTGGATGCTTGCCCGGGATCCAGGAAATGCCTGGTCTAGTCCCCAGTCTGCCACTGACTCCTGAATGAAGGAAACGTTATAGCACTCTCTTCACTCCAGAATAAGACTGTGACCCCTGGACATAGCAAGGAAGCAGTCTGCTACCTGAAGTGCCCCACAGTCCTCTCGTCTCTGGTTCAGACACCTTTTCCCAATTCAAAAAGGGATTCATGTAGTGGGCAGGGAGGGCAAGATGTATCTCTCTTCTTGTGCTGACTGCCTTCCAGAATGTTATCCCGGGCATCAGCATTAGCCTCCCTACAGAGGTTCCAACGGCCACGGGACCTGAGCAGGCCTCCCCTCGCAGGACGTTGCACCCTCGTTGGCTGGTAACTCATGCTAACATAGCAACACGCTCTGTGCCCCTGCCCACAGGCACCTGGCGGAGTTCCTGTCTGGAGTCATGAACTCCCAGAATGTCAAGTTGCCTCGGCCCTCAGGAGACTCAGTTAATCCCCCACTGTTGTTGTTATTATTGTTTTTCAAACATTTCTGCCCCGTGAAAGTTTTCATCTAACAAATTTCTGGGAGGCGCGATAGAGAAAACACAAGAGTGGCCGGTGGGTGGAAGGTGGCTCTGAAGCTCACTCATCCTCCTGGAGCACCCTGAAGGTCAGCATTTATGACTTGAATACTGCTTTAGTCCCCACCAGACAGAAGAGGAGACTGGGAGCTCCAAATTCTGGCACAAGGCTAGTACTCTGGCCTCTGAACTTCCAAACCCAGAAGCCTTCCACATACAGTTGAAATCCATTCACTTCTAACTGCCCCCCTCCCTCTGCCCTCCAGAAAAGGTGCCTTTCCTGGCTATGAATGAGAGGGAAGCTCCTTCCCTTCCATCTGAATAAAGCAGGAACATGCCATGTCACTCCTGGGTAAGTCAACATTCCTCTCCAAAGTTCTATTTTCTCATCTGTTCCACAATGGGGTGACATGAGATGATCCCTAAAGTCTCTTAAATTCCTAGACTCTAACCCTAATGCTCCTCACCAGAACTTTCCAGATGACCCCACCAAACCCTCATTGTCCTAGTTAGGATAATGCCAGAAAATGGTAATCATATGTTACAACATCCACTTCTCCAAGTTCTGTGGCCATAAGCATTCCAATGAGAGCCTACCGTCCGCGGGGGATGTCATTTAGAGAAAACTTGTAAACACGCCATGCCACCACTGTCCTTTCCCAAGCAACTTTAAATATCCCTGATGTCCCTTTGGTGGGACATTATCCCCTATTTTGAGGCTTTTACACTCTGTGACTGAATTCCCCTGGCAGGCCTAGGAGTAGATTTAAAGCACCCTCGAGCTCACAGGGACCCTTGCTGGCCCAGCCTAAACTCACAGACACAGACTGTCCTTCCCACCCAGGCCCATCAGGGTAACAATAATGGAACTGCTGACTCCATAGTTCAGAGGCTTGAAGAAGAGCAGGACCCCAAGGCTGTGGTCCGGATGCTCTCATTTTATGAAAATTCCTCTCTGGCCTGATTTCCCGCAGTCCTTGGTCTTCGAGGCGTGTGCACATCTGCACGACAGCATCTGCCTCCTTGGAATGTGGCTGCAATGTGTGGATTCCTGCAGTGCACAGATGAGGCAGATGAGTCACAGCTGGTTAGCACTGCAGGCACGGGACACAGCACGGACGCTGGCTGTGGTGGAGTCAGAAGGGTTGGACTCTTGGGGTCATTCTCCACTCACTAGCCTTGGGCAAGTGAGTATTTCTAGAGGGGATTCAACTTCCTCTTTTCTCATACAAGGCAAGTTGAAACAGACGGTCTCCAAAGCCACCCCGGCCTGGATATTCTATGCATCTAAGACCTCAGAAATCATGGTTCAACTCCACGACCAGACCAGCATGACCGAAGCCTAGGGAAGGGGCCATTCGTTGGCCAGGGCCACACTGAGAATTTGTATCTCAAGACTCTCAGTCTTTTCTTCTTTAAAAAAAAAAAAAATTGGGGCGCCTGGGTGGCTTGGTCGGTTAAGCGTCCGACTTCAGCTCAGGTCACGATCTCACAGTTCATGAGTTCGAGCCCCGCGTCAGGCTCTGTGCTGACAGCTCAGAGCCTGGAGCCTGTTTCAGATTCTGTGTCTCCCTCTCGCTGACCCTCCCACGTTCATGCTCTGTCTCTCTCTATCTCAAAAATAAATAAACATTAACAAAAAAAATTAACAGTGAAGTCCCACCGGGTGGGTGCTTAGGTTTTTAACATAATGTAAATGTAAGTAAGTGCCATGAAGGCCAACATTGTCTCTAGTCAATCCTATTTGGTCTCTTCAGTACAATAGAGCACAGAAGAACCTTTTGTCGCAGGAATACAGCAAATTAGGTCCTTTGGTTGGGCATCAGATGAAGTGGTGACTTGTGCCTAGAGAAGGTCCCCGGAGCCATGGTCACTGGAAAAGGTCCTGAGAAACCAGAACCCCCAAGGGAACACCAAAGTCACACACCCTATCTTCAAGTTCACTTCGCAACATCTGTTCACTGGAAAAAGAGACAATAACAACCTACATTTGGTTTCTATTCTCTCTCTTTTTCTCACTGAGTACATATAGCTCAGTTGGCATCTGCCAGATGCTCCTGTGACGTCTCACCAGTGTTCTCCTGTTAACCCTCTGTCCTCGACGCGCTCGGCGTTTCCTCCATTCTTCCCACTGTTGGCACCTCCATTCTAATTCTTATTCCTCTCACCACGTCTACTGCAATTGCTTCCTAAACGTCTACCAGCTGTCAGTCTTTCCCCATCCAGTCCACCTTCTGCCTGTGTCCAGAGGTATCTTTTTTTAAAACAATTTTTTTAGTGTTTATTTTTTTTTGAGAGAGACAGAGACAGAGTGCAAGTGGGGGAGGGTCAGAGAGAGAGGGAAACACAGAATCTGAAGCAAGCTCCAGGCTCCGAGCTGTCAGCACAGAGCCTGACACAGGGCTCGAACTCACAAACCAGGAGATCATGACCCGAGCCGAAGCAGGACGCTCAACTGACTGAGCCACCCAGACGCCCTCAGAGAGATCTTCTTAAAACACCTTTTTGACTGTGACACTCTCTAATCTTTCAGTGACTCCCCATGGCCTATGGAATACAGTCCAAGAATCCCATTGAAAACCTACTGTAAGCAGGACACTGCACCAAAGACAGGGCGCACGAAGATGAGTGAGACAGTATCTGCCCTCCAGGAATTGGCAGTTTCATAGCGAGTCACGAGACAAATATCTAATTAATACATCAAAGCTGTGCAAGTAACACAAAGGGGGTGAGGCAGTATACAAGTCAGGGAGCAGTCATTTCCAGGTGTTCAGGAAAGACTGGGGAATAGGAATAATACTAAATAACAATAAATAGGAATTCACAGCGCAACTCCCTAAGCTTCTCGATCTCCCTAAGCACTGGTTTTATCGCTAGTACAACAACAACCAAAAGAAGTTTATCATGACATGGTACCTTCCTGGAAGGTGGTGGGAGGGTTTAAACGAAATGTTGGCTGGAAGTAGAATTCATAGCGCAAGGGGCAAGCACACTCAGTGGTTCCGAGATCAGGCTTTAGAGCAAGGGCTGGGGGGGGGGGGGGGGGGGGGGGAGTCCTGCCTCCACCCACCTCTTACAGCAAAATGGGGGATAATATAATGCCTACCTCATGGGCTTATCGCAAATGCCAAACGAGGCAGAATTTTTAATGACATCTGTCCAACACGTATGGCATTCACTCAGTAATGTTGTCATAGCAGTAACGATGGCAACCGTGTGCATAATAAAGTGCCTGCTGGTATCGCCAGGTGCTGCATGAGCATCGCGTTTCTCATCCACTCTGCCCGTACCACTAACTGGCTACCCATGACCTTGCTCGTGCCCCTCGGTTTCTTCAGGCAACTTATGGGGAAATATTTCGAAAGGACTGGTCAGATGCGAGAGGTCATTTCTCCTGTGTGTTTACCTTTCAGTCATACACATTTGTGTGTTACCTTTCAGTTACCTTTCAGTAACACACATTTGTTCCCCATGTATTGCGGCATTTGATTATTGGGGGAAGAGCGGGGATCATTACACCTACTTTACAGAAAAAGAAATCATGCAAAGAACCCAGGTGGACTTGTCCAGTCTTTACAGAAAGCCAGTTTTCAGGCCCTGGTCTGCTTACCCCCAAGTCATAATTTTGTCTCTCCATTTAGTCATTCTGTTAGAACAGGCTTTGTCCTAGAAGAGACCTTTTGGTATGCTTCCTGGCTATGTATTACTCCTAAGGCAACCCTGCCCGTCAGGGTAATTTAGTAAAATTTGGTAAAACAGAAGGACTTTGAGGGTCCTGGTATTGTCTAGAATCTGTTAAAGAACTTTCTCTTTTATCCTCACTTGGAGATGACATCTATTTTACAAAACTATCAGGAAATGGAGACTGAGCTGTGAGGGATGAGGGCTTGATTTATCTGTGTGTGGTACACAAGCCCTAACAGTGAACTCCAGGTCGTTTCACTAGACCGTCAGCGCTGGCACCTTAGGACCCATGTCTAGATTTGTTTCCAGCAGCGAGAGCAGGCAGAGCAGGAAAAGGCCTATGTGTCCCATTAGTGAGCATAAGGAAAGGGCCCTGGCCTAGAAGGCAGCCACTGACTCCTGCTGAGATGCTGGATGAGTGAGCTCCCTGCTCTGGGCCTCAGTTTCCCCAGCTGCCCGGTGAGGGAAGAGGACTTGTGGGCGTCTCCAACCCCTCCCAGTTCTGACGGCCTACAGCTCTCAATCCAGTGCTCCCTTCTCCAGGCCTCATAGGGTCAGTCTGCATCCTGCTGTGGAATGGCAAGATAAGTCCCTCCCATGGCCCTGCTCCAAGCCCGAATCCCCTGACCCCCGGGCTCCTAATTTCTGTGCAGTGCTCTGTGTTTACTCAGAACATGCCCTCGACCTTCAGGCTGTGGCTGACCCCAGCTACCGCAGCAGCTCTGCTAATTCTCTGGGAGTGGACAGGCGGCCTTGGCCTCTGAAGGAAACGAGAGGAGGGGAGATGTTTCTCATGAATCTCGGTTGTAGTCCCTGGGGGTATTCTTCCACTCCTGAGATAGTGGGTTCCAATGCTAGGGACACAGAACCCAGGAAGTGGAAATGAGCTTCAGAGAAGTGTGACAAACGCTCATTTTATGCAGGAAGGGCAAACAGCGTAGGCTCTGGGGGATGGAAAACAGAAGGAAGGTCCCAATGCCGGGGCAGGGCACACAGGCACACTCAGATGGGTGTGAAGCGGGGGTGCTCTGGGGTGCCGGGGCACCTGGTGCACAAATCTGCATGCCTGTGTGTGCGCAGACCGATCTCTGCTCCACCTCGGTGAACAGCAGAGCTTGAATCTACTTTGGTGTGCTCAAAGAGGGAAAACTAGTTACTAGAGCTTGGGGTACAGCAATAATGAAAACATACAGTAACCCCTGCAGGGTTCTTATATTGCCCTGAGGGGAGACAGATAATACACACCGAACATAATCCATAGATAAATTATACAGGGCGTAGTAAGGCGATAGGCAGAGACACGCAATGCAGCAGGATAAAGGGTCACGGTGAGGCAGGGCAAGGGTTGTGATTTAAACGCGTTGGTCAGGGGGTGCCTGGGCGGCTCAGTTGGTTAAGTGTCACTGTGGATTTCGGCTCAGGTCATGATCTCATGGTTCGTGAGTTCGAGCCCCACGTCGGGTTCACCGTGTAGAGCCTGCTTGGGATCTCTGTCCCCCTCTCTCTGTGCCCCTCCCCCACTCGCTCACACACACTCTTTCTCTCAAAAATAAATAAATACACACTTTTTAAAAATACAAAATTAAAATAAATAAACACGTCGGTCAGGGTAGTCCTCATCGACAGGGTGACCCTTGAGCAAAGACTTGGAGAAGTTGAGGAAGTTAGCCATGTGGCTTGCTGGGGAAAAGCCTTCCACCCAGAAGGAACAGCCAGGGCGCAGACCCTGAAGGGGGCACGTGGCCAGTCTGTCTAAAGAACAGCAAGAAAAGCAGTGTGACCGGAGCAGGAGGTACAGGGATGAGAAATGGAGACAGGTGCAGGAAGGGAGCTGGGAAGGATGGCCAGATCACCAGGCGGCTGGGAAATAGGGTCCCTGCTCAGCGCCCACAGCAATGACAGACTTTACAAGCTGTTTTCATGCCAGTGTTTCATGACCTCTCAACTCCTAGAGGACACTATTAACATCCTGCCCCCACCTTAGATGCTTGTGAACACTGAGGCCTGATGACAGAGGTGTGCTTGTCAATGATTAACAAGTGGCTCTGGACTTGGGGGTAGGCGGGGAGGGCAGGGAGAAGAGATGCTCAGAATTCACACACCGTTCACCATTCAGGTACCCTAGACACTCATTACCTCCAGGGCATAGGTAACCAGTTAAATACTGACAATGGGAGGTGATGACCTTCTGTAGAAGTTGTCTCCAATATAATTTAATTAATTGCAACTTTCTGAAACGGAATTGTTAACGATGGCTGTGTTTTAACAACCGGCTGCAAAATCTCCGAAAAGTTGACCCTTTGCACTTATAAACTGGTGGCAGCCAGCTCTGCCACCCTACTGTCTGGGGAGGTTAGGGTGACACATGCCATGAGAGGCAGGGCGGGCACCCAGGTCCTTTGGTCCTTGTTCCTGTGCTCTGCAGGAGTTTTCCCGTGAAGATCTGAGGATGTTCATGAGGGCCAGGGCTGGACAGGGTCCTTGGCAGGAGCAGAAGAATATGCCAGCTCACACATTCCTGGGAACTCTGCCTGGGGACCCTGGCCTGTGGCAGGCCCCTTCGCTGCGCTCAGCCCTTACTCAATCACGGCTTACACCCCCAGCTTGACTGTGACATACCTTGAGCCAGGCTGCCTCTGCTGCAGAACACAACCCTGCTGTGTTTTCTTGCCCTTGGACTGTTTTCGGGCTCCAAACAGTTTGAGGCCCAGCCCCCCCCCCACCCCCACCCCCAGTCTCTGAGAGGATTTGCATGTGAATGAGCCTGGCTCTGAAGTTCCAGAAGGCACGGGGTGGGGAGTCTTTCACAAGCTGGAGAGAGTGAATCCTTCCTGGCCCTCCTGCCCAGCCCCAGTTCCCAGACTCTCCCGCCTACCCCCTCTCTACCCCGCTCCTGCTGGGACAGTGGGCATTGCCACTTTCCCACCTGCGGGACGCCCCGCTTCCCAGGCTCTTAGAGCCCCTCCCTGCCAGCCCTCTTTTTCTCCCCATGCTCCTGCTGCCTGGAGACCATCCCCTTTTCTGTCCAGAGCCCTTCTTGCAAAAGGGCAATCCTTCCCGGGAGCAGTGGGAGTCTTGGACTCCGAGGACCCGCCAGCCATGGCTCAGGCCCCCACGCCGTTAATGGTGTGTGCCATTTCCATGGACACAATACCTTCTTAGGGGCTTACCCAGTTCTGTTAGGAGCTTTTTACTGTGATGAACACATAAGTAAGAACACCGTACTGGGACTATGGGACACACCCCTGCCGTTATCAGGCCATGTGGCTTTGAAGGGGTTACTCCGTTTCCCTGAGCCTCACTTTCCCCACGTAAGAAAGAGAAGAGATAAACTTGGTAGCCTTTCATATCCTTTCTATCTCTGACCTTCTGTGGTTCTCTGGTTCCAGTGACTGGACCAGGGCTGGAAGTCAGGATATCAGGATTTTGTCTCAGGTCTGCTACTCCTAGGCTGTGTTCCCTTGGGCACTCATGTCACCTCTCTGGGCTCAGAATCACAATGTGTGCCTGAAGTGCATTCCTTGCAAGAGAGCCAGCAGAAGCAAATATAATAAAGAAGGTGAAAATACCTGTCAGCTGGAAAGTTCCACACAGAGGAGGGAAATGACTGTTACCAGTGCTATTATCACTATTATTATTATTATTATTATTATTACCTTATGACCAAATGACTTGGCTGAAACCCAAGCATCAACCTCCAGCCCCTCTCGGGAAAGGCCAACTTGAGCCTTAGACCCACCAGCTGTGCTATTTTACTTCCATGGCTTTCAAGAGCTTCCAGAATGCAATACACAAAACGCACTCATACGGACACACACACCTCCTTTCTTCTCCAGTCCCAGGCTCTTGTCTGGAATCCAGTACCCGTAATTTGCTCCTTCTCGTGATCTTTAACTGAAATCTGGACAAGTGTGTAAAGTAGAAGATTGAGCTGTCGAGCCCTGGCCCGGTCCCTGGAGGTGATAGACTTACTGAGAGGGTGGCTTCAGGAGCACAGAGCACTCTCTTGCGAGTCAGAAGTCCTAGCCCAGGGCTGCAAGTGAATCCCCGGCCTAAATTCCCACATCTAGAGCAATCCTTTGTTTTTTGTTTTTGTTTTTGTCTTTTAAATATAATTTATCATCAAATTGGCTACCATACAGTGTGTAAAGTGCGCTCTTGGTCTTTGGGGTAGATTTCCGTGGTTCATCGCTTACATACAACACCCAATGCTCATCCCAACAAGTGACCTCCTCAATGCCCATCAGCCATTTTCCCTCTCCCCAGCCCCCATCCACCTTCAGTTTGTTCTCTGTATTTAAGAGTCTTTTGTGGTTTGACTCCCTCCCTCTCTATTTGAAACTATTTATTCCACTTCCCTTCCCCCATGGAATAGAACAGTCCTTTGAAACACAGGGAAGTGAGGAGGTTCCTGGACTCATATTCCCTTGCGGGATGGAAACTTTGAGAGCTCCCTCACATTCCTCTGTGAAATCGGTGTAATATCCTCTGTCACCCACCTCCTGGGATTGCCAGGAGACGCCTCGAGTGCAGAGGGCCAAAGGAACTTAAGATAGACACCACCTGCCAAATGAAGTGGCCGGGCTGTGAGGGGTCTCAAGGTGCCCCTCCCTCTCCATCGGCCTGGGCTCTGGGGCCTCACAGGATGAGAAGTCTGTGCTGATGGCTTCAGTGAGATCGGGAATGAAGGTGTGAAATTGGAAACCAGAGGGGATACGGGGACAGTTCCAGTCTCTCCCTCTTCTTCAAACAGTGAAATTACCCATGCCCACCCAGCAGGGAGTGCAGAAGGGGGTCATCTTGGATGACCGGATCTCAGCAGTCTTGTTCTTCTCACTGATATCCTGAGAGCTGACTAGATTCCAGCCCTTCTAAGTGTTCTACGCGTATTAACTCATGTCACTTTCACAACAGTCCTGTGATATTAACGCTATCGCTGTCACCATTTCCCAGATGAGAAAACCTGTATACAGAGCGTAGCCGTTTCCTAGGGCTGCCATCACAAAGCACCACAAACTAGGTGGCTTATAACAGGAATGTATTGTCTCACAGCTCTGGAGGCTTCAAGTCTGAAATCAAGGTGTTAGCAAAGCCACTCTTCCTCTGAACGCTCTAGGGAAGAATCCTTCCTTGCCCCTTCTGGCTTTTTGGTGGTTGACTGCAATCCCCGGCATTCCCTGTGTGTGGCAGAATGTCTCCAGTCTCGGCCTCTGCCTTCACACTTGACTCTGTGTGTGTCTCTGAACAAACGTCCCCCTTATAAGGACACCAGTCTTTGAATTATGGGTCTACCCTAAGCCAGTATGAGGTCATCTTACCTTGACTACATCTGCAAAGACCTACTTCCGGATAAGGTCGAATCAAATCCAAGGGTTAAGACTTGAATATATCTTATGGGGGAGGGGGGGCCACAATTCACCTACAACGCAGAGAGTTTGAATGATTTTCCCAGCATCTAATAACTGGTGAAGACTCATGTGCAACTCATGTAAAGATGAGGTCCCACATGATCCAGTGTCAGTAAGGGATTACGTTAAAAAAAAAAAGAAGAAGAAGAAAGGAAAAATTTTGGTGGCGTCTGGGTGGCTCAATTGGTTAAGAACCCAACTCTTGATTTCGGCTCCGGTCGTGATCTCATGATTCATGGGATTGAGTCCCACATTGGGCTCTGCACTGACAGCACAGAGCCTGCTTGGGATTCTCTGTCCCCCCCTCTCTGCCCCGCCCCTGCTAGAGCTCACTCTCTCCCTCTCTAAGTAAACAAACACTTCATATATATATCTATATATATGATATAGATAGATATATAGATATATAGATAGATATATAGATAGATATATATATCTATCTATATAGATAGATATATAGATATATAGATATATATGTGTGTGTGTGTGTGTGTGTGTGTATAGAGAGAGAGAGAAATTTAAAAATTGAAAGCAATTCACAACTCAACTCACTTTCTTGAGAAACCAAACCCAAACAGAAATGCTTTTACTATACTCTTATATGCCCCCACCTTGCTTTCTCTCTCTCAATCTGTCTCTCTCTCCCCCTTCTATTTCTTCCCCCAGTCTCCAAGAACTCCACACCAAAGAACTCTTCTGTCTCCCCTCCTCCATCCACTTACACACCATCCACTGACTCCCCCTTGGACTTCATGATCACAAAAACAATTTATGCACTTCCATATGTGAATTTTAGTTATTCTGAGTTTCTTGATTGTTTAATCAGAGTTCTACTTCTTACCATATTATCTGTGTGGAATTAAAGCAAAGAGCCTCACCTCTTTTTCAGCTCTGTTGGGACCCAAGGGCTAGAAGAAAACGTGAGGAGGTGACAGGGTGGGGAGGAGTCACCATACCAGAGATTCGGGTGGTTATGAGAGACAGAGGGACCACAAACCAACCCTGAACTTCCAGGCTGGGTTAGTTGCCGCTCTTCTGTGTTCCGTGTTTGTTGACCTAAACTGACCGATTTTATGCCACTGGTAGAATGAGAAGGAAGTAGCTTTGGGCCCAGGTTTCTTTTTAAAATACTTTTAAAATATAGAAACAGATGAAAGAAAAATTACCTGCAGTTCCACTAGTCATTGTTAACAGTTTGCTCTAACTCTTTCTCCTTTTTATTTTCAATGCATTTCTTCGACATAATGCATTGTGGTAATTACGCCATGTATATGTTTAACCTACTAGGAAGGTTTCCAGATCATTGCAAATTCTTCATTAATGTGATAATTAATGCCTAATATTTATTAAGTTAAGGCTCATTTAGACTGTTTCCCCTAGAATTGGATATTTACCATTTTTTTTAGTTTTCTATCATTATACATGGGTGCTAGAAACATCTTTGTCACAAAAGGTTTTTCCACATTTAGGATATCTTCCCCTAAGTTTTATTCCCAGATAGGAGGCCAAGCAAGAACTTTGTAGGTGGAGGGTAATCCAAACAGCCTGATCTGTCTTAGAAGGTAGTTGAGTTTCTCATCTTTGCAATTGATCTCAAGAAGGCGGCATGATTTTTTGATAGGGGTGTGATAGGGAGATAAGGAGTCAAGCCAAGTAGCTTTCAAGGCCCCAAGAACCTATGAGATGGTAATTCTCCAAGTATCACTTCATAAATGTCACTCTTTCCCTTTGTCCCAAATTGCTTCCTACTCCCCATAGCATATCTATTCTTGTGCAACAAACCACTGTAAAACTTAGTAGCTAAAACAACATCCATTTTACTTGCTCAGATCCTTTGGTCAGAAGTCTGGGCTAGGCTCACAGGATGGTCTTTGGCTGGATTTGCCTGAGATCATTCGAGTATCTCTAGTCATTTAGAAGCTTAACTGAAGCTGGAAGGTCCAAGATGACCTTCCAAATGGTGGTAGCTGTCAGCCGGCTGGTCTAGAGACCTCAATTGGGATAATTCCTCTCTGGCCTGTGTGACCTTTGCTTCTCCAGTAGGCGTGACAGGGCTTCCTCACATGGAGGCACACAGGGAAAGAGCTACAAGGCCCCCTGATGCCTGCAAGAGCCACAGGGCCCCTTGGAAGTGGCACACCAGCTCCACATGTCACATGCCTTTTGTCAAGGCAAGTCACAAGGCTTGCACACTGAAGGACTACTCCTTCCAGAAGCGCCTTGCCACATACAGCTAGAAACACATACTGACGCTTTCAACACTGTCCAGAGATCTCCTTAGCAGATCCACAAGTGCACTGTGTACATTTTTCTGCCATCTACATTGCCACGGGCAGGTTGTACCAATCGTCTCGCCACTACGTGACGCAGGTTGTCTTTGTCAAGCTCCCCCTGTGGCGGTTTGCTCATTGCTCTTCTAACCTCTACTTGCTAGCCAGTCCCAAAACCCAAGCCAAGGGTCCTGTTTGCTACAGCCCCGTACTTCTGAAGCCGGTACCTGTATCAGCCAGAGTTCAGTGAGGAAAGCAGAGTGAGAAATTGCTCTGTGAGCAATGAGACGTAAGAGCTATTTGGGGCCTCAGAAATCACATGACTAGAGGAGAAGCTGGGAAAGTGAAAGCAGAACTGGGGAGCCGGAGGACCATGGTCACTAATCAGTGCTCCTGAAAACCGGACGTGGGTGGAGATGTTGGCACCTGCAGGGGAATGTGAGAATCCAAGACCTTCTAGGAAGCCAAAGTAGGCCCATGAAGGGGGGCCCACGGGGAGAGGTCTGCAAGAAGCTGTTGACTCTGAACACCTCTGAACCACCCACAGAGGTGGAAGCTGTTCAGAGTGGGTGGTGGGTCTGAGCCACTGTTGGTCAGCAGAGCCAGTAGTTGGAAAGAAGCGCTGACTGCAGAGTGGAGGAGAGTGAGGGCAAGTGGGAACCCACTGGGCGCATCTATGTCTGTTCATTCTCCGTAGCTGATCACAAAACAGCCTTCAGAGAGTAAGGACTGTTGTGTTCTAAACTCACACAAGCCTCTCTTTTGGCCCCCTCTACCCTGGAGCTATACAGAAAGGGAGATTCTGAGAAATATCGTTCCCAGATTAACTAAATTGACCGCAGAATAATCCAGCACATTTCCTGAATATCTGCCTAATTAAAATATCTGCTGGCCTGTCTTAGTTTTGCCAAGGTTTGTGCTGTTTCTACTAAGTTGAAAATTCATAGAAAACAGACCCTGGCTTCTCTTCCTTAGATCTCTCTTCCCAGCTCCCTGTCCTCAACACCTTTCCTATGGCAGGTGGTGATGGGAAAGGAGGGATGGTTGAGTCTCTGAATACCCCCGGGACTTCACTATTCCCTTAGCCTAGAAGCTCCTCCTGCTTTCCCCAACTCTACCTACTATTTCTACCTCCCTAATTCCTATTCATCTTTCAGGCCTCAGTTCAAAGAACATTCTGTTCTTCCTAAATGTTTTATGATTCCCCTCAGCTGGATGGAATTTGTTTCCTTCTTTAAACCCCTGGGGCTTCCTATCTTTCATTGCTATAACTATGCCCTGACAGTTCCTGAACACATACCCATTTGAGTACTTATCTTACTGTCCTACTAAATTTCACATTCCCAGAGGCAGGGGACTTGCTCATTAAGCTCATGCAACAAATAAGTAATTTTTGGCATCCTCCACATTACAGTCCAGACAGAATTTGGTACATAAATATTTTTTGAATTGAGTTGAAAGAAAACAAATTGAGGACATGCATCCATGTGTTGGGGCCCTAAATAACAATAGCCTGAAAGGGTATGGTTGCCATAATAAGAAATAGAAAAATGAAGAGTCTGTGATCCCCGGCCAGATGGTTCTCTATTATTATGAATTTTGTGTCTTCATTTGATAAGGTACTTCCCATCATCATGTTCACATGATGACCCTAGAAATGGGACAGTCCAAACAGAAGCCAGGGCTCAATCTTTTGCCTGTGCTCAGAGGTAAATGATTTTTGTAGAATTTTACAATTCTTAGCAGGGGCTGCAAATATTAACCAAGGTCAATGACCCCTCTGTTTAGGTTATGACTGGAGCTGTCACTGAGCCACATCCTCTCTGGGAGACAGTCCATGCCCCCAAGATAAAATTTCAAGAGGCCCTCGAGCCAGAAAAGTTGTTTGGCAAAGTGCCTATGTCTTTTGTCATGTACTCTCTGGGCTGGTGGGTTCCTTTCTCCAGGGTCAGAATAGTTCCAAAAGCAAAAGTGCTATCAGGAAATGCTCATGGTTATCTGTCTACTCCTGAGCAAGTCACTGGCCCACTCTGGACCTCAGGTTCCTCTAGAAGGAGGGGGATTGAAATAGCTCTTACAGGTCCTTCTCTCCCAGCTCTGATATTCCAGGACTCTATTCTGAGCAGCAGGCTGAATTCCCAGGCTTCCAGAGCCTTCTATCCCCTGCTCCTAAAGATATAGATGGCTGAGATTTTCCCATGGGCCTCAGCCAGAACATGCTTACCTGTTGTCTGGAATAGTGTGGCTCTGTACATGATGACTGTTTATCTGCCATCATGAAAGTGTCTTTTATCCTGCAAGTTATGAGGGAGTTTGTTATCACAGACCCTCATTATGTCTCCCCGTGATCCACGTTATCCCTGGTTGATTTCACTTGAAAGTGTCCATGCCCCAGGCACTATAGGATCCAAGAGACTTTGGGGGATACCAAAGTACAAGCAGGAAGCTGCTGAGTCTGGAAGTGTTAATGCTCAAGTCATATGACTACTCGTTAACTAACTGACTTTGTATGGCATGGTTATAGACCACAAACAAGTTCAAGTTCACCAAGTTCTTCAGCAGAAAACAATTGGTGTCTTGAAAATTCTGCTCACCATCCTCCAGTTGGCCTATTGAATGTGTGGGTGTAACAATTTGTTAGAATACTAGTATGTCACAATTAGAAGAGAACATATATATAGCTCAGCTAGTTCAAACCCCTGTTTTATCAGGTGGATAACTGAGAGTAGAGAGGAGGCAGCCCTGCGACGGTTTATGGTAGAGTCAGGAATAGAGAGCTCAGGACCTTCAACTGCCAGGTCAGGATATCTTATATTATCAATATTAGAACTCAGAGTTAGAGGTCACCAAGATAGGGTCCTCCAGTTCACGCCTTTCCTAGGCCTTTACTCTGGTTTCCATTTTACAACATATTTCAGTTAATAAACTGATTTTTAAAAAGACACAAAATAAAACACTACATAAAGGAGACCTAAGAATTGCAAAGTCATTATAGTCCAGGAATATTCGATGCAGGGCATGCGACATTAAACAACTCAATATCCCCAGAATGATTGACATTCATAATAATGTCCTTGGGTCGCCAAGAAAGGGTTAGCATGTTTCACCTACAAAAGCAGGGATTTGTATAAAGCACTTTAAAAAGCATTACACTAAATAATAATAATGATGATGATGATGATGATGGTTATTATTAATTATGGTCAGGTAAAACTTCGGCTATCTGGAAAACTCAGATAACCAAAATAACAAACAAGCCATGGTGGTCAAGGAAGTGACTGTGTACAGATAGGTACATTCTACAGTAACAAGGCTGGTGTGAGTTTGGCTAGTATCTGCAGAGAAGAGGAATAAACAGCAAAGCCATGATCTCATCTTCTGTTTACACTTCAATTCCCAAAGTTAGTGATTAATTGTCCTTGTGTTTTGTTGCCAGGGCAAATTGTTTTTCTTTAAAACTCCCACTTATCTTAAATAAATAAATCATTAGTTTCAAAACAGAAGTGTCAAATGTCAAGATACTTCTGACATACTAGGCTAATGAACAAAACAATGAATGCATTAGAAGCTACTAGAGGTACGCAGAGCCTTTGAGAACTTTCCCTTAATGACTTTAAAAGGCATCAGAATCATTCTTGGTAAGAGATTTTCTCACGCATCTTGGCTAAAATGTCAATCTAGAGGTTGCAAACACAAATACAGCCTCAAAAGAATCCAGTCAGTGTAATGATAGAGTGGTAGGTAGGCCAAGTATTCATAGTCAAATAAACATACCAACCAGCTACCATATTGTACTTCCCAAACCAAACTCACACAAAATCAGCTTTAGGCACCCAATTTAGGCTCTCCGCTGGGGTCTCTGAATTTACACAGGGTCTCTGGCTCCTCCAAGGAAGGGAATTCTTTTAGCAAACAGGTAATTTTTGCATCTGAGTCTTAACACAAACACAAATGTTTCAGGGATGATTCCAGTCATTTCTGAATTATTAAGACTACCTACTAAATATAGTTCTAATTATATAATTTCCCTGTTCAAAAGTTTCCAGTGTCTTTTCTTTACTCAGAATTAAGAGTCACATAGTGTTCTTATGGTATTCAAAGTCAGTCATAATCTCGTTTCAACCTTTCCTACGACTTTATGTTCCCACAGACTCCCTGGCTTCTTGTTCTCAGAAAGAGCCTCACACTTTAGTTCTTGGTAACAAACATTTGTTGGGTAATTGCTAGGTGCCAGGTCCTGCTCCATGAACTAAAAACACATCTACAAAGAAAACAAAGTCTCGTTCTCCTGTAGTTTCCATTCTGATGGGATCTTTCATCTTCTGAGTGCCAGTGCGTTCCCAGTGACTGCGTTCCCGTTAAAGCACTTGTCACACCGTATAACAGCTCTGTCTGTGTTTTCATCAGTCTGAATATTGGCTCCCCAGGCACAGCTCCCATGCTTTACTCAGTGGCAGGCACACACTGAATGCTCAGTGAATGCCTCGGAGTTCGTTTCTCGTCTTTGGTAATGTGGTCAGTTTCTGTTGCATATGGAATCCATCTGTGAGGTTATCTAAGTCTGAGTTCTAATAGTGAGTTAGTTTTGACAGATGAGTCATTTTTTTGTCCATAGGATGACAAATGTCAAGCTACTTCTGATGGACCTAAACAAAGGAATGAGGCAGTGACTATGCAGCCACATGGACTTAACCTGCACTGGGTCTTTCCTCAAGTCCCAGAGTCCCAAATCCTCTTTCTCTGGGTTTCCCAGGCTGCCTGGTCTGTTCGTAGGCAGCCCCTCCCTCTTTTCGTTTAGAGACCAGCAGGGAAGCTAATTTTGGAAGCTACTCATCTTGTTCCCTTCCTCTTTGATCCCAAAGGTAGAAACCGAAGAGCAGGTGCTGGCAACCTTCTGTGGCAGGGAGACCACAGACACGGAGCAGACCCCTGGCCAGGAAGTAGTGTTCTCCCCGGGCTCCTTCATGTCCATCACTTTCCGGTCAGATTTCTCCAATGAGGAGCGATTCACGGGTTTTGATGCCCACTACATGGCTGTAGGTAAGTTGGAGAAATGGGTGGCTCACCCCAGGTCTCCCCTTCTCTCTAAAGATTAAAAGTACCTCATGCTTGTTTCTTTACAATGAACACCTACATACTCACCATAGAGATTCTGCCATTAATATCTTCCTGCATTTGCTTTATCACATATCTACCCATCTATCCATCCTCAATCTAGCTATTAATCCCCTCTTTTTGATGAATTTCAAAGTAAGTTGCAGACAGACAGTGGTACACTTTTTCCTAAATACTTACCCGTGCATTTCATTTTGCTGAAGTTCAATATCTATTCACAATTTCCTTTCTTTTAAAGTAAAATGTACAGGGGCGCCTGGGTGGCTCAGTCGGTTAAGCGTCCGACTTCAGCTCAGGTCATGATCTCGCGGTCCTTGAGTTCGAGCCCCGCATCAGGCTCTGTGCTGACAGCTCAGAGCCTGGAGCCCGTTTCAGATTCTGTGTCTCCCTCTCTCTCTGCCCCTCCCCTGTTCATGTTCTGTCTCTCTCTGTCTCAAAAATAAATAAACGATTAAAAAAAATTTAAAAAAATAAAGTAAAATGTACATTCAGTGAAATGCACAAACCTTCAGTACATTTGTTGAGTTTCAAAAATTTTATGTTGTGTGTAACCCAAGCCCCTAACAAGATGTTGAGGTTTACCATTAACCCAGAAAGTCCCTTTATGCTCCTTCTCAGTCACAGTCTGGTCCCATCTACCTTAGAGGTGACAACTGTTCTGATTTTTTTTTCCACTATAGATGAGTTTTGCCTCTTCTTAAACTCCATATAAATGAACGTACACAAAATATATTTTGGAAGTGAGGATTCTTTACTCAGAATAAAGTTTTTGAGTTTCAATCATGTTGCAATGCATAGGTAACTTGCTCCTTTCCTGGCAGAGTAATTTTCCATTGTATGAATATAATACTGTCTGTTTATCCATTCTCTCACTGGTAGACACTTGAACTCTATCTGTTTTTTGACTCTCACTAATAAAGTTTCTATGCACTCTTGTAAAACTCTTTTTGTAAACATATGTTTTCACTTCTGTTGGGTAAATAGGTAGGAGCAGCATTGTTGGGTCATAGGGCAGGTGTATATTTAATTTTATAAGAAATTACCAGGCCTTTCCCAAAGTGTTTTTGTACTATTTTATATTCCTTCACCAATGTACAAGAGTTTGATGTCAATTTTTTAATTTCTAAAATTTAAAATTCTGATGGGGTATGTAGCGGTACCTCATTATGGTTTTGATTTACATTTCCCTGGTGACTAGTGATGTTCCACATCCTTTCATGTGCCTGTTGGCCATTCTTTTAGCTTTTAGGGGGAAATGTATGATCAAAATTTTTTTGATGTGTATCTATTGGTTTTGAAAGAGAAATAGTGTGGGAGTGGTGTAGGGACAGAGAGAGAAGAGAGAGAGAATCCGAAGTAGGCTTCCAAGCTGACAGCATGGAGCCCAATGTGGGGCTTGATCTCACGACCATGAGATTGTGACCTGAGCTGAAATCAAGAGTTGGGTGCTTAACTGACTGAGCAACCCAGGTGCCCTTGCATGATCAAATTTTTAAATTGGGTTGAGAACATGCCTTTTTTTAATGTCTACGTTCCCACTGCCCAGGGAAGTGGGATATATATAGAGAGAGAGGGGCTGCATGGACTAGAAAGAAAGAATGGGTTCTGGAGCTACCCTACCTGGGTGTGAATACTGACTCCACCTTTTATCATCTCTATGACTTGGAGTAAGTTCTTTAAAGGCCCCAACTGTCTGTTTCATCGTCTGTGGAAAGGGGATGGTAAGAGTTCTACCTGCTATTATCACAACTCTTACGGGGTAGTGGCACCCGTGAGAGGCAGCTCGCCTGGCCTTGAACCTGGCTTTTGACGGTCTTGGATAAGTTGCCTCCGTTCTCTGAGTTCCAGTTGCCTCATTTGTAAATGGAGACAATGGCTACTTTGGGGCTTTATGTGAGGCTAACACAGGGAGTGGCCCATACTGTGTGCTCTGTACATGGCTGTTGTCTTCATAGTCCCACATGGACCGACTGACCAAAAGGCTCTACCTGCCCTGCAGATGTAGACGAGTGCACTGAGCGGGAGGACGAGGAGCTGTCCTGCGACCACTACTGCCATAACTATATCGGCGGCTACTACTGCTCCTGCCGCTTTGGCTACCTCCTCCACACGGACAACAGGACCTGCCGAGGTGGGGCCCAAGGATGACTCCGTATATCACCACTTTGTGCCATGTTTCTCAATAAGATTAGGGGAGGCTCAGAGGCGGAACAGATATGGAGTAGAAACAAGTAAAAATGAAGCCAGAGAGCTCTGCCTCAGATACCCTATGCCTGAAGATGCTGAAATGCCCGCCAGCCGGGAAGTCTGCGTTCAGGTTCTCAAAGGACCACACTTGTGAAGCCTCTAGGCCATCTTTCTTCCTGGACAGCAGGAACTTCTGCTCTCCTACTGTAGGTAACTGGCCTGGCCTCAGTTATGGGAAAAGCTGGGTTCCCAGTCCTTTCTCAGCCATGCACCCGGCCTCACCCAGCCGTTCCTTTACCTCTTCACTCCCCTGGCCTCACAAGTTCCTCTGTGATCGAGAGAACCTCAGTCCAGAGAAAAGATGAGGAAGGAGAGAGGCAAAGACAGAGACAGTGAGGAACATGCCCCATTCCTTCCATCTCTGGTTTCCTGTCTTAATCAACACGCTCACCCTGCTGCCACCTCCGGGCAGGGCGAGGATGGAGAAATGGAAGACTTCAGCCACTTTCCATGAGGGCCTCCCTGACTCGTGGGGTTATCAGCACAGAAGCAAGTGGTGAAATGTAGCAAATGCTGTGGGCTCAGCACAAGTGACCTAAGTCTGCATGGTACCGTGAGCAGACATGTCCCAGAGATGGTGGCCCTTGGCAGAGTGGGAAGAAGAAGGAAAAGGAGAGTGCTCCAGGCAGAGGGAACAAATGTTCAGAGTCCTGATAGAACTTGGCATGTTTGGGGCATTGCCATCAGATCAGTATGGCTGCAGGGTAAAGACCTGTGTTTTAGGAGGGTCACTTGGAAGCTGAGTGGGGGATCATTGGAGGAGAGAAAGGCTGGAAACAAGACTTCTTTTCCTTCCTCCTTAAAAAATTTCGACTTTCTTCTGAATAAAACCCTCATGTGATCCATCAGTATAAAGGAGGCACATACAGGAGTTTTCTTCAAGAGGGCTGTATTTTCCTTGGTTTTTATTCAGTAGGTATTTATTGAGTATCTACTACATACTGAGTCCGGTGGGGACTAAGAATGAGCAAGGCTTCTCGGTCTTTGTTTTCATTTTCTCCTCTGCCTCCAGGAGCCTTTTAAAACATTATCTTCCTAATTTCCCCTACCCATGAAATTTTAATACCACAGATAATACCGTATATATGTTTATATACTGTATGTCCCGTCTGTGTATTATGCATAAAAAGAGTAGCCCTGCCTAAAAAAATGAAAAAGCCTCCATGGGCTAAATGCCACCCCCCAGAGAGTGCTTGGGGTAAGAAATGAAAAGAGGTGGGAATTCAAGAGGCCTCATCCTAACCATACTCTGCAGCTCACAGCTATAGGACTTTAGGTTAGCCATGCCCCCTCTCTGAGCCATAATTTTCTCATATTCAAATGAGCAGGATAAACAAGGGTTTAGAAAGGATTGACATCCCAGATCTGGGAGGGGTCAGCCCAAGGACAAAGGTTCAGTGGCAGATAAAGGGCCTTGGCAGGGCTAAGCCATGGCCAGGGTCCCAGGACACTGGATCCTTGGTTGCAGCTACAGTGGCGAACAAAGCAGAATCCCTGAGCTCAGGGAACTTACAGTCTACTGCGGGCAAGAAAATCCCCCAACAAATATATTGTATAATGTCAAGCAGTGGTCAGCCACATGAGGAGAAACAGAACAAGGTCAGGGGCCAGAGAGTACGGATATGTGTGAGTGTCCCGTGTTGGATGAGGGATCAGGAAGGCTTTGAACAGAGACCTAATGGAGTTCTGGGCTGAGGGGAGAACAGACAAAGGAGGTCTAGAGGTTTCCCCCTACCAGTCTATCTCAAAACTTTTCCTTCTCAGACCCCCTCTGCCCCACACCAATACCAGAGAAGCTGATGAGAAGGTTTATCACAGTCACTGCCTTTGAGTCTTGACTCTGAATATTATGAGGTGTGTGACCTTGGATACATCACTTCTCCCTGAACTTCAGTCTACCCATCCATAACATGGGGCTAATGATGCCTTCCCATTGCCTCTCAGGACCAGTGGGAAAGTCATACAGTAACCGATGAGAAAGGGGTTGCTGTGGCCATGGCTGTAGTGTGCCACTTTGCTCTGGTATGTTTCCCACAGTGGAGTGCAGTGATAACCTCTTTACCCAGAGGACCGGCGTGATCACCAGCCCCGACTTCCCCAACCCTTATCCTAAGAGCTCGGAATGTTTCTACACGATAGAGCTAGAGGAGGGTTTCATGGTCAGCCTCCAGTTTGAGGACATTTTCGACATTGAGGACCACCCTGAGGTGCCCTGCCCCTATGACTACATCAAGGTAAGCCTACAATGGACATTTGCCCTGGCCATGCTGGGAAATCTTGGCTGAATTGGGAAAATTGATATTCTTGGTCCTCCAGTTTCTCCCAGGATAGAAGACCAAGACCAAAAATTACTTAAAATAGTGTCTACCAGCTTCATCAGCTCCAGCCTAGGGATCTTCCCTGATCCAACACTAGCTCCTTGGCCACCTGTAAAATCCCTTTTGCCATGTCACGTGATATCACCATGAAGGAACACCAGAGGTGAAGGTCACGAGGACCATCTTAGACTTCTGCCTACCACGCGTAGTATCCCAGGAGCTATGCTGTAAACCTTCTCCAGGCACTTAACCTCATGGGGCTTCACTTTTCCCCCATTCACAATAAGATGACAAGATGGAGATATCACCCAAGATTGTGGAAGTCACCAGATGAAGGGTCAGGAGTCCTGGTCCTCGGAGGTGGAAGAAAACACGAGTTAGAGGCACAGGAAGGACCCATACCTGGTAGTCAGGAAATATAGATCAGCTAATAGTGCCTACTTCTTTCTCTCCATCCCCACTGACTCCATTCCAGGAAAATCCCTCTTATCTCCTGGTCCGTGGCAAGGCTTCTAGCTGTTTTTCTTGCTTTTAGCCTTGCCCTACACAGTCTGTTCTCCATGACATCAAGGCTGATCTTTATAAAATCCAGATCCAATTAGGACTGCTCTTGGAAGTAAACATAAACCCCTCAATATCATGTGGTGCATACCTGCCTTTCCAACCTCATGCTATGGCACTCCTTCTGTTCCAGCCACTCTGGCTTCCTTCCCTGCTCTTAATGCTGGGCTCTTTCCCACCTTTGGCCTTGACCTTTACATATACTGTTTTCTCTGCCTGAAAAGTATTCTTCCCTCTTCCTCAAGTGACAATCTTCTACTCATTCTCCATGTCTCAAATCCAGTGTCACCTCTTTGAAGAAACTTTCCCTGACCATCTATTTAAAGTTTTGTCTACAAATAAACAAATAAATATTTTATCTATTATATAAATGATGAATTATATAGGTTACATAGATTTTACTACATACATTAGAAATATATAGCATATACTTGTATTATATATATATATATATATATATATATATATATATATACACACACACACACACACACACCATCATGATTATTTTTTATAATTATTTTGCTTATTTATTGTTAGTCCCCCCCTCGCCTCCATCCTCGACTAGACTGCAGTTTCTTTAAGAGCAGAAGCCTTTTATATCCTATGCACCTAGACAGGACTCTGTCCCATTCTGAGACATAGTATGTTCATCTTGGAGCAGAGGACTGCCTTGTCCACTTCCAAGTCCATTGTAATCTACAAGTGAGAGAGTAGAGATGGAACTGTTTGGTGAATGCTAATGCCCGCTAAAAACATGAGTGAATACTATGGGTTCACATGGAAGCTTCCAGAAAGCCAGGGTTCAGTACAGAGATGGTCCCAGCAGCTGCCACCACAGCTCAGATGTGACCTTTTTCTCTATCTTGCCCCTCACAGATTAAAGCTGACCCAAAAGTTTGGGGGCCCTTCTGTGGAGAGAGAGCCCCAGAACCCATCAATACCCAGAGCCACAGTGTCCAGATCCTGTTCCGCAGCGACAACTCTGGTGAGAACCGGGGCTGGAGGCTCTCGTACAGGGCAACAGGTAATACAGCCTCTTCCCCCATGGGTCACACTTAGTCACCATGCTCAGCCCTCATGGGACAATAGCTGAGGGATGAGGGATGCAGGCCTGGGACTCCTCTGGGGACGTGACAGGACCCTCAGCTCCGCTATAAAGGAGGTTGGGGCCAAATACATTCTGTCTCCTGACTCAGTTTACCATCCAGGAAATGGGGGCAAGGGCAGCAATAATGGTGGGATTAGACTAGACATAGTTTTCAAACTTGCCGCACTTCAGAATCACATAAAGAGATTTAAACAAGAACAATAATAAACAAACTAACTAACAAAAAAAAACTTACTTCCTGAACTCTACTGTTTCACACTGATTCATTGGGCCTGGAGAGAACCCTCCCAGTTCAGCCCTCTCCAAGTCTGGGGCAGGAATTTGAGTGTGGGCCTATAGCTCAAAACGTTTCCTTATGGCGGTTTGCCTCCTGTGGCCCCCAGACTGGCAGCCTCCATAGGCCTCATTCCCTAGTACCCCAAGGCAGCCAGTCCTGGCCCAAAGCCTGATAGAGCCATGTGCCCCAGGGGTCTGCAGTAAGCCGAGGAAAAAGAGGGTACTGGTTGTGGCTGATCTCATAGATCTGATATCCTGGCCTTGCCTGCATTATCACATCAATGCCTGGTTCTGGGAAGGGGAATGGAGAGTGTATTAACAGAGAATTTGTCCAGGAAAAAATGTCAGGGGTGGAGCCAGACCTGGGAATCCTGTCCAATTTAGGCTTCGGAAGGGCGGACTCAGAAGCATATGGTCACGGTCTCTCTCTAACACTCTGAAGAACGGTCTTGGGGAGAAAGAGCGATTAAGTCATACTGAGCTGCCCAAGAGAATAAACTTTGCCCAGTGAGTGCCAATGACAAGGATATAAATTTCAGTGAAATAGGAAAACACTGTTCCTTTCACCAGAGGAGTCCAGTAGGAAAGGCACAGGTTTGGGAGGTATTAAGCTCCCTGTCACTGTAGGAATGCAAATAGATGTTTGACATCTACCACGGAAGATGTTGTAAAGGAGGCCTCAGACAAGGGTTGCACTCAATGACATTTAATATCCTTCCTACCATGTGTTGTGATTAAATCATTTGGCCAACCCGCTCATTTTACTGATGAGGACATAGAGGTCCAAGTTGGAAAGTGACCTGCTCAAGGTTCCAGAATAAGTCTTCAGAACCTAGTAGGTACAGACCCCCAACACCTAGTTCTGTGGGTCTCCCCTGCACCATACCTTGCACTGCAGGGGCTCGCCACCTGATGCAGCCTTTTCCTTGTTTTCTCACCCACCGCTCTTTCATTGCTCCCCACCAGGGAATGAGTGCCCAGACCTACAACCTCCTGTCCACGGGAAAATCGAGCCCTTGCAAGCCAAGTATTCCTTCAAAGATCAGGTGCTCATCAGCTGTGACACAGGCTACAAAGTGCTAAAGGTACAGGGTCCTGCTGGGGGAGGAAGGGCCACCAGGCCAGAGAGATGCTCCTGTGCCTCCCAGGCCAGACGGGCTTCCCGGAGCTTGCCATGGCCCCTCCACAGTATTTACCAACTTCCCCATAAACCTCCAGCATGTTCCAGAAATGCCAGCCCTCTGATAATCCAAAGCATGCATCCCAGACTCTCACTTCTAGAAATGGCACAAAAGTCATTTATCATACCTTGGGCTGGTTTGAATTGCAAAAACAAATCAAGATCCGTTCAGCCCTACAATCAGGACAAACAACCTTAACGGAGTTCATCAGTCAGGCCGATTGGGGGAAACTGGGATGGGAAGCAGAGATTTGAGAGGTGGCACATGGCTCACTCTTCCCAGGAGCCTCCTGGCTACCTTGGAAAATAGAAACAAAAGCACCTCCTAGGCCTCACCTGAGATGAATTAAAGCGGGATCTCTGGGGCAGGGCCAGTGATTGGTTTTTCTGTTATGTTACCCAGGTGAGTCCAGCGCGAGCCAAGCTGGAGGAGCTCTCACGGAATGGGTCTCCACGTGGGGTCCCCACCACAGCATCACGTCACTCGTTAGAAATGCAAACAGCAGTCTCCAAGCCAGGCCCACTGAATCAGAAACTCCGGGGGTGGGGCCAAGCAGTTTGTGCAAAAGCCTTTAGGCATACGGATGCTTATGCACATTTGAGAGGCCCTGCTCTGGAAAGAGAGTCAAGGGTACAGATTTCCCCTCCAGGACAGTTGCCCCAGCCCTTCCTCACACACAGCCCTTGCCCCTTTCCGCGGTCGGAATGGGCACCATGAATTCAGAGTCTGTCTTTTCCATGAAGTCAAGCTTGCCCTTGGAAGCCAGTGGTTGGAAAATGTTAGTCGAGGACAACTGGGTATGGAATTTGAGCCGGTTGTACTGGGGAACAACCACCAACCCCACCCCTCCTCCCTCTTGCCACATCTTCTTCCTGTTTCTTCCTAGGATAATGTGGAGATGGACACATTCCAGATCGAGTGTCTGAAGGATGGGACATGGAGTAACAAGATTCCCACCTGTAAAAGTAAGAGAACAAAACTGGTCTATGATAAGGATAATGAGCTCCCCAGCATTGGTGGGTTCCAATCAGAGACCACACAAGGGTGAAAACCTGACGGGTGTGCTCAACGAGGGGTAGGGCCAGTAACTCAGCAGACACGTGAGGGCTGGACCGAAAGACTATTGTTTGTTTAGGGAATACGACATTAGGATTCCAAAAGAAACTTCTTGTTGGTCCCGGTTTACTTCCCAAATACTAACTTTACCTCTGCCTGCAGGCAAGTTGCCAAACTTGCTAAAGAAGTAGCTTGTCCCCAGCTCTGAAACTAGCTCTGGCAATTACTAATTCAGGAAACTATTTTAGCACCGGTGCCCAGAGCCAAATGACCTTGCCAATCTCTATGTGGTCATCAGCCATACCCACTAAGGTTTCTACAACAGCTCATGATTTAGGGCCCGTCAGGAAAGGCTGTGAGGTCAGTAGAACTGTGCGAAGCAGGGGCCAGGGGCACAGCTCTGTACTGGCTCTTGAGACCCTGAGATTTTGCATTGACTCTGCTCCTAACCCACCCCGTGATCATGCACAAGATCCTTCACCTCAAATGTGCAATAAAAAGTTGAACTAGCTTTCATACTTTAGAATACATTGGGGCGTTTCTCAAATAATATATTCCACATAAATCACCTAGTGTGCACTGTGAAAGTATAGATTACCAGCCACCACCCTGTCCCCTACCCAGGTCGCTCCAGTTAGAGACTTGTGAAGACCACAGTTTTAGGAAACTCATTATGGCAGCATGGGGGAAGGGAGGTGTGGTGACGGGAGGGTGGGAAGGGAAGAAAGGGAAGGGGCAAAGAGAGGGTTGGCTTTAGGAGGGAGAGGTGAAAAGGCAAGAGTTGGTCCTGCCCACCCCCGTTTCATGGCTTGCCATAAACAGTGGAGTAGTATCCCACTTCCCTGTAGTTAGGAGAACTAAGTGGCTCAAATTCTCTAGGCAGGCAGATCCACTCCCAAAGCCCCAGGGGGGGACTCTGTCAGTAGGAGCTCTCTTTTTTTTTTTTTTTTTTTATTTTATTTTTTAATATATGAAATTTACTGTCAAATTGGTTTCCATACAACACCCAGTGCTCATCCCAAAAGGTGCTCTCTTGAGGCAAATCCCAGACAGAATTTTAGAAAATACACTTGCTTTTCAAATCTTTCTTTTTTATATGACAACGTGGCTGGAGTCAGAGCCCAGGGTGGGAAAAGGCAGGGCAGGGGGGTGCATTTTATGGCTTCCACTAGTTGGATGCCTATAGGAAACAGAAAATTCAGGTAGAAAAGAAAGGTCCAGAAACTGAGGAACTCAAAGGCCAGCAGACATGTCTACCACCTTCTCCAAAGCCTGGCTCACGTGTAGTGCTGCGACTAAGTTCTGTGTGAATACTGTACAAGGCAAAGCAAGGGCACATTGTGAAGGAGGAAGCAAAAGAGAATGTGGTGTGGAGAAGACAGGATGTTTGTAAAGTCAGAAAGTTCTAGATCAAATCCAGACTTGACCAGTTGAGTGTCCCTAAGCAATTTACTCAGACTTCCGGCCTCAGTTTCCTACACTCTTGATTTTTCTCAAGACCAGTTGGGCTAATGTACCTACTGTGCCAGTGGAGCACCAGGAATAAGTGAAAGTTCATAAAAGCTTCTCTCTTCCCTCCCCACCACCCACATCCAAACTCCTCACTAGGCAGAGGTTTGGTTTCTCTCATTCATACTTTTGGAAGGTAGAAAAGTTTAATAGTAATTTTTCCCCAATGAAGCATGCACACTTCGATTACAACAGAAGTACTTCATTTGATGGTACTATTTTAAGTGACTTACTTTAGTATACAAAAGAATGGCCATCATTTTGTACTAAAGAAGAGGAATATTTTTTTTTCTCCTGAATATGGCCTGGTTCTCCCAACATAGTCCAGATTAGGGTTATTAGAATCCCAATTCAGGCATACCTGGCACCTGTACTCATTCACTGAATAGGTTTTCACCGAGCATCTCTGCGTCCCAGACATATGCTGGGTCCTAGGTGCAAAGATGAGTAGGACTAAGAAATTTCAAGTCCCTAGGGAATGTGGGGCAAGAGTTTGGGAACAGGAAGTGTGCATGTGTAGTGAAGAAACTTGCACTGGAACAGGAAGTGGAAATGATGGAGGGTTGTCCTGACCCTGCCTCCACCTTGCCATGGCCACCCAACACAAGTACTCTCCATGCTGAATGCCATATGTCAAATGAAGGTTCAAACCAGATGAAAACAAAGCTCGCTTCAGGGGCAGAGTGCTGGAATCCTTGTGAGCCAGGACTTATGACCCTGCAAATTCTCAGAATGGTACAAATTCCACAATCCCAAACTGTCATCCACACTGGCTGTACCTAAACTGCATTCTTAATCAATCTGGTGGAGCGATTTCTGTATTTCCTGCATGAACTGTTTCTGCTTTGCTTGCTAATTTTTCTCTTTCTCTCCTTTCTCTCTCTCCCTCTCTTCCTCTCTCTGCTTTCTTTCTCTGCACCTCCTGACCCCTCTTTGATCTTCACCACGGTGGCAGAAACCGAAATGGATGAGGAGAACGAACTCGGGTCAGAGCAAGAGACAGAGTGAATGACGGGACCCCTCAGAGTGCAGACATCCAGGAATGGACCATACCCAAGACCCTGGGGCCCCAGAGCTACTCCACCCCTCCCTACCCCACCAACGCTCCATTTCCAATTTCTGTGCGGATTAGTGTGGATGCTGAACAAGGCAACACAGCGTCAAGCAGTCGAAACTGCTGTGTAATGGAGAAAGGTTCCCTCCTGGAGGGCCCACCCATCATTCAAACATTACTCTGGAAAATAATGAAAAGCCAAGGGGGATTTTTTTTAGCACCCTCCAAGCGGACCGTACAATTCTCAAAGGAAAAATGACTTTGGTTCCAGAGACACAAGATTTCATATACAATCACATGGCCCTAGGCTGACCAGGTCAAAGTGAGCCCTGGTTCCTCATCCACTCCACACTTCAAGTTGAACTGGGCCAGAAGGCCTGTGACTTTATGACTTTAGTATTTTTATCTGTTGCTACTTTCTAACCATAAGTAGGTGTGAAACTAACCATAACTCCCAGAGCATGGCTTTTTAGGAAATCTAGACCTATTCTCATCCACAGAAGTTTTGCTTCCACTTAGACCTAACACGGGACTGAAAGCCCATTATCATTATCATTATTAGTATTCTTTCCTCTGGACCAGGGCTTACAAATTTTGCATCTCTGAAAATTCCCTGATTAAAGGTTTCAAAAGATAGGTATCACGCTTGAAAGCACAGTCCTCAGCTCTCGCGCCATGGGCCATCAATGGGTCACGATAAAGGGCTCTGTTAGTGGCAGCAGGAATCTCTGCTTCAGCCTGAACAAAATCAGAATAGACGCATCTGAGAAACCCTTCATTACTGTGACCAGTCAGTCAGTCTATGTGGTGATTAATGAGGGCAGAATCCTGCACAGGTGGACAATGGCAGGTCCGGAGACGGCAGTGCCAGCTTAGGGCAGGGGTGCCCCCGAGAGCGGAGATGAGGTGGGCAGTCAAGACGGGCATCAGTTAAGTCAATACATTTAAGCCCACAATGTGTAACAGATATTTTACTCAGTGTGATAGAGGGGATCCTAACTTAGTCAGAAGATCCGATATGGACCCAAATAATTGCAACACTGGGCAACATAAGATGCACGCATCAGAGAGATGAACAGAGGCCTCAGCAAAGGGAAATAGGGAGGCAGCCCTCTCCAAGTAGAAGATGGAGAAAAGGCTTTCAAGAAGAAGCAGCGCTTGATCAAGGCCTCAAGGGTGGCCAGAGCGTGGACCACATGGTTTCCCGTGTGGGGAAAGCAGGCGAGTGAGCAGCACAGTGAGGGTGTGTGATGCTGGAGCACAGGTGCACCGAGGGTGGGGACCAAGAGATGCTGGGGTGAGTGCCAGGGGAGCCCATGGTGCATTGTTCTGCAGGAAGCCCCAGATTGTGGCAAAGCACACTCAGGATGGCAGGTCAAGAAAGATGTGTCGAAGGAAAATCAATGGCAGCCAGTAGTGACAGCAGAGACAGGGTGTGGGTGTGTCCCATCCCAGGGAATGATGAGAAAGGGCGTCCACGGGAATGGAAAAAAGGAAGCGCGTTTTGATTCCAGAGTGGGGAAGTGGCCAGAGGGAGCGTGAGAGAAAGGATGAGACCCCTTCCAAAGCAAAGAGGCTAGGCTAGCTGAGGAAGGAGGCTCTGGGTATAGCATCTTTGATTGCACCAGGTGGGCTCAAGGCCCCTGGGAAAGGGAAGTTGTCTCCAGGTCCCAGAGAGGCATGGCTCTTCACCTGATACTATAGACTTGGGAGAAGTCCCAAGCTGAAGCGACCCTCTATTATATACTATTTATCACCTCCATCTGCTTAGAGGGCCAGCAAAGTTCCTTCTCTAGAGTGATGAGAAAGCAGGTACTCAAGAAATATCTCCCCACCATTGCTGGCCAAGTAACAGTCTCTCAATAGACTGAACTTCTAGCCAGGGCTTCTAGGATCTAAGCCCAACCCTGCAATTCCTCCCCCTGGAACTAGGTATTAGGTCCAGAGGATAGGTAAAATGAACCAAAGCTCAGAGACACAACAGTAATACCAAGGTCCAGGCACCAGTGAATGGTATTTCCTAAAAAAGGAAGAAAGATCTGCTTTGAGACTCAGCAGGAAAGCACATTTAAAACTGTTTTATAGCTTTAAATAATAGATGTTATCACCTCTGGTGACCCTAGTGCTGACCTTCATCATACAGAGTAGAACAGTGTCTTTAGTTTTGGGTTATCAAAATGAGTGGGAACGATTTGTCTAGGGAGACTAGAGGTCAAGACAAAACATTAGCCAGTTCTCTTGGCTTTTGCCTTCCTTGTGGATAGGAGACACCTGCTGTTACCCTCAGCTGTCACCGCTCTCCTCCACATTGAAGGGCCTTGGAGCCATCTATGTTTTAAATTAGGTAACTCTTTATTCGATCAAAATGATAAATTTAGAGTTCTAAACTTAAAAATCACAAATTCTGGGTAGCATCTCAGGGGGAAATTGCCCTCTCTCTGCTTCCCAAGGAGGGGGGATTCTGGAAGTTCTGCTCTGTGGAATGCTGTCCTCTGAAATTATCAGAAGATTAATAGTTAATGTCCATCATTACCCAGCTAATACTGATTTTAAGCCATTTTACCTAGAAAACAGATCCTTAGGAATTGTTAGTTGGTTTTCTCAAAAGAAACCTGAATTCAAAATCAGGTCTAGTTTTCTGATTGTACCTTGTTGTGTGACCTTAGGCCAGTCAAGTCTTCTCTCTGGGCTCATCTGTAAAGTAAAGATATTCTGGATTGTCCACCTTTGGGGTTCCTTATGAACTGCAAAGTTCTATCTATGACTTTTCTGTGATTCTTCAACTCTGACATAGGCTGTTAGCCCTAAAATGAAGATGCCCTTAGAAATGAGCACCACCCCCTAAAAGAAGTCCCTGAAGAGACCGTTTGATAAATTGGGTCCTCAGCCCATGACCTGGGCTTCTGACAGACTTGTACTGGACTTTGTGCTGGCAACCCCCTAAGACCACCTCAGAGGAGCAGGCATCCTACCGCCAAGCCCAACATCCAGCCCCAACAATTGGAGAACATAAGCAGGTGAACGATTCAAACTTAGCCCACCCTGGGCCCCACCTCCCGCCTTCTGTGGCCAAGATGCCCACAGAAAGCCAGCAGGGTGGGGCTGTGTGTTCATGCAGGAGCTGCTGTATTTCTGTTTGTTTTTGGTATTTTTATGCCAGGCACCAATGTGAGCACATTAACTGCTCTTGCTCAGCATGTGGTCGGGTCTGGAAGAACTGATGATTCCTTGGTTCATGTCAGCCAGAGTTTTTTCAATGAGCTACAGGCTTCATTCTTGGGCAGGAGAGACTAAGAGGATTGCACAATAGAACTGGAAGTCAAAGAAAGGACTATGTGGGGAAGAAACTGGGGTCTGCTTAAATCTCAGCAGCCCTGCCCCTGCCCTGGAGTTGACACGAGGCCAGGTGAGTTGGCCACACAGTAGTGCCACAGTAGATGGAAGAGACCCCAAAAGCACAGCTACTCATGGCGGCAAAGGCCCTGTAAAATCTCTAGGGTACCATTCTCATAGACTAGAGCACTGCTCTCTGAACTTGTGTGCAGTGCACAACCTGCACATCTATATGAGACAGATCCTTCATATGGCCCCAAGGAGAAGAGCACAGGGTAATTAAGAGGTGTTACTCTCTTCTCTCAGTTGCAGACTGTGGAGCCCCAGCAGAGCTGAAACATGGGCAAATCACCTTCTCCACCAGGAACAAACTTACCACATACAAATCTGAGATCCGATACTCCTGCCAGCAGCCCTACTACAAGATGCTCCACAATATCACAGGTGAGCCCTCCATGCTAAACCAGCCCACTCCCACCTTGTACCATTTGGGCCTCAGGGTTGGACGGGGGGATGAGGCAGCCAGTCTACTGGCCAAAGTTTGGGAGGAATTGGAAGGAGAAACACCTGGGGGCATGTCTTACCTCTCCCTGCCTCAAGCTGACATCCCACGGGTTAGGCCACATGGCACCCCCAAAACCCTCACATGCACACTCAGAGCCCCTGGCAGAGAAGGAACCCTCAGGGAGACAGTAAAGCCAATCAGTTTTGCCTCTGCCACAGACTGGTACTAAGAAAATTCTCTAAGCTTCAAAGCCCTCACTTTTCAAAAGGGGAACTCGTAGAGCTAATGTGAGACTCAGATGAGATGGCGGACACGAGTGTGGACACGAGTTTATTAAGTGGGGAGAGGAGGGCAGACAAGTGCACCACGGGGAACTGCAGGAGCAAAGGGCAGGTGACTGAGGAGGAGGAAGTGCCTTCCAGGGGCTGGGCTGGATCAAAGGAAGGGGGCAGCCCCAGACAGACAGGAGTCAGATTGTACAGAGCTTTGGACACCATGCTGAGGAGTGTGCTGTTTGTTTGTGAGGGCAATGGGGAGCTCTTGGTGATTGTGAGCAGAGGGAAGGCATAGATTCTAATTTTAGAAAGGTCCTTCAGGGTGCAGAGAGGACTGGCCTAAAGAGAATGGCATCAGAGAGACCCCTTGCAATGGCCTACTATAAAAGAATCAAGAACCCAGATCTATTTTCCATATGCTACAAATCAACCATTCTCTCCCTTTTCTCCCATCTATTTTCACTCTCCCAGGTATATATACCTGTTCTGCCCAAGGAGTCTGGATGAATGAAGTACTGGGGAGAAGCCAGCCCACATGTCTACCAGGTACCTGACCCTCAAGTCCTCTGCCTCCAGGTCTCCCATCCAAGGCTATTGTTGGAGAGTGGATGGGGAACATGATGCTTTGGTCCTTTGTTAAGGGCTACCTCAGAGAGCCCAAGATCAGGTCTTGGCAAACCATCCAGCCTCTACATTCAGCCTCTGTTATCACACCAAGAGCCTTCCTGTCTCTTCTCTCTGCAGTTCTGCTCCATTCCCACCAGGCTTTCCCTCCAACAGTTTGTGTGTGCACTTCCTGTGCACCAGGGAAATCAAGAAAGTGGGCACTCTGTCCTCAAGTACTCACTGTGTTGTAGAGATGAGCAACATAGGACAAATAACGGACAACTATAGGACAGAATAAGAAGTTCCTCCAAAGAGTAATGTATTCAAGTCTTACTGACCACTGCAGCCCCATGGCTCACCTACTCACCCCACTCTAAGATGAAAAAAGAACTTTGTGGTAACAGAAAGTGTCACTGTGCATAGAGATTTGGGAGACATTTTGTAGATATTTGTGTTAGCATTAAAAATATAGGTGATTTGCATTGCAATCATCGTGCACACATATATTCAAATCAACTTTCTAGAAAACTGTAGCCTCAAACACACTCTGTAGGGTGAAACAAATAATCCACACCAAAAAGAAAATTAATAGTCATGGCACAGAAATATACACTCTTAATAAAAGCAAAAATAGCAGAATTGACTTAATTAATCAAGCAGAATTCATTAAAAGATACAACCATTCAGGACAGCACTGAGGAGTGATGCTGACCCCACCTACATATTTGCTGGAACAGCAGGAGCTTTGCAGTATAGTTAAATGTTGCGTGGCATTTGTATTTTACTGAATTAGAGTGTGGGGTAAACTGAGACAGTGTATTATCTGAACGGTACCTTTTAGTAACCCTCAATATCCACTCAGTAGGCTTCTATATGTTAGATATAGATGTTAAAATAGAAAGACTATAGGGTTGTCTACCATTATCTGTAAGAACCAAAGAAAATGTTAGCATTCTATGTTGGCCATCACAGTTGCTATGAGATCCTACAGAAGGAGGAATTCACTGCGTGTGGTAGTCTGGGAGTGGAGGAGTCAGGACTGGTTAGGAAGACTTCACTTGGGAGGGTTTTATACTTAAGAAAGAAGTTGGAGGAGGTGAAGCGGAGGAAAGGTCAACCCACTCATACCCTGGTGATCCCCATCATCTCATTCAGGCTTAGCCAGGAGCACACCCAAGGGCACAGAGCACACCCAATGTGAACCCTCAGAGAAGATGGGGAATGGTGGAGCTGTGGAAAACTGGAAAGCCAAATCCCCATGTTGCTAAAATACTATGTGGGCCAAAGGTAAAAGCATTGCAGGTGGATTCCATCCTGGGCAGCCATATTGCAACCTCTGGAAGGGGAAGAGGCATTGAGCTGGGAGTCAGGGGCTTGGGTCCTAGTCCTGGTGCTGTCATTTTCTTATTGTGATCTTTGGTAAGTAATCTCTGGGGCTAAGATTCCATACCTCAGAAGTGAGGGAGTAGGACCAAGTGATCCATAACATTCTATAACCTGCAATGGTTATCATCCTCTATATTTACACAAAGCATCTTGGATATAGTGAGTCATGAAATTCTTTTAACACCTGGTATTGGGAAGAACTGTGGTTTACCATTGGACCATGCCAGAGATTTCTAAATCCTTTCCTCCTAAGACACCAAAATTGAACCCAAAAGCAAACCAGAAAGGAGAAAGCCATTTTATTTAACATCATAACATCCACCTTTCCAAAGAATCTTATTAAGCAAATACTCTCTGCCCTTCATTTTACATGTGAGAAAACTGAGGATCGGTGAGGAGCACTGATTTATCCAAAGCTATTCACAAAGTTAGGGGCAGAGCTGGAAGATGAAGCCAAGAATTTTGCTGTCAACACAAGCAGTGTTGAGCCATTCTTCACTCTATGTTTCATGGCATCCTCATGGACCCAGAATTCTAGAATATTATATTTTTGTTTTAAGGGCCCTCCCTCAGTACCTCCAGTGCTCTAGAGTCTGAATTTGGCTTCAGTGCAGCTGAAGCTCTAGTTTTTCAAGAAGATTCCTTTATTCCAGGAAAGATTGGATGGAAAAGGGTAGCAGCCAAAAAGAAGGTCCCATTTCAATGAGCTCGCTCAAGGCTTGTTGCATCATTCAACCTCTTGAAAAGACAAAAGCACATCAAGATGAAAAACAGACTTTAGTGCAGAAAATAAAACAAGAGTTAGAAGAAACAGGCTCTACTTCTGGCTCTGTCACTAATGACTTTGAGTATGTCACTTGCCTTCTCTGAACCTCGATTTCTCCATCTGTCAATTAGTGGTGCTCCAAGCTTCCCCAGCTCTGACATTGAAGAAAGGCACCATTCAGAGCTGGCTTTGTTGTAAGCATGAACTCAACCACAGGCATGTCCCTTACCAGATGAGGCCCTTTCAGCACTAAATGAGTTGTTGTGCAGGGCCAGTCACAGATTGCCTTGAGATGTCACCTTGTAGGCTGCTGCTTGTAATTGGGAGTCTGGCCTTCAACTCTGAAAGACCAGGCCACAGAGAATTAGCAAAGGCCAGCTCACATCTGGCCTGATGTGAAGGACAGAGTGCCTAAGGATCATGTCAGAAGCTTTTGGCATCAGGAAGAAGAGCATCTGAAAAACATTGGGTCGCTGAAAGCCTGACCTCCCAAAGTTGCCAAGAAAACACAAATATTCCTTGGTCTTTAAAGAATTGTTGAAAGTATCCAGAACCAAAGAATGTAGCCTGGCCATTTGCAACCAGGAGGAAGCCCACACTCACACCAGGCTCACCTCCCAAGCCTAAGAGCCCTGCTGGGAAGGCCCATGTGAGCTTGTTCTTGGCCAGCAGGGGACTGGTACTGAAGACCCTCTCTGCTCATGGGCCAAAGACATTTGGCTGCAGGAGGCTGGTGGTGCATGTGCATGCTCGGGGTACAACTCAGTGGAACGAAGTTTGATCAGACCTTTCTTCTTCCCCTGAAGGTACTACATGGTTCCTGGGTGCAATGATGGGTGGCTCAGAGCAGAGCCCATGCATCATTGCTTGTAGATTATGCCACTTTCCCCTAACCTTCGATGCCCTGGGCATGCATTCATAGCATGAGTCCTTTAGGCCAAAGAAGAAAAAGTTACAGAGCCCATGACCATGATCTGTATACATAATGAGGTACTGTGGGATATGGGACAAGACATTGATCTTAGAATCTAGTTAATTCCCCTACTAACTTAATGGTCATGTGTCTTGGGCTAATTGCTTAACCTCTGGAGAGTTTTACTCCCATAAAATGGGGATGGCCATGGAAAATGAAATAAAAATTGAGGGAATTTGGAATTTGAAGGATCCATGGAGATCATATTGGCCAACTGCTTCATTTAGCAGATCAAAAATTAAGAGACAAATTTACTTAGAGTCACACAGGACATAGGAGAGAGAAGCTGGGTCAAGTCCCCAGGTATCTTGACTCCCAGCCCAGTGTTTGCTGTGACCCGCTGGACAGTCTTTTAGTTTCCTTCCATCGCTCAAAGCCCATGACCTATGGTTTTCAGAACTTTTCTAAGTACCCACAGCATGGGCCTCTTCTGGAATATGAGCTGGTCAAAGCCAAAAGTGATGTTGGCTGGAAATGATTCAGGATGGTGAAGCCCCCACACATGAAATGGTCTGGTCTGTCGATAGCACTGGCTACAGAAGGGCCAGACCATACACAGGCCAGACCAGAAAGACAAGTCGAAGATGACACCTGTGCAGAACTCTCCCAGGCTAGTGTGGCCCTGTGATGTAGAGTAGGGTCCCGTGTGGCATAATCTACAGTGAATGATGTGAATTTCTTTCAGCAGCTCTTTCCATATGTCTGACCTGACCAGTCTCTGTCTCTTGTCCCCATTCCCTCCTTCTCCTTACAGTGTGTGGTCAGCCCTCCCGCTCTCTGCCCAACCTGGTCAAGAGAATCATTGGGGGTCGGAATGCCGAGCCTGGCCTCTTTCCATGGCAGGCCCTGATAGTGGTGGAGGACACCTCAAGGGTGCCAAATGACAAGTGGTTTGGGAGTGGGGCTCTGCTCTCCGAGTCCTGGATCCTCACAGCAGCCCATGTGCTGCGCTCCCAGCGAAGAGACAACACAGTGACACCGGTCTCCAAGGAGCATGTCACCGTCTACCTGGGCCTGCACGATGTGCGGGACAAATCAGGCGCTGTCAACAGCTCAGCTGCACAAGTGGTGCTCCACCCAGACTTCAACATCCAGAACTACAACCATGACATAGCTCTGGTGCAGCTTCAGGAACCTGTGCCCCTGGGACCCCACGTCATGCCTATCTGCCTACCAAGCCCTGAGCCCGAAGGCCCGGAGCCCCACATGCTGGGCCTGGTAGCTGGGTGGGGCATCTCCAATCCTAACGTGACAGTGGATGAAATCATCAGCAGTGGCACACGGACCTTGTCCGATGTCCTGCAGTACGTCAAGTTACCTGTGGTGCCACACGCTGAGTGCAAAACCAGCTATGAGTCTCGATCGGGTAACTACAGTGTCACAGAGAACATGTTCTGTGCCGGCTATTATGAGGGTGGCAAGGACACGTGCCTTGGAGACAGCGGTGGAGCCTTTGTCATTCTGGATGACTTGACCCAGCGCTGGGTGGCCCAAGGCCTGGTGTCATGGGGGGGCCCTGAAGAATGCGGCAGCAAGCAGGTCTATGGGGTCTACACAAAGGTCTCCAACTACGTGGACTGGTTGTGGGAGCAGATGGGCTCCCCACAAGGCCTGGGGGCGCTCCAGGTGGAACGGTGAGCTGACCGACTTCCTCAGGGCCTGCCTGCCCCACCCCAGCCCGAGTGAGTCTGCACACGCACTTCCGACAGCACACTCCACGTTACTCACCAGACCAGATGGAATGGAACGCGCTGTTCTCATCCTCCCAAGACAGCCCAGGGGCCCTGAGAGCCAGCAGTGTGGTATAGGAAAAGGTTGTATGAGAGACCTGGGTGCATGGCCCTGAGCAAGCCCCTGCCCCTCTGTAGGCCTCACTCTCCCCGGCAGCACAGTGAGGGAGACTAGACCTCTGGCCAATCCCAGCACTCCTCTTTGGGAGCACTTGACCCCGGTGGCCTTATGCACTCCTAGTCACTTACCAAACGCACTCCTCGCACTGTTGGTGTGCCCGAGCTGGGACCTGATTGTTAGAAAATCTTTCCTTATGTTGAGCTGAATGCTGAGTCCGTATGTTTTCCCTGATCACCCCTGGCACAGACAAGTCTAGTCTCTTCTAGGGTTTTAGAAGACAGGGATCAGACCCCCAAGGCTCTGTCTCCTAGGGTGATGCCTTGGAGTACTTTTGTTCCTTAGGTTTCTCTCCCAAAAGCTTCTTGTAGTCCAAGCCATACGCCTGTGTTCTCTATTAAAGGAATTTCAAAGGACAACGAGAAAGCTGGGAAGGTGTTGTGGTGACCAGGAGGAGGAGAATATCAGTGGGAGGCCCCCCATCCCTGATAAATTCCTATTGTCAATTCTGAACACATCATTTAGACCCATATGTTACTCTCCAATATCAGCTGACAACATGGGCGTCCACACCTGCCGCTCCAGACAAGCATGAAGCAAACTTCCAGCTTTGAAGTGTATCATCTGAAAGGGCGACCTGAGCCCCAGCCCTAGGCATGGAGACCCAACTGGATTGTTTAGAAAAAGAGAAGGCCCACACTGTGTCCCGTTGGGCTTCTGGGCAAGGAAATGGAAGAAGGGTGGGCTCAGGACATTAGGAGTAACCTGATCTCACCAGACTGCCCAGTGTGCCTACAGTCTGAGCTCTTCAGAGAACCCACCTGGCATGGATGTTCAGAGAGATCCACCCCTCTGGTTTCCAGGAGCCCGAGTCATGGGAAGCAGAGACTTGCCCATGAAAGGCAGGGAAGAGAGAGAGACAGCCAAGAGTGTTGGGTTCCAGTCCCCTAACTGGCTGTATAACTTCTCACAAATCACTTTCCCTTTCTGGGCCTCAGTTTCCTCATCTAGAAAAGGAAGACATCAGATCCCTCTCAGCGTTCTTCTAGTGCTAGCATTCAGTCTTCTGACTGCCAGAGCCTTTCCCTGGCTCTCACAGGGCTGACTGTGTTCCTCCTCCCCAGAGCTTGCTTTTCTGGGGATTCTCCGTCAGAGAAAGGCAGCCAGAGAAGTCTCTTGAGAAGAATTCCAAGAGAACATTGGGAAGTGTCCGCTTGTCCAATCAGTTCATGAAACACACTCCTATGTCTATGAACAGTGCACATAGAGAATGCTGTATTTTGTATATTTCATACCACAAGCTTCACTACTCTGCAAGGTGCCTCTGTGCTCTGTTTCTCCTGTCAGGGGTCTAAAGTGGAAATAAACCCTCTGTGGATAACAAACAGCCTTCATTCTGAGGTTTGGTTATTGTTGATGTTTGTGTATTTTGACCTTTTGAAGGAAACTGGCCCCTCATTAAGCTACTATCTCTCCCATTACAGAAAAGGTACAACTTTTTGTCATTTGGACATCATCCAAGAAAGGGTAAAATGAGGAATGGAGTCAGTTATGGACATGTGTCCCCCCAGGCTGTGTGCCTTCACTGAAGCACCTGTCATTTAAGTCCTTAACTTCAAAGAGGCCAAACTAGCATGCAAGACAGGGTCACGTGCATCCTTGTCTCACACAGGTGAAAGCAGTGAAGTGTCGTAAGAAGAGTAGAGATCACAGCAATGTGGGCACTTGAAGGCGGGAGAGTCACAGGGCTGAAGGGGATTTGGGGAGCTTTATAAACAGGCTGCAGAGAACACACCAGGAGACAGGAGAGAAGGGCCAGTGTGGATGAAGATCAAGCAGGGAAGCATGCCTGAGTGGAGAGGTGCATCAGGGAATCAGGGAAGGTGGAAGGAGTCTTAAAGGCCATACAATGGTTGCACTATGCCCTGTAACCAGTGACTCTCTAATTGGGAGTATATTAGAATCACCTGGAGTGCTCCTTAGAAATGCAGATTCCTGGGTCTCACTGGCAGAGGATTCTGAGGGTGGGCAGCACAGTGTGGGAAGTGGGGGGAGGGGGAAGGTGCTGGAGAAAAAGGTGCAAACCCACCAGACCTATGGCTAAGCCAGTGCAGATGTGGGAGCTGGGGGAGTTTAAAACCTTCAAATGATGTATTCAGCAGGGCTCAGTGTATAGGCCTGGTGTGAAATAGTGCAGACATGGAGCTGGTGGGGAGGGGGGGGCACAGCTAACCTGCTCATGAGGGCTCTCCATGGATGTGCTCATGGTTTGCCTTTGTTTGGGGTTCGTATCATAATGAAAATATCATGTTTTTTACACTATTGAGAACTAAAAGAATCCTAAATTATGCTTGACATTGTATATGTAGCTGGTCTCGAGCACTATCCTGTCTTGCGTTCTAATGTGTTTCAGATTTTTACTATCCTCTAAATATTAGGACTTTATGTTGTGACATATTGAGACGCTGAGGTATCATGAGGTTACATGGAAACCACCTTGTGACATGGCAGGGAGGAGTCACATTACTCTCTACTTCCCCTGGTGATTTTTTTTTTTACCAGCTTTAGGATGCAATCTATGCAGACCTTAACAGACATCTGGAATATCAGAGGGGAGAAGGTCACGAGCAATCCAGCTGGAGATGTAAGGAATGAATAAGCAAGAAGGGAATCACTGAGAAGTGAAGCCAGGTCAGAGATACTGATTTGGAATCCATCAGGGTACAGTAGGATGGCCACAGGAGACTGCTATTATCTACCGGAAGTGTCCAGAAGAATGGGCCAAGGACTGATCAAGGGTGCCACAGCATGGAAGGCATGGAGAAAAGAGAAACTCCAAGAAAGAGACAAAAAAGAGGGGTCAGAAACACAGCAGAGAAGTGCTTCAGAAGCCAAGGAGGCAGTATCAGGAAGGGTACAGTAGTCAACAGTGCCAATGCCACAGGACAGTCTGAAGCTAACCTCCAGGCAGGATACTCCCCAGGGACAAGGACCCAGCCTCTACTGTCCACTCAGAGGCTCTAGGAAGCAGGGCCCCTGCTGTGTTTAAATCTCCAACTCTCCCTCCTCCTCCTCCTCCTCTCTTCTCTCTCTCTCTCTCTCTCTCTCTCTCTCTTTCCTTCCTTCCTCTCTCCCTCCCTCATTTCCCCCCTCTGTCTCCACACTTTTCCTAGGTTTTATCTCTCTCTCTTGAGGCAGGCAACTATCCAACTATCCTTACATCCACTTTTCTCTATGACTTACAGTAAAAATTATATGATTATATGCTTAGTTCTCTGGGTTTGGATTCCTTGAAACCTACAAATCTTTTACCACAATCCTTGACTCTTCAAATGAAAGTTTAAATTTCCAACTTTTCTTTCTACTTTGCTCTTTCAAAAGTCAGAATTGTATCCAGCCTCACCTAAAACAATGGATGCTCAGCTTTAATAATAAGGAGCCAGAGGACAAGGGGAATTCCTGGACATAGAGAATATATGACAGAAAATTTCAAATCCTGTTTTCCTACACATGAAAACATGTCTTTTGAAGTCCCATGTATGGGTCCAGAGTCATTCTACCTCCATATATTGTTGTGGATCTACTAAATGTCCAAATAGCCACTTTATTTCCAAGTGTATGCACAGTCTGGCACTTTCTTCTTCCAAATCCACCTCCAAAGGAGAGGAGAGGATGTGGAGACTAACTGTCAATTCCTCTTTCCATAAGTTTGGCTATGGAAGGGAGGAGAAGGAGAGACTGTAGAATGAATGAGAAGCCAGGAAAGTGGAAGTGCGATTTCAGGATGAGAACACGGCCATGTTTTGGAGGTGTGGGCAAAGGAAAGATTCAAGATATCAGAGAGGGATGAGAATCTCCCAAGCCAGGTCCCCAAGAGTGTGGAAGTGAGAAGATCCAGAGTCCAGAATTAGTTCTGAAGAGAAAAAGGTTTATAGACAGGGGAAGATGGAGAGAGAATGCTTGGGAGAGTTCCCACCCAGTGGGCTCTGATATTCTGCTGGGAGTGGGGACAGGACATTAGCCTGAGACATTAGCCAAGGGCATGTAGAATGAAGCTACTGGAAGATACTGAAGATGCAGTCAAGGTTAAAGCACATCCATCTGGGATTTCCCCAGCCCTACTCAGCAGCCTGGTGACAGCTACCAAGAAGGCAAATGGCTACCTGGATCCAGGGGCTTAGGGTATGAGTGCTCTAGGAAGTCACATAGTAAGAGTTAGTGGTGCTGGATATGGTGGGAAAAGCCCTGAAGTCAGGAGACCTAGATTAGAATTTTGCCACTAACTCATAGAGTAGCTCTTTGCAAGTTAATTCCCTTCTTAAAGCCTCAGTTTCCTTAGGTGTATGATGAGAGGGATAGACTAGATGGTCTCCAAGGCTGTTCAGCTGTAAGGTGCTGTGTGTCTGTGTCTGTGAATCCAAGTCAGTGGAAACAATATGGATCAGGGAGACCCTTGGAGGGGTCTTCAACCCCCCAAGGCCCTGAGGAAGGGCTTCTCTGAAAAGAGATCCCCCTGGATAGAGCATGAAAATTCTTTATTAGTCAGGACTCTTTCATTCATGTAAAAGAAACCCAATACAAATAGCTTAGGGAAGAGAGAGAGGGCAGGGGAGGGAGGGAGGGAGAGAGTGTTTGTGTTATAGGCTCACATAGCTAAAAAGTCCAAATCACAAGACTTCAGGTATGGTTAGATCAAGGAACCCAAATATCAGGATACAATCTCTCTCTTGCTTCATCCTTCATCATCTAGACCCACTTTTTTCCATTAGTAGCATCATTCTCTGAAGACTCCCAATGAAGTGATCATTGATAGATCTTGGATTATAACCAGCAGCTTAGCAACCCCAATAGAGAAAGGCCTTCTCTTTTTCTAATACGTTTAGCAAAATTCCCAAGGCCAGCTTTCATTGGGCTAGCCAGGGTTACATTCCCATCTCTGAGCAATTGTTGTCCCCAGAGGATGAGAGGATTTAATTCATTAGGTCTGAGTCACATTCCTATGTCTGGAAACAGATGTAAGATCATTCCAACTCAGGACATAATGGACTAAGAATGAGGGAAGAGTATACCCCAGAGAAAAACTGGGGTGCTATTACTTAAAGTGCAGTGAATGCTGGGAAATCAAAAATAATAGATGTTCCTAAAAGACGATGATGAGCTCATACCTCTAGCAAAGAGCAAGATGAAGCCCAGAGTGTGATCTGTCCCTCCCTCCTTTGGCTGCAGTGTGTGGGCTCCCCAAGTTCTCCCGGAAGCTGATGGCCAGGATCTTCAATGGACGCCCAGCCCAGAAGGGCACCACCCCCTGGATTGCCATGCTGTCACACTGGAGTGAGCAGCCCTTCTGTGGGGGCTCCCTTCTAGGTAAGGAGATGTGGAAAGGGTGGGGGACCCAGGATTCGGGGACTGGGTGCAAGTGAAGGGAACCAACCTTCATTCTAGAGACTGATCAAGATTTCTTCATTGAGAATCACTGTCCACACTAGTAGCAGGACCCAGAAGGACAGTGTGGTAGGAAGAGTCCTTAACTGCAGCTAGGAGACATGTGTTCCTGCTCTAGGTTGCTCCTTCAGTCAACAAACACCTATGAAGTCCTGGTCAGTCTCTGGCACTGGGAAGGACTAAGTCAAGGAGTCAGACCCTCAAACATGAATTACAAGGCACTTATGTGCAGCTCAAAGGCATGCTGACTAGGGCTGTGGGACTGGGGAGAACCAGGAAACTCACCCTGGAGAAGTCAGGGAAGGGAGATTTACAAAGGCCCTGAGTGCCATATTTAGGAATTTAGATCTCTCCTGAAGGCTGCTGCAGATTTATAAACATATTATGGAAAGTTCTTGCCGGGGTAACACGGATTGAAGGAAGAGTGAATCCAGAAGCCAGGAATTCAGTGAGGTAGCCATTGCAATTGTAGGGAGGGAAGTCATTAGCCTCAGCATGAGGACATGGGACAAGGGAAAGAAATAAGGCAGATTCGAAAGGATTAGGAAATAGGACGGTCAGGATTTTGCAAGGAGTGAACGTGGGTGGGAAGGGGAGTAAGGGTGGGAAAGAAATGGCTGGCAGCTCTTCCCATTGCAGTTTGGTCCAGATGATCAAAGATCCATTCCAGCTCTGACATCATAGGAAAAATGAATAGCAACCTAGAGTCCCTGGCCAGTTCCTGGTCTGATCTCTGAGAGATCAGAAGGCATGAATGGGTCCACATCTGCCTGGGCAGCTCCCAGGCTGCCAGCCTCGTCTCTCACTGACTCACCTTCCTGACAGTACAGTCAGGTAAGGACATGTCCGTGCTAGATCAGTGCTTTTCAAACTTTAATATGAATAGGAATTACTTGAGGGTCTTGTTAAAATCCCCAGATTTTATTATAGAATTAATAAAGATTCTATTTCAGTAAATCTGAGGCAGAGCCTGAGAGTCTGCATTTCTAAGAAGTTCCCAGTTGAGGCTGATGCCTAAAGGGTAGCCAGTAAGCACAAGGCTTTTTGCGGACCCATCTTGGGCTGTGTGGAGTTCACCAAGCCCATAGGTTTAAGGGAGCCCTAAAATCCCATTGAAGATGTTCAGTCTTGGCCTCTTGGTTAGAATAGATAGATGAAATCACAGATTTAAATCCTCATCTTCAGATTAGGGTCAAATGAGTGTCTGAATTCGGGCTGTGAAACACAATGGAAAGGGGAAAGCCTGAAGTAGTCTGAAGCTCTCACCTCAAGGCAATAGAAGGCAGGAGGGGGAGTCTAGGGCAGTACCTATGTACAATTCTGTTCTCAGGCTCCAGCTGGATTGTGACCGCGGCTCACTGCCTCCACCAGTTACTCAATCCAGAATACCCAGCCCTACAGGACTCAGACCTGATCAGACCTTCTGACTTCAAAATCATCCTGGGTGAGTGAGGAGCAGGCTGACTCCTAAAGCCAACAGTGGTTCTGGGCATAGACTGTGTCCACTCACTCACTCATCAGGGCAGGACACCTGGGACGAAGAATGATCTAGAACTGGAGTCCAGAGGCCTCAGTCCTAGCCCAAGTTTATGATTTGCAGGTAGTGAGACCATGAGCAAGTCGTTGAAGTCCAGCCCTCAGTTTTTATAAGTAAAATAAGGATCCCAGTCTAGATATTTTCTAAAGACACTTCAGGCTTCTATGAATCCATGGTTTCAGGTAAGTCACACACAGATGATCCAAGCTGACCCTCTCTTTTATAAAATCTAGACCATCAGCTGATTCAGTTCGGTTCAGCACATACTTACCTACTGACATTATGCCGGGATCTAAGAACACAGTGTAATTAAGAGCCAGTTCCTGCACCCCAAGGAACTTACAGCCTACTATGAATATGAACACAGAGACCTCTAGTATAAGATAGGAAGCAGAGAGTCCTATAGGAGGGGAACAGATGAGGTACCATTGGAATTCACAAGAAAGAGACTTCTAACTGAAGAATCTAACACAAGAATCGGGGAAGCTTCATGGAGGAGGGAACACCTGACTGAGGCACTGAAGTGTGATTATATAGTTTGGACATGTGGCAATGATCATCAGAATGAGGATTATAAGGCAATGGGATCAGTTCAAGAAGAAAGCCAGAGGTAGGAGCCCATGACTTTGCAGAAGTCGAGTAAGGGGATGGCTGGGAAAAGAGCAGTGAGAGGCAGAAAAGGGTTAAGGCTGAAAGCAGGCTGGGTGGGACAGGGGGTGACTGGGGACAAGGTGTGATCTTACCCTCCATGTCTCCATTACCCCCATGCCTCATGGGCCTTCTCTTGCCCAGGTAAGCATTGGAGGCGCCGGTCAGATGAGAATGAACAGCATCTCAGAGTCAAACGCTTCTTCCTCCATCCCCTGTATGACCCCAACACATTTGAGAATGACGTGGCTCTGGTGGAGCTGTTGGAGAGCCCGGTGCTGAACGACTATGTGATGCCCATCTGTCTGCCCGAGGGGCCCCCACAGGAAGGTACTCTGCCGCACCCCTGCTCCTGCCTCTGCAGAGCAGCAGGTGCCTTCACAGGGACTTCTTCTCCAGCCCTGGGGAGGTTCTGGTGCCAGCCGAGCCTGCTGACCATGTCTGCGTGATCCCTCCGCTGCCTCCCCTAAAACAGCTAAGTCAGAACCGGCTCCATGGCAGGACACAGTAAATAGGCAGGCTTGACCAGTACTGTAAATACTATGTCAGTCAGGATCCAGATGAGAAGACAGAAACCAGACTAGTTATCGCAAGAGAGAGAATTTAATACAGGGCATTGGAGGACTAGGGCAGTAAAGGGGGATACTAATGCTAATGTAACACAGGTAGTACCCACAGGAAGAACCCACCCCTCCTGGGGCTGGGGGAACAAAGGGGGGAGGGGGCAGTCACAGGACCTAGAAACTTGGAAAGGGGATTCAGAAGCCTGAGGAGAAAGCCCTGTGCTGAGGTGCTGGGGAAATAGCCAGGGCCAGCCCCCAGGGCTAGGGCAATGCCAACAGTAACAGCAAGGCTTCCTGGAAACGCCCCCTATTTCTGGGACCCCTCCTCCTCAACAAAGCACAACTCCCATTTTAGAGCCTCATCTGCAGCATCACAAAGCAGAGTAAAGAGGAAGCTTGGGCCCGAGAGACAATGGTTTCATCACCACACAGATTCAAAACCCCACCCTGCCATTTCCCAATTGGGTGACCTTGAGACAGTGTTAGACCCTCAAGGCCCTTACCTCTACACAGAAGATAATACCCCATAGGGTGGCTGTGATATTTAAGTTCAATAATACACTCAAACACACTGGCTTTCTTTTCATCTTGGTCTAAACCCAGTAGTGCCGCATCGTAGCTAACCTTCTTCGGTTTGATCAAGTTATAAAACATGGCTGAATAGAGCTGAGCCAACAGGAAAGGCACAGCGATGACTCTGCTTTATCAGATGTCATGTGCCTACCATGTACCAGTTGCTTTGCTTTTGTTAATTTATTTATTACTTCTAAAAGCCTGGTGAAGTGGTATTGTAGTCCCATTTTCCAGATGAGAAAATGAGTCCTCGCAAGGTGAAGTGACTTTACCCAAGATACGGTTTGTAAGAGGCATAGCTGGGACCAGAAGCCAGGTTTTCCCTCTTAACACCCAATGCTGTTTCCAGTGTCCAGGCTCTTTTTCAAATGAAGAAATGATTGCTCTATCAGAGCTCAACCCATTTCCACACTGTCCCAATATTTGCCAACTTCATAGACTTCTAGAATATCAGGGCTGGGAGAGGTGTTAGAGAATACCAAGTCCAGCCAATTCATTTTGTTTTATGGACAGGGAAGCCAAGCCTCAGCAAGGGAGGGAGGTGAGGGGGCTCCCCGAAGGCATCAGAGCACACTGTGGACTAGGCTGAACTTTTTAATTTCTCACCATTATTGATTGAACACCTACTATGCACCAGCACTGCTGGAGGCATGAGGATATAGCAGGGAAGAGAGAGAAAGCTGAGTCTACTAACTTAATGGAGCCTAAGTTCCATGCTAGTTGGGAGCGGGAGAAACTGGACAACAAATTAGCCAGCTAATGAGTCCTAGAAACAAATGTCCAAACCTCTATTGCAGGTAAGCTCCAACCCAGCCGTTCTCCTCTCCACCATGCTGCCGTTCTCCAAGGGGACAAATTCAGCCCTTCCTTCCCATGCAGGGAATGATGGGACAGCAAGACTCAACCCTCTGAGAACCCCACAGACAGCCTCTCTTCTCTCACTGTGTCTTCCTTCCTCCAGGCGCCATGGTCATCGTCAGTGGCTGGGGGAAACAGTTCTTGCAAAGGTTCCCAGAGACACTGATGGAGGTGAGGTTCAATTTATGCCCCATAGAGAATGATGCCTCTGCCCTGCATTGACCCTTTCTGCTCCATGTTCCCCTCAGGGATTTAGAGTTTTGGGTGAGAGAGACAAAAGGGGCCCAGACCCACCTCCAAAGTTCACTGGGACTTTGAACCCCAACAAGTTTGGTCTGTTTGTTCTACATGGGGCACTAGTCTCTAAACATTGTTCAGTATTTCTGTAACATATTAAAGACTCAGCTCATGGAAATTCTTCCAGAAAACAGCAGGCTTGGACACCCCAAAAGGTGACCCATCAGTATACCGTAAAGATTCACATACCAGAGAATGGGCTAAAGAATGGGCTCTTGAGAGCTGCAGTTCTTGTAGTAATAAACTTGACAGTTGCATTTAGGAGTTCACATTTATATCATTTCATAAAAGAACACTGAACCAGAAGTAAGGAGCCATAGCTCCAAGTACTGGTTCCTACTAACTTGCTGGGTGATCTTAAACAAGTCATTTGCCTCTCTAGATCATTGTATAGTATCTCGAGCTGCAAAGTTAGGGGCAATGCTAGACGCCCCCCCAAGATCTGCCTGACTCTGACATGACTGGGGTTAGTGACTGCCACAGCTAATTTTTGACCTTTCAACATATGTTATTTTTTTTTTTTTTTAATTTTTTTTTTTCAACGTTTTTTTTTTTTTTATTTATTTTTGGGACAGAGAGAGACAGAGCATGAACGGGGGAGGGGCAGAAAGAGAGGGAGACACAGAATCGGAAACAGGCTCCAGGCTCCGAGCCATCAGCCCAGAGCCTGACGCGGGGCTCGAACTCACGGACCGCGAGATCGTGACCTGGCTGAAGTCGGACGCTTAACCGACTGCGCCACCCAGGCGCCCCACAACATATGTTATTTTAACACACTTCGAAATTTCAGATTTGCAACAGCCATTCATCCTTTCCTTCACTAACTTCCAGGTACTTATTTGGTGCCTCCCATGTACCGGACATTGTACTAGTTACTAGGTATGCAGGGGGGTAAAAGGACAGATCATGTCCCTGGATCTTATAGGGACTGGATCTGCCCTTTTAGTCAAGTGAGGGGGACAGAAAGTAGTTACCAACATGATAAATGTGATGAGGAAGAAGTGCAGGAGGCTCCAGAATGTATAACAGGAAATCCAACCTCATCTTAAGGGTACAGAAGGGCTCTCCAGAGAAAATAACACTTTAATACCTGAACAATGAATAGAGGTCAGTCAGGCACTTGATGGTCTGCTGAAGATATGTGCTTGTGACTACTCTGTGCTTGTGACCGCTCTGCCCTAAGTTTCTCTCCCCAGTGATTTGGGAAGGCCATGGCCCAAGAGGGACCAAAATGGCAAAGGTCAACAAGAACTATACTTTGGGGTCCCATTCAGTTCTTGGTGTGGGTAAATGAGACTCATATGTTTCTTCATTTTATCCCAGACATCTGCTCCAACATTTACCCCCAAGCTGAATCCAGGGCAATAATAATCACAATACCTTACTTTTACGTATCAATTTATTGCTTCAGTTAAAAAGACTATTCCCTGAGTATTGACTCTGTCCCAAGCTATGTAAGTAGAAGTGGACAAAATGCAAACCCAGTGTCCAGAAGCTTATACTACTGTGATGCCTGCTGTAAGGCAAGCAGTGGTAACCCCTATGGACTTAACATTTATCCGGTGTTTGTAATTTACAAAGTATCTGCTTATTCCTCTCCTCTTTGGACCATTCCATGTGATTCGTATGGCAAGTAGTGTGACTTCCATTTCTCAGATGAGGAAGCGATCTCAGAGGTCTGAAAAGCAGTAAGTAAACTATATGCCGCAGGTCCCACAGCCAGCAATTGTAGGGATGGGGGCGGGGGGAGAAGATTGACCATGTTTTGTATACATTCCCATATTTGAAATAATGAATGTGCTAGGCAAGTATTATTACAGATGAGAAAAATGAGGCCCAGGGAGGGCAAAAGACTTGCTCAAGGTCGCACAGCAAGTTCATGACTAAGACTGTAGCAGAACATGATCTCCCCATTCTTCAGTGTTCCTTCACCTGCACAATAGGATAGTCTCTGAGACCAGGTCTAAGGTTCGACCTAAGCTCATCCAGGAAGGAGATGGGGAGGAGCCAGCTCTAGGGGTATCAGAACAGCAAGAACTCCTCAGCCAGGGGTAGAGCCAACAATGGCCTTATGTTGCAGATTGAAATCCCAATCGTTGACCACCGCACATGCCAAGAGGCCTATGCCCCTCTGAAGAAGAAAGTGACCAGGGACATGATCTGTGCTGGGGAGAAGGAAGGTAAGTCAAGAGGATGGCATACAACAGGGCACCACCAGCAATGGAAGGACTGGAGATCGTCCAGTCTTTAAGGCTGAACAGAGGAGGACTCAGAGAGGAATGGGGGAGGTCACGAGAAGAAGGATTCCACTGGAGAATTACACTGCGTCAAAGAAACGAGTGCTAAGAAATTCCCATCATTCCCATCTCCAAGCCCAAGGATTCCCCTATGAAAGGAGAGTCCCGAACCTGCCTGCAATAACTGAAATCACTGAGCTCTCGGGAGACCGGACAGAACTGCAGAGTCCGGGTTTGGGTCACATGGTCTGTTGCGCCCCCTCGTGTTCAATTCTCTGAACTGCAAGTCAGATGTAGGGAAAAGGAGGCTCCTTTGGATTTATTTGGGGCTAGGAAGGGGAAAGCTTTAACATGCATCTCCTTTTCATTTAGGGGGAAAGGACGCTTGCTCAGGTGACTCCGGAGGCCCCATGGTGACCCTGGATAAAGCGACAGGCCAGTGGTACCTGGTGGGCACGGTGTCCTGGGGCGACGACTGTGGAAAGAAAGACCGCTATGGAGTGTATTCCTACATCTACTACAACACAGACTGGATCCAGAGGGTCACCAGGATAAGGAATTGAATTCTGTTCCTCACCCCCAACCGCCTGCCCCGGGTCACTCAGCAGCACAGGATAATTATCTGATGCAAGATGGCCACCCCTCACCTTTCACCCATTTCGTTCAGCCCACCCATTACTGGCCAATAAAGAGGTATCTCAGCCCCCTCTCCACACTCTGTAAAGGAGTAGAGTAGCTGAGTGATCAGAATACAAGGCTGAAGCCAGGCCCTATCACTTACTGACATTGCATCATTGGGCAGGTGGCTTTACCTCTGAATGGCTGTTTCTTTGTCCATATTATAAAAATGGCATACCTTACCTACCTCAGAAGAGTCTGATGAAGATAAAATTAATTAATATATACGTAGCACTTAGCACAGTGCAGACATAAGTCCTCAATAAACATGACTTAGCAAAAGTCATTGTGTTTACCAGGCAAATGAAGTTCTCCCACAAATCCCGTCGGGTCTTAGGGCTGCTCAGTGTGTACCCTTCCCCTCAACCTTGACCATCTCCTTCATCTGCCTGAAAATGTTCCATGATTCTTTGCTACCATGTACTTTTCTCAGTCCCAATCCATGTTCCCTATTAAAAAAAGAAAAAGTGACAAGTTTCTAAGTCCAATAGCATGTCCCATAGCAATGCACTTGTGAATGTGAGCTGGACATGAAACTGAGAGAGTGCCCGAGAGAAGCAGGACAGGAGGAGGGGGGCAGACCAGGAGCAGTGGACTGGGAAGTCAGATGCCAGGTTTTACAAATAGCTCTTCCCCCAGCTCCTGTGTGGCTCTATGCCAGTCCCTTCCCCTCATCTGAAAGGACCCTCCCAGCTCTGACAGTCTAGGATCCAACAAAGACATGTTTCTCTAATGAGATGAGTTGAAGCTGAAGTAACCAAAAGGCAAAAATTACTTTAAGGTTCAACAGAGCTTTGATGCAGACCCAATACTGCATCCACTGCTCTCCCCATCCCCACCCCGTCTACCATGCCCTGGTTTCCAAGAATGTCACCTAGCAAAGTGCTAGCCAAGGGAACTTTCCACATTCCAAAGCAGAGCATCTGCTCCTACCCTTCCTGGGAACCTGAGCTGCACAAGGTCAGCCCTGGTAGGCTAGACTCAGACCCCTGAACCCTTCCTTCTTATGTCCCCAGCTAACCCCAAGCAGCAGTGCCACTGATTTCACACCCTGTCCCTCACCCTGAATGCCCTGGCACTGCAAGATCACAAGTGTTTCCCAGGCAGAATGCCTCTCCCCTCCAAGAACCACCTCATCTCTGGGGAGACCTCATCCCCTCCAGAGCTCTGAGATTTAAGCTCTTCAAGGGTCAGAAGCCCCAGGTTCCTGTCTTCTATTTTATCAAAATTGGTCTTCGTGGGAGATTCTAGTTCTTAACCTGCACTGCGGTTGGTGGACTCAGTCAGAACCTCTTGTTGGAAGATGAAGATACCGAGGGGTGAGAACTCACAGAAATTAAGCACTAGGCTGAGTGCTCAGGGACAGCAATTCACAGCCTGCTGCTGGTTCCATGAGCAAGTCATTCTACCTCTCTGGGCCTTGTGGTCCATGCTGTAAAGGGAAGATGGCAATGGGTACCCAACTTCATCAGATATATGTCAGACGAGCTGGAGCTCTATCTCAGACACCAAAGAATTGCAATGCAAAGTTTTGGAGTTGCTGTAAGACATTCCAAAACCCCATACCTTCCTACCTCACAGCACTGCCCAGGTGTCCCCATGTGCTAGGCTGTGCCGACGGGGCTATGGAGAATACCAAGTTGAGGGAAGCATGGTTCATGCCTTCCAGGAGCTCCTACAGGTGGAACTGACACATCCACAAGTGACTACCATGAACAGAAGGAACCCAGCCAAGTGCTATGTTTGGGAGCAGCATGGAAGCAAAAGAATAGCCACTCTGATATGGAGGCGTGCGAAAGAAGAGGGGACATCAGGAAGGAATCCTAGAGGAGATGATGTTGGCACTGACCCTTGAGGAGGGTGGGCATTCCCACAGGTAAAACAGAGGGAGGCATTCCAGGTGGAAGGATCACAAGAGTAAATGTCCACTCAGGTTTTCCTCATATTACACTAGCTTCTCCCACAAAAATGGTGGGTTTACTAGGCCTGGAACAGAGAAAGGACATTGTTCTGATTCTGGGATCAGAATCACCATCTGAAATAGCCTTTCTTCTAAAAGTCAGGCAACTATAGCGTTTGAAATAGCCTCAGGATTTGTGCATAAATACTCGCTTCTTGCTGGACCCAGTTCATCCTGTTATTTCCCCTTTATCCTTATTCTGAGGAAATGTCTAAATGTGCTCTGGAACTCCAGCTTACCCTTGATCAACAAGCATTTATCAGCCGCTGCACTGCTGCTGAGTTTCAAGAAACCCAAACTTCTCACAGAGTTATAGAAGCAGAGGGTTGGAGGGTGCCTGGGTGGCTCAGTCAGTTGAGCGCCAGACTTTGGCTCAGGTCATGATCTCATGGTTTGTGGGTTCGAGCCCTGCATCAGGCTCTGTGCTGACGGCTCGGAGCCCGGAACCTGCTTCGGATTCTGTGTCTCCCTCTCTCTCTTGCCCCTCCCCTGCTTGTGCGCTCTCTCTCTCTCTCTCTCTCTCTCAAAAAATAAATAAACATTAAAAAAAATTTTTTTAAAAAAGAAGCAGAGGGTGGGAGTGTCTATTAGGACCATCTTATCTAGAGGTGGGAAACTCATTAGCTCCAAATGCAGCCCATTCCAAATTCAAAATGTGCTGCCTCTTAGGGTCCCTTTTCTATGTAACAAAACTCCACCTCCCTAGAATAGAGTTTGTAGCTGTGATTCCATACCATGAATGTTCTTTGCAATAATGATCATGCCAACTTCATTAGCAACAAATGCTATTGTTTTTGTGAGTAGCTACCCATTTGTTCCAATAAATATCTGCGTTGAGTCAAAGAATCCTGTTTGGCTTATATGTTTTTCATGCACTAATGATTCTGGTAAGTCGTACTTTCATTTATCAACACTTCTCTGAATCTGATTAGTATCACTGTACTATGAACAGAGATAGTGGGGGAGATCATATTGTCAATACAATAGCAGGTCTTAGGTTTTTCAGGTCAGTTCTGATTAAACACCTTGTCCTATTATTCCTATAAATTATCAAAATATTCCAGGATGCTTATCTTTGAGCATCCAAATTACATTTCTTGATTGTCATCCACTCCCAGAATAGAAAAAAAATTTTTTCATCATGTGTTCAATTGTTTGGTTCAGAAAATATGGCACCATGTCTATGAGTGCACTCTTTTGAATTGTAGTGTGTACTTTCCTTTTGCTATGAGTTAATCTTGTTCCGATGGCAAGAATCAGAGAATTAGCACCAACAAGAAGCCCTTCAAGCAATGATAGGTAGGATTAGGTGGAATTAGAGAAATCTATACTGATCATGTGGCAGAGATGGTGACCAATTTGGGTCTAGAATAGGTCTTGAAACCAAGAGACTTAGGTTCTAGTGCAGCATAGGTTGACTCTCTTATCCACTTAATTTCTCCATCCATTAACTGGCAGAAAAATCTTTGCTTTACCTGTCTGAGGGTTGTAGAATAAGATGAATTACCATATAGGAAAGAACTCTGGAAACTAAATGTAGCTCAAATATAAAAAGTTCTGTGGGAGATAATCACTAACATTTCTGAACATTCACTATCTGATTGAGACCACACTAAGCTCTTACATAATTCTCTCATCTATCTTCACAAAGTACTCTTACTCTCTTCTCCCCTTTTTACAGGCAAGAAAACTAAAACAGTGAGGTTAAAAATGTGGACCAACCTACAAACACCAACACCCCAGTAGCAACAAGCACACCTAATGTCCAGATTTTGGTTTCTAACACTATTCTTCAATAAAAGGAACGAGGGATCCTTAAAGAAATGGCTGATTCTAGGACTAGCACAGAAAATATACAAGATGAGCCTGGAGTATGTTGTTCCAGAGAATAAGGTAGTCACACACAGTGATGGGGGGTATGTCAAAGGGACACAGGAGCCAACTGGAAGATCTCTAATGACCAAAGCAAGAACACTTTGAGCAACAAAGCAAAACAGAATTGGATTGCAACCCAAAGTATAAAATACATATCCATAAGTGTATACTTACATGCGTAAGTTATTGAATGAATAAGTAAATGGGGGAGAATAGATAAATCTCCCATGAAGAATGCCAAATGGTTCATATAAATAATTTGCTCTAAAGGAGATGGAACATAATTCTCCCTCCCTTAAGTGTGGGGTGCAAATAGTGATTTCCTTCCAAAGTGTACAGTACGGAAATGGGGGAGCTGGGGGTGGGGGTGGCAAAGTAACTTTAGAGTGGAGAAACCTAACAAAAACATTACCCCAGCCGGGTGATCACAGTTAATATTAACAATGATAGTCATGTTGATAGTATATGACCTTGATATGTCCTAATGAAAATAGCACTGTATCTCTGCACTCTTCCTCCATTCATCTCATAACCCCAGCCTAAAATCATGAGAAACAGATCTGAAAAATCCCAATTGAGGGATAGTCTATAGAACACTTGACCAATACTCCTTGGAATTGTTAAGGTGATCAAAACTACTGGAAGTCTGAGAAACTGTCCCAGCCAAGAGGAGTCTATAATACGCTGAACTGTATCCCTAAAAAAGATACATTGAAGTTCTCATCCTCAGGACCTCCAAATGTGACCTTATTTGAAAACTGGGTCCTTGAAGATCCAACTAGTTAAGACAAGGTCATACTGGAGTAGGGTGGGCCTTTCACCCAATATGACTGGTGACCTTATAGGAAGAGAAGATGAGACACAGAGACAGAGACTTATGAAGGAGAACGCCATGTATGATGGACGCGGATAGAAGCCAAGGAAGGCCAAGGGTCACTAGCAACCACACGCTGGGAATAGGCAAGGAAGGATTCTCACCCCCCAACCCTATTCCCGAGGTTTCAGAGGGAGCGTGGCCCCACCAATTCTTGATTTCAGACCACTAGCCTCCAGAACTATGAGACAATAGATGTCTGTTGTTTTAAGCCATGCGGTTTGGGGTGCTTTGTCATGGTAGTCTGAGGAAACTAACACAGAGCCTAAGGATACTTGAAACTAAATGTGTGACATAGGACCCTAGATGGCCCCCTGGAATAGAGAAAGGAAATTAGGTAAAAATGAAGGAAATCTGAATCAAGGATGGACTTCTGTTAAGAATAACACATCAATACTGGTTTATTAATTGTGACAATTGAACCATATACTAACATAAGGTGTTAATAATAGGAGACACTGGGGAAGGGTTTATGGGAACTTTCTGTACCATCTGTACAATTTTTCTGTAATTATAAAACTATTTTAGGGACCTAGGTGGCTCAGTTTGTTAAGTGTCTGACTCTTAATTTTGGGTTAACTCATGATCGCAAGGTCATGAGATCAAACCCTGAGTCAGGCTCTGTGCTGACAGTTTGGAGCCTGCTTGGGATTCTCTCTCCCTCTCTTTCTGCCCCTGCTACTCCCTTGCTTTCTCTGAAGATAAGTAAACTTAAAAAAAGAACTATTTTAAAATTAAAAGTTTCTATTTTAAAATGTGACCCAAGGTCCCTCGGTCAGGAGATGGGGAAACTGGGATTTGAAACCAGTTCTGATGGACTCTGGGTTCCACTGGCTCTACCCCAATGGTTCTCAAGGTAGGCTGCACACAGGAGGCACCAGAAACACCAATGTCTGAGTCTCAGCCCCCAGAGACTCGAATATAACCAGGAGTAAGTCTTGAGCATTGGTGGGTGGGATTAAAAGTTCCCCAGGTAACTCTAATGTGCATACAGTTTGAGAACCACATTTCTAAGCTATCCTGCCAGTGTGTGGCTCCTGAAGAATGTTGGGAGCCTCTTTTACTCCAGCTTGGGTCTTTGACTTAGGTCATGTAGCTTTTGGGAAGCAGAGGTGAGGTAGGCACCCTGCTGCTCTAGCCCACAATCCAGAATGTTCTGACTCTCAGCCACAAAACCATCACTATGATATCTCTGCATGAGTATTTTCCTGGAAAGAACAGTCTTTTTTACTTTGCAATGGTAAACTGAAGAAGGGGAAAGTATTCCAGGCATGGGGGAACAGCATATGCAAAACAAAGGATATGAAAGGGCAGTGGATGTTTGGGGGAATCTGAATGACTTGGTGTTCCTGGAAAACCAGAAGAACTAGGAGAAAAGAGAACACCATCAGGCAGATATGAAGTGCAGGCCTTGTATGCTCAGCTTGGTTTCGGGAATGGGGAAACATTTGAGTTTTTTGAATCAAAGGGAGATATGATCACTTGACTTTTCCAATGAGGCCTTAATGCAGAGAAGTAACTAAAGGAGAAGACACCAAAGGTAGGGGATTCAAGATGGCTTCTGACATCAGGCAAGGGACCTTCTGGTCCTGAATGAGTGCAGGCCTGTATGGAGGGAGGACAGGAATCTGCTTTTCAGAGGTCTGAGAACCTAGGGCTAAGTCCAAAAGAGACACTGTTAAGAGATTCCCAGCTTCTGATAATACTTCAGGATGAATTAGCAGAGAAGCAGAGAGAAAACAGGGCATAGACCAAAACCCAAGGGCAGTAATGGTTTTCCAGGCCCCTGGTCTTTCTGTGAGCTGCAGGCATGAGTGTTTATCTCCAGAAAGAAAGCCATGGGCGTCTCTAAATTTGAGGGAAGGACACAAACACGGTTTTTGCAACTGTCTCCTGCATCTGATGTGTGTTGGCCTCTCTTTGGAGACGTTAAGAAAAATTGTTTGCATGTAAAAACACGGGCTCAATTCCCAGCAATGAGCTTCTGATGCAGGAAAAAGAGCCAAGACCCTTTCAACACCTAGGCAGATCACAAAGGCTCCAAGGGGGTCCCCTCTGAAGAATGGGGTATTAGGACAAGACAGTATTATGACAAGAGGAAGGTGTGTCAAGCCCGGATGGTGCCGCAGGGCAAGCGTGCTGAATGAACAGATCCGCGTGCGTGGGAATGCATCTCCTCCACCAACATCTGCCAGTCCCAGTGGAAGCTTCTGCAAATGAACAGGTTATGACCCCAAGCCATACCACAGGCCAGAATCAAACAGAGCAAGCCCTGGGAATCTGGAGGGCACCGTGTAGATGTGGTCCAGACCCAAGTTTCAGAAGATGCTGACCTATTTTGAAAGAGAAGACCTACACTTCCCCCTGAGCTGTTTATCCTGTGACATTATTCCATCTAGCCCATCTCCTGACACGATCTGGTTGATTTCATCCATGCCCAAGTTTAAGTGCTCACACATGGCCCAGGCCTGCCAACGGGATCCAAGACAACAGAATCCTTCCTTTAAACAACTCCGACAACATCTTCCTTTGGTCTGAGTTTGTGTGTCCAATGCCCAAACCCATCCTGGCTGTCTAGGCCTCCCACAAAGCCTTTTTAATTTGAGTGCATTTTAAAATTATGAAACACTTCAAACACACTGAGAAGAACAGAAACAAAAATCCCTGTCCTGCTCAGACTTGACGAAACACTTCCCGCGCAAGGGAGAGGGGCAGGACTCCCATCCAGAGAGCAAGCTGGAGCCATGACAGAGAAGGTGCTTTGGGCCAGGGGGAAGAGCTCTGCACCTTGACGCTGAAGACCTGGGCTCCAGTCCAAGCCCTGCGGCTTGATGGCTCTGAAAGCTCAAGCAAATCACGTTCTCTGTGCCTCAGTTTCCACAGCCCCTGGTGGATTGCTCCTTCTTTTCAACCTCTCTACTTAGAGAGCCCCAGACTCAGTCCTTGGCCTCTTTTCTATCTAGCCTCACTCCCTGAAAAATCTCAGCGAATCTCATGACATTTCATATCACGTAGATGCTGACTGCTCCAATTATCTCTCCAGCTTGCGCCTTTCCTCTGAACTGCTGTTATGAACATTCCACTGCCACCTTGCATTTCTTACATTTAATGTCTAACAGAATGTCTACAACACATATCAAGCTTTACATGTCCATAACCAAGCTCCTGACATCGCCCCCAAATCTATTCCTCGCATAGCTTTCCTCGTCGCCGAAGGGGGTTGGCCAGGCTAAAAACCTTGGGGCCTCTTTGGCTCCTCTTTCTCTCATGTCTGAGTCATCAGCAAATCCTCTCAGCTCTACTTTTAAAATATACCCAGACTCAATCCAACTTTCCACCTCACTGGAACAGGTCATAATCACCTCTTTTCCTAGATTACTGCAAGAGCCTCCCAGGTAATCCTCCCTCTTTTATTCTTACTCCTCTATGGTCTTCTCAACATGGTGATGATAAATTAGATGACATTACTCCACTGCTCAAACCCTCTACTGACTTCTTGTCTCATTCAGATTAAAAACCAACGTTTTGACAATACCCTGTGACACATATGGTCTGACCCTCATTAGTACTCTAATCTTTGTTACCCTATTAGTAATGACTACTAAGCCTGAACTGCACCCCAGCCACTTTGGTCTCCTCACAGCTGAACATTCCAGGCTGCTCCTACCTCAGGGCCTTTGCACATGCCATCCCCCCCCCTTCCTCAGTTCACCTCTTTAGCGAGACTCTCCCTAGTTACCCAATCTAAAATGGTAACTCCAGTCCTTGCTTTTCTATCCCCCTTGCCTACTTTATTCCTCTCCTTAGTACTTAACAGCCCCTAATATATCACACATCTTACTCAGACTGTTTATTGCCTAGTTCCTCTACTAAGCATACGGTAAACTATTTGGTGGCTTTGCTTTCCCCTCTATCCACAGTGCCTCGAACAAAGCGCAACGTATAATATGTACCCAATAAACATTTGTTGAATGAATGAATAATCCTGGAAACAGGGGAAATCTTATTACGTCTTCAAAACGTTACTGTAACACCACTATGATGAAGTGAAGAATGATTGAGCTTATTTTAGAAGTGAGGGGACAACAACACAGACTGAAATTCCATGGCTACCACCCAAGTCCCTGTATAAGGCAGCACCTCTCAAGGTAACTGCCTTTTCAAATGCAAATATCACTGCAGAGAGGTCTCGTTAGGGTATGATGTCTCAAAGTTTGCCTCCAGAAAGGAAAGGGGAAAAGGATCAAACTCCAAACCCACCTGCACCTGGTCAGACTGAAGTGCTGAACTACATGACCCACCAGATGGGTCAGGGTCAGGCGCCACCCCAAACGAGTGAGGACGAAGAAGGCCAAGCTGCAGTGTATGAGCAAGGTCAAGGCTAGTAGGGGCCCTTCAGATCACCTTACTTCTTTGCTTCACAAATGAGGAAACTGAGAGCCAGGAGAGGGGAAAGACCCAAGGTCAGCAGCCTAGATGCCTCGATGACATCTAACCCAGAGCTGGGACCCATGTTGCCCAAATCCCAGGCCAATGAGTTTTCTGTAGCACAACCACCACCCACCTACCCACACAAGATTCGTCACAAAATAGCCATACAACAGGCGGATTTCATTTCCCTGGTGCATGTGGCAGTACCCACGCCGTGCCAAAAAAACGATTCCAAAGGAATTTCCTTAGCTGGGAGTCCTACAGAGAACCAGAATGGGACTTGGAATGGAACGAAATTCCTTTTGCGGTATTTCAGCCAATGGGAATAGAGCCCAGAAATCACTGGTGTTTTCTGTTTGGGGTGATTTTTATATAGCTCTCTTTGAAGAATGAAGAGTGGCTACCATGCCACTGGAAAAATGAAGTCACTGCTTTGAAATAAATTTGAGACGAAGAAAAGAAATGACTCTACATTACATTTAAATAAACCAGGTCTCAGCCTTGGGCTGGAGGAGTTAACCCTTACCTTCCTTTTTCTTTTTTCTTTCTTTGCTTCCCCCCCCCCTAAAACATTTACCAGCAGAGCTGAAATCACAAAGAGAAAGAGCCCCTCAGGGAGTCAAAGGGGAGGCTGCCAGATGAAAGGCAAAGGGGAAGAAGGAAGAGGGTGAGCCTATGCTCTGTATCAGGCAAAGTTACTGCCAGTGCCTCATTTATTTCTCACAATAGCTTCGCAAGGCACGAGTGTTATTCCCATTTTGATGATAAGGGAAAGGGGGCTCAAGGAGTTTAAGTAATTTGCCCAAGGCTGTACAGCTCATAAGTAGCAGAACCTGTTTCTGAAGTTTGAATTAATCATCTTCCCTGACTCTGTGCATATAACGCTGGTCAAATTTCTTACTTTCTCTAGGCTTAAGTTCCTTACCCATGACATAAAGGCCCTAGATCGAAGCTGCCTTACAGCTCTGATGGTCTATGGACTATGTTGGAAATTGTCCTGAGCTGGTGATTTCCTTTGTTCTTAGGGCTCCTGACCCCCAGGAAGTGTTCTCCCATGGAGATGGCCCTGTCCCGTGAGTGAGGGAAATGATCCAGGCTGCATTTCATGCTGATACCACACTGAGGAGTTCAGCCTCTGGAGCCACAATTCAGAGCCTGTAGGTCTGCTCCTGGCTTGAACATCAAGACTAGTACCCGGAAGCTCCAGTGGGAGAGGCTGGGATCTTGAAATGTCTCCGAGAAGTTTATTTATAATGCCTAGGGCACATCTAACAAGTTCATCATGTGGCACGGGGCAATGTGTACAAAGGAAGGATTGTCCCAGAGAAGTCTTTGCCAAGATGAGGCATAAGCCAGTGAGCAAACCTAGACCCACCCCCGCCCCCCAATCTGTAGCAACAACAATAAAGGAAACAGTGGAAGCCTCCGAGGGTTGCAGACATCTTCCTACAGAGGAGGAAGAGGCCTAATGCTTTAAAAAAGAGGCCTGAACTAAAACTAGGTAAGGGTTGGACTTCTTGCTCTGCCACTAGCTGGCAAGGGAACTTGAGGTAAGCCACTTCCACACTGTGGTCACATTCCAGGAAGGAATACAGCCATAAGCAAGTACTTGTAACAAAATTTGATAAGCATCTGGCAAGAGTGGTCGAGCTCAATGATGGAGACTCTCAGAGCAGGACAAAGCCATCATAGCAGAGGACAGGCAGGAACCAGGAGTTTTGAGGGAAAGTCAAGTTCCCAGGACAGAGAGTAGGGGGGTAAGAGGGAAGCTGAGTCCTAGTCCTAGAGAATCCAAGGCAGGGCCATCAAGGGAGACCTCAGGGCTCATCATAACAAGACTGGGTGCAAAAGGAAGTCTGTTCCTCAGCGAGAAGGCCTTATACCAGGCAGCGCAGGTGGACCACCTGGGAGTCTTATTCCAATTCAGATGCTCAGGCCTCATGCCCAGAAATTTTGATTCTGTTGCACTGAAGTGGAGGCCGGGAACAGACATTTCCTTAAAAAGCTCCCCAGGATTTCGAAAGCACAGCCAGGGCCAGGAACTTCCTCAATAATAAGCAGGGCTCTCTGGGAGACAAGGCCTGTCTCAGTGCCCACTGGATCCCAGCACCCAAATCAGGGCTTGTCAGACAGAGGGTGTTTGGGGTACTTGGCCTGGATAAAGGGATGAGCACTGTGTGAATAAAGCAAAGGACGTCGGCAGCCAGGTGCTAGAATTACAGCAAGGGCAAGGGTACGACCAGCCTTAGGCTGAGTCCCCTGGATGACTGACTGAGCGCTGCCTGCATTCTTCCTGACCTTCATGATCAGCCCAGACCTTGAAGCTGGAACTAGATAAAGCCTTATATGGGAGCCCAAGAGAGGGGAAAGAAGGAGACAGGGGGCGTCTAACATATCAGGGACCACATATCAGGGACGTTGTAGTGGGTCTCAAGCACACATTCATGACTACTAAGCCTGATTGAAGATATACAGTCTTTATTAAAGTATCCCATCTTTATATAAGTGGCCCTACTCCCTCCACCACTACAGACAGTGGTGACTTTCCATTAAAAAGGGGATCGGTAGGGGACACAGGAAGAATCAAGTTGTTAACAGAGGCGAGGTGAATGAGGACCCTAGAAAGTGCAGGGTGGCATCCCATCTCCTGCCTTCTGCCTCCCCTCACACCCCATCCATACCCATACCCTCAGAAAGTCTCTCCTCCCACCCCAAACCATACATATCCCAGTTTAAAGTGATACAAGGTTCTCTCACATATCTATGCACTTCTCTATGGGTAAAGCACTTCATGTCTTTAATGTTCCCTCTCTTGCTAATGACACCCCATCCCTGTGGTTCTAGATGGACAGCTAATGGTTGGTGAGAGGGCCTATGCATGGCCGAAGTAGGGAAGCCTCTCAACTAGCATATCAGCAAGGTGCCCAGGAAGCCAGACCCCTAGGTGTCATGACCATCAGAACTGCTGAAGAATCGGTGAGGCTGGGTCCCTGAACTCTACATACTCTTCATTATAACAGAGCATCATATATTTGTTTCCTAGGGATTTTGTGCCTTGCGTCTAACACTCTACCTTCCGAACCTCCCCTAAATTCTCTGTCAGTTCATAAGCCATGGGTAGGAAGCCTCGTCTATGGAACTCTACCCCAACCACCATCTCTGAGACAGGTAGGCCTCAGAATCCATCCTGAGTGGAGAGAGGCTGCTGGAAGCTAGGGGTCTGGGGAACAGAATCAAGGAACCCTGTGCATCCAGCAGCAAAGGGACAGCCTAATGCTTCCACCTCTTCTCTTCAAGAGAAAGTTCTGCTCTGTGCAGGGAGGCAGAGTTGAGGAGGAAGCTTCTCCATAGGGGCCGGGGGTTGACAAGAGAGCACAAGAATGAGCTCATCACTGTGGAAAGGCCTTTTGAGATCACCAAGCCCTGTGATGGTCAAGCTTTTTTTTTTCTTTTGAAGCAGTTGAACCTATTTGCATCCACAACTCTTAAATGCCACTCCAAGATGTTCTGATCAAGGCGAGATGAGGAAGTAGGAGCCAGGAATGGACAGTGTGACCAGGATGGGAACCCTACTCACCAGGCCTACCTTCCAAATCCAAAAGTCCCTGAGCAACAGCTATGCAGAACTTGGGGGTCCTGGGTTTCACTTCAGAAACCCTTGATTTTATGGATGGTAAGGACGTGTGATTTGCCCAGGGTCCCCATGGAGTCCGTGGTGGCACCAGCACTAGAATTTAACCCACTCCCACCCCAGGTCTCTCTTTGCCCCCTCCCCCCAGCTGGCTGGCCCCCATGGGCCTTGGGCCGCAAAGAGTTCCCCTGCGCCCACTAAGGGAATCTTAGACAGAGCTGCGGAAGGAGAACTGCAGGTAGATGATCAGCAGCAGGACCGTGGCCCAAAACAAGCACCAGGGTATCGAGCAGAAGTTGCAGCCAGAACCCGCCTCCGCCTGTGGCTTGGTGGGGCTGGGCGCCCGCGAGAAGGTGTAGGTGGTAGCCTCTTCCTCCAGCAGCTTCTCGCTGGGCTTCCAGTGCACGATGCCCTCCTGGCAGGCCTCGCAGAACTCGCCGCGGTGCCGCCGGGTGTCCTGGCGGCTGGCCACGTGGATGCGGTACTGGCCACCGGGCTCCCCGTAGCACTGCTCGCGCAGGCTGGTGATGAGGTTGTCCACCAGGCTCTCGATGTTCTCCTCCAGCATGCTCGACTCGTCCAGCCGCGCAGTGCCGCACTCGTAGCACAGCTGCTTGAAGACGCGCATGCGCACTGAGCCCGCCCGCTGCTCGCGGTCCAGGTACATGTGGAAGAGGATGACCACGTGTGGCGACTGCCAGGTGTGCCAGCACCAGGAGCAGTGGAACCTGCGGAGAGGGGTTGAGGCAGGGGGAAAGGACTGTGTGCTGCAGAGGCCCCTGCCTCCTGCATCCCAGTGCCTTCAGGCCTTGCCCTTGGGGCTTTGGCTCTGGGGATATTTCCTCATCTGCAAAATGTTCAGGGGGCACCAGATGAGTCCTTCCTGCTCAGACCTGTTTTAAGTCTCACGGCGGGGATGGCCTGGACCAGCTGGGAAATGCACCATCCGTCCGCACAGTCTTACCTGTTAACACTGACTGTGAACAGGTTAGACCCAAATCAGGAGAAAAATGACACCGTTACTGCTGCTGGGCCTCCACGTGCACACAGCCAGAGTCAGAGCCAGTAGCCAGCACGTAACAAGTGCTCAATAGATTTTTCTTGAATTGAATTGGATGGACTGAACCAGGGCAGGAAGTAAGGCCTTGCTTCTGACCCCCACGCTGCACCATGGAGCCTCCCCATCTTCTGTCCCAAAGGGAAGTCCTGCATAATAGACCCATGGACAAGAGTGCTGGAAAGTCATCTCAGATATTGCTGTACATCTGAATCACTGAGAGACCTTGTTGACATGCAGGTTCTGATTCAGTAGGTCTAGAACGGGACTGGAGATTCTGCATCTTTAACAAGTTCTAGATGATGCTGGTGCTGCTGGTCCATGACCCACAAGGTAGGGATCTAGTCTAACCTCTCCTTTCGCAAATGGGGAAAGTGAGGTCCAAGAAGGAAAATGAATTGCTCAAGGGCCGTGGAGCTCATAGTAGAGCCAGTTTCTAGAACACCTCATGTGTTCAGTATTTTATATTAAGTCAGGCCGAATTAAATAGATTGAAATTGAACTGTCCCAGGACCAGAGCACAGAACTCAACCTCCATAGACCTTGAGCCCCCCGTCTCTTGGTTTTCAACCCATTTAGAGGATTAAAATCTGAAAATATGTAAAATGTCGGAGGTTAGAACTAGTAAGTATGTCCCACCTCTTCGTCAGAAGCAGTAGCTAGGACTCAGAGAGGGAAAGCTACATAGGAGTGCAGAGGAAGAGCTGGAATGAAACTCCGGTATCCCACTTCCCAGTGAGGGACTCTTTCTCTGCCTCCCAGTCTATACCGGCCCAGCGAGACTGACCCTAAGCATCTGGGTTCTCTATATCTCTGTTTCTTCTTGGAAGGTGCCCCCAGCCTGCCAGGCCCCTACTGCCCGGGCCACTCACCTGCCCGAGGCATGCAATTCCAGGTACTGCTTCCAGCCAGGGGCCAGCACGTTGTGCTTGAGGTTGGGATCTATGATGAGGTCCCAGCTGTCGGCCGGCTTGGCCTCCTCCATCTTCTCATAGAAGACCTTCTTCCATTCACCTGTAGTCACGCTTTTACACATGGTCTCGTCAGTGGCAAAGGAGGGCAGGCTCCACCTGAGTGAGAACACGGAGAGCGAGGGCAGGTGTAGGGCAGGGCAGCGCAGTTTCCACGGTCTAAAAATCCTCATCGACAGGACCGGGAGGAAGCAGGACCCAGCTCCCTCCTTTGTCCGCAGTGGAACCTGTTTCCACAGCAACCAGGCAGGGCGCCAAGAGACAGAGCTTGGGGAGGAGGGACTCTCCAAAGGGGTGTTGGAAGGCCCCGAACTGAGGCTGCAGAGGCAAAGTTTGTGGGTCTAAGTGACCTGAGGCAGGTGGGGGGCCTGAAAGGAGGCTGAGCTTCAGGCCATCTCACTCTGGCCTGTGAAGGGCATGCAGAGGCGAAGACCCGGGAGCTGGCTCAGCCTCACCTTGCTGCCCCTGGAGGCATCATCAGCATCTGGCTGCTATGGTAACCATGATGCCTTAGGGAGCCAAAGAGACCTTAGGGATGGGATGCTGTGGACCTGTTAATAGACGCAGCAATAATAATAAACTCTCTGCACTCCCACCCATTTGTGACTGGCATTGGGCCATTTACAAAAACTATTGGCAGTCCTTTGACCCACAATCGTTATTGTCACTCTACAGATCAGGAGGCGGGACTCATCTAGCTTATAAATGGCAGAGAGCTCATATTCAAATCCAAGTGATTGAGCCCATACTCATTCATTTAGGTCATTCATTTCATAAACCTTTTTTTTTAACGTTTTTATTTTATTTTTGAGACAGAGAGACACAGCATGAACGGGGGAGGGGCAGAGAGAGAGGGAGACACAGAATCGGAAGCAGGCTCCAGGCTCTGAGCCATCAGCCCAGAGCCCAACGCGGGGCTCGAACTTTCGGACCGCGAGATCATGACCTGAGCTGAAGTCGGACACTTAACTGACTGAGCCACCCAGGCACCCCTAGGTCATTCATTTCAAACACACCCCTGCACCAGGCTCTACGCCAGGTGGTAACTGTGTATGTACCCAATAGCCAGAACGCAACGGATCTGTACTTGGACAGCCTTGTACAAGAGCAACTACCTTTGCACAAAGGTGGGTACCATTGCATCAGCCTGGTAGGAGGAGAAAAGATGATTTTCAACCTGATGATAGAAGACGAGAGCAATATACGTGGGGGAAAATAGCCTTTATTCCTGGTGCCTCTCCTGATATTTTTTAATAAACTATTTTCCTTTATAAAAGTCCCAGTTTTATTTGGAAAAGTTGGAAAATATAGATAAAAGCAAAAGTAAAACTCTTGCTAAAACTCGTGTTCAAAATAATCACTGTTAATATTACGATATATGCATCCTGACTGCCACTTATCTGTGCTTGTGTGTGTGTATATGTGTGTCTGTATATATATACACACATACACACACATTCTACATGCCCCACTGTGATCTATGTTTTAAATAACGATATATAGTGAATATTTTTCTAAGTAATTAATATTATTCCATCTTGTGGTCTGCCTATATTCTGTGATCTAGTGGAGCATAATTTATTTAGCTACTCCTCTATTTGAGGGTACTAAAGTGTTTTCTTCTAATCTTTTATAATTTCATTTTTGCTACCTATTTGTATACAACTTATTGATGAAGTTCATGGTCCTGCATTCTAGATCTCACAGACAGTGCCTCCTGCAGCTGTAAAACACATCTCTTGACTCTACTCTCTGCAGAAGCTCAGAATCTGAACAGGTTCTTCAAACAGTGTGACTTATGGGCAGCCTGCAGATCCTGACGTTTGCAGACGAAAAAGAAAGGCCTAAAATTCCCATCTGGTACAGGAGCCCACCTTCCAAGAGCTCCTCCTGCCCCTGCATGAATGCTTGATGCCTTGACATATTTTATCTTAGCCTCAGTTTATTCACCTTGACAACGGGATAACAAGGAAGCAATATCTGTAGAGATGAAAAGCAAGGGCTCTGCAATCACTTGCTTTGGTTGTTGTTCTTGTTTGTCTGATTTGCAATTCTCTTATATAGGTAGCAATTCTCTCTCATAGGTAGCCATTCTAATATATTTAATGTGTGTCATTTTGTTCTGGCAAAACATGTGTTTTCATGTGAACATATTTTTTAATTTGCATAGAAACAGCAATCACGATACAGCACTTACTAGGTATCAGACATTATCCTAAGTGCTTTATACATATTAATTTATTTCATCCTAATAACAACCTCCATAGGTAGGTAACAGCAGCAGCAGATCCATTTTGCAAATGTGGAAGCTAAAGCAGAGAAGCCCAAAATTCAACAGATAATCATTAATGGAACCGGGATGGGATCCTATATGACTGTCTCCAAAGTCCCAGCTTTGATCAGCTTTGTCCAGCATGGGATCTAGAACAAAATATTCACAAAATAAACGTCTTTCTACCTTCTCATCACTCAATATGGCCATTCCAGACTCTGAGGATTGAAGTTCATGTTTTTCCAGCAAGTGGTTCACTAGAACCTACCGAGGCCACAACTCTGGGGAAGAGGGGTGAGGCGTATTTGACCCGTCAGGCTCCCTGTCACTGCTGTAGGGGTCCATGGACCCCCTGATGCCCAATGTAAATATTTTAGAGCTGAAATAGAAATTCGTCTTGAAATCTTACCAAAGAAGATCTAGTGCATAAAGCCATCTGTGTGAATACCGTTCCTGTGAAGCCTGTAACCAATTGATGACAGGCACCCAGGTGCAGTGGAAAGAGCACTGAACCCGAAGTTAGGAGATATAAATGTATATCCCAGTTCTGCAACTGGCTGGCTTTGGTTCCTTGGACACGTCACGTCTCTTGGCCTCTGTTTGTCCATTTGTTCAATGGGGTATTAAAGTATATGGCAACACTAAGGTCCCCTGTGACGATACCATGTACAGTTTCAAAGAGCTTTATACTTATAAATTGGAATCCTTCGGGTACAGGAGGGAAGATAGAGGCCACTGGATGGAGGAAGGAAGCTCTTAATGAGGCATTGTGGGTAATGCCTGGACTCAGGGTCTGTCTCCTCAGGGGCCACTACATAACTGAAGAGCTCTGAGGAGGTGTCACTCTACCAGTTTTATACTGGACACGGTAAGAAAGGCAGAATTTAAATTGTAGCCACTGAACCTTAACACTGGAAAGGATTTCTTTTTATTAAACTTTTTATCCTTCAAGTCAGTATTCTTGTCTCTGAATTAAGGCAATCAATGCCCAGAGAAGTGAACTGACTTAATCAGCCTCAGAGGTATGTTGGGAGCTGTCTCAGGTTGTAGCCATAAGCCAAGGTGAGAACGGAGGCTGAGGACATTCCCAGAAAATATGTGAGGTTGAGGGAAGCTTATAAACCTCGCCCTGGAGTCAAAGCATATCACCCAATACCAGGAATGAATTCTCTAGAAGCATTTTGCAGTTGTTGCTACAGTAAACATTATGATGAAAAACAAGAACATAGAAGGTAAGAATCACCAGAATTGTGTGTGTGTGTGTGTGTGTGTGTGTGTGTGTGCGCGCGCGCGCATGCGCACACACACACGCACCCAAGTGTGTATGTAACCAGCTGATGCAATCCCCATTGGCACAAATTAAGTTTAATTTAGAACTTGAGCTTGCTATGCAGAGGCCAATGTAATACCTCCTTGTGTATAGCAGGATGTTTTCTCCAATAAAATAGTACTTCTATCAAGATAAATAAGCCTATGGTATTCCAACTTATTCTTTATCAAATGACCTCACTGAAGGTCAGCCTGCAGGCTGTCTGGGGCACCAGTACCAGAAGCTGCATTTCTACTCTGCATTTCTCAGTTTCCAGGAGCGAAACCCCTGCTCAGGGTGTCTGACAAGCCCCACCAGAAGAGAGATGGATTTCACACCAGGTAGAAGGTCAAGGGGCCCGAAGCCCCATATCTGAGTGCCCATGGGGAACAGGTGCAGAAGGCGCAAGGACATGAACACTCCAACTCAGACTGGCCAAGTCTGCACCAGAGGGAACTCATGGGTCATAGTGACTCATGCTTCCTTTTACAGTGCAGCCACCCACGCCTGGCTAGCCTTAGGACTTTGGTGTCCATAGCCTTTTCATTTTATGCAAAACCTTTGCTATTTCCTGTAGACTCTTCGCCATCGTTTGACTAAATTGCATTTCAGACATCTGGGACCCTTGCTTCTGGAAGCAACCAACATCTGGTATGATGTGGTACAACACACCTCTGCACATAGATCCACATCTTAGTTGTAAATATGATACTCAGTACATATCTACGTATAGAAACTCTCAGAAACTACAGGAGAGAAATAGTGTTAGCGAGAACTGTGCAGAAAGAATGGGAACGAGAAAGAGAAATGGTAGGTCTGCCGTTATGTCACTGACTTGCTATGTGACTTGGGCTCTCTGGTCTTCCATTTCTCTGTCTGGAAAATTGGTAGAATTGTAGCACGTGTCTGTAAGTTTCGTCCTTGCCCTAATAATTTGTGGGCCCCCAATTAATAACCCACCTGTAGCTCTGGTAAAGACAGGATTTCCCTCTCCAAAACCCCCCCTAGAGCCTCGGAAACATGCAAGGAACAACTCTCTATTTTCCCAATGAGGACATGATACCATGCCCATAATTTTTCCTTACTAAAGATTTTATGAACAAATAAGGGCGGCTGGCTGTCTAGAATCCTTCTCAAATTGTTAAATGACCAAAGTTATAAAATAACCACCCTCTAACCCAGACAGCTGTAGGTTATATCTTTGCCTGGCAATGAGTGTTCCAAGTTTTTTCTGACTCCAACTAGATTCAGCAGGGTCTACAAAAGAAGGATGCATAAATGTGGAAAGCAACCCGTTTTCATACTTTAAGGCCACTTTAACCCCCCTGAGTTAATTGCTTAGTGTGGTTCTCAAGCTCCCCCATGACCGGGTCTCAATCTAATTCACCAAGCAGAGCTTCCACTACCTTACCCTTTCTCAACCCACCTGACCGATGCCTCTCTACTCCCAGAACAGGTTCTGGAATCCCACCTCTTCCTTTGTCCTTGATGTCTCTTCCCCCTGAAATGCCTGAATCCTGTCTTCATAGAGCACCACACTACTCAGCCTGGTATGCTTACTCCCCTATACTGGGTCGAGGCAGGGAGTTCCTATGCTCTCTATAGCAGCCCACATTTCCGTACAACAGCATTTATAAGGATGGCTAGCATTTATTGAGTGCTTACTATAGGCCAAGCAGGCACCCTGTTAAAGGTTTACATTTTATCCTCACATCAAATCTATAAAGTACGCTTTTGTTTTTCTGCTTTTTATGGGTGAGTCAAATAAACCTTGAAATGGTTCAACAATTTGCCCTGAGTCACTTGGGCAGCAGGTGGTATGGGAGGGATTTGAACCTGGGTAGTCTGATGGCAATTCCTGCTCTGCTAAGCACTATGACAAGTAATAGTAAATGCTGAATAAACGCTAGTCATTGTTATATCATCTCTGACTTGAAATGGGCTTTAAAGATCATCTAGATCAACTGTGAATCTCAAAGAAAGAATCTTCTCTCTAACCTTGTCTGCATTTACAGCTTCTGCTGAAATATCTTCTGTAGTCAACTTATTACTTCCTAACCTACTTGGTTTTGACAAAGCAATGTCTTTGTCTTTCATTAAACTTTTCCTTTCAATGAGGTAAGCCATCTCTTTCCTGTTTCATGCATATAGTAATCTCAGATTTGCCTTCTGGATCCATATTAAGTAAGTGCTAGACCCCACCCCACCCCACTCCATGGCACCCTTCAGATCCCTGAAGGCAGCAGCTATTACAATCCTTAAAGTTCTCAACCTCGTCTCAAGGCACCAGCCTCAGAAATGGCTTTGTGACTAAACTTCCATTAAATATAGGATGCTAAAGTTATGGGGTCTCCAGGGAACACCTCCATACCTGTAGCTTCCTGCCATCTTCGAGGTTTTAATTCATGCAAAACATCTCCAGGGAAAGGCCTCTTGGGTTTTCTTTCCACTCCGTTTTATGCTTTATCACAAGTCTTTAAAGATGCTTACTTTGAGAAATCAGCACTTCCTTATTCAAAATAACCTGGGGCTTGAAGACCTGCACAGACTTTAAAGTATAGGTGACCCCTGAACAACACAGGTTTCAACTGCATGGGTCCACTTACATGCAAAAAAAAAATTTTTATAAATGTAAATACTATAAATGTATCTTCTCTTGTGATTTTCTTAAAACATTTTCTCTTCCCTAGTTTACTTTATTGTAAGAATACAGCATATAATGCCTATAATATACAAAATATGTGTTAATTGACAACGTTATCAGTAATACTTCCGGTCAGTAGTAATCTATTAGCAGTTAAGTTCTGGGGGAGTCAAAAGTTGTACATGAACTTTTGACTGGGCAGGGGATAAGCACCATTAATCACCATGTTGTCCAAGGATGAACTTTACTTCAAAATGACTCCTTCTGTCTACATTTTAGCTGCCCTACACCTCACATCTACCTATCAAATCTAGTGTTTCTCTCAGGGCCAGTTCAAAGCTACTTCCCCCAGAGAGACCCAGATCCTCCTCTGAGGTTGGTATCTCCCTTCTTAATCTTTTTCTCGATCCTTTATTTTTTGGGTCATTATCACTTTGTACCTTGTATGAAGACCGAATCCGTATCTGACCCTCTGTCTCATTCATCACTGTGATAACGAATGAAGGAGTGTATCGGGTGGATGGTTCTAAAACACCTAAATTATGTACATCCCTAGGTAGGACTCCAGATCACCCACCCAGATTCTCTCCTTTCTGTAGCTGCTCCTATCCCTCAGCTGGGAATATTAATGCTGATGGCTCACTGAGAATTGCCCTTCACAGTAGACTCCCCAAGGCCAATGACTGACTGATTCAAGGATCCAAAGGCCTGCCCCCCTTGCCTGATTTGGGACAATTCTGAAAGGCTATCTCAGTTTCCAAGTTCCCCTTAGGATCAGCTGAGTCTCATTTGCAACCATATGGTGTGACACTATCTTGTCTATCTAACCCTCCCTTCCACACCTCCCCACAGGTGTAACTCCCGAGAGCACTTCCCAGTAAATGCTGCATGCAGCTCTCCATCTCTGCACCTGTTTCCAGAAAATTCAATCTGAGGCACCCTTAGACTCTACACAGGGTCACTGCTGCCCCACACCTGTTGCATCTTGCCTTCTTTAACAAGCCTCAACAAGGGAACATGGATCCAAGGGACTCTGATGTAAGACATGATGTCAAACGCTGCAAAGAAGCTACAGGAAGAGATTTCCCCCGGGAGGCTCAGGACTGAGAGGACCTGGAACTTCAGTCCCCAACAGTCCCTCTGTGACATGGGATGGAGAACAAGGGGAAGATCTAAAGATGCCCACCATGTCCTCGTTAGCAGGGACTTCGTAAACCGAAAGGGATAAGGGGAAATAGGAAGAGTAAGCTTCAGAAGGAGGGAGGGCAGGTGGAGGGGAAGAAAGAGAAGAGAGTCTGGAATACTGAAGGACTGAGGAGAGAAGCAAGCGAATCACAGGAAGAAAGAAAGAGAGTTGGAGAAAAAAGAAGGAAAGCAGATTCTTCTAAAGCATGCTTTTGATTCCTATGGTAACTTCTTCTAAATTTGTATTTTTTTTTAACATCTTTAGAGTATTATTGTGTTTTGTGGCTTCTTGTTATGGATTCCATTTGGAGTGGGCTTATATTTTTCTTTGGCTTGATTTGGTTTGTTTCCCTACTTGCTCAAATTTGAAAGAAATGCATGCAGTTTCGATATTTTCCAGCAGGCAGGTAGCATGGATTCCCCTCACTCAGATAACACCCTAGATGGAGGTAGACCTACATCAGGATTGACTCACCCAGACTAAGAAGGAATCCTTCCATTTCTTCCACTGCCTCCTTGTGAAGAGGAGATGAATTTGAACCACCATGACATCATTCATTAAACAGAGACACAATAAAGGGGCACCTGGGTGGCTCAGTCGGTTGAGCCTCGGACTTCAGCTCAGATCATGATCTCGGGGTTCGTAAGTTTGAGCCCCGCATCAGGTTCTGTGCCAACAGCTTGGAGCCTGGAGCCTGCTTCAGATTCTGTGTCTCCCTCTCTCTCTGCCCCTCCCCCACTTGCGCTCTCTCTGTCTGTCTCTCTCTCAAAAATAAATAAAACGTTAAAAAAATTAAAAAAAAAACAGAGACATAATAAAAAGAAGCACAGTCCAAAAAGGCATTGAAAATTAATTTACATTTTTATTGACATCTTTCCGAGAGATGCCAGATGGGGAATTACATAGTGTAACACAAAACAGAGTACCCTAAACTTCCTTGCCACCATCCACTTCTGACTTATCGTAGCAGATATTCCTCTGAAACTTTTTCTTTTTCTCTCTGCAAAACCACACAGAAACCCATCTCCTGCAGGCTTTCCTAAGTATCTCCCCAATAAAACCTACTTACTTACTAGTTCCCCCTATCTTTTACTTCTGTTGGCACAACAAAGGTAAATGGTAAGAGGGAGGGGCTGGGCAGAGCTGTCTCAGGAAACCAAGCCCTTGCGTGCACTGTCCCCAGGCTCTGGTTTTCTGCCTGGCTGATTTTATATCTTGCCCCAGGAAGAAACTAACACAGACTCTTCCTCTATTTTCCTCCCCCACAAGGAATTGCATAGCCATGGCTGTGGTGACTTGGAGATGCGGAGTTTGCATGGCCTGGAGAAAGGACTTGGGGTGAGGAGTGTCAAATTTGCTCTCTGGTATCACTATGACTGCCTCGCTACTGTGTCACAGGTCAAAGTGAAAAGTTTGTCATGTTAAGCCCCTCCACATCTCACTTAGTGGGAAATTTCCCAGACATTGGCAAATGGTGCATCACCATCCTTAATTCCCGGTGCTATGGCAGTTGTGTCCTTTGTATGTCTCGGCACATTTCGGTAGGAAGTAGGGAGATGGCATATATCAGGGATGGTCAGACTGATGCTATTAGACAGCCATATTTTGCGAGGGGCAGTCAGCTGGCAGCATGAAGGGCAGACTGAAATGCAAAACAGCCAAGTGGCCATCTCAAGGCCATGGCCATAGTCCACTCCAGTTAGGACACAAGAGGAAGCACAGTGGTTAAGAACATGCACTTTGGAATCAAAGATTCAAGGCTGAACTCAAGGCTCTACCACTTAACTGGGAGTGTAACTTTGGAGAACTTTGTATTCTTGAAAGCCTTGTTTCCTCATTTGGCTGATCTAGGGTGGGGGCAAGGGGAATAATGGTTCCTACCTCACAGGGTATCAGTGAGGGTAAATGAGACGAGTGCATCTGACTCTTGAACAATGTGGGGGTTAGAAGCACCAAGGCCTACGCAGTCAAAAATCCACACATACAACGTTTGACTCTGCAAAAGCTTAACTACTAATAGCCTACTATCAATTGAAAGTCTTAGTGATAACATAAACAGTCAATTAACACATAGTTGATATGTTACTGTATTATATACTGTATCCTGACAATAAAGTAAGGTAGAAAAAAGAAAATCATAAGGAAGAGAAAATATATCTACAGTACTATACTGTATTTATTTTTTAAAAATCAGTGTATAAGTGGACCGACCATGCAGTTCAAATCCATGTTACTCAAGGGTCCACTGTATATGGAAGTTTTACATTTACTTTGAAAATGTTGAGCTGAGGGGCATCCGGGTGTCTCAGTCTGTTAAGCGTCTGACTCTTAAATTTGGCTTAGGTCATGATTCCAGGATCATGGGATCAAATCCTGAGTCAGGAGGGAAGGAAGGGTGGAAGGGAGGAAGGAAAAGAAATAAAATGTTGAGCCGAAACCAGTAGTGGGTAGAAAAAGGGAGAGTTGTCTTCAGGGTAAGTGTCAATATCAGTACAATAATAATCCGGTTCTAAACTTTGGGCAGAGAGAAAGCAGAATCGACCCAGGTTCCCAGATTAAGGCTGAGCAAACAACTCTGTGTCTGTTACTCCCCCCAGACTCCGGCAAATGGAAGTCTCGATCCTCTCTGGAAGAAAGAACCGTGAATTCAAGCCCCAGTTTTCCACAGATGGAGATGGACTGAGGAGAGGATTGCCAAGCACTGCCCTCAGTGCCCTCAGGGAACGGGTTCCCAGTTTAGCCCTCAAGGCCATCAGGGACCAGGCCAGAAGGCTGCTCTCCTACGAAAGAATCCTGTGAAGGGCATATGTAGCTGCTCCCTGGTCTCTGATCATGGGCAACTGACCTCAGTTTCTCCTTAGATGGCGGCCACACCCACCAACATTTTGACAACCTGGCCTATTCTGTGCAGCTAATGCATTGGCAGTGCTTGGAGTCAGGGTTTATTTTCTGTTGCCGTGTTTTTTCTTCTCTTTTGGAGATGTTGCCAGTGATTCATATAGTTTCATTTCAGGAGATCTGGATTCAAGCATTAGGATGTAAGCGGACGTCTGGGATGACTCAGCCTTGCCTTTAGGTCTGCTTATAATTAGAAAAATATATACCTACATGGTGGGTACGTGGATGGGCTTCCAATGCTACCTAGGTTGGTTCACATATATTAATCCTCACATAAGGGATTTCACACTGACAGCCAACTTAAATCTCAACCCAGTATTCTCTGCAAACGCATTAGGCATTTGTATCACGAAGACTCGACGCTATGGTCCACACAGGTCCATCTCTACACGGCATTATGTTCAAGATGCATGCTGCAAGAGCCAAATAAGTAACTACAGAAGAATCGTATTCACTTACTTTTTCAAAAGGAGACAAAAGTGATCAAAGTCACAAGCTACAGCAGATTTCTCACATTCCTATGTTTCTTCCCCCCACTTCCCCCCTTCCAAGTCCCCTGGCACCCCTCACTTGCTACCTCTACCTTCCCACCACATTGCCCACCTCCAGCCTCTGTGGCCTCGGCTTGCTCACCTCCCATCCCTCTACCTTTCTCCCTGGGTAGCTTCTTCACTGCCCTAAAATCCTTCTTGACCCATTCTCACAAAAGGCTAGACACTGGCCCAGCAGTGACAAGTTTAGAGTGTGAGGGGTGGAAAAAGCATGGGGGGAGAGGAGGGAAAGGTTGATCTGGCAATGACGGCATTTGCTTTCATGGGGCAAGAGGGAAGTATATGGATAATCCCTGATTAATATTCATTTTCACAATAGAGACTCATGCCTGTAAATGATAGATATACAATCAAATGTATTTTATTCAGTGCCTTCTAAAGCATTATTATAATAATGAAAATAACAATTAATTCATGCCCAACTTTCTTGAAAAAGAGTTCAGAGTAGCTTTCAGATACACACAAAATACAGTATGTTCTACATTTTAACATAACCAAAAATACGTGACAAAATAATATATGCATTTCTCTTTGACTCAGCAATTCCATGTTTAGAAATTTATGCCTTACATATACTGGCAAAATTCGAAAATGATGTGCACAAAAACCATTTACTGCAACATTATTTGTAGCAGCCAAAGACTGAAAACAACCTAAAACCTTATTCATAGGATAGATGAATAAAATATGGAACATTACCCAATGGTAGATGTTGAACAAAGGAAGGAAGATTATCTCCATAAGTTATGCAATCATCTCCAGTATATACTCTTATCTTTAAAAGCAGGAAGGAGGGGCACCCAGGTGGCTCAGTTGTTCAGTGTCCAACTTTGGCTCGAACAGTGGCTCATGGTTCATGGGTTCAAGCCCCATGTCAGGCTCTGTGCTGACAGCTCAGAGCCTGGAGCCTGCTTCAGATTCTGTGTCTCCCTCTCTCTCGCTGCCCCTCCCCTGCCATGCTTGCCGTCTCTTTCTCTCTCTCTCTCTCTCTCAAAAAAAATTTTTTTTTAATTAAGAAAAAAACAGGAAGAAATTAAAAACAAGGTCAGGCGCATATAGAGATTGCTGTTTTTGACCTAAGTGTGAGAAGTCAATATTTGCATATATTAAAATAAATGGAAGGATAAATAAAAAACCAAAGAGATTTCCTGCCTATCAGAGAAGGAGGGAACAGGATGGATCAATCATGAAAAGAAAAGCAACAGGACACAACACGCCTCCTGATGGAACGTTACAGGAATTGTACAACACTAACCGTAGAATATTCATATCAAAAAAATTAACCTGAATCTGCTCAGGCTTCAAGATCGTCTAGAGGAAACACAGGATAAGGAGGGGATATCACGAACAGCACCTCAAGAATGCTATCAGCAAAGTCCAAAACATGGACATTTTGAAAATGCAAACCACAAGACACATGGTTTTGTGGCACGGCACAAATAATAAATAAATGGCAAAGGAAAAATAAGAGAGGGGGGAACCATTATAAATTAAAAGAGAATTGAGATCTACAACCAAATGTGATAGATGGACCTTCTTTGGATACTGAATGAATCAAACAGAAAGACATATTTAGGATGACTTGAGAAATCTGATTACAGACTGAGTTAGCTAATTCTGAGGAATTGTTAATAATTTCATTAGGTGCGACAATGTCATTATGGATTTTTAAGAATTTGTCCAACCAGAGGGGAGGTGGGTGGGAGAATGGGTAAAATAGGTGATGGGGATTAAAGAGCACACTTATCACGACGAGCACTGGGTAATGTATAGAATTGCTGAATCACTGTATTGTGTGCCTGAAACTAATTTAACTGGTGACTATCCTGGAATTAAAATTAAAAATGCAATAAATAGGGGTTAAGCGTCAGTTAGGCGTCTGACTTCGGCTCAGGTCACGATCTCGCGGTCTGCAAGTTTGAGCCCCGCGTCGGGCTCTGGGCTGATGGCTCAGAGCCTGGAGCTTGCTTCCGATTCTGTGTCTCCCTCTCTCTCTGCCCCTCCCCCGTTCATGCTGTGTCTCTCTCTGTCTCAAAAATAAATAAACGTTAAAAAAAAAAAAAACGCAATAAATAAATAAAAAAATAACCTGTCCAAATTTTTTAGACATGCTGAATGAAGTACGTAAGGATAAAATGGCATGGTATTTAATACTTGTTTCAAAATTCCCCAGCCATGAACAAAAACATAAAAGGAATCAATCAATGATGCCAGTGTGGTACATCTCGATAACTTTAGTCTGGAGGCTAGACCCACGGAGGCTAATTGTACTATTCTCTCTGCTTTTAAGTACGTTAGAAATTTCATCCAAAACATTGTAAATCAGTAAAAACAAAAGCAGAGGGTAAACAAGAATAGAACTGTAAATAAGATGGATCGAGAACTGGAGTCTGTGCACAAATGAGTTCCAGGGACTCCTATACACGTGTTACAGGAATGGCCACAAAATTGGTAACTGCCAATGTGAAAAAGGAAACAGGAGTAGTGAGAAGGCATTCAGTGTCTATACGGCAGAAGCAAACAAGAGTTTCAAGTACAGCACTGTTCCCAATGCTGAGTCCTAAGCAAAACCTCTCCTATGGGTCTTCATTAGAGAGCCACTGAGAGGTGCCCTGAAAGGCACCGTCCTCAACAACACATTCAAAACAAACCCAGGAAGGCTTCCCTGGGGTTGTGACTGACCTCCCGGGCCTGAACTTCACCATCTAGCTCTCTTAGTTGTGTGAGACTGTGACCCTCAGAAATGCAGATAGGTCAGAGGAGGGAAGCAGTGTAGACATGTCACCCGCTCAGTGTAGACATAACACCCCCTCATTTCCTTCCATTTTCTCTGAAATGCTCTGGACAGAGGACTGCTCTCTGCTCTTTCCCACTGGGGAGTCTTTGCCGAACCTGTGGTTGGTCCTCTGCGATACTCTCTGAAAGAATGTATGAGGATTGCATTGTTAAGGAGCCTCTATGAGGCAGAACTGGGATTCAGACCCGGGTCCCCCCAACTCTAAGCACAACACTCTGCATGTAACCAAGACAGAGCTGGAAAGAGAGGGCGTGAGAAGAAATAAAAGTCAGGAGGGGAAGAAATTCTATATAAGGCAGAAGAGGCTGAAGGGCATCCCATACTTTGCCAAGTCCCAAGCTATGAAAAAGCCTCAGCAGCATTCCCTGTGGATCAGGGTCAGGGATGCTTCCTGAGGGGGTCAGAAAAGGACCGGAGAGAAGAGTAGCACAAGGCTACTCCAACTCCCTAAGTTAGATCTAATGATGTCACCTACTTTGTCCACTTTTTCCCATATCAGTCCCTGAGTCCACCTGTCACTGGCATTCTGCTGGAATAGGCTGATGCAGCTGAGGGTTTGACACTTGGATGTATCTGCCACCATAGAATCCATCCACAGCATTCCCATCCTCTATAGTAGACTGAGGGTTCCAGATGGGGTATATTAGGAGGGAGAGTGTCAGGGGATAATCAGCAGTCTCTGCCAGAGTCCCTGCATGAGATCCCAGGCCATCCTCATTCTGATCAGATTTTAGATGCTATTTCACAGGTGTAATTCAAGCATGCACTTAGAAATCCCTACCTGTTGTATTTACTTAGGGGATTGGATACCATTAGAGTCAAAGACTCCAATATTACAAGGAGCTACTCGTATATTATGACCTTACGTCAATTAAATACTGTTTGGTCATCCTCAACCTCAACACCTAAAAATAAAACAGTATCTATTTATGTGACAATTAATTTTTTGTTAATTATTTGAGTGAAAATTACCTTACCCCAATGGTTAACTGAATATCCCAGTATTTGTTCAAACATTATTCTGGTGGTTTCTGTGAAGGTGCTTTTGGATGAAACCGACATTTAAATCAGAAGACTGAGTAAAGCAAATTGCTCTCCCTAATGTTGGTGGGCCTCGTCCAACTAGTTGAAGGTCTGAAAGAAACAAAAGGACTGACCCTCCCCTGAGTAACAGAAAATTCTTCCTGCCAAATAGCCTTCTAAGGCAGGCCAAACTAAGATAGGCCTTTTCATGCCTCCAGACTCCAGTGGAAACATCAACCCTTCCTGAATCTCGGGCCTACTGGCCTCCAGGCTAGAACTAAACCAGCGGCTTTCCTGGGTCTCCAGCTTTCTGACTCACCCTAAAGATCTTGGGATTTGCTGGCCTCCATAACTATATGATCCAATTCATTGTAATTAATTAATTAATATATCTATATATAGATATAGATATATAGTTTCTGTTCCTCTGGAGTATGTGACTAACATAGTCTATAACTAAAGAATATGTATTCATAGTTTTATAATATGAAGCTATAAACATCCATATAAGTATGAAGCTTATGTATAATGCTGGAATCCATAAGGATGTGGGATAACATTTTATATGTATCAGGTATCTATGAAAGGCCATTTGGATGAAAACCTACAAATATTTCAATAACTACACTGGTCAGCTAAGATATTATTACTTGTCTTATTCCAAAAAAAATTAAAGCAGTGTTTAAGAAGAAATAATTCAATGATCAAATGGTAAAAAATTTACATCAAATAGGTGAGAAAATGTGGTCAAAGAGAAATCAAGAATAAAAAAAAGTAAGGTGAAACAGATTTGTAAGGTTATTCAATTTGTACTTAAAAAAGGAGATCATTTGGGTGCTGGGTGGCTCAGTTGGTTGGGTGTCCGACTTGGGCTCAAGTCATGATCCCGTGGTTCATGAGTTTGAGCCCCTCAGCGGGTTCTGTGCTGACAGTTCAGAGCCTGGAGCCTGCTTTGGATTCTGTGTCTCCCTCTCTCTCTCTGCCCCTTCCCCACTGGTGCTCTGTTTCTCTCTCTCTCTCAAAAATAAATAAACATAAAAAAAATTTTTAAGAGGAAATTGTCCACACAATTGCAGCCATCTGACTCTCCTGAGCCAAGCCAGCACTTTGGATGCAATTGCAAAAGCTTGGTTAGTACTCTGCCTTCTAATGGTGCATAACGGGGGCGGGGGAGTGGGAGGGTTCTCCTTAACTTTTAAGCCATTTAGATGCAAAAATAAGTTTCTTTAAAATTTTTCAATGATTTTCTTCCCAGCACACCAGAGAGGCATTTTTTAAACTTTTTCTTTTTTGGCCTGCCTTTCGTGTTGGCAGATATAAATTCAAAAGCCACAGAAGCCACCTGAAATATTGATCCATCTTTAATGAGCTCAACTACCTGTGAGTGTGGATTACATTTCTTGAAAACTTCCTGATTGTCTTTAGTCATGATTTCTACATCTCCCCTCCCTGGTCTTAAGGCAATCTTTCCCAACCAAACTTCCAGCCCATCCCCTCCTACTAAGATCAGTCTTGCCAAGGTCATCAATGACTTCCATCCTGGAAAAATGCAGTGGTCAATTCTCAATTCTCATCTTACTTGACTTCTCAATAGCATTTTTTTGGGAGTTTATTGCTTTCCTTCTTTAACTATTTTTAAAAATAGTCTTCTGAGGGGTGCCTGGGTGGCTCAGTCGGTTAAGCATCTGACTCTTGATTTCGGCTCAGGTCATGATCTCACAGTTCACGGAATTGAGCCCAGCAGCAGGCTCCATGCTTAGGATTCTCTCTCTCTCTCTCTCTCTCTCTCTCTCTCTCTGCCCCCTGTCCTTCCTGACTTGCAAGCATGTGCACACACATGCTCTCTCAATAAATAAATAAATAAATAAATAAATAAATAAATAAATAAATAAACAAACAAACAAACATTAAGAAATAAAAGTATTCTGAGATGCTAAACTCTCTTGGCTTCCCTCCCATCACACAGGCCATTCCTGCTGCTTCCTTTGCTGGCCCCACCTCCTCTTCCGGCTGTCTAAATGTTGAGTGTCCCAGAATCCAGTCCTTAGGCAATCTCATTCAGTTCCATTTCTTCCAGGTATCCTACATGGATACCTCCAGCCCCAATCTCACTCCCAGACTTACATACCACTGTCCACTGGATGTGTCCACTTGGATGAGCAATAAGCATCTCAAGGTCAATGCACCCCAGTAGAACTTGAGATGGGCCCCTTCCCTGCCTACTCTGACCTCCACCCCTCCACTACCAGCTAAGCCCAAACTGGGTGTCGTCCAGGACTCCTGTTTCCCTCAATCCCCATCTGCCTGTCCTGGAGGCTCTGTCATCAAAATACAGCCTGAATATGACCACTTCCTACAATCTCCACCATTTCATCCAGTCCAAAGCTACCCCATTCCGAGGAAAGTGCGATTTTCTTACCACACCTACAGTGTCCTCCCTTATCTCTCCAGCCCTCTTCCTGCTGCTCTGTCTCTTCTGCTCTTACCACACCCACCTCCTCACTGTGCTTCAAACACACCAAGATCTTTCCCACCTCAACAATTCTTCCCTTACTGTTTCTTTTACCTGTGCTCTTCCCCTGGACCTTCACATGGCTTGCTCCATTATTTCATGCATATTTTTGCCTGTCGCCAGCTCTGAGTGGCTTTCCGTGGACCAGCCCATTACCCTCTATTTCCTTACCATCTTCTTTTTAGTACTTATCACTAACTGGCAGATTATTATAATAGTTCTTTCACTCTTTGTGTATTAGATTTGCTTAGTTGTGTCATCTAGTGCCTCGAACAATCTCGGACTCAGTAAACATCAGGTGGATAAAAGAAATACGCATTGAAATGAATTACTCCAGCCTGCTTTTACAGGAGGACTTGATGTCTGAATAATAATATCGTAAAAGATATTCTTTTTAAAAACAGTCTTTTAGGCTTCTGAGACCCTCCCAACTCTATCCTGACGAATCTATTCACACAGAATTCCTTTCAGTCCTGGTGACTCAAACCTCAAGTCAGAGCTCACCCTGGTGCAGGTAAGAAAACCCTCTCCCTCTTCAGAGCCCTTTGCAGCTGAGAGGTGTGGTCTCCTCAGCGCCAGGTGTAATTTGAGCAAGCTGGACTGATGAAACTCCAGCTGGTTTTTGGAGCCCTTCTTTGGCTTGTAAGGAGTAAGAAAAGATACACCCAGTGGTGTTGCTATGGTGACAGTAAGACACCAGGGGGCAGCAAAACCAGCTATTTTTAAAGGTGGAACAGGTGTTCTGAAAACCACAACTTGTTTAACGGATAGGATAAATGGTTAAGTACATCCTTGGTTAAGTACGTCCGTATGATGAGTACTAGGAAGCACTGGCAATGAATGAACTATAACTACAAGCAGTAACACGGGGGAATCTGACACACGTGATACTCAGTGAAAGAAGCAAGACTCAGAGGAATATATATGGTGTGATTCCATGTACTTAACATTCAAAAATAGGCAAAACTACACTATGTTGTTTCAGAAGAGTACATGGGTGGTCCAGCTATAAATAAAACAAGGAAATGATAGTCACAAAAGTGAGACTCCAAGGACATGCGTGCCTGTGGTCAGAACAGCACATAACAGAGGCCATGGATCCTAGAGATGATCTATTTTCACCTTTGCAGGAGTTACATAGGTGTCCAGTTCATAATTATTTGCTAAGCCTTATAGTCATGTTTTGTGCCTTCCTCATATGTATGCTTATATTTTACATTAAACGTATTTTCAGGGGCGCCTGGGTGGCTCAGTTGGTTGGGCGTCCGACTTTGGCTCAGGTCATGATCTCAGGGTCTGTGAGTTCGAGCCCTGTGTCGGGCTCTGTGCTGACAGCTTGGAGCCTGGAGCCTGCTTCGGATTCTCTCTCTCTCTCTCTCTCTCTCTCCCTCTCTCTCTCTCTCTCTCTCTCTCTGACCTTCCCCTGTTCATGCTCTGTCTCACTCTGTCTCAAAAATAAAATAAAACATTAAAAAAAATTTTTTTAAAAGGTATTTTCAGGAAAAGGAAAGGGAAGGAAAGTGAGGGAGAACAGACAGATGCACAGAGATGGGTCAGCGATATAAAGAGATAAAGTAGCAAAGAGACACTTGGTTAGATAAGAAGAGAAGAGATATGCTGAGAAGGGAGTAAAAGAGAGAGAGGGGGACAGGTGAGAAGAAAGAGAAAGGACCAAGAGAGCCCAGAAAGAAATGTTTAAAGGAAAACAGTGTGAGGGAGAGTAACAAAAATCAGGAGGAGAGAGAAAAATAAAGAAAAAGAAGAGATCAAAGATGAGAGAGCAGCAGAGATGGTGAAGAGGGTTACAGACAGAAAAAAAAAGGGAAAGATGCAGAAACAGCTATCGGGAGGATAATTCAAACAGAAAATCCAGAAGGATAGGGGACACGCAATATGGCAAGGTCAGGGCTTGGCAGTCAACCCAGGACCTCAGGGAGGCTCCATCTTGCAGTAGACAGCAACTAGGATAGGATGAAGGCCAAGAAAGATGCCAGGAGACCCTAACATGGAGGGTCTCAGGAAGGGTTTTCATGTGTCTGATACAGGGCTGTGAAAGGTGGGACCGGGGCCCAAGCAGGGATGATGATCCCCAACAGCCATCAAAAGTACAGACTCAAGACTTCACAAGTACCCTTCTTGCCGGGGACTTTCTGCTGGTACTCTAACATGTTGAAGATATTCTGGATACCCTAGAGACACCCATGGCCTCCATGCTGGGGAAACAGGTGGGACAGGTCAGGCCACATTCCATCCTACGGCTCAGAGAAAGATGTGCACTCAAAATTATACCATGAGTAGGTAAATTGATGAGTTAAACAGGAGCTTCAGCTCCCCTGCTCAGCACCTTATCACGACTTGCCTTCTCAGCAACAAAGACATCTATGGTTTGAAAAAAATTCCAAGTGTTTTCAGGAATTGGAGTCTAAAAATGCCACTTGTATCTAGCCCTGCCTCCTCCTCTTAGCCAAACCGTGCCTTCCCCACACAGGGAATTGGTCTAGAGGCACAACTCTGGGGACCCAAATCCCAACTCTGACTTGTGTTGAGAGGCCTTTCTCCTGGAGGAATCTAATCATAAATCTAGCTTAAGTTCAAACCTTGGCTTCAGTCATCAAAGAACAGATTGGCCAAGGAGTGAGAGCCTAAGTGCTCCCAGAAGGAGACAGCTGACGTGCTCTCTGGGGCCATCTGAAGCTTTGTGAGGTGCCACAGGAGGATGTGCTGTCCTGAGCACGAAGTGGGGCTTCTGCTGGGAACGGGATTGTGAGAAACTTGAACCCTACTTGAACCCGCTGGGGGCTGCACCTGGCTGAGATGCTCCTTGGAGTCCACGCTTGTAGAACCCTTTCCAATCAAACTTCATAGAAACACAGAAAGGCGCGCGCGCGCGCGCGCGCGTGTGTGTGTGTGTGTGTGTGTGTACACAGGAGAGAGAGAGAGAGAGTCTTCATCTGTAACAGCCCTGGGCCACAAGGAATGGTGTCATTAGTGGAGCAGAAATTTGAAGACAGTTTTTCAGGGAATGACATGGATAGGATGAGGTTGAACAACATCCTGACCAACTAGTCATATGTGAAAAGATGGCTGGTATGTAAACGCCAGAGACAAGTGAGTGAGGAGCCCTGCCAGCACCTGCAAAGCCACCAAGTGGAGCGGAACAGCTGGGGGCAAGGGCAGGCCCCGGACAGCTGGGGTTCTGGCAAGAAAAGACGAAATAGAAAGAAGTCCGTGGCAAGCAACAAACTACTCACTGCAGATACAGTTATAACACACTGTAAGATTCTACAATAATTCTTGAGAGACACGCTACACAATGCAAAAAAAAAAAAAAAAAAAAAATGGGGGCACCTAAATGGCTCAGTGGGTTAAATGTCTGACTCTTGGTTTCTGCTTGCGTCACGATCTCACGGTTTCCAGAGTTGGAGTCCCGTGTTGGGCTCTGGGCTGGGAGCACGGAGCCTGCTTGGGCTTCTCTCCCTCTCTCTCTCTCTGCCCCTTCCCCACTAGAGCTGTCTCTGTCTCTCTCAGCATGAATAAACTTTAAAAAAGTTTAATAACCCGTATAACTTAATGGTGCTAGATGAGTTTTAGTGAGTAGACATGTTCAGACTCTACACCAGGTGTAGTATGTGAATCATCTCATTCAATCCTGATATAATTCCAATATAGCGGATCCCATACTTCTATCCATTTAAAAGATTTAAAAAAAACAAAAACAAAAAACAAGGCTCAAAGAGAACTTGACTAAAACTAGAAGGCACCAAAATGTTACTCGGGCTGGTCTGACCCTGAAGCCCCGGCTGTAAGTAACTACAGAATGTTTCTTCTCATGCAATCCCAACAAAACTCAAGAGCACATGACACGGGCAGAGCTACATGCTGTGAAACCTGTGTTTTATAAACTGCCCTGACTCAAACACACCACGTGATATTCTTGGTTTTCCCACATGAAAACGTAGTGTGGTTAGAGCACACGTTCTTTAAAATCCCTTCCAGCTCAAACGATTTGTGAAGCTGACCCCCCTGGAGACGCTTTCAGGAGTGATATTGCAGGGTTTTGTTTTGCTTGGTTGCTTTTTTAAAAGTTCGCGTTTGATGGATGACGGCAAATGAGAAAGTGCCGTGAGGTCCTGGTCACAGATAATTCTCGCTTCAGTGTTTTCCATTCTGGGCCTTTCAGGGTACATTTACTCTCATATTTGACAATTCCAGATAAAGGTCCAGTCCTGCAGTGGTATCTCCCTGGTGTCTCAGTCAAAGGGAAGAGGCAGGGATATGATGCGAGTCAGGTGACAAGTCAGGTGACTGGCAGCTCTCCACCCCAGGACTGGCACGATCCTCAGAGTGCCCCAGGCCAGCCCCGTCACTCGCACGTCAGCCCCAGGGCTGTGTGCTGGAGGCTAGGAGGCAGCCAGTGGTTCAGAGGCTTATGGACAAGACACAACCTCACCAGTGAGCCCCAAGCCCTACAAACTGCTCAAGCCAAGTCACAGGTAAGCCCTGAGGAGCTGCTGGTACTTCATTCCCACCTCATTCTGCACCCCTGCTTCATCTCAGGGATCTGGATTCTTCTACTCACGGAGACACTTGATTCCAAAGCCTAGAGTCTCCTGAGGAGCTTTAAAGTTATCTCTGAAAGAACTGTTGCTTTGTCTATCTTCATCTTCCAAAACAAATCCATCCCGCAGGGCCTACCTCAAATGCTACCTTCTCTGGAAGCTTTCCTTGATTCTCCCAGTCACAATTTCTCTCTCCTCTGACCCCAATGGTCACTTCACGCTTTTCTCCTGTAGCCCTCATTGATAGTGAGAGGCACAGCATCCCATGATACCAGCAGCATGCACAGAGTCTACTGGGGAAAGCTGGATCGAGGTACAGGCTCAGCCCTTGGTGTGTCAATTCCTCTGGCCCAGACCTCGCCGCGGTGCCCATCCTAATGGGCTCACGTTAATTATCGTAACACATGTTCCCTGGCTCGTTGTGTGCACCTGACCCAAGAAGCAGATATCCCAGGGAGACCTCTCAGATGAGACATGGGCCACGTGGGACACACAGAAGAGGACCCACCCAGCGCAGAGCCTCTGCTCAGCCTCAGCTGAGGGTGCATTCTGAATGTGGGACACCCCCTGGCCACGTGCGTAGTCCATTCTCCAGATGGAGGTGCAAACAAGGGTATTCGGGGACCACTGCAGGCTGGCAGGCAGGCTCAAATCTTGTTGCCTTCCTAAAACCAGACTACAGGGTGCTTAGAAGCTGCCCTATCTATGCCAGTCCCAGGTAACCCAAAGTTCCAGAGCCCCCAAAGGACATGACCAGGGCAGCTGCCCCTCAAAGGACATGCCCCAGGATGTCACTGCTCATGAGGGTCCTGAACACATGGACAGGACAAGGGGGGAGCGGTCAAGGAAAAGTGGCTTTCTGCTCCATGCTAACACTGTGAGCTCACACAGCATGCAGGCCCTACTCTAGATGCTCAGAAAAACAACTGATCTCCCCAGGGATGGCATTCTGACTTCTTTGGCCTCTCTTAGCATTGTGTATGTGGTGGCCAAGGTCACACCTCTGCTGGCCGGGGACCTCTCAACACTGCCCAGAGGGAGCAGCAGGAATGAGAGGCTCCAGGGCAGGAAGAAGACCCAGATTCACCAACCCACAGCCAGAGAGAGGGAGGGATCAGCCACAGAGCTTCCCTCTCCTCCTGGGCTAGGACGACTGGGGGAGAAAAGGGGCCATAGCAGGGGAGAGAGTAAGAAAAGAAAATGAAGAGCCAAGAGTGGACAGAGAGGAAGAAAAAATGTAGTGGGGATAAATGGGCAGCAGGGAGGAAGGAGGGGGATGGATGAGGGAGAGCAGAGAGAGGGAGGACAAAGAAAGTAGGGGAGAAAAAAGAATCTTTAGAAAGAGTTAAGCAGAGGCTAGAGGGAGAGATAGAAGATGGGATAGCAATAAACATAGAAGATGAGGAAGAGAAGCAAAGGAACAGAGTCAGACACAAGAACAACAGGAGAAATCACAGGAGGAAGAACAAAAAGAACACAGAGACGAGGCAAGAAAGGCGAAGAGGCAGAACAGCAAGGAGAAGGAAACTAGGGAAGGAGAGGTAAGAAAAGCACACAGAGACAGAGACTGACAGACAGAGAGGCAAGAGGAAGGGGGAGGGTCTGAGATGCTGAGATGAGATGAAGGAAGCCTAGAGTGAGGGAGACTGCATCAGAATGGCCAGAAAGCAGGCAGGGAGAAAGGGAGAAGGGCGGGAGATGAGGGAGCATAAACTGGGAAGAGGGGAATTGGACCAGGAAGAGAAAAGGCTGAGGAAGAGTAACAGCACAGAGAGAAAGAGTTGGGGAGGGAGGCAAAGTACAGCTAAGAGGGTGAGAAGCAGAAGAAGGAAGTGAAGGGGGTAACATAAATAGAAGAAAGACAGACACAAAAAGAAAAGGTTGGGTCAGAAACAGGACAGAAACTGTCCCAGTTTTCTCAACTGTAAAATGGAATGCTTACTTCACTAATTTTTATGAGAATTAAATACAGTGATGTGGGTAAAGCGCCTGAAATACTATAGTCACTTAATGATTTTCTTTTGTTTTGTGGATCATAGTTCCGATGCTGACAACGAACTAAGTGTCAGAAAAACTCGCCTTCTTTTATTCACCTTTATACCTTTGTCACCTAACACATGCCCTAGCACATAACACACTTGTCGTGTGTGTTCGAATGAACTGAACAAACGGTCAGAGAAAGGAAGATATGGAATTAATTCTTTGAAGCAAAGAAGACAGACATAGGAAAAGAGAAATGGAGACAAGAAAGAAACAAAAGTAAGGAAATGAAACTACAAAGAAAAAATGGAGGGGCGCCTGGGGGGCTCAGTCGGTTAAGCATCCAACTTCGGCTCAGGCCATGATCTCACGGTTCATGAGTTCCAGCCCCGCATTGGGCTCTGTGCTGACAGCTCAGAACCTGGAGCCTGCTTCGGATTCTGTGTCTCCCTCTCTCTCTGCACCTCCTCCATTCATTCTCTCTCTCTCTCAAAAATAAACATTAATTTTTTTTTTTTAAATGGAGGAAGAAGATCAATGAGGAGGAAGGAGAAAGAGAAAGCAAACTTACATTGGTAACAACCAGGCAGCTCAGGCCAGAAGCTGCCACTCAGCAGCAGGCCCAGCAGTTCCACGGACCTCAGAAGGCGTAAGCTGCCAGGCGGATGCTCCTGGCTGAGACATGGCGCTACAGTGAGTGATGGGGCAGGAGCCAACTTTGTGATCTGAAGAGCTCGTGACCATCGATCACCTTTGGGGACTTAATAGAAACCCTCCAGAGCCCAGCCTAACTCCTTTGAGCTTTATCTAATTTCAGCATCTTATTCCCGGGCAATAAACTCTGCTGCCACCACCACACCATCATACTGCTAGGGCACCAGAGATCTCAGCCCCTGGCTCCCTTCAGCAGATTATGAAATACAAGGTTAGTGAAGGCTCAGTAACCATCCCACTGGATAAAGAAGTTCGCCTCAAGGTACAGTGTAAGCAGGTAGGATGGATTAATTGATATATCAACCAACCAGTCCCTTTCACACCCTGCCTGCTACACACCTAGCCACACCAAGGGAACCCTTGGGAGCCCACTGCCTTGATGAACAACTAAACATGGGGCTTGATGTCAGAACCTATACCTTGGATTAGTAGGTATTCGGGCACATGATGGATTGACTAAACTAGCCCATTAAAAGCAGTGAGCATGGAAAACAACTTGATGAGCCAGTGACAGGAGATGGGGAGCGACTCAACAGTTGCTGGGTACAACTGCTCGTCATGTGTCCTGGGGAATGGGGTAGAGAGAAAGGTGGCATGAAAATAAGAACATGCCTTCACTAATCGCCATGTGCAACACTGAGGCACGGCACCACAGTCATGGTGGCAAATGACCAAATATAAGAAAGAGGGGGGCACGTTCTTCCCCATGGAACGCCACAGAGCTTTGGCACGTGAGACCTCCACTGCATCCTAATCACCAGTCCCAGTGGGAGTTATGGTACCCAGGAGAACAGCAGCAACGCCCAGTGGGTCAAAGTGGTACCTAATGGGAGATGATGGTTCCTGAGAGAAGGTAGTAGAATTCAGAAGAAAGTAAGTAGCAAAGGTACCCAGAAATGAGGATAGTGTGCAGCCAAAAAGTGGCAATGCGGAATCACGAATTTAATGAAATGAACACAACTAGAGTGAGTGTCAGCAGGGTTGCCTGGATGGCTCAGTCGGTTGAGCGTCCGGCTCCTGATTTCCACTCAGGTTGTGATCTCGCGGTTCATGAGTTCGAGCCCCACGTAGGGTTCTGCGCTGATGGTGTAGAGCCTGCTTGGGATTTCCTCTCTCTGCCCCTTCTCTGCTTGCTCTCTTTCTCTCAAAATAAATCAAATAAACTTAAAAAAAAAAAAAAATGAGTGCCGGCAGAGCTTGCGGTCAGCAGACGGAGCAACGTCCGCAGTAGAAAACCAGGACGGAAGTAGGAAAACACAGATGGTTGTCGGGAAGTGGTTCCTTTATTAAGACACTGCTGCGATCCCCAAAACTGCCAGGGGTGGGAAGAGACTCTGCTCATTGGGAGACATAGCAGACTCTATCTACGGTTCTCCACCCTCTGTGTTGACCAGGAACTGGCAGGCAACTTGCAACTCTGAGGGAAAGGCTGCTTCCCCTGACCTGACTGAGTCATGGCTTCCTTCCAGACTTATGTGAGAGAATTAACTCCGGTTTCTTTAAGCCAGTGCCGGACTAGTTAATGTCACAATTAAAAGCATGCTATTCGCACCCTTGAAAATAACTGGTTTATCCTTTGGAACATATAATTACTATATGTACCCCCTCCCAGAGCCCACACACCCCAACCCATTTCCATGCTTCTTTTTTTTTTTAATTTATTTGTATTTATTTTGAGAGAGATAGGAAGCAAGCAAGGGAGGGGCACAGAGAGAGGGAGAGAATCCCAAGCAGGCTCCACAATGTCAGCACAGAGCCCCACATGGGGCTCCAACTCATGAACCCTGACATCATGACCTGAGCCGAAATCAAGAGTCAGACACTTAACTGACTGAGCCACCCAGGTGCCCCCCCATGCTTCTTTTTACTGGGTCCTCTGTCAGCTACTGAAATTATTCGTGCCAGTAGCCATCTATTAGCCATTACCCCCCAAATACCTTAAGCATAAGACTCCTTAGCGTTTAGATCTGTGAGAGAAAGAGCTAAAATAAAAGAGAAGTAGACCTACATTCCAGGAACCATTTGTTTGGGGTAGGAGAGGGGGATACTAGGTTTTTAATTTACCTTATGAATTTTTAAATGTTTATTTTACATTTATTTTTGAGAGAGAGGGAGACAGAGCGTGAATGGGAGAGGGTCAGGGAAAGAGGGAAACACAAAATCCAAAGCAGGCTCCAAGCTCTGAGCTGTCAGCACAGAGCCCAACATGGGGCTTGAACTCATGAACTGTGAGATCATGACCTGAGCCAAAGTTGGATACGTAACCGATGGAGCCAGCCAGGCGCCCCAGGATTTTTTAATTTATTTGAGAGACATGCACAAATTTCCACCACCCATAGAGAGGGAACAGTTGAAAATACAGAATTCCAAGACAGTGAATGATGGTGTAAGATAAAGGGATTTTTTTTTTCTTTTTGAACAGGAGAACAAGTTCTTTTTCCCAGAAAAAAAGGGAGGTGATCACTAAATAAAGTTTCAGATATGCGGGCAAGACATTAAAGAGGTCAAGTTGAAGCAAAGGTTCTACTGGGTGGGACTTGTGTACAAAAAGGTAGGATGGAGATTTGGGGTGAAGTAATGATGTTTGGAAAGACCTTTGTCGGGAAGGGAGGAGTAGCTGTTTGAAAGGGTGAGGAGGCCACCAACAGGATTTGCCCCAAGCTTATGGATAATCAAATTAGACTTCTGGTTAGAAATGGCAACAGTCTGAATACTTGCTTTTATTTCCAGTCCCTTCCCACACCACATAAAGACAAGACAAAACAACTTTTTGAAATATGTAAATCCATAAAGACGACGGAACGGGAAGTGAGACTACGGATGTCAGGAGAATTTAATACAATCTTGGGAAATGGAATTAGTGGGATAAATCTTAAAAGAAATTAAATTGTCACTAGTCAGAAAACCTGAGGTAAAATGCCTGCAGATAAAAGAATGAGTCACTCACCTGCGGCATCAACGCCACCTGGAAGTGTTCAGAAACGCAGATACTTTGGCCCCACCTAAGAGTCTCTGGAGGTGGGACCCAGATCTCTGGGATTCACCAAGTTTTTCAGGTAATTTGTATACATGCTGAGTCTGAAAAGCACTGCAGTACGCAGAGCGTTAAGACCCAGAGTCTGAGGAACTGCAAGCGTCTGCTCTCTCTGAGGATAAGGGTTGAGAGGCTAACCCTCAACAGAACTACCTCCAAATTTGTTTGAAGAGAGGTGAGAACCCCAGATTTCTTCTTTTTGGTTCGAGCAGCCAGATGACTGTACGAACAAGAGGTGTGCTTTCCGAAGACGACGTAGCGGGTAGACTCGAAGCAGATGGACCAGAAATGGTGGGGAGTAAGAAAGAGTCCATATACTCGAAACAGGGAGGTTGTAGCAAAACCTACTTGTGACTTCTTCGGCCTCTTGGCTTCCAAACTGTTGGGCATCAAGATTATCATGATCTCCCTGCCCACGCAGGAAATGGGAGAATTCCTATGTAGGTGGACGGAGTAACCTACAGACACTGACATGACGGGGTAACCCCCTCCCCTTAAAAATGGCTGTGTCTCTTGCTGCCCATCTACACTGCAGTGAAACCCACCACCCTACAAGCCCCACAGATGCACTTACAATTGCTATTGTAGTGCTCTCTTAAATGTGAAGAGGCAGCCAAAGACCACAGGACATCCGGAGAAAGAATATAATGATAATGTAACATTGTATGTCAACTATGCTTCAATTTAAAAAAAAGGGGGGGGCGGCGGGCACCTGAGTGGCTCAGTAGGTTAAGCGTCCAACTTCGGCTCAGGTCATGATCTCACGATTCGTGAGTTCAAGCCCCGCGTCAGGCTCTCTGCTGACAGCTCAGAGCCTGGAGCCTGCTTCAGATTCTGTGTCTCCCTCTGTCTGTCCTTCTACCGCTTGCACTCTGTCTCTTGCATTGTCTCAAAACCAAATAAAAACATTTTAAAAAGGTGGAGGGACATAATGCAAAAGACACAAAAGCAGACCAAAAAAAAAAAAAAAAAAAAAAAAAAGGAACTCTAAGGAAAGAGAGATTATGCAGGAAGCAGAAAACTATAATTAATGTACAGGCCCCTTTTAGGCAACAGGCTTGAGCAATGGAAACCTGAAGAAGACAAAAGGGCCCACAGTGACCACCGACCTGAATGCCAACAGGTTCATTAGGCCACCCACCTCGAAATAGCCAGCCTTAGCTGATCAATGGGCTACTTACATCCAGGCACAGGTACCAAAAAAGGAAAATGCCATACATCCCCATACCTCCTCACTCCCTCACTTAACCATAGCAGCCCCCCCACCCCACCACCACCACCACCACCTCGTGGCAGAGTCTCTCCTTTGTTGTCCTGCCCACTGCCCCCTTGCAGTGTATTCAACAAACTTCTCTCTCCTTTGTCCTGCCTTGGGTGAATTCTTTCACCTCCCGTGTCACCGGCTTCCACCCCACAGTCAATGCTCTCTGAAAGTTAAGAGCGTACATGTAACAAGAAAACTGTAGAAAAGAGTACCCAGCAGAAAGAGAACAGTTCTTAGAAATTTTAAGAGTCCTTAGGAGAAATTAAAATTGCAAGAAAAGAACTGAATGGTAAAGTTGAGGAGATCGCTATGAAATCACAACAACAAAAACGCAAAGAGAACATAGAAGAGAAAAGACAAAGAAATCAGAGGACAAATCCAAAAGATTCAATTTCTTTTTTTTTAATATGTATTTTTTAACATTTACCAATTTTTGAGAGAGAGAGAGAGAACAAGTGAGGGAGGGGCAGAGAGAGAGAGAGGGAGATACAGAATCTGAAGTAGGCTCCAGGCTCTGAGCTGTCCACCCCAATGCTGGGCTGGAACCCACAGACCACAAGATCATGACCTGAGCCAAAGTCGGATACTTAACCGACTGAGCCACCCAGGTGCCCCACAAAGATTCAATTTCTTGAGGAACCTCAACACTGCTTTTCACACTGGCTCTACCATTTTGCATTTCCACCAACAGTATGCAAGGGCTCTAATTTCTCACCAACACTTATTGCCTTTTGTGTTTTGTTTTTAATAACAGCCATCCTGACAGGTTTAAGATGATATCACATTGTAATTTTAATTTGCATTTCCCTGGAGATTAATGATGTTAAGTTTTTTTTAAAAAAATGTATTTGTTGGCCAACTTATGTCTTCCTTGGCAAAATATCTGTTCAAGCCCTCAGCCTATTTTAATCAGATTAGGGGCATTATGCTAACTGAGCTATAGGTGTTCCTTATATATTTTGAATATTAACCTCTTAACCACCATATGATCCACCAGTCCCACTGCTGAGTATTTATCCAAAAGAATTGAAATCAGGATCTCAAAGGCATATTAGCACCCCTACGTTCACTGCCACACGACTCACAATAGCCAAGAAGTGAAAACAACCTTATGGCCCACTGATGGATGAATGAGTAAAGAAAATGTGGTATACACGCACAATGAAATACCACTTGGGCTTAAAAAGATGGAAAATATACAATATGGGACAACATGGATGAACCTTGAGAACACCGTGCCGAGTGAAATAAGCCAGTTACAGAAAAACAAATAGTGCATGGTTCTACTTACCTGAGGTATCTCAAGTAGTTAAATTCATGGAATCAAAGACTGCAATGGTGTTTACCAGGAGCTGGGGAGGAGGAAGTAGGGAGTTACTAATCAACAGGCATAAAGTTTCAGTTAAGCAAGATGAATAATCTCTAGTGTTCTGATGTTAAGTGTTCTTACCACAGTAAAATAAATTCAATCTAAGATATTAAATATTCAATTAGTAGCTGTTCCAGAAAGAGAAAGCTATAAAAAGAGTTTCCCAGAACTGAAAAACATGAATTTCTTAACTTAAGCAACCCACAAAATTGTGGCTCGTTTATTTATAAAAGGAACCACAATAGACATTATTGTGAAATTTCACAATAGCCATAATAAATAAAAGGTAATAAAACTTCCTAGCCGTGGGGAAAGGAAGGTTATGGATGCAAGTTCAAGGATCAGATAGGCATCGAATTTCTCGAAGCTAGCACATGGAGTAAGACCGTCAATATTCTGAGATCACGTGATTTCCAACCTAGAAGTCTATACTCAGCCAATATTCTGATTAAAATGAGGGATGAACAGAGATGTTTTCAGACATAAGATGTCTCAAAATATTTTCCTCTTCTGCACACATTCTTAGCAAGCCACTAGAGGAGGTGGGGTTACCCCAAAAGAAGAGAATAAATCAAGAAGAAATAAATAAGAAGAAATCAAAGAGGAAGGTCTGTGCATATAGTAAACAGAGGACCTGACACAGGAGAAAGAGGAAGAGAATTCTTAGTTTGATGATGCAGGGAAATCTGTTGCCCTAAAAAGCAGCTGAGGATGGATGCTGAAGAGGAGACATCTCTTCACGACGAGCACATTGCTGGGCTTTGCTTCCCCTGCCACAATCTAAAGTGTCTTTGTGTCATTTCATTTCAGGTGTTTCAGGAGGTAGGAAATGTTGAAGTCCATTATTGGAAGGAGATTTGGGGTGCATCAAGTTCATTTCTGAGAACGAGGAATATTTAGGGGGCTCACAAAGGAGATGGGAACTAGGGAGACAACAAAGGTTGGGATAACATGTATCACACAGGAAACGGGGACCTGGAAAAACATCATCCTTTATCTATTTAGGCTACAAACTGGGACCATTTATCTGGCTAGAAGGGCTCATTACTAGGACAAAGGTCAAGGAAGAGTTACCATACTAAATATTCAAAAGGAGAGAGATAAATAAATCCACCACTGGAAATTCTCACTGGCCACATTTCTCCCACATACTCCTGTCTCTCCATGCATCAAAAAGAGGCTCCAGCAAGTTCTCATGGTGGGAAGTTGGAAACTGCAATTGACAAAACTCCAGTGAGGTCAAAATTCAGTTACAGGATCTCTCGTTTGAAGATGGTGCTTGAGGGGCACCTGGGTGATTCAGTCGGTTAAGCGCCCGACTCTTGATTTCTGCTCAGGTCATGATCTCACAGTTTCATGAGTTCGAGCCCCACATCGGGCTCTGTGCTGACAGTGCAGCAGAGCCTGTTTGGGATTCCCTCTCTCTCTCTTTTTCTTTCCCTCTCTTTCTCTCTCTGCCCCTCCCCAGCTCACGCTATCTCAGTCTCTCTAGATAAATAAATAAATAAATAAATACATACATACATACATACATACATACAATAAAATGAAGGTGAGGCTCGAGGTTTCCATTTCTTCCTTTTCTTGGCAATCATCCTAAAGCCATCAGCAGAATGAGAAGCAGAAATGCGAAGTCTTCCTTCAAAGAAACAAGATTGCTGAAACCTCTAGGCACAAAACTGGAAGAAGCACGAAGGGGTAGGACAGGTGCTGGAAGTGCATGAAGAGTATGGAAGGAAGTGGAAAGGAGACTACAGAGCTCAGAAAGAGATCATAGAGTACATTGTCTAAGGACAGGAGCACACTCTGAGTGCAATACCAAAATCTTTTGTTTGTGACTGAGGGATATAGCGGTCACAAAATGGCAGGTTCCCTGGCCTTGGTTTTGATGTGAAAAGTGGAGCAGGCAAGGTTGAATTACACAGACAAGACATAATTTCAGGCAAGAGTCTACCCATGTGGTTGGGGGAGAAGAGACACTTGCAAAGCAAAAAGCACCATAGCAGCCTTTTTCCATAACTGAGATGAATGACAGGCTGTCAAAACCCATATCTAAAACTCATATTCAAGGGGTACCTGGCTGGCTCAGTCATTGGGGCATTCAACTCTTAGAGTAGTGAGTTCGAGCTCCCCATTGGGTGTATAGGTCACTTAAAACTAAAATCTTAGGGGCTCCTGGGTGGCTCAGTCAGTTAAGCGTCCAAACTCTTGATTTCGGCTCAGGTCTTGATCTCAAAGTCGTGGGATCGAGCCCCAAGTGGGCTCTGTGCTGAGCATGGAGCCTGCCTGGGGTTCTCTCTCTTTCCCTCTCTCTCTCTCCCTCCCCCTATGCCCCTCCCCCACTCACACTCACTCTCTTTCTCTCTAAAAAGAAAATCTTTAACAAGTAATTAAAAATAAAACTCAGATTCAAAAGAAAATTTCTGCACACTTAAAACACAGGTGTGGCCCCACCTCCATGTGAACCTTCTGCAAATATCTGACACAGGAAAAACTCCCCACTGACTCAAAAATGAGGTCACAAATAGGAACTGCAAAAGATCTGTGCAAAGTTCCCATAAAAACAAATGAGGAAAAGAAAAATAAACAGAATATAAAAAACAATTTTCAAGAAAAAAAGTTGCTTTGAACAGCTTGAAAATTAAGTAATTTTTAAAAATAAAAGATTTGATTTGCAAAATTGGAAGGACACACAGTTACCCAGGACAAAGTAACACAAAGACATACTGTCACAAAGCTACTAAACTTCAAAGACAAAGAGTCCTTTGGGGAGCCATGCAAAAATATTAATTCATTTACAACAGAAAAAAAATAAGGCTGACCTCCGATTCCCCCAGAGCGAATTCCCATAGCAGGAAATAGTAGACCAATGTTTATAATCTCCTCAACAAGATAAGACCAAGGACTATTTTACTCACTCAAAATTTCATTCAAGTATAAAGGCAAGAAATGAACATTTTGAATATCTGATGAGCCCTTCTTGTAGAAAACACTAGAAGATGAAGTTCACTCAGCCAAGAGATAAATGAAAAAACCGCAGGCTTGGCATTGAGATTGAATCTACTTCGCTGTAAAATAAAGATTAGAGCAAATGTAGGGATTATGGTAACGATGCAGAAAGAAAACGTAGTAATATCAAAAGCTGACCTCTGTTCTCTGGAGCTGAAATACATAATGTAAAGACAGAGTCTGGGTATAAAAAGGAAGATCATTTATTGCTTTGCCAGGCAAAGGAGACTGCAGCAGGCCACCAAGACTGCAAGGCCACCTGGGGTAAAAACCTGTGGGGTTTTATAGGAAAATGCAGGATCTGAGTAGTTTCCATTGGAATCTGGTACATGCTGCCAGCTGAGTCCCTCCTGTCTTCAAGGTGGTCTCATGACTAGCACTGGTGCCCCTTCACCAAGTATGCACTGAGGTCAGTGAGATCAATATCCATACCGAGTCCCTGGACAAAAGATTCTACAGAAAAACAAGTGAAGGGGAAGGGGAGACCTCAAGAATGAGGAAGATAAAAATGTATTCAGTTGGAAGTCAAGCCTTGCAGAAGCACTAATGCGTCCCTCTAAATTTCCATCCAATAATTCTTACCATATGGAACGGACATATCTAACAGATTTGAGAAAGAATTTGGAGAGTAAGTAGCTAGTAGTGAATACTGAATTCACTCATCCTCTATAATACGGGGCCAAAAGATATCATTGGAAGCTGAGAAATCAAGTGGAAATAATGGAGATTTATTTAGCAATACAAAGATAAATGCTAAGAACAATAGCAATTAAAATTGAATGGAGGGGTGAAAGGAAAGAAAAAGGAAATATATTAATTTGTGGCTGCTCACAGTGGGGAGTTAATAGATTCCGAATAAACAGCGGATTAAAGGTTTTATCCTAAATTATGTTTATAACAGTAATCTCTAGATCAAAGAAATACTTTACAAAGTATTAGAATAAATACGCAAGCTCAAAAAAAGTGCAAAACATATTGCATAATAGACACTAAAACACAAAAACGTAAGATAAAACAGTATGACAGAATTAAGCTAAACATATCACTGATAGCCAGTGGTGTGCTAGCAAATGTTTAACAACTGTCCTCGGGAAAACATAACAAAACACGTTAACTTGTAGCTTTTGCTGATTTCCATGTTGCGTATACCCCTACTGTTACCAGTGGGAGAGTCTGCCTTGTGTGAATGGAGGTCTCCTTCCTTGGATTCCTCTCGTGAGGAGACTTACTGGGGATCCATACTCAAATAAAGACAGACAGAAGGAGAGTAGCAAGCAAAGTTTATTATAGTGAAAAGTACACTCTCAAGGTGGGAGAGCAGGCAGGTTCCCAGAGGTAGAATGGCCCCTAGGTTGTTTTGGGATTGGGTATTTGTTGCTTCTCTCTGGGCTGAGAGGAGCTATGACATTCACTGGGGTGGTCTCTAATGGAGGTTGCTTCCAATCATGTAGGGGACTCTTCCCACAGGTTCAGAAGGAGAGTTTTTGACTCTACAAGGTTTGTTACCAGAACCATCATGGCAGTCTTTCTCCATGGAGGAAAGGGGTGTACCATACCTGCAGGGCAAATACAGTGTAATGAATCTAGGGTTTACCCTGGGGCAGAGGTGGAGGAGGAAAGTGCAGGCTCAGCACCTGTGGCTCTGGAGCTGTTGTCCCCAGAGTTTTGGAAGCCACAAGGTCAGGATGTTGTGCCCTGGGCTTCTATTGTGTAACCCATTTACCACTGCCCTTGCCTCCAGCTGAAGTCTCTATCATTCCCCTTCAAGGACGTGGGACTCTGCCTCAGGGCGGTCCTTCCACTGCACTGCTCTCTTCTAGGTTCTACCTAACTCTACCTTGGCCAATTTCAAGCTACAGATCTGATATCACTAAATGGGGGCTGAGAACTTATGAGAGGCTCCAGCACACCGTGGCTGACAGTGATAAATTTAAATCAGCTAAGGAGAAAACTTTCATTTTGGATTACAAAGCTGCACCAACTTAATACTGTATACAGGAGATCTTAAAAACAAAGGGGTTTAAAACTGAAAATAAAATAATGGGAACTGTATACTAGGCAGAGACAAAAAAAGAAATGACGAGGAGAGAGATCCCGATCTTATATAAAACAAATTTAAAGAAAACAGTATCAGGATGCCTGGCTGGCATCCAACTCTTGATTTTAGCTCAGGTGATGATCACACAGTTTGTGAGATCCAGCCCTGCATCGAGCTCTGCACTGACAGCACGGAGCCTGCTTGGGATTCTCTCTCTCCCTCTGTCTCTCTCTCTGCCCCTACCCCACTCAAAATAAATAAACAAACATTTTTTAAATAAAGAAAATAGTATCAAATGATGTCTCAAAGAGTGATTCATAATGACAAGGCATACAGATAACAATGAAAAGATAATAACTATAAACATTGGCACTAGCTAACATTACATCAATATCAATAAATAAAAACTACAGGAATTACGTGAAGAAACAGATTTAAAAATGCATTAGTAAAAAGACACATTATTACTCCCAGCCTAGGAATTCCAAGTGAATAAAAACAAGGATGCACAAGACTTATTAGCATAATAATGTATTGGTATATTTTTTATCAAATTCAAGTTCTTGGAAAAAAATACACCTCACCTTCTTTCCAAGAAACCACAAAAGGAGTCATTAAAATTGATTACATATTAGGCCACAAGAAAACATCAAGAAAAACTTTTAATACTGCAGATAAGTTCTTTGATGACAAAGTTTAAAAACCATATATTTATAATCAAATTTAAAAACAAAATTCTCTTATATCTGGGAATATTATTTTTATAATTTTTAAACAATTCTTGAGTCAAGCAGGAACTCAAAACTGAACTTGAAGAATGTATTAAAACAAATAATAATTATCACATTTCATATTCAGAATCCACTGTATATAACTATGGCAGTGTTCAGAAGAAATTGTACACACTATATAATTACATTAACAAACAAAAAAGAATTAAAATAGTTGAAGTAACCATCCAACTTTAGAAGCTAGAAAAAGAACAATAAAAGTAAATAGAAGGAAGGTAGAGGAAGGAAATAATAAAAGACATAATAAATAATAAAAGAAAAGGTACATATTTTGAATTATGAATTATAAATTCAAGATCAGAAAAAAAAAAAGTCACCTGGGTGACTCTGTTGGTTAAGCATTTGACTTCGGCTCAGGTCATGATCTCACTGCTACTGCAGAGTTCAAGCCCCACGTCGGACTCCATGCTGACAGCTCAGAGCCTAGAGCCTGTTTCCGATTCTGTGTCTTCCTCTCTCTCTCTGCCCCACCCCCACTCGCACTCTGTCTCTCTCTCTCTCTCTTTCTCAAAAATAAACAAACATTTAAATAAATAAATAAATAAATAAACTAACATTAAAAAAAATTTTTTTTTAAGTCATAGTATTTTTTAAAGGTACCAGAGCTGGTTTCTGAAGGGCAAATAGGAAGCAATAAAATACCACATTTCATTCATATGTGGAATTAAAAAAAAAAAAAATGAACAAGCAAAGGGAAAACAATAAAAGAGAGAGGAAGCAAGAAACAGACCTTTTTTTAAAGTTAATTTGTGTATTTTGAGAGAGAGGAGAATGCCTGAGCTACGGAGGGGCAGAGACAGGTAGAGAATCCCAAGCAGGCTCTGCACTGCCAATGCAGAGCCCAATGAGGGGCTGGAACCCAGCTCATGAACCATGAGATCATGGCCTGAGCCAAAGTCGGACGCTTACCTGACTGGGTGCCCTCAGACGCTTAACTATAGAGAACACACTCATGGTTATCAGAGCAAGGTGGGGAGGTGGGTGATGGGGATTTAGGAAGGCACCTGTTGTGATGAGCACCAGGTGATGTATGGAAGTGTTGAATTACTATATTGTACACCTGAAACTAATATAACACTGTATGTTAATTAACTGGAATTAAAATGAAAACTTTTAAAAAAGGAAAAATGCAATTATATGTGATATAAAAGAGGAAATCATTGCAGACATTGTGAACCTGACACATAAGAGACTACTTTGATAAATTGTGGGCAAATAATTTGAAAACCTGGATGAAATCGATAATGTTCTAATAAAATTAATTTTATTAAAACATAACTCACCAAAATTGGTCTTAAATAGATCAGTTACTATATGCTTAAAATTTGTCAAAGACCTATATTCCCAAAAACACTATGTCCAGACAGTTTCACATAGGACTCTATAACTTGAAAAAGCAGGTGATCCCAATGTTATTTGTACTGTTCTAAAGTATTAAAAAAAAAAAAGAGGGGGTTTCCATTTTGGAACTATTCCCCCCCCCCAAAAAAAAGACACCATAGAGAAAAAAAACTATAGAATAATCTCACGCATGAATACAGACATAAATTCTAAATAAAATGGTAGAAAACAAAGTAGCATATTAAGAGGCTAATACAACATGACCAAATGTGGTTTATTCTAGGAATAAAAGTCTGGTTCATTTAAATAAATTGCCATATCAGAAAATTCGTTTAAATAAATTGCCATGTCAGATTTCAATATATAAATACATGATCATTCCCTTAGACACTAAGAAGTGTTAGATTAAATTCAATACCTGTTCTGGACAAAAATGTTTAAACTGTAAGCAGAAGATACATCCTTAACATGATAAAACGTATTTATCTGTCTCCAAACCAATATTTATGCTAAAAGAAGATAGATCAAGATCATCACCATTAAAATCAATAATAAGATATAAATGTAAATCCCATAGTACCAGATGAAACTTCATCTTACAAACTGTACAACAGTATATTAGAATAACAATGGAAAGAAATACAGGTATTTTATTGTATTGTCTTGAGTAATTCTATTTTTTGAAAAGAACCAATGACAGGGTGAGAGATGTCCGAAAATAAACTGTAGTCAAACTACTTTTCATTACTATGCATGAATGCATCCTGAATGACAATGCACGATAATGAAGCTTTGCTGTTCACCTATTTAAGCATTTAAGGGGTTAAAAGATAATAGATTATCTGACTCATGTTGCTATAATAATTCCATATACATCCCTTTTTGATTACTGCATAAAATAGCATTCAGAGAAGATACCTAAAACGTTACACTTTCGGGATAAGAATAAGAATATATAGATTCATTAGTATAAATAATGCTATAAAGAACATTCTCCTCCTTTTGGATGATTTACATAGGATACTTTGTAAGTGGCTCAGAAAATATCTTGATTTTTATTGAAGAAAATACCTCTTTTTCTATGGTCATACTTAATGCAAAAGGAGTATTGCTTCTTCCATAGCTAACATACTGTATTCTTAATAAAATTTAATTTCCAAATTTTCTACTAATTTTGTAGTTTTTCCAAACTTACAGTTTTTCGTTTTAAACAAGTTTTTTAAAAAAGATGATAGAAGTTTAATTGCTGCTGGAGTAATCGCACATCCATAAACAAACAAACAAAAATGAATCCTGGCCTAAGTCTCACACCTTAAACAAAAAATAAAACTCAAACGGGTCAAAAACTTAAATGAAACCATAAGACTTTTAGAAAAAAATAGGAGAAAATCTTCAAGATCTAGGCTGGGCAAAAAGTTCTTAGACTTAACACAAAACATCACCATAAAAGGAAAAATTGATAAATTGGACATTAACAAAGTTAAAAACCTTTGCTCTCTGGAAGACTGTTAAGAAGAGGAAAAGACAAGCCTCTTTTCTTGGGAGAAAATATTTACAAAACACATACCTGGCAAAGAGCTAGTATTTAGAATGTATAAACAAACTCCAACACAGTAAAACAGGGAGAGTTCGGTAAAAGGATACAAACTACAAGTACATATAAGGTCTGAGAATCTCATGTATAACATGTATCTCTAGTTGATAACACTGTGTTGTATGTTGTATCATTGACATTTGCTAAGAGAGCAGAACTTAGATGTTCTCACACACACAAAAGGTAAGTATGTGATGAATGTGCTAACTGGAGGGGGGGGATTCTTTCACAGTGTAAACATATATTAAATCATCACACTGTACACTTTATCTTACAATTTTATTTGTCAATTATAACACAGTAAAGCAGGGTGTGGCGGTACAAAACAGTAAAAAACCCCACCCAATCCAATAGTTACCAGCTGGGAGGTAAGTAAATTGGGAGCCCGGAAAAAACGGAGCTCAATGAAGAGACATTTCACTGAAGCGGATATGTAGATTGAAAATCAGCACATGAAAAGATGTTCAACATCATCAGTCAACTGGGAAACGCAAATTAGAACCACAATGAGATATTAGTACATACCTATCAGAATAACTAAAATAAAAAATATGACAACACCAAATGCTGATGAGGATTTGGAGAGATCGGTTCACTCCTTACTTGCTGATGGGCATATAAAGTTGTTCGGCCACTAGAAACCAGTTGAGCAGTTTCTGAAAAACTGAACATGCAACTGTCATGCAATCCAGCAAATTACATTTCTGGGCATTTATCCCAGCGAAATGAAGATTTGTGATCACACATGAACCTATTCACAAAAGTCTACAGCAGTTTCATTCACAAAAGCGAAAAACTGGAATCTGCCCAGATTCCTTCAATGGATGAATAGTTAAAAAGTGGCATATCCATCATGAAATACTACTGAGCAACAAAAAGACACAAGCTACTGATGTAGGAAACAACTGGAATGAATCTTCAGAGAATTACGCAGAGTAGAAAAATGCCAGTTTTAAAGGTTACTTACTGAGTGCTTCCACTTACGTTACAAATCTGAAATGAGAATTTCAAGATGATAGAAATAGAGAACAGATGAACAGTTATCATGGATTAAGGATGGGGTGGGGAAAGGTAGAAAGTGGGTATATATTAAGGGGCAACGTGAGGTTCTTCTGGCAATAGAATGTTCTGTAATCTTGACTGTATCAATCTCACTATCCATGTCTTAATATTGTAGTATAGTTTTGTAAAATGTCACCTTTGGGAAAAACTGGGTAAAGGGCACAGATCTCTCTGTATTATTTTTTATAAATGCTCGTGAATGTACAATTATCTCAAAATCCAAAACTTAATTTTTAAAAATCTGATAGAGTGTTTTTCCCCTTGATAACTACTGACAACGGATATAGTGGGGTTGTTCATGTTTGATGCACACATTATTTCAAGAAAACAATTTTAAAAACCCTATTCCAATACCATTATTGGAGTGTGAGCTGCTTTGGGGTAGTAATGTGTACCATCAATCGGCTGCATTATTCTTCAACAACACTAAGTAACCAAGACTTGAAAAATCACAACTAATGAGCCTCATAGAATCCAGTAATATGAATTTCCTTAAATGATATTTGTAAATCCTACAGTAACAACAAGTAAAGTTTGGATGTTTTAGCCTGCACACAGAAATCATATAGGTCTATAAAGAAAAATGTTTTTAAAATATTCACTATTTGAATATGCTCACTATTTGAAATGACTAGGGAATGTTTTGTTTCCATCAAGGAAGTAAAAAGTGTAACTACTGTGAAATTGACATATATTTCAAATACCTTTGAAAGTTTAAGTCCTTCTTAAACTGCAAGAAAATAAAATCAATCTCCCTAAAATGAAGGAAATTACGATGCTATTTATCAGCAAATTTATATTGTTAACCCCATTTACCAACACCTTTCAAAATGTCCATTTTTGCATAAGTTAAATAACATAGGCTTAAAGATAGATTTGAATATATACTGACATTGATTATGATGATTAGATTTAAAGATCTGTGTGATTGTGTAAAATAGCATCAGGAAAACAGGTAGGTAAGATATTCACAGGATAATGTAGGTAGGTAAGATACACGTTTCACTGTTGTATGATTTAATCGGTGTAAATAGGAAACGTTTTAGATCTAATTCAAACTTTTATAGCCACTTATTTGGAAAGAAGATACTTTTATAATAGTATCTCCAACTACATGCTTGTTTTGAAACAGGTTTCAATCGCAGTTACTGCAAAGGTGAACAAGAGGTAAACTGCATGGGAGATTTGACTTTCCTTTCAATTTAGAACTAAATTAGCACAGATGTTGCATTAACAGGAATCTTATAGTTTGTTAATATTATTTTTAAGTAAAGTAAGTTATTTAACGTTTAGTTGCGTAAGAAATCTGCGATATGAGATATGAGATCTTCACTCAGCTAGGAGGTTAAGTAAATTGGGAGCCCTGAAAAAACAGCTCGAGAGTTGCCAAGCTCCCGGAGAGCCCGGCGGTTGTTCGTGGAGAGGGCGCCCCCTGGAGGCCTTGGCCGTTCCTCGCTCTTTGGCCCACTGGAGCCCAAGCTATAGGTGTTGGCCCGCAAGCCGCCAGAGCTAGCAAATCTTTTTCTTGTTTATCCAAAATGAGGATGACACCACGCCGTGTGCCCAGCGCCAGATCACGCACTGCAACAAGACGGAGAACTAACGATGGAAGGGGACCCCAAAGCGGGCCCAAGCACAAGCCACTCTGGAATCCGCCAGCTGGCCTGGCACACCCACAACTGCCTGGCCCTGCGCGCGGCCGGGGGCGGGGCCTGTCTCCCGGGAAACCACCCTCGGGCCAATGCGCGACGCCAGCCCCGGGTTTCGGTTGAGCGGCGGCTGTTAGACGCCCTGAACCGTTGCCACCCCCGGCCGCCAGTTGCGGGTAGAGGGGCCTCTGAGACTGGGGTACCGAGGCCCCTGCGACTCGGCGGCCGCGGCTAGGCCAGACGGGGGGCAGTGGCCGCCCTTTGCGACAGTAGACAGGGTTCGGGTTCGCGATCCGCCCTGGTGGGTCTCGGGTGCGGGTGTCCGGCCGGCCGTTGCCCTCCCCAGTCTCCTGCAGCTGGAGGCGTGCGTCCCCCAGTGGGGGAGCGGCGGGAGTGCGGGCGCGGGAGGGGCCGCTGCCGGGCGAGGGTGAGCCAAGTCCGCTCCCCGGGCCGTGACCCGGTCGCCCCATGCAGGTTCAGCGGCCGGAAGCCTGGCCGCAGCTCGCACCCGCTCCCCCCGCCGGAGCTCCCGGAGGTCCCTCGCCGGCAGCGCCTGTGTGTGGCTTGGAGAGGAGGAAAGTCGACTATGAAGTAGCCTCGGAGTCACTCCTGCCCAGGCCTGCAAGTCACCGTTGCGGGTGTCAGTCTGTCGTTACCCAACTTGGGGCCACAGAAGCTTGACCCTATGAATACCCGGGATAATCCGTGGTCTCATCAGCAAAGGCAAATGCCTTACCCACCTGCTTCTTCCCCTCACTGCTTTCCTCCCAAATGGTTCTCACTGGCTTCAAAACCTCTTCCTCGGTGAATTCTAGTAGACTTGATTTTGGAGCGTCCTTTAAGGTTCCATTCCTCAAGGATCGTCCAGGTAATCTCACCACTTCCTTGCTTCTTCCAGAGACCTACGCCCCACCTAGCCCCAGCTTCACGGAGGTCCAACCTGTGCAGTGGCGCAGGGCTCCACGCTCAGAGGGCCTCCTGCTTGTTTTAATGCTCTGCCCTCAACGATGAAAAATTCTTAATTTTTGAACAAAGGGCTCCATATTTTCCCTTTTCCACTGGACCCAGCAAATTAGGAACCTGTTACTGGTCCCAGCTCTCATCTTTTCCTGAAGGCCTTCTTTGATAAAATTCAATTATATAAAAATAGTTACAAGGGAGTCTTCTCTAGACCTCTCAGTAGCTACTAAGAGCATAAAGAGACAGAGGGGGGGATGATTCTATTGCCTGAACTCACAGTTGTTGGAATCATGAGATCTTTCTGATCCAGTGCCCACCCCCACCCCTCATTATATTTCAGGGCCTTCGGAGATATGCAGAATGTGTAAGTGCCACACTTTTGAAGGCAACAATGTTTGGCTCCTTGCCTAAGGATAGAGGCAGGTGAGAAATCAGCTCTATTAATGGGTGTTCTGGGACTACTTTCAGAGATGCCCCAGAAGTGCTGGTGCAGGTGTAGGGGGCAGGGAGGGCAGAGACAGGAGGCTGCCTTGTTTGACACCATGTGGAAGAACTAAGAGGCTTCCAGAAGGAAGCTGAGAGGCTGGACAGCTGTGCTGTCCAATACTGTAGCCACAACTTGCAAGTGGTTATCGTGCACTCAAAACGAGGCGCCTACAGCAAGATGCGCTTTATTCATCATCAGGGAAATGCACATCAAAGCTACAATGAGGTATCACCTCACACCTGTCAGAATGGCTACAATCAACAACACACAAGAAACAACAGGTGTTGGTGAGGATGTGGGGAGGGGGAAGCTTCTCTCACTGCTGCTGGGGAGGCAAACTGGTGCAGCCACTCTGGAAAACGGTATGGAGGTTCCTCACAAAGTTAAAAATAGAATTTCCCTATGATCCAGCAATTGCACTAGTAGGTATTTACCCAGAGAATACAAAAATATTAATTCAAAGGGATACCTGCATCCCAATGTTTACAGCAGCATTATCTACAGTAGCTAAATTATGGAAACAGCCCAGGTGTCCATCGACTGATGAATGGATAAAGAAGATATGGCATATATATATAATGGAATATTAACCATAAAAAAGAATGAAATTTTGCCATTTGCAGCAACATGGATGGAGCTAGACAGTATTATGTTAAACCAAAGTCAGAGAAAGACAAAATCATGATTTCACTTACATGTGAAATTTAAAAAAACAAAACAAATGAGCAAAGGGGGAAAAAAGAGAGGCAAAACAAGAAACAGACTCTTAACTCTAGACTTAGAGAACAAGGTGATGGTCACCAGAGGGGATGTGGGTGGGCAGATGGGCGACATAGATGAAGGAGAGTAAGGAGTGCACTTATGATGAGTACTAGGTGATGTATGGAGTGTGGAATCACGAGATTGTACACCCGAAACTAATACTACACTGTATATTAACTAACTGGAATTTAAATAAAAACTTTAAAAATAGGTGTTAGTAGGCATCTTAAAAAGAAAAGAAAATGGGGCACCAGGGTGGCTTAGTTTGTTAAGCATCCGACTCTTGATTTTGGCTCAGGTCATGATCTCACAGTTTGTGGGTTCGTGTCCCACATAGGGCTCTGCACTGACAGCATGGAGCTTGCTTGGGATTCTCTCTCTCTCTCTCTCTCTCTCTCTCTCCCCCTTTCTCTCTCTCTCTCCCTCCTCCTCCCCTGCTCACACTCTCCCTCTCAAAATAAACTTAAAAAAATAAATAAAAATAAAATAAGATGTGCTATAAGTGTAAAATTCACACCAGATTTCAATGTCTCACTTTTTAATATAAAATGTTCTATTTTTATTATGACGGCATATTGAAATGATATTTTGGATATATTGGGTTAAATAAAATATATTAAAATTCACCATTTTTACTCCTTAATATAACTACTAGAAAATTTTGAACTACATGTTCACATATTTCTTTTGGAGAGCACTGTTCTAAAGATTTCAGAGTACTGCAAACTTTATGAAACTTATGAACTTAAAATGTTCAGAAAAACTGCCTCTCCCCAAAAAACTCACATTGCCCTTCCTCTTCCAGAAAGTACCCCTGTGTGGTCTAGAACTGCAGAATTACCATCACTTGTACAGGAGAGTCTCAAACTTGTGTCAGCTCTTGCCCCTGGAACCAATTCAGATGCTGGCTGCTGTTTCTACTGATTTGGCTGTTTGTCTAGTTTTGCAAAATAAATGATAGAGTATGCAAAGAAGGGAAGGAAGAAATAAGCAAGGGAAGCTCACCTCACCAATCTTTGCTCTAAATTATTATATTGCTACAAATTATGGGATTACAGCAGCACCTGACTCCTTTTTGTCAGCCATGCTACCTTAAAAAGTAATTAGCTTTAGTGATGAAATTGCCTGATGCATTGATCTGAAATATAAAAAGGGGCAGAAAATTATGTGCATATGCAGGCTCTCACTTGGGCATCCTCCTTTAGTTACGGAAAGTACAATGGGTGGACTCCAATATCTTAATCCAGTGTTTTGAATGTCTCTTAAAAGCAATGTGGTAAGTGAAGAGGTTAGTTCTAAATCAGTGTGTGTTGGATACTAGTCCCGACCCAGTGCTCCTAGAGCCTCTAGTTTTCTGAAAAGTGGTCCTAGTGTGGGAGTTGGTGGGAGAGGAGAGGACTGGTTTCTTGGAGGGAATAACTTGGAATTCTGGACTTCCTGCAGTTTCCAGTAGGTTGAAGCGCAAGTGTTTCTCCTGACACCTAACAAGACATATGTCCAATAGATGTACACCGAGAGCTAGCTTGGTCTTGTCCTGATCTTCACTTTTGGCAGGGAGGGCATCTTGGCCTGTAGGCTTCCCTGGTGGAAGTGTTTCAACTACAAATTCAATATCTTTCATAGACATAGGACTATTCAGACGATGTACTTAAGTGAGTCTTAGTCATTTGTGTCTTATAAAGAATTTGTCTATTTCAGCCAAGTTTGGGGGCATATGGTTGTTTGTGATATTGTAGTATTCTTTTAATGTTCAAGACCAGTAGTGATGGCCCCTTTTTCATTTCACGCACTGGTACTTTATGTCTTTTTATCAGTCAGGCTACAACAATCTCTCAGTCTGGTACTGTTGACATTTTGAGGACACCTTTTAAGGATGTAGGATGTCTAGCAACATTCCTGGCCTCTATACCCCCTAGATGCCAGTAGTAGCACTACACCCCCGTCCCTACCCCCACCCCCATTGTAACAATCAAAGATGTCTTGGGGCGCCTGGGTGGCTCAGTTGGTTAAGCGTCCGACTTCGGCTCAGGTCATGATCTCACGGTCCGTGAGTTTGAGCCCCGCGTCGGGCTCTGTGCCCACAGCTCAGAGCCTGGAGCCTGTTTCGGATTCTGTGTCTCCCTCTCTCTCTGGCCCTCCCCCGTTCATGCTCTGTCTCTCTCTGTCTCAAAAATAAATAAACATTAAAAAAAATTTATATAAAAAAAAAAATGTCTCAGCATTGCCAAATGTCTCCTGAGAGGCAAAATTGCCTGAGGTTGAGAACCACTGCTTTAGGCTACCAATTATCTTTTGGAACAATTAAAAATATGATAAACTGTATCTTTTATATTTTACTTTAATTTTAACTATTTCTGGAGATCTTCATCTGTGTAGATGCAAGTTCTGTTTGGTATCATATTCTTTCTGTTGGAGGTTTTTTTTTTTGTTTTCTTTCTTTTTTTTTTTTTAAGTTTATTTTGAGAGAGCTTAGAAGCAGGGGAGGGGTGTGGGGAAGGGACAGAGAGAGAGGAGAGAGAATCCCAAGCAGGCTCTCCACTGTGATGAGAGGCTTAAACCCATGAACTATGAGATCATGACCTGAGCCAAAATCAAGAGTTGGAGGCTTAACAGACTGAGCCATCCAGGTGCCCCTGGAGAAGGTTGTTTTGACCTTTATTTTAGTGCAGGTCTATTGATAATAAATTTTCTTGTTTTTTTGTTTGTTTGTTTTGTTGTTCTGTCTGTCTTTTAAAGTCTATTTTTCCATCATATCTGAAAGATGTTTTCCCTGGGCACAGTATTCTGGACTAACAGTATTTTTCATTAATGTTTTATAGGTATTAACTCCACTACATTCTGATTTGCATAGTTTCTAAGCCAGCTGTAATTCTTTGTTTCTCTGTAATGTGTCTTTTTCTCTGGCTACCTTCAAGATTTTCTCTTGACTTTTCAGCAGTTTGAAAAAAATGTATCGGGGTGTGTATCTTTTGGTATTTATCCTACTTGGGACTCAGTGAGCTTTTTGTATCTGTGGTTTGGTATATTTTATTATTTTTAGAAGATTCAGCCATTCTTTCTTCAAATGTTTCTTCTGCTATCTCTCTCTCTCCTGGAATTCCAAATACACTTTTATTAGACTGTTTGGTATTACCCTACAACACTTGAACACTCTTTTGTGTTTTCTTCACACTTTTTTCTCTTTGTATTTTAGTTTGGGTAATTTCTGTTACACAGCTTCAAGTTCATGCTTTCCAAGTTCATGTTGTATCAAGTATACTGATGGGCTTTTGAAGGTATTTTTCATCTCTGTTACTGTGTTTTCTATTAGCATTTCCATTTGACATACATAGTTTTTATCTCTACTGAAATTTTCTGTGTGATCATTCCTGTTTTCTACTTTTTCCACTAGACTCTTCAATATATATGATTAATATATTAAAGTTATGTCAAATCCCTCTTATAGTTCCAACACTTAGGTTATCTCTGAGCCTCATTCTGTTGACTCTTCTCTCTTGACAATGGGTTGTTTTCCTCATGTGTCTCATAATTTTCTATCCAATGGTAGGCATCTTGTATAGAACAGTAGAAATTAAGATAGTGATGACTCAAGTAAGTATGTTTCTTCTTCTGCTCCATCAGTCATGTGGGGTGTTGAATCAGTCAGTGGTTGACCTGGGTTTGGGTTTTCTTGTTGTACCTTCAGTGCACCATTGGTTTCAATTTCCTCTAGTGTTACCTTATACTTAAGATGTGGGATGGAAGGCTAAAGGGAGTTTCTCAACATTCCTTTTCCACTCTCAGCGTCTAGCCTTCCTTTTAACCTGCAAAAAAAAAAGAAAGAAAAAAGAAAAAAAAAAAAGCCCTGCCTCCATGCTTTTGCCTTTCTGCCTTCTTGTAACCTGCTGCTCGATAGCTTGGTAGTGGGAGCCAGAGGACCAATCATCCTGGTCCAGCCTCTCTTAGGCAAGTCTTACATGTTTAGGCCTTGCAGGTGGGGCTTCCTCAACTCCTCAGTCTCCCCATGGCAGACAGAATTCTACTTTGCATCTTTGATGAGTCTTTTTTGTACATTTATTCATTTTTGAGAGACAGAGACAGAGCACAAGCAGGGGAGGGGCAGAGAGAGAGGGAGACACAGAATCTGAAGCAGGCTCCAGGCTCTCCTGATTCCTGTAATTGTATTGGCATGAGATCTTGAGCCCAAGACCATTTCCTATCCCTCCTTATCCAGGTATAGAAGCTCTTTGTTTGTCTTCTCTTACTCTTGCCCTTACCCAATATCAAGGGTCCTCTACCTGAGCCCTGGAGACAACAGTTTGCTTCCCCTTTCCCAGTGGCTTGCAGCTATCATTCATAGGAAGGGTATGGCAGGACTTTTGTCCTTCCCATAATGGGAACTTACTCTGCTCCAGCAAGGCCTTCACCTCCAAGGGAGGCTGTATATGGTCTCCTGCCTTGTCCCCAGTTTTTCTCATCAGCATCCAGTAAGAAGAGGCTGTAAGTGGAAATGGAAACAAGCTCCTTTTTGTCTGAGGGGTTTCTAAACATTATTGCTTGTCCTCACTTGGCCTTTAGCAATATGTTAACAATTTTAGCTGAATTCTTACCACCCTGTATAGTAGTTGATATCTCTTCTTCAGTGCTCACATCCTATCTCTCTTTGGTGAGGCCAGTCTTTTCTTGGCTCTCAGGCTACTTGCTCGGTCTGCAACACTTGCTAGGGTGTCAAATCATCCCAATTTGTGTGGTACTGAGAGTTTTCCAAGAATAGGACTTGCAGTACTAAAACCAGGAAAAGTCCAGTTGGTCACCCTAACTTCAGCTTCCCAACAGGTTCAAGAAAAGCTTTTCTATAGTTTTTCTAGGTGTTTAGGTAAGAATGATGTTCTTTCTGGATTTATTTTAGAGAGAATGTGCATGCCTATGCATGAGAGCAGTGGGAAGGGCAGAGAGAGAGAGTGAGAGAATCTTAAGCAGGGTCCACACTCAGCATGGATCCCATCAATCCCATGACCCTAAGATCATGACCTGAGCCACATTCAAGAGTTGGATGCTTAACTAAGCCACCCAAGCGCCCCCTTCTTTCTAGATTTCTACATCCTAGGTAGAAGACGAATTAGTGAAATGCTTATGCATGTTGAATCTGAACAAAAATGGTTCTTGAGATAGTAAAAAGCCATGTGGGTAAACATCTGTTTCTTACTAAGGCAGAATGGTTTTTGTGAAATCTTCCCTAAAATAGAGAATAAACAAAATTAGTTTAGTCTCTGTCATTATTTTGTCTGTTGACAACAAATTTATCTGATAACCTAAATAAACTCTAGCTGAAGAGGTAGATTCACACATACTATTTTTCTTTATAACTCTACTCAACATTCAGCTAGCACCAGATTTGAACTTTACTTCCAGCAGGTGAGTATCTACCATAGATTTTTTAGTGACACTATAAAAAAAAAAATCTTTATGCCCTTTTGTGGAGGAGCAGGAAGAAGGCTGAATAGGCTTTTATCAAGAATGTTGACCACCTCTGGGTAAATGTGTATGTATATGTATACATGTGTGTATAATCTTGCTATCAACTGTCTGGGAACATACCTGATTTACGTTGCCATTGGTGGTACATCTCGTCTTGTGGTTTTTATTTCAGATATCATAGGAGCCCAGGAGTGTGTGTGACCCCTACAGCCAGCACTAATGAGTATGGTAGGGAACCTCAAAGCCATGCTGTATATTTTGTGTCATGGTGAAGGCTCTGTCATTTACTCCTTTCAGTATCCAAGAGAAATACTTATGGCCGCTAGATAAACTTGTAGGCTGTATATAGGATATCTTAATATGTCAATAGTTTGATTAGTATAATAAAAACAGCACAGAAATCATAAGACTAGGAGCATGTGTAACCTCAACAGCTGTGGGGTTTATATGGCTGTAGATATGATAATAGCTGAGATGTACAGTGTTTATCATGTGTCAAGCGTTGTCATAGAGGTTTACATCTATAAACATATTGCATCATCACATGTAGAAACTTCATAACAATCCTATGACTTTAGGTATTATTATCCACATATTACAGATTAGGAAAAGAGGAACAAAGAAGTTTGGTAATGTGTTCAAGATCACAATGAACAAATGATGACTTAAGCCCATGTAGTCTGTTTCCAGAGTTCTTTTAACCACTGAAAATGATCAAAGACAAAGAAGAGGTAAAGATTTCAACTTTCAGGAGGGTATATAGTAGTGGGAGCTGTGTATCTGTGGGGAAAAGAAAAAGACTTTCAAATAACACTGATTTTAGGTTGTATACAAAATAGAGATGTACAGAAAGCTAGACAAAGACATGCTAAGGAAGAAGATTCAAAAAATGATCAAGTTATGTTTTGTACTCACTGCAAGTAAACAGAAAGTGTGAATTACACTGATGAGTATGGTCAGATATTTCATGTAAACTTCATGTAATACAGGTAACCCAGTAATGGCAGAAATGCTGCAAAACCAACTTGTAGGAAGACCTCCACTTCTCTACATGAAATACTTGAATACTTTCAGTTTCAAAATGGAAAATTACTTAGATACTACTTGCCACATAGAAGAAATAGAGGCTGAAAAGTTTTCTCAGTTCCATTTATTATTAACCAATTGAGAATAAAACCAACAAATGGTATGTAAAAGAACTTTGGTTTAAAGGTGACAACATGGACATTATTAACTCACATGAAGCACAGTGAGATTTACAAATGGCTGGAAGATCCCACAATCCTCCAGACCAATCCTTGTAATCCAGAGGACTCATAGGGGAGCAGGACAATCAATAGGTGTACCCACAACTTGGGTTGAGTGTGTTGTTGGCAGGGATTCTGGCTTTCTTGAAAGAGTGGGACGCTTTGTGGGCTTGTGATTGGTTTTTCAAGTCAAGTGGTTATGAGAGAGTATTGTATATAACTGTAGATGGGGTGAAATCTTTAACCTAACCTGAGAGTAATCACTGAAGTCCTCTCTGCACCTACTGGATGAGCTGCATGACTTCATACAGCTCATAAGTGGCGCTCATCTGCATATGAATCTGATATTTTCACAAAGGCTACAACAAACTGTGAGCAAGGAGAGAGAGTACTCAGATTGTGCTGAAAGGTATAATAATGCAGAAGCTCTATAGATGTTTTCTTAACGTTAATTTTGACCGTGGTCTAAAATGTCCGGAGTGTTGGTAATCTAGTATAGCTTGTAGCCCATAATAAATGGATGCTATATTTGCATTACTATAATACTTATACTCAAGATAAGTGAAAGAATTTAATATAACCAGCTCAGCTACATTATGATAATCTGGAGTTTTCTACTCAAAAGAATTGAATGAGGATGTACTTTTGAAGGGCCAGTTCAGTATTTAAGGCATTGTCAACAATGAGTAGGAAAGGGAGCATTCCTCTGCTAGGAACAGCTCTACTCCGAAACTATGGCTATGCCTTTTTTTTTGTTTTAAGTAAGTATTACTTTCTAAATTGAAATGATCTCACAAAAGACTTGGCTTGAAGCTTGGTGAAGAATAACCTTGTACATAATGGACACAGAGGGCATTGGATCGGAGTGTTTGATGAATGTGGCTTCTCAGGTCTCTCCAACTCCTCCTAAGACAGGTGTTTAGGCTGGTGCTACTCAGGTTCTGCCTGCCCAGGATGGAGGAGCTTTATAAGGCTCTTATATCCCCAACTACATTAGTCTGAAATTCCAGTATATTATATGGTTACAAAAACTGCCTTTCACAAGCCAGGTTGTCTGGATCTAACCTTCAGGATCCAGGAATGATCCTTGCTAAGCGACCAACACTGTCTTGCTACATTGCCTGTAGTTGATACAATAATGATTAGGCATCTTACACAGTCATATTGTGATGTTGTAAAGAAAGAAGAAGCTGTGAGGGGCATAAGAATTCAGGTCTGCAATGGTCAAAGGTATAGTGGGAGCTAAGCAAAGCACTCTAGTCAGTTCCTACCACATCTATGGGAAGGTATGTCTGGGTGTTGAAGGTGTTTGTGACCACACTCATGGTGCTTATGGGCATAACAAAACCCAACCGCATATGTTTTTGCCAAAGATAAATTATTACGCCCAGACCTGGCTGTGGAAACCATTTGGTTGTTCAGATATCTGTCTGGGACATCACAAGGCATAGGCAGCTACTGACTAGCTGCCAGTCAGAACCAGTGGTAACTGTTACAATGGTTTCCTCACAGAGTAATAGCCAGCGTTTGTGTCATAGGATATGTTGGTTTAGAAGCAGACATGGCAAATATTAACTCTTTGTTGATGTTTACGGAAGAATGTGGCCTTCTTGTATAAATACAAGAAACTTGTGTCCCCATCCCAGATTTCACTAACGCTGTTTGAGGGTTTATGAGTGGGAACTTAAAAGTACAATCTGCACTGATCAATTTAATATGGTGCTTTTCAGCCTTTTTTTGTTGTTCCCCTTCCCACAAAGAGACTTTCTAAATTTTCTCTTAAAGTGTTCACAGATTTATGACCAGTTGATGAATATTGCTTTTCCCCATAGGTAAGGATTAATGAAGAGTGTAGGATTTTACTGTTACTGCAGCCAGTACTAGGTATTTTATTTTCATTTTGCAGTTGGGAGAGAAGCAAGCAACTTTGTCTCTTTGGAGTAGAAAGTTCAGACTGGTAAAAGTTAGGATTTCCCCTCCTTTCTTTTAACTTGGGAGAAAAAATTAAAGTACCTTTTTACATTGGGAATGTTTTCTTGGTAAAATTTTAAGATAGCTGTTGCTTATTTTTGCAGGTATTTTTACGCTGGGGACAAAGAGTTAAGACTATAAACAGTATCCTATCTCTGGGTTTTAAGCAACTTTTTAACAGGGTTTTTAGAAACTGAGACTAAACTTTTCTTGTCTTGAGTTTTAAAGCTATTTTGCGAGCTAATTACATTAGGAACTAACACAAAGAAAATTATGTCTTGGAACTTTGCAACCTTTTACACTTTCTACTTTGGTAGTTGGTTACAAATGAGGGTGGTGGATGATGGTGGGCAGGACCAGTGCAGTGGTATTTGACTTATATGACCGAATGGAAAAGGGACAACCACTGATCTCATTATGCATTAAAATATAAGCATATAATTTAATGATGACACTGTGTAACCACCACTGAGGTCAAGAAAGAAAAGACTGCCAGCCTTCCACATGTTGGTTCCAAGTTACGGCCCTTATCCCCACAGGTAACCACTATTGTGACCTGCAGAGTAATTCCTTTTTTTATACCCATGTTCCTCAAAGCATGGTCTGGCATGAGCATCATCTGGGAACTTGTTAGAAATGCAAATTCTTGGGCCCTCCCCTAGACCTAACACATGTACACATTTTTGTGTGTAGGATGCATATTTATGTGAATTAAAGTATAAAGCAGTAATTCTCAAGCTTTAGCATGTATCAGAATGACTTGGATGGCCCATTAAAACAGAGATGCTGGGGCCTACACTGACAGTTTTTGATGATCTCTTTATGGTGGTTTCATTCCCTGATTCTAATTTTCTAATGTGCTGGGTATCTTTGACTCTGTGCTAGTCATTGCACTTGACATGTTATTTTGCAGGAATAACTAACTGTGAGGCCTATAAAGAAGGTACTTTACCCCAAAGAGTATTTGCATTTGCTTCTGCCAGGCACCTGGGGGCACCATCAGTCTGGGATCGCCTGTTCAGAGTTTGATATACCCTGGACAATGCAAGGGATTTTTACCATGTTTTAATTCTCTTTAGATTATTCCAATTCTTGCTCCCTTCATTCTGAGATCCTGGAACCCAGGTTGTTGTAGGGGAAGGCCTCCTGTCAGGTCCCCCAACTTGTATGGATCTAGAGTTAGTCCTCTTCTTTACCCTGATAGGCCATAAAACGGGAGGTTCTAGTTTTCTGGGATTAGCTAGTGCTATCAGGACAAAAGTGGCTTCAGGCTTGTTCCCTTCTCTAGATCCTTGACTTCTCTTTACTTTCGGCCTGATGATTCCTTGCTATTTTATAATCTCTTTGATGCCTTTGAAAAGATTATTTAAATATATTTTATCCAGCCTTTTTAGTTGTATTCAGTTGTAGGACTGATGTGAACAACCTGAACCAAACCTTTACCAGAAGGGAAATCTGGAAAATACATTATTAATACACAGTATTTTTTCAAAATACTGTGGTTTTTCAAAACATTAAGGATCTATGGATATTTATATCCTTAAAAAAAACTTTTATCTTTAGCTGACAACTTCACCCAGACATGGGACACACAAGATGGTTTGGGTACAAAACTTTCCATATGAAAAAACTTGCATATTTACAACCTTTAACCACTCCTAAAGGCTCTGATATTTCTGGTGGGTTCCGAGGAATGCTTCCCACAAATGCAGAGCCTTCCAAAATGCAGAGATGTGCCTAGTGCAGGCTCCATTTTGCAGTTTATGGCACTTTCTATGAGGTTTAATTTTACCCTTAGCTTTAACCAGTCTGGACACACCAAATTTAGGCAACATAGATGGCTTACACATTTATCCCTAGGACAGTTTCTGTCTGGGATAGCATGTGGAATGCCCCAAATTTTTATCGGCAAGTTCTAAGCACTTGATGAATTTTAACCACCTCTCTCTCCCCCACAAAAAGTAGGTTATATCATCTTTTTCCCCCCTGATTGACTCCAATGTCATGTTGATCCCTTAAGATAGGCAAGATTCTCATGGAGAAAGTACCCCATCTCAACCCATTGCTGATGAATCAGAATACATTCTTTCTGGGTAGAGCTGAATCTTTTATAGTTATCTTTAGATATATTTTGAAGGGGATTGGAGATGGAAATACATTAATGCTACACACGTGAATTTGGGAAGGAAACTGGCAGGCTTTCCAGGTGTCAAGAGATTGTTGGGGATTTGGTGAGATACTTTATTTTGAACACTCTCACTGGGGTTGACAATTAGGATGTGTAGCAATCCGTGTAGGCTAGGCTTGAGGTAGGAATCAACAAACTCTGAGAGCTATTTGTAGAGTCCTTTAAAGATACTTGACGGTCATTTGATGAGCATCAGGATCCCCTGAAGGTGGTAAGTCTTGCTTGCAGTGGAGCCCATGACCCCTGTAAGTTGTGGGTCAGGATAAATGCCAGATTTTGATCTTCATGGTAGCAAGCATTAGCTCATCTCAGATAAAGGCTATAACCCAACTAGTTAGAGCAGAGAATGCCTTAAGGCAGTAGAGCACACGCTGCTCCCCAGTGCCTTTCTTCTCCTTCCCTAAGATGTGCCCCAAATCTATGGGCTTATGGCATGAGTGGAGGACGGGCGTCCCACCAGGTCAGAGGGACACTGAGTCTCCTCAGTCTGTGTTTTTCTTTATCAGTTTATAGAAGATGATGTTCTAGCTACCTTGTTGCTGAACCTCAAGTTCATGTTTTGAGTACAGACCTTCAAACTATACCATAGGATGCAGGAACTTTATAGTTCAGAGGTACAAATAATGGTTGGGGAAAGGGTGCTTTGTATATAACACGGGGCTTTCCAACCAGGGGATTTCTTAAGTTACAATACTTAAAAAAAGTCATGACCCGCCACAATCCACCCCTTAGCTCATGACTTTTGTGTGGACCAGCACATTGATCTCCAGACCAACATGATGCCATCATTATTTTCACATAACTCGTCCCTTAAAATAGAAATATTGCTTTCACAAATAATAAACTTCCTTATTATAAATTCCTACTTTACTAAATGGTATGGAGAACTAGGACCACATGGAAGTCCACTCAGTTTAATCATTTACTTATGGACATATTTTATTGAATCCCAAGTGTTTGGGCAGTGGTCTGGGATGTAGGCATTTTCCCTGTTTAATAATACATGCCCCTTCTCCCTCCCCAGCTAAAATATAATCTTAAGGACATGTGGATATAGACCACCATATATCTTATGATTACCATTTCTTCAGCATTACTGTTGCATAGCTGGCCATCTATAGCTCTATCACTGATCTCTGAAGTAGCCCTATCAATCTGAACTTTGGAAATTATATAGTAAGTTCTGTTCCTGAGCCCAGCTGGGATTTGGGGGAACCATTTAGTGGCTCCCAGTGCTGGTCTACTTAGTTCCAAATAGCATCTCCCCCTGTATTCCTGAGGCAGTCATGGGTATACATGGGGTCCTCATATCCAGTAAGTGGGAGAATTAGGAGTAGACCTACAGTTATTGACAAAACCCAGAGTCCCAATTTTTGGTACTTAATGTGGATGTTATAATATAGGACTTTTATGAGCATCCTTGATGTTACAAATGCTGGTGCCTAGTCCCTTTATCTCAGACTCAGAGAAAGCATATTTATATAGGGTTGGGACTATGCCTTAGGATGGCAGGAGCTGGGAATGTCAGGGGTTGGGGAATGGATCTTCCCTCTCATGGGTCCAGTTAAATGACTAGGTACAATCAACCCTGTTCCAGCTGATAGAGATTTGGTGAGTCTCATATGCCCTATCCCCACATATATTTTCTCTCTTAACTGCAGGAGAGCCTTCCATTTATCAACCCTTTTAAATGTAGCCTTTGTGTAGGCTATCCAGCTTCTGGACTTTGCCTGGTTTTTTATTCAGTACCATGATTTACCATCCCTCAATTGTTCTAGAATAAAGTATGTATCTCCAGCAGTTGGGCTATGTATTATTCTGTATCTGCAGCCTCTAGGCTAATTAGATAACTTGGTATATAGCCAAACAAGCGATTTAGTATCTTCTTGAGGAAATTCAATTACTACAGGTGCTCTGAATCACCTGAGATGTCTAGGGCAATGACTGTGATCATTCAAGGTAAAACTCATATAATCAGTGTTTTTTTTTTTAAATGTACACACACACACACACACACACACACACACACACACGAATGAGGACTATTTGCTTGCTGGCTGTAACCTTATTTAAATTGGTATTATAGCTAGCCCTTCCATAATTAATCTTCACTGTCTTCAGTGCAGGTAGCAGAATCCTCTTTGTGTTTCTTTCAGAAAGTTTCCATGCAGTTAGCTCCAGCTACAGCAATATGTCATAGGCATTGAACTTTGGGGCAATGACTGGTCAGAGCTCCAAGCCAAAGAGTCTCCCGAAGAGAGCACTCTACTCACCTTCCTCACTGGGAACTAATACCTGGAATAGTACCATACACATCTTTGTCGTACTGAACTTTGTCTTACTAAAATAAAGTTTTCTTTAAGAAGACTCTTCAGTGAGGATGACTTTAAGAACATGGCCAGGACAACCAGTGTTCTCAAGGAAGGAGATGGCAGACTCATTGGTTTGGCAGCAGCCCAGGCCAGCTTTTCCCCTGCAACTTTCCAAGCTTGTTTCTGTAGTGGTTGGAGCCAAATAACCACTCGTAGACTTTGTTATAGAAGGAATGGTGAAGTCATATACAAAGAGCAGAATGGGGTCAGCTAGATGCTTTCTATAGGCAGCTAAACTCATCATTTAGTCAAACTAGGATGAACTGTAATAGGCAGCTAAAGGTTCTTTTCTGTGTGGGGAGAAAAGGAGAGGATGGGGCACAGATAGTATTGTATCTTCCCTATTTGTATGACCTATTCAGTGTTTTCAGGCCTGTTCTCTCTGTTAGCCTGCAGACTCCTGCAAGGGTACTTGTGACTTGCTGTTCCTGAAACATTTGTGTCTCAACCACACCCCACACTAGACCCCACCTTCCATAGCCACGCGTCTGTTACTTGCACATAAAGCCTCTGTTCCCAAATGTTCCCAGTGGAGGAAGCGGCCTAATTTGGGGTCACTGGCTTCCCTCTAGGGGCAGTTGTCTTGGAACTGTCTGAAGTTTGAACACAGGGTTGAAGGGCAGACAGTATGGTGAGCAATCTTATTATTTCTCTTGGTATTTCCTTACCATGACAGTAAAGGTTGCCCATCAACTTGGGCCTCTTTTGGCCTGTCTTTTAATAGCCAGACCAACCGGTCTTTCCACTGAGAACCTCTTTTTTTTCTCTTTTTTATATCCCCCCACCCATTTTCTTTTGGTTATTTGGGGAGCTAAAATTCCCAGAAGTCTTCCTAAGCCATCTTTTCCAAAATTATGCATAGAGACTGCTAGTTACCTACCACTCTATTCATTCTTCTTATGAACAGAAAAAAAAAAAAACAAAAAACTACATTGTCTGTCCTCCACTACCAGTAAGGATGACACAGTGTGATACAGTCTTGTCAATGAGGGGTAACTAAATGTGTTAAGAGAAGTTTCTAGTAAAGCTCCTTAAAAAGGGGTAACTTCAGAGCACACACACTTTTGCTCTAATTTCTGCCCCTTCTTCCTGTCTGTATCTTAGGGGAGATGCTAGCATGGAACAGGCATCTTGCAACAATACAGCCATGTGAGAAAAGCCAAGTGAAAAGCTTGGGTCACATCTGAAAAGGCTGGGTTAACAGGACACATAGGCACTGTGTGTGAACTCAAAACTGCATAATTTTTGCCCACTGCCACCATCCCTGTTGCCTTAGGTTGTGAAGAAAAAAAATCCCTTTGTGGACAACAGATCTGCACTGCTCTTATATCTCTAACACTGTTTGCAGGAGGACTGTGCTGCCATAATTTACTCTTAGCATCTGCGACTTAGACATTTTTTTACACCTAAATTCTTTAAAAAATAGCCATGTGTACCTCTTTGCTGTAAGTTCAAAACTTGACATTTCTTATCAATGGAAGGTCTAAGATCCTCCAGTGGAGTGCAGGTATACAATTCGAAAACAATTCGGTTGACAATAAGTTCGTTAATTTTGACAATTAGACTTTAAAAATTAGTACCACAGATATTTTAGAATAGTAGTACTATAAATGTACCATGAAATGGTTTTGTAACACGTTACCAATTTTAAATGTGTAGATCCATATTTTAAGGTTTGTGGAGATGAATTACTCTCTTTTTAGATCCCAATTTATTTTCAGCCAGTCATTCCAGCTTTGTATTATTTGTAATAGTGAAACACTGAAACAGGTTCAGACCTAAAAATATAAAGGGTTATTGCAACAGCTTACGGAGTTACACAAAAGTTATGTATTACTTAATTGTGGCCACAAAATAAAATCTACAACTCCCTCAGTTTACAGAAAGATCACTTCTGTATGCACATATATATTATCAAGCCGTTACTGTTATTTTCCTAGATAAATGGGCTAATAGAATCTTTTAGTGTCCTATTTAATTTTTCTGTAATGAACTGTTATTAACTTTTCATAAGAACAATTTTTAAAAATGAAAAGACTTCCTCTTGATGGACATTTAACAAGAGAAACAAAAAGTGTTGCTGAGAAATGAAGAGCATTCAGGAACAGCAGGAACCAGTGGACGCTCACTTTTGCTGTTGAGATACCATCACCGATGACCCAGACTGCTCCAGGCTCATGAACTGCTCCTGAGCTGCTTGTAGGACCTGTGTGGCCACGAGCCCTGGCTGCAATGCCAGAGATGCCCTCTCATGTCTGCCTTTACTTCCACATGTTACCTTGCCCCATCCCATGCTCACATGTCTCTCTGATGCTTAAAAAGTGTGCTTTCGTGTATTCAATAAACGCTAGAATTTGAGTTATGTGCCAAACCCCTGACTAATGCTGAGAATGTACCAGTGAGCCAAACAGACCTTCATGGAACCAGTCCATCATGTTAGGATAGATGCTAATCACCTCATACAGACGTATAGAATGGGACAGAATGAGATAGGGACTATGACAGAATGGGCTGCTAGGAGGCTGAGTTACTGGGCAGGTGGGGAGACCCTCGTTACATCATGCATTCAGAAATCCATTTAAGCCAAGAACTGAAGGAAGGGAAGGAGCAAGTATGTGACAGTTACGGTAAGGGGAACACGTATTTTGCGCAGAGGAGACAGCATGCATGAAGGCCCTGAGTGCTCCGGCATGAAGGGAGTGAGAGGGCATTGGCGAGAGAAGAGAAGGGAGAGAGAACAGAGAGGTGAGCTTGCAGAGGTAAGGAGAGGCCAAATCACACAGGGCTTTGTAAGTTATGGCAGGATTTTGTCTTTTTCCCTACACAGTTAAACCAGTGAAAAGTTTTGAGCTAAAAAAAATACCTGAATCAGGTTGGTTTTCACACTGACTCTTGGTACAGGAAAAAGAGTGGAGGAAGAGAGGAGTGGGATTGGAAAGAACAATGATAAGGAAAGGTCCAGTCATTTCCATAGCTACTCTATTTAAAGGAGATGGTTTCCAGAAGCAGTTGTGGACTCTGGCCCAGAATTTGTAACCATGGCTATTATACTCAGCATTCTGATTTTGACACGACTGCCCATCTTCTTCACTCTTCTCTATAAGGGGTCCCATGTTTGCCACAGAGAAACTTTTGGACCGTGGTCAGGTCTGAGTTATGAGGTAAACTCTTTGCTCTTCCCAAAGTATTGAAGCCACAGTTACGAAGAGGACTGCACAGGGGCACCTGGGTGACTCAGTCAGTTAAGCATCCAACTTTTGATCTTGGCTCAGGTCATGATCTCAGTTTGTGAGACCAAGTCCCATATTGGGCTCTGCACTGACAGTGTGGAGCCTGCTTGGGATTCTCTCCTTCCCTCCCTCCATCTGTCTGTCTCAAATAAAACTTTAAAAGAAAAAAGAACAGAACAAATATTGAGTGCTTACTACATGCCAGGCACTGTAATAGGCACTAACATATGGAGTGAGTTTTAAAAATAGAGTCCCTACTCTCATTGGAACTTACTGGATTGGAAGCAAATATTAAATCCTCCAAATGTGATTGCACACGATGAAATGATCACATCTTCTTGTCAGCCGCTAATAATCTTTTTAAAACTTTTTAAAGAGTTTATCTGAGAGAGAGAGAGAAAGCATGAGTGGAGGAGGGGCAGAGAGAGAGAGGGAAAGAGAGAGAATCCCAAGCAGGCCTCCACACTGTCAGCACAGAGTCCAACATGAGGCTCAAACCCATGAACCGTGAGATCACGACCTTAGCTGAAATCAAGAGTTGGACACTGACAGAGCCACCCAGGCACCCTCAGCCACTAACAAGAATCTTAAGGTAATGTTCTTCATGGCTCCTAGACCCAGGGCTATCTGGTATAATTGTGCAATTTGAGTGTTGCACAAAGATGCCTGGCCAAGGGAGAAAATGGAGACTAAAACTCTGCCAGAATTCCCCTTGTCAACCCATCCCCTTGTGCAAAGCTACAACTGCCCAGAGGAAAGGTACATTTTTCTTTTGTACCAAAGCGTCCATCTATAGGTCAGCCCATCTCTTCATCTCATATTAGTAGGGAATTCCTTATTCTCAGGATGGAATGGCAGGCTCTAACTTGTAAATGTGTAGCTGCCCTAAGCACAGAAATCTGAGGTGAATGTCATAAGCATGAGTGGGTGTTCTTGTAGGCTGAGAAAGAATTGGGAGTATAAAGAAGGCCTAGGACACAGGTATCTTTTAGGACATAATTTTTCAAAACATCCTGCATCTGCAGGAATTAGAGCAATGCTATACAGAGCTAAGATGAAGTGGAGAAAGAAAACTTAGTGGCAGCACAGTGGAGGAAATACCTGGCTGTACATTAGAAGGGTGGTTGTTTGGGGTGGTAGAACTTGTGGGGAAAGCTGTGGTGGAGGAAAGGAGATCTGTCACAGACTAGGAGTCTGGAGTTCTCCCTCGTCCAGCAAGAGAGCGGATGCAGAATTGAATATGAGAGAGGGGCGCCTGGGTGGCTCAGTCGGTTGGGCGTCCGACTTCGGCTCAGGTCACGATCTCGCGGTCCGTGAGTTCGAGCCCCGCGTCAGGCTCTGGGCTGATGGCTCAGAGCCTGGAGCCTGCTTCCGATTCTGTGTCTCCCTCTCTCTCTGCCCCTCCCCCATTCATGCTCTGTCTCTCTCTGTCTCAAAAATAAATAAAACGTTAAAAAAAAAATGAATATGAGAGAGGCTAAGGTCTGGGAGGAGACAAGAGCCCCAAACAGGGGTTTCATCTCCGCATTTATTGAGCTCACAAGATATTACTCACATGGTGAATGTGAAGAAAATAAGATCTTACATGCGTGAAGGTGGGGAAAACAATCAGACAGTAGTTGTGTAAGAAGCAAAGGGTCTAGGGGGCAGGTGGAGTTTGTGATCAAGGTACACTGGTGCCAAATGGAAAGTAATTTCCTACAGGTGATAGAACAAGACACTCGTGATTCCATTACACTATCTTGCTACCTAGCCTCGGGCGTTTTCACCCCATGTTGGCTGCTCTTTGCCCTAAGCTTTTTTCTAACCCATTTATGTAAGTAGAACCTATTTCCCCACAGAGATCCATCTATAAAATCATGTATCGGTTTCTGTATCCTGAGCCTGGCTGATTGAACAAAGCTTTGCTCCCATAATATTAACATTTCTGTCTCAGTTTTTAAATCATAGACTCTCGGCTTATGGGAGTGGTTCTGTTTCTGGGGAGAATCCTGCCAGAATAAAGCCAGAGACAAAAAGCAAAGGACCAGGAGCCAGATATCGTGACATCCTGGCTCTCCCCAGTAGCCGTATGATCTTGGAGTAGACCTCTCTGAGTCTTCATTGTTTCATCTGAAAATAGGAAGGTGCCTTCCTCACTGGGTTACAAGTCTCAAAGGATGTCAAGAAAAAACTTTGTAAACTGCAAGGCCATAAAAAGCATACAGTTTTTTCATGAAATGCCGAGTTTCAGAGGCCTGACTCTGAGCTGGGTTAAGCTGCCTGCCTGGGTTGCCTGAAGCTCTGCTTGGAGTGGCCTGGTTCTGAGGATGTTTCTCCTACATCTCCTGTTTCTCATCTGTCTTCTGGCTGTGCCAAGGGTTTTAACTACCCTCTGGCATTGATGGTTCAAAAACTTTTAATTTGTCATACAGACGCAAGACAGGTTATGTTCTGACCACAGGACATCTGTCTTCTAATGGAATCTGTGGTCAGTTAAGATCCTTTGTCCTTTAATGGGGGCCAGAAATGGAGGTAACCTTCAGGTACCAGCACCCCCCTTAACAGATGCATTAGACAGTTTCCCTCCCCTTGGCTGCTAGTTTGTTGAGCATCAGAGCCCACGCAGCCTCCTCAGGCTCAGTCCCTCACTTGCCCTCTTTCTCTGACAGATATTTTGAGCTAGTGAGGCTCATAGAACACAGTAGCAAAGATAAGTAAAAGCATCTATATCAGCCTGTATTTTTAATGTTTATTTTTATTTTGAGAGACAGAGAGAGAGACAGCATGAACGGGAGAGGGGCAGAGAAGGTGAGAGACCCAGAATATGAAGCAGGCTCCAGGCTCTGAGCTGTCAGCACAGAGCCGACGCGGGGCTCGAACTCACGAACCGCGAGATCATGACCTGAGCCGAAGTCGGACGCTCAACCGACTGAGCCACCCAGGTGCCCCATCAGCCTGTTTTAATCTCTTGTGATCATTACTGAAACAATAGTAGCCAAAGTGAAGTTTAATCCCTCTGTAGCTTCTGACTAGAGCAAGAACCCTACAAGGTGTTTCAGTGCACCTTCCCACGTGCACAGGAAGATTGCCTTCTCCTCTTTCCAAGTTGCTAAGATAGAAGTACAACATTCAATCCATGCCCATCCAAAAGGATGTCGAGTTCACTTTGTGTGAGGACACCACAAAGGTCAGCCAATAGGCAAGGCAGTCCAGGTGAGAGGAAACCGGTCATCCACAATGAACAAGCACAGCGGAAGGCTAATGACACCACTGTGCATGTCAGCATTCATGTAGCAAGGTGGTTATCACCAAGCCAAAACTGGACCAAAACTACTAAAAGATGTCTTTTTAATTTTTTTTAATGTTTATTTTTTTGAGAGATAGAGCATGAGTGAGGGAGAGACAGAGAGAGAGGGAGACACAGAATTGGAAGCAGGCTCCAGGCTCTTTGCCATCAGCCCAGAGCCCGACGTGGGGCTCAAACTCACAGACCGTGAGATCATGACCTGAGCTGAAGTCGGACGCTTAACCGACTGAGCCACCCAGGCACCCCACTAAAAGATTCTTGAAAGCAAAGCCAACTGGAAGGAATATATATCTCAATGGCTTTATGAAGACCCCTAGAAGGTTGCCTTGTCTCCACACCAAAAATGATTTTCATTCCCATGAATGGCAGCTTTCTCTATTTCTTGGAAACCTTGATCTTCTAACATGATCCAGTTCCTTATTTTCAGAGACTGCTGTGATGCCCAGAGCACACATATGGCAGAAAAATATGCAAAAGATGAACAGATCACACACACAAAAGTTCTAAAGATAACCCCTAAACATAGGAAAAGATATCCAGCCTTACTCAGAAAAATGCACATTAAAATCGCAATGAAATACCATTTCTCTCTTTTCAGATTGGGAAACATTGCATCGTATAATATTCCAATGCAAAGTTATAAGGAAACAGCTAATCATAGGTTGTGCGTAAAAATGCAAACCAATAAAAGCATTTCAGAGGAAACTTAATAGTATTTAACACAATGAAATAATTGTTTACCTTTTGATACAGCAACTCCATTTCTGGGAATTTACCCGCTTGGAAGAACCTGTAACTCCAGTAATATGACAGTATGTGTCATGAGAATATTCACTGTGGCATTGTTTGCAATTGCCATGCTGAAAACAGCCTCAATGTCCATTTATGGAAATATTTTCCACAGAAATAAAAAATTTAGGATAGAAGGACTTATGCACAAGAGTGTAGCAGTGTTTGTAGTGAAATAAAATAAAACAAGCTAGAAACAAAGTGACTATAAGGGTTTGGTTGCATTGCCAAACCACGGCATACTGTGTGGCCATTCAAAAGCCTAAGTTAGATTATACGAGTTGACTTGGAAAATATTTTCCTCTTAACAGGCAAGCTAAGCCATTTATACTTATTTGTCTGATATATTTGGTCTCAACTCTTCATATTATTTGGTCATTATAATGTATATTATGTTTGCTATGTTTCTCTGTGCAAGGCACTATTTTTTTTTTTTTTTCATTTAGGAAGGTTTGTATTTTTTCTAGTAGTTACCTTTGTACCTATGTTTCTTAATGCCCTGAGCCCCAGTTTTCTTATTTAACCTTTAACAATCCAGTTTTTCTTTTCAGTGGTACACCTGCATTCTTATTGCCTGCACAACAATATGCAGATTCTGCTTCCATCTCTCCCTCTCCCTCAGGCCTCCCATTTCTAATTGCATTATTTCCAAATTATCAGAACATATAACAGTTGTGTGTTATTCTCTTTTAAAAAATGTTTTAATGTTTATTTATTTTTGAGAGAGAGACAGAGAGCAAGCAAGGGAAGGGCAGAGAGAGGGAGACACAGAATCTGAAGCAGGCTCCAGGCTCTGAGCTGTCAGCACAGAGCCCGATGTGGGGCTTGAACTCACGGACCGCGAGATCATGACCTGAGCTGAAGCTGGACACTGAGCCAACTGAGCCACCCAGGTGACCCCAGTTGTATGTTATTTTCAACGCAAACATTGTCTAGAATAAAACATATTAACTTATAGACTTCCAGTTTTCTGTTCTGCATATAAGGAGCTTGGAAGTTAGCATTTTTGTCTTAACAAAAAGTAAAAAGCTGAACAGACTCAAAGATCCATAAGAGAAGGGAGGACACAGGGCAAACTATTGCCCCCAAGACTGGAGAGAGTCACAGCTTACCTGATTAGAGACACATAAGCAGAAAACACCATGGGAACCAGTGGCAGGGTCGGAAAACCTAAACTGTAATTGACAAATTACTAGAGGCTTTAGTGTGGACAACTCAGAATTTAAAATTCCAGAGGGACCCAGTCATGGGGAAAGGGAATAATTTTGTGAGATTCGCCTCACAAACTTGTCCAAATTCTCACAGAAATTTGGAAAAGAAGCTCCTCACACTTCCTTCAGGGCAACGGGAAAACAAACCGTTTAAAAATAGAGCACCCCATTCTTCTTAACAAGGCCTGCCCTCAGGAAAACCTGGTTAGCCATAGCCTAACTGTCATGGGAGAAGGGAATTACACTATTTCAGCCCATTCTAACCTTTCTGCCTCACCTAACAGGGGAGAAGAACTGAGAAACCCTTGTGAAGTTCACAGTGCAGATAGGCCCACGAAAAGACTGAGACCCAATCATAGGACTATAGAATAGTTCCTCTCCCCCACCTCACCACATTTCTAAAGGCCCATTTACACCAGTTCCTTTTAACTGGTATAGCATGTCCAGCCATCCAAGATTTACAAGGCACACTGAAGGAACATAATCTGCAGAGACAGGACACATATCAGAACCAGTCATGGCAGGAATGTTGGAATCCCATCAGCCCAGGAAATTTAAAACAACTATCAGTAATATGCTAAGGGCTCTACGGGATAAAATCTCAAGAAGAGATGGGCAAGGGAAGCAGAGAGATGGAAATCCTAAGAAAGAACCAAAAAGAAACACTTGCAATCAAAAACACTATAATAGAAATGAAAAAAAAAATGCCATTGATGGGTTTATTGGTAGACTGCACAGACAGACGAAGAAGAATCTCTGAGCTTGAAGATATACCAACAGAAATCTCCAGAACTGCAAAGCAAAGAGAACAAAAACTGAAAAAAGCAGAATAGAATATCCAAGGATTGTGGGATAGTACAAAAGCCATAACATTCATGTAATGGACATGCCAGAAGGAGAAAATAGAAACAGAAGGAATATATGAAACAACAGCGATGGAGAATTGCCCCCAAATTAATGTTAGGGATTAAACACAGAGCCACAAAGCCTACAGAATATTAAGCAGGATAAATTTTTAACAATGCTATACCCAGGCATATCATTTTCAAATGATAGAAAATCAGGGGAGGAGCCAAGATGGCAGAACAGCATGGAAGGTTTTGTGTGTCCCACGTCTGTGAAATGCAGCCAGACCTTGGGGCGCCTGGGTGACTCAGTCAGTTAAGCAACAACTTCGGCTCAGGTCATGATCTCACAGTCCGTGAGTTCTAGCCCCACGTCGGGCTCTGTGCTGACAGCTTGGAGCCTGGAACCTGCTTTGGATTCTGTGTGTCTATCTCTCTGACCCTCCCCCGTTCATGCTCTGTCTCTCTCTGTCTCAAAAATAAATATTAAAAAAAGAAAAAAAAGAAAAGAAATACAGCCAGACCAACACTAAACCATCCTGCACACCTAGAAAACTGATTGGAGGATTAACACAACAATCTGCACAACCTGAACCACAGAATTCAGCAGGTACGCGGTACAGAGAGGTGAACTTGGGGAGCAAGAAGCTGCAGAGGACAGGGAGGTGCTTTTGCGGGTGGAGAGAGGGTGGAGACGGCGCGGGGGGAGAATACAAGAAAAGTACCCCTCCCCAAAAGCAGCTGGAGAGAAAGTGGAAAATCGGAAACAGCCGCAGGGACTAAACTAAAAAGGGAGAAAGGAGAAAGGAGAGGGTTTAAATTCCACTAAGACTAAGCAAGGGGAGCGCAAAGTCTGCAACTCTGCAGCTCCATACCTGGAGGTGCTCTGGTGGGAAGGGCGAATCCCCAGGAGCAGAGTGGGGTCCAGGAGGTTCTCGGGCCACGCAGGGAAAAGCAGTTCCACTGCTGGAAGGACATTTGGTAGAGACTGTTGAAGCCACCTGGTCCCAGCAGACCCCAGAAGGCGGCCACATTCGCTGGTGCTGGAACAAGGTCCTTAAGGGTGAAGCCTGGTGCCAGATGTGTGTTGTGATTTTCCATAGTCCCTGAAAAGCTGCTGCTACACTACTCGCGAAACTTTTCTGGGGCAGGCTGGCACCTGGCTGCAGTCTCGGGGCACCGGCAGCAGCAGGGTCCGGCAGGCGTTCCTGGGTACAGCCGGCATTCGGCCATTGCTCGGTGAGACCCTCCCGCAGAGGGGCGGAACGGGTCAAAGCCGCAGTCCTTCAGAAGTATGGGGCTGGGGAAAACAGCCGCATCTGAGACAAAACTCGGGAGAGAGGTACTGCCTGGGGCTTTGTCACGGACAGTGAAGAAGCGGGAGTGGACGAAAGCTGAAGACAGAGGACGGGTGCGCGATTGCTGATCAGAGAGAACAGAGTTCCCATACTAGAGACTGACGCCATTTTCACCGCTCCTGCGCATATGCACACGCACCTATGAGCTCTGCAACAATCCACCCCAGTAGACTAGCAGCGCCATCTAGTGGAGAGTGGAGACGTTACACTGAGCCCAGCCCAACTGGCCCAACCTCTCTCTTCAAGAACACAAGTCTCACGGCCTGCTTAGTTTATGGACTATAAAGTGCTTCATAGTGTGACTTCTAGGGGAAAACGAAGTAATTTCAGTCCTATTCAATCTTTTAGCAGGTCCATATATTCAATTTTCTTTCTTTTTTTTTCTTTTTCACTTCTTGAATACAGAAAGAGAAAAAATTCATTTTTATTTTCAATTTTTATGAAAAATATTTAATTTTTTTACTATATTTTTTACTTTTGTGTAAACTTTTTCAAATTCTATTTTACTTCCATCATTTTATTTTAGTCTACTTCAGTGTATTCACTTTTTCAAATTTTCAAACGGTTTATTTTTTTCTTTTTTAATTTTTTTCTCTTTTTCGTTTCTTTTCTTTTTCTTGAATGCAGAAAGAGAAAAATTCATTTTTATTTCCAATTTTTATTAAAAATATTTTTCTTTAATTTTTTTTTACTATATTCTTTACTTTTGTGTAAACTTTTTCAAATTCTATTTTACTCCCATCATCTCATTTTAGTCTGCTTCAGTGTATTCATTTTTTCAAATTCTCAAACGATTTCCTCCCCCCCCCCTTCTTTTCTCTAATCTGTCAAACTACTTTCAACACCCAGACCGAAACACACCTAGGATCTGGTATCATTTATTGGATTGTGTGTGTGTGTGTGTGTGTGTGTGTGTGTGTGTGTTTAATTTTTTAATTTTAATGTTTTTTTAATTTTAATTTTTTTAAATTTTAATTTTTCTACCTCATTAATTCCTTTTCTCCCTTCAAAATGACAAAACGAAGGAATTCACCCCAAAAGAAAGAGCACAAAGAAACAACAGCCAGGGATTTAACCAACACAGATACAAGCAAGATGTCTGAACCAGAATTTAGAATCACAATAATAAGAATACTAGCTGGAGTCAAAAGTAGATTAGAATCCCTTTCTGCAGAGATAAAAGAAGTAAAAACTAGAATGAAATTAAAAATGCTATAACTGAGCTGCAATCATGGATGGATGCCTCACCGGCAAGGTTGGATGAGGCAGAACAGAGAATCAGCGATATAGAGGACAAACTTATAGAGGATAATAAGGCAAAAAAGAAGAGGGAGATGAAGCCAAAAGAGCACGATTTAAGAGTTAGAGAAATCAGTGACTCATTAAAAAGGAACAACATCAGAATCATAGGGGTCCCAGAAGAGGAAGAGAGAGAAATAGGAGTAAAAGGGTTATGTGAACAAATCATAGGGGAAAACTTTCCTAACTTGGGGAAAGACAAAGACATCAAAATCCAGGAAGCACAGAGGACCCCCATTAGATTCAACAAAAACCGACCATCAACAAGGCATATCATAATCAAATTCACAAAATACTCAGGCAAGGAGAGAATCATGAAAGCAGCAAGGGGAAAAAAAAGTCCCTAACCTACAAGGGAAGACAGATCAGGTTTTCAGCAGACCTATCCACAGAAACTTGGCAGGCCAAAAAGGAGTAGCAGGATATATTCAATGTGCTGAATCAGAAAAATATGCAGCCAAGAATTCTTTATCCAGCAAGGCTGTCATTCAAAATAGAAGGAGAGATAAAAAGTTTCCCAGACAAACAAAAATTAAAGGAGTTTGTGACCACTAAACCAGCCCTGAAAGAAATTTTAAGGGGAACTCTGAGAGGAGAAGAGATGAAAATATAAATACATACATACATACATACATAAATACCAAAAGCAACAAAGATTAGAAAGGACCAGAGAACACCACCAGAAACTCCAACTCTACAAGCATCATAATGGCAATAAATTCCTATCTTTCAGTACTCAGTCTAAACGCCAATGGACTCAATGTTCCATTCAAATGGTAGAAAATCAAAGATAAAAAATCCTGAAAGAAACCAGAGGACAATCTACAAAACTGCAACTTTTCATGAACTCATTAGCTAGTTAAGGTTATGGATAGCTGGTTATCCTAACTCTGGTGAAATACAGGAGTCTCTAAAAGAGACAAGACAAGAAACACTGACTCACTTGAAAATCACAGGAAGAATATGGGGTCCGATCATACGTAGGGAAGAAGAATTCAGTTAACATTTTGATCCAGTTGCTAAAGTCTGAGTGTGAATGTGGGATAATCTGAGAGAACAGGATCTCTGGGAGCCACAGAAATAAGGGATTTATTTCATATCCACTGGCAGGCTTTTCTCTATGGACCCCCACAAGGTATTCATTCCCAAAGAAGTCTGGTTAACAGATCAGGAGACTAGAAGAGAAGGCATCCCTGAGGTAGAGGCCTGGATGAGGGGAGCAGTCCCCACTGCAGGAAAGGCAAGAAGCCTTGTCTGGAAATGTATATCTTTCAGAGCATAAGCATAGCTGGTGGGCCAAGGACAGCAATCCCTATTCTTCCCAGGGTGTATGGCTGGGAGGAGCAGAAAGGAAAAAAGTCATCATGGGCTCAGACCAACAGAGGTCTCCTACTGCTGGGGAAGGACAGAATCCCTGAGAAGGTCTCACCCCCAAAATTCAGGGATGTAGGGCTTGCCTAAAATTGAGATGGGACCATGGCATCCTGCCCCAACCAGGTAACCAAGCACTGCTAGTAACAAGCACCTGAAATCTACCTCTATGGGAGGAGTGAGAGAGTGAAGAAGAAACCTTTCTGAAATGCAAGCAAAGGCATACAGTAAAGGCCTAAAGATAAGAGTGGAGCAGGATCATTGAGAAAAAGGTAAACTGGTCCCACCATAAGTACAAGGTAACACTAGAATTGGAAGCCAGTGGTGAACTGACAGCAAATATAGAACAAAACTCAGACCCAGCTCAGTTCTGACTACAATCACTCAACCTCCCACATACTTATGGCCCAGCAGAGGACTGTCCAATTCCAGATTAAATACTACATGCCTCAGTTGTTACTGTCCTATACAATGTCTGCCTTTCAACCAAAATACAAAATACACATGCACACACGCGCACACACACACACACACACAAAGGAAGAAATAAAAATGTAATCCATTGATAGCCAAAGTAAGCAGCAGAACCAGACTCATCCATGATTTTCATGTTGGAACTATCTTCCCTACTTATGATCGGACCCCATATTCTTCCTATGATTTTCAAGTGAATCAGTGTTTCTTGTCTCTTTTTAGAGAACTATCACTTAAATAACTATAATATGCTAAAGGCTCTAGTGGAGAAGGTGGACAACATGTGTGAACAGGGGGGAATTTTTGCAGAGATGGAAACTCTAAAAAAAGTGTCAAATAGAAATAATAGAAATAAACAATATGATAACAAAGTGCTACATGCATTTATGGTAAAAAAAAATATTTAGCAAACTAGGAATAGAAGAAAACTATTTCTTCTGTGATAAAGATATCTACAAAAAATCTACCTTGACTGCTTTACTGAGAAGTCAGAAACAAAGTAAGGGTGTGTTTACTCCCGAAACACTATTCGACATCAAACTGAGTTCACTAAGACAAGAAAAGGAGATTTTATACATATTGGAAAGGAAGCAATGAAACTGTTTCTATTCATAGATGAAATGTTTTCTCCATAGAAAATCCTCCAAATTCTACAAAACAGAAACTGGAACTCAAGCTATCATGCCACAGTATGCATGGTCAATGTAAAAATTCTGTTGAGTTTCTATATTGTAAAGGTGAGCGATTGGAAATTTAATTTTTTTAAATAGTACCATCTACAAAACACTAAAAACCATGAAATACTTCAGCATAAATCTAACAAAATATGTCTAGGATTGTATGCTGGAAACTACAAAACACAGATGAAAGAAGGCAAAGCCCTAAGCAAATGGAGACATACACTGTGTTTATAGATCGGAAAACTCAATGTTGCTAAAATGTCGTTTCTCTCCAAACTGATCTATAGGTTCAACACAATTCTGATCAGAAACATCATAGGCTTTATAGTAGAAGTAGCCAAGTGGGTTATAAAATTTATATGGAAATGCACAACCTTGAAAAAGAACAATGATGGCGAAGGACTCATACTACCTGGTTTTGATACTTACTGTGAAACTGCAGTAATTGAGCTAGTGTGGGCTCAGTGAAAGAACAGACATGTAGAGGACAGGAAGGAGATAGCTTTATTAGCTGATTTTTTAGCTTTATTAGCTGAGTTGACTGTTTCAGATTAATCTTTTCAGCTATGTAGTAGATCCTTTCAGTTTGTAGACTGGTGTTTTATTTCTTATAGTTACCAATTATAGTTTTAAATAATTGTTCCATGTTTCATATTTCTTCTTTAAGGACTCCAAGTTTTCCCATGTTGCTTTGTTTCTCCTCTGTGTCAACCATTTCATCCTGACCATTTTTTTTCTTTTCGATCTCATTTAATTTCTTTGCTTTAGTGCCACTTACTGAGTTTACATTTGAGCCTGTTCTCCCTTGGGTGCTATAGTGGGTCGAATGGCCACCCACCAAAAGTTAGGTCCACTCAAAAATTTTGAATGTGGCTATTTTTGGAAAAGGAGTTTGGGCAGATGTAATTATAGTGCGGATATTGACATGAGATCGTCCCAGATGACCTGGGTGGGCCCGAATTCCAATGGCAAGTGTCCTTAGAAGAGAAGGGGAGCAGACATAGGAAAGAGGGGAAGGTGAAGACAGAGGCAAAGATTACAGTGATGCATGTACAGAACCAAAGAGCCAAGGATTTCTGGAAGCCACCAGAAGCAAGGGGAGAGCCTCAGGAGGAACCAGCCCTGGTGACTCCTTGCTGGCGGGCTTCCAGCCTTTAGAACTGCCAGAGAATCCATTTCAGTTGTTTCCAGCCACCCGGTTTGTGGTGATTTGTTAAGGCAGCCCTATGAAACTAACACACTTAACCTCTTAACATTTTCTCTTCAAGTCTGAATTTCTTTTGGTCTCTTTATTTCTTGCGTTTGAGCAACTCTCTTAATTTCTTCCTGTTCTTTTTCCAAACTCATTTATGTTGTTGATTTCTGATTCTAGGCAATTTTTCATATTTCCAAATGCTTGTTCGAGACTATTTAGTTCAGTCTAGAATGTCACCGTGCAGTTTTCTTCTGCTTCATGGTTGCTTTATGTTGTTCGGATTTGTTTGTCCTGTTTTGTTTGTTTGTTATCTCCCTTGGAATGTTGGAGGATTTTATCACTTGAGATGTATTGATTCTCTCTTTTTTACCTTTAAGTAAATTTTGCACAGAATTATTTCATTTTCTTCCATTCTTTTTGTGGATTTGGGATGGTTTACAAGATTCTTAGTTTACTGGTGCCCTCTTCTGTCAGTGTGGCCAAGTACAGATTTTTAAGTGTATTTTTGGCGGTTGGGGAGGGATTGTATGTCCTTTGTGTGAAATCCAAGCCTATAATGTGCGCTGAAGAATATAAAATTTTACCTGAAGGCCCTCGCCTTTCCAGTTCTGTATGGGTGAAACATACTGCCTTCTCAGGAAGAACCCCCAAAAGCACACAGCATTCTCGCATTACCCCCAAGTGCTCCTTCACATTCCCTCATTTGGGATGCTGTCTTGGAGTCATCCCCACCTGTGCTCCCTGCTTCCCTCTCTCTTTCTTTGGGCCCTCTCTTTCTGGAAGCCACTGTTGGTATTTGCCAGGGAAACAAGGAAACGTCAACCAAGAAGGAACCAGTTGTGTGGGGAGGGGAAGGAACAGAATTCAAAGAGGAGAGAGGGGCAAAGCGAGTTCCTCAGAGAATGGCAAAATGAAGATCCAGGACAATGTTGTTTCGTGTAGGCTTAGAGAAAGCCAATTCTGGAGGGATCGTTCCCCCACCGCCCCCCTCAAAACAGGAAGGCAATATCTAATATTTACCAGTAAATATATGAGAAAAGTTTTATAGCTCTGTCAGAATTTGGGGATCAAACAGGGATATTACACAAGAACACTAAGCAAGAACACACGCGAAAGTAATCATTAACTCTGCGGTGGGAAGAATTTAAAAGAAAGAAAATGTAACCATGGACTATGGCTCACCTAATAACACTTATATAATACAAAATGCGATTATTGAATATTGATTTAACCAAACATGACACTAGTAGGATTATACTAGGAGTGGGGTATAGGAGAAGAGTGTACGGGTGAGGGGTGAGTTGGAAGACAGCTAAGTTTTTATCTTCCATTGTAACAATTTCTAAAACTGAAAAATAAAAAAGCAATCTTAGGATCGAGCTCAGGAGGCGCTGATGTCGCATTCTCCTTCCTCTGGCCTCCATACTAGGTATCTTCACTCACATACCTCAGCTCCCTTGAAGGCAATTCCCCTCCACCCTCTCTACATTTTACCATACGCTAAGACTCAGATCAGGTCCCGTACTCTTCTGAAAGTCCCCCCGTTCGCTTGAACAAAATTGATCCCTGGGCTCTCATATTCCTAATATATTACACTTTTCTGACATCTCACATTTTATTAGATTGCAAGGATTTGGAACTTGCAGAAAATGCTGATCCCTCCAAGGAGGCAGGGGAATAATAAATGTTCAGTAGATACAGAGGCCAAGAAAGGACACGGAGTCTTGCTTGGTGACCAGTACACATGCAGGGAGGGATGGGAAAGAAAAGGGGCTCGTGAGGGCTAGGAAGCAGGCCGAGGTGTTTGGCATTACCCCCTCAAAAGGATTCTTTCCTAGAAGAGGCCTTGAAGCATACATGAAGAGAGGAGTGAGCAAGAGGAGATTTTGAGACATCTGTGTGTGTGCTGTCTTGTTCTCTCCAGCCTAACAAGGGTTCTAGAGAAATTACTAAAGAATCTCCACAGCAGCTGCTGTGTTAATCTAACTCGTTATCTCAGGCCCTTCTGTGTGCCAGGGCACTGCGGACAGCCCCCCCAAATGCAGCTGTGATGCCCTGGTAAATACGATAACGGAGTCACAAGTGTGCTTCCTCTCCATAAACCTACTCGAAGGCCGACCTTGTCCAGGGAGCCTTCTCCAGCCACTGCATCTCACTCATGATGTCCTGATCTTCTGAACTCGGAACATTTCTCTCTGGATCCCTTAGGAGTAGGGAGAGGGTGCCCTGCCCAGATCCCGTCAGTCAGAGCCCTTCTACCACAGTGTGTCTTCACCTCCCCCACTTCTGCAGGTTTTGTAGGTAACGGCCAACACCTATGACCTTCACGGGCTTTCTCTCCTAGGCAATGGGCCTGTGCATTCTTACCAAGCGCAGGAGGTACCTGGGTGTTTTACATCTACCTCCCACGCCCACACATAGCTCCTCGGTTGTGAAAAGAACGGGCAAAACAAACTTTGAGGAGCCAGTTACTCCCTGGAGATCTCTACAATTCAGGCTGAACCTGCACTCCACCAAAAATTGCAGCCTTGCTTAGCCTCGTCTCCTCCCCTATCCTGCTTCTGCCGCTTCCTCACTCGCGTCTTTCTTAATAAATCACTAGCACCTGAGTCCCTGACTCAGGCTGTGATTCTGGGAGAAACCAGTTTAAGACCGTTAGTACCAGAATCGGTCCCAGGAAGCGCACTCTAAGGGTGAGATTCTGGAGCTGGATCATACACTGGCCAGATGGAAATGACTCCGTGCTAGTGTTGATAGGCCCTGACATTCTGTAGCATTGCAACTACTAAAAGTCTCACCTGTGGTTAACTGGGGCACTACCCAGGTAGAAGGCAATGCATTCACTTATTCAGTATCTTCGGCATTTGGGAAATACAAGGGCAATCAAAATTATGACGACCGTAGAACTTGGTAGTACCACTGGATGTCCTTGACATATCAAAGAGAGGAAGGCCTGCCATCTGCAGCATGGAATTATAGACCTTTGAAACAAAGACAAAACAAAAAGTAGCATGGTACTGAGCCCTGATAGAGACAAACCATCCGATCTTAGGAAATCAAGGAACTCTGGGAGCAGGGCTGCCCACCTTGAGCTGACAGCTGTCAGAATTACCAAGTCATAAGCTTGGGCAGGCCCAGCAACAAGCCATTCTGTGAAAAGAAGTGGTATATTCTGGATGTGGCTGGAGCCGGTACGTGCACAGACAGCTCAGTTTTCACTCATTACTCACCACCAATACACCAGTAACTTCTCTGCTAACAACCGTGGTCTCATGGGGGAGTTCCTTTGATCACCTGAGAAAGGGGGAAAATAACTAGGTCTGATTCATGGGTGGAGTATGTTGGTATAAGCCAAAAATCAACCATGAACTATATATACCTACACTCGGGGGTGGCCCTGAAAGACAGTGGTGAGAAGAAATTCCCCAACTGGGTAGAGTTTGGACATTGCATCTGGTCATCCACCTTGTAGAGACAGAGAGGTAGTCCATGACTACCTTCAGGGACAGTCGTGAATGGCTTGGCTGATTGGTTACGGGCCTAGAGGGAGAAAGATCGGGAAATCAGGACTAAAGCAGTCTACAGGCAAACCTATGAGTGTGGGCTCAAAAGGCGAGCATCTGTGTACCACATGTTTCACGCCCACCAATGAGATTCTATGCCTGCAGAAGAGGCATACCACAAGCTGGACAGAGTGACTCTTCCAATGGATGTCAGTCTGCCTGTGTTCCTGGCCATATCAATGCTTGTATAAATAGGCCCATGAACAGAGCAGCCATGAAGGCAGAGATGAAGACACACTGTTTATGGGCCCATGGATGGCTCCATTTTGCCCAGGTGGACCTCACTGCTGGCCTTGCTGAATGTCTGACCTATCAGAAACAGAAACCCACACTGAATCCAAATACAGTGTTAGCCCTCAAGAACAATGAGTCACTCAGTGAAAAGTTGATTACATTGGATCCTGTCCACTCTGAAAAGGGAAGCATTTTTCCTGATTGGGTTTGATGTATATTCCAGGAATGGGTTTCCCTTTCTTGCTCACAGGCCTCAGTTCACTAACCAAGGGCCCCCAGAGTATCTGATTTAACAGCATGAAATACTGCATAATGATGCTTTGGATGTGTGTCCATGGGCACAAAACTGTAGGAGCCACTAGTCCTACCACATACTGCATCATCCAGAGGCTGCTGGCCTAATAGAGTGTTGAATCAGCCTCTTAAAGGCACAGCTGAAATGCCAGCTTGGAGGTGATACCCTGTGAGGGTTGGGTTCTTGTGTAATCAAATTAGGTAGAACATATGAGTCTGGCAATCAGCTGGTAGAATCAGGAAATGACCTCAATTACCATTACTCCCACTTGAAGAATTTGTACTTCTTGTTCCTACAAACTTAGACCCTGTGGGTCTAAAAGTCCTGGTTTCCTGGGGAGGTATGCTTCCACCAAAGGATATATTAAGAATCCCATTAAAGGGGTGCCTGGGTGGCTCAGTCAGTGAAGTGTCTGACTCTTGATTTTGGCTCAGGTCATGATCTCATGGTTCATGTGTTCGAGCCCCATGGAGCCCGCTTGGGATTCTCTCTCTCCCACTCTGTCTGCCCCTCCCTTGTTTGTGCTCTGCCTCTCTCTCTCAAAATAAATAAACATGAAAAAATATTTTTTAAAAAATAATCCCATTAAATTTAAAGCAATGGCTCCCAACTGGTTCCTGCCAGGAGACCAAAAGGTACAGAAATGAATCGCCAGACCATTGGGGGAATTGTCTCTGGGGAGACAGAACTATGCTTTATGATGCAGGTGGAAGGAATACATTTGGTGCTCAGGTGGCTCCCTGGGATATTCCTTGGTACTCTCATGGCCAGTATTCAGTGTGAATGGGTAGTTACAGAGCCATGGCCTAATAAAGGCATGGTAACCAGGTCAGAACCCTGAGGCTGAAGGTCTGGGTCATCTCGCCAGGCTAGCCACCTAGACTACCAGAAATGGTAGCCAAGGGCAAGGTGGAGGACCTAGAATAGGTAGTAGCAAAGAAAAATGACAAATAATACTTACAGTCTCAGGACTAAGTGCAGCAGTAAGAGACGTGGCTTATCCCATTGACATACCTCTTGTAAGCTTTTCCCCAGAAACTTTGACCAAGGGTTCCTTTTCCTCCACATCCTTGCCAACACTTGTTAGCTCTTGTCTTTTTGATGATAGTCTTTCTAACAAGTGTGAGGTGATAACTTTTGTGGCTTTGATTTGCATTCCCCTGATGATTAGTGATGTTGAGCACTTCTTTATGTACTTGTTGGGTCATTTGTATGTTTTCTTTGGGAAAATGCCTATTTAGTTCCTTCTCTCTGACAATTTTTTGATTGGATTGTTTTTGCTACTGAAATTTGTTGTATGAGTTGTATGAGTTCTTTATAAATTTTGTATTTTTCTTAATTTTTAAATGTTTACTTACTTTTGAGAGAGACAGAGAGACAGAGCACAGGCAGTGGAGGGGCAGAGAGGAAGGGAAACACAGAATCTGAAGCAGGCTCCAGGCTTTGAGCTGACAGCACAGAGCCCGATGTGGGGCTTGAACCCACAAACTATGAGATCATGACCTGAGCCAAAGTCGGACACCTAAGCAACTGAGCCACCCAGCCACCCCTATAAATTTTGAATTTTTAACTCTTTATCAGATACAGGATTTGCAAATGATTTCTCCATTCTGTAAGTTGTCTTTTCATTTTGTTGATTGTTTCTTTGCTGTGCAGAAGCTTTTTAGTTCAATGTAGTCCTGCTTGTTTATTTTTGTTTTTGTTACCTTTGTTTTTGGTGTCTATCTAAAACTTATTGCCAAGTCCAATGTTAAAACAGTTTTTTCATGTGATTTTTTTCTATGAGTTTTGTGGTCTCAGTTCTTATGTTTAATTTAAATCTGTGGTCCCTTTTGAGTTAATTTTTGTGAGTGGTGTAAGGTAGGGGTCCAATTTCATTCTTCCACATGTGGTTATCCAGTTTTCCCTGCTCCATTTATTGAAGGGACCATCCTTTCCCCATTGAATATCTTCTAGGCAGCATATATTTGGTTCTTGTTCTTTATCCATCCACCACTTGATGTCTTTGAAGAATTCAATCCATTTACCTTTAGGGTAATTATTGATAGGTAAGGACTTACTAATGTCATCATAGTCTTTTTTGGCTGTTTTATACTTCCTTTGACCCTTTCCTCATCTCTTGCTGCCTTCCTTTGTGAATTAATGATTTTCCTTAGTGGTATGCTCTGATTTTCTTCTCTTTATCTTTTGTACTCTATTCTAGGTATTGTTTTGTGGTTTCTGCGAGGCATTTATAAAAAAATTTTATATGAATAATACTCTATTTTATGCTGATAAGGGTTTAACTTCAATTGCATACAAAAACTCTACCCACTTACTCCCCGCTTTTATGTTTTTGATGTCATAGCTTACATCTTTTTGTATCGTGTATCCAGTAACAAATTGTTATAGCTATAGTTATTTTTAATACTTTTGTCTTTTAACCCTCATGCTCGAGTTGAGTAGCGCCACATTAGTCTTTGAGTATTTGGAATCTATGTTTATATTTGCCAGTGTTGTATATTTTCACGTTATTAAGTAGCATCCTTTTGTTTCAGTTCAAAAAACTTCTTTCAGCATTTCTTGCAAAGAAGATTCAACAGTGATGAATTCCTTCACCTTTTTTTTTTTATTAGGGAAGGTATTTATTTCGCCTTCATTGCCAAAGGACAGTTCTACTGGGTAGAATATTCTTGGTTGGCAGTTTCTTTCTTTCAGTACTTTGAATATGTCATCTTATTCTCTCCTGGCCTACAAGACCTCTACTGAAAAATCCACCAATAGTGTTATGGGGTTTCCTTGTTGCAAGAATGTTTTTTCTCTTAGTTCTTTTAAAATTCCTTGTCTTTTAGACTATTTCATTATACTGTGTCTTGGATAAGACCTCCTTGGTTTAATACTTTGTGGTGACCTATTAGCTTCATGAATTTGCATATTTAAATTTAAATCACTCCTCAGATTTGGGAAATTCTCAGCCACTACCTCTTTTTAAAAATTTTTCTAACATTTATTTATTTTTGACAGAGAGAGGAAGAAAGAGAGCAGCAGAGGGTCAGAGAGATGGAGACACAGAATCTGAAGCAAGCTCCAGGCTCTGAGCTGTCAGCACAGAACCCGACGTGGGGCTCCAACTCACGGACTGTGAGATCATGACCTGAGCTGAAGTCGGACACTTCACTGACTGAGCCACCCAGACACCCCTTCATTACTTCTTTAAATAAGCTTTTTATCCCTTTTCCCTCTCTTCTGGGACTCCAATGATATGTACCTTATTTCTCTTGGTGTCCCATAAGTCCTGTGGGCTCTTTTCATTCTTTTTTCCTTTTGCTCCTCTGATTGATACTTTTAATTGGTCTGTCTTCTAGCACACTGATTCTTTCTTCTGCTTGGTCAAGTTTGTTGTTGAAGCTCTCTATTGAAGTCTTCAATAGAATTCTTTATTTATTGTATTCTTCAAATCCATGTTTGGTTCTTTTTCATGTTTTCTCTTTGTCAAACTTATATTGTTTTTGTATTGTTTTCCTGATATCATTAATTTGTTTATCTCTGTTCTCTTTCAGCTTCTCTCTGAGTGTTTTTAGAGCAATTATTTTGAATTCTTTGTCAGACAATTCTTAGGTCTCCATTCTTTGGGGCCAATAACTAGTTGGCTTACTGTATTCCTTTAGTGGAGTCATGTTTCCCTTAATCTTTTAAAAGTTTACTTATTTATTTTGAGATAGAGAGAGACAGCACAAACAGGTAAAGGGCAGAGAGAAGGAGAGAAAGATCCCAAGGAGGCTCCACACCATCGGCACAGAGCCCGATACGGGGCTCAAACCCATGAATTGCGAGATCATGACCTAAGCCAAGGTCAAGAGTTGGACACTTAACCAACTGAGCCACCCAGGCACCTTATTCTCAATGATTCCTGTAGCCCTGTGTAGGTGGCTGTGCATTGGAAGAAGCAGTCACTTCTTCTAGTTTTAGGGGCTGATTTTGGTAAGGGAAGACTTTCACTTGCGGGTGGGGGCATGCTGGACTGTGCTGTGATCCCAGGTCTAGTGGTGCAGGGCTCCATGTGTGAGCATGTGGCAATACCAGGTCCAGGGGGAGGCATATTTCTTCATCTCAAGCCACCAGAGTCCCCAGTATCAACAACTATGTGTCCTTGGGGAGGACTTGTTGGATGGGGAAATGAGTAATAGCTGCAAGAACTATTGTGATCTTCAGCGGCACCTCCATGGCCAGGGTACAGGCAGTGGTAGTGGCCAGAGCTGGTGGTATGCCACTCAGCAGTGGGAGCCAGCTGCAAGTGCCTATGTGGTGGCAGGAGCCAGTTGCAGACACACACATCCAGGACAGACAGAAAGCGCCAGGGACAACTACAGACTCCATGGCAGCTATGAATGCCCTGGATATCAGCATGATCTCCCCTTGTTGTACGATCTCCCACTACATGTGTGTACTTCAGTGGAGGCTGGTGACAGGGGTCGGGCCAGGGGATGCGACTACACAGATGGAGGGGCTGGCTACAGGTTAGTACAGTGGTGCAGGCCAGTGACAGAAGACAGGGCCTGATCTGGGCCCACAAACAGCTGTGGGGCACCCTGGCTGGCATCATGCCTTCCCACAGCTGCACGGTAGTATCGCTGGGTGCGTGCACTGCAGTAAAGGCTGGTGATGGACGTCAGGTCAACAGCATGCAAGGGAGCAGCTGGCAGGTCTCACCCTGAGTGCACACATGGCAGCGGGGTCAGCCGTGAAGATCTAGGCCGGTGGTTTGCTCTGATGCAGCCACAGAGGCCTGAGTTGGCTGCCAGTGTGATTCCCAGGCTCTGGCGGGGATAGGGAGGGGGTGGTGATGGAGCAGGAGGGACTCAAGTGGCTGGCATCAGTGAACATAAATACCTGTAGGGTGGAAGCTGGTAAAATATGCAGGGATCTGGGAGCTGTGCTGGCCACTGTTCTTTTTTCAGGAGTGAAAGCTGCTGGGTTTATCTGTGAAGCAGGCCACTGAACCACAACTGTTCCTGCTGCATGGCTGCTATTGGTAGGCCCTGCTTTCCTTTTCGTTCCTCGCCATCTGTATTACATCTCGGGTTTGCCTGTCTGGGTTGGGTGAGACTGAAGCAGGCCTTTTCTGTGATGCCATGAAAAGCTGGAGAAGCTGGTTGCTCAGCCTGTTTCTCCTTTCCTGACAAGGGGAGCTCTTTCTAGCTGGGAAATCCCTGCTTGACACTGGGCAACGCCAGTTTGCGAGGTGGGGTGATTCAGGCAAAATGCAGCCGTCCTTCTTCTCGTGTGGTTATGCTTGGGTTCTGTTGTTCCACTGTGTTGCTAAAACTTCTTAGGTGGATCCCAGAGCAGTTTTTGTTCACAGCTAGCTGTCTAATGATTGATCTGTATGTGGGGACGGGAGCTGGGGTCTTCTACGCCACCGTTTTGGTGGTCATTATCATTGTCATTACAGTCTTTGTAACTTCATCTCATGGCACCATTGCAGGGCATAATTTATATACATCAGCATTGATCAGTTGGATAAACAGGTGGATGGGTGGGTGGATGGACAAACAAATTTTATAGGTTTTAAAAGTTCTAAAATAAGAGGGTGCAAAGAGATAGCCGGCAGGATTAGTGGGCACTAGACTCAAAAGAGTTTTAAGTGAACTTTGGGTCTGAACTAGAGAGTCTGTCTTAAGTGAACATTGCTGAGTTGGGAAACAGTAGAAACTCCGGTGTAAAATTAAACTTAGAAAGTGTTCCCACGCTCGAGTAGTGGGCTGGCAGTGTTGGGGTCCTCCCAGCTGGTAAACGGGGAATACTGCAACGTGGCTTCTGATGGAATTTACCAGGGCCTGATAGGAAATAACTCCCATGAGTGAAACTGAAGGGGAAAAAGCTGAGATTACTAACTGCTGGCCAAGTATATAGCAGACAGTGAGATCAGCATGGTCCCCACCGGCCAAACCACTAACTCCCTTCTTTTGGTAAGTAAGCACAGCCTGGAGCATTAGAATCAACTGCGGTTGCATTATTTTATTATAAAAGTGGCTACTCAGGGTTTCTCTGTGTTTTCACTTTCATCTAGAACTCTCCGTTGAATACTACTTTATTACTCAGTACCCAGGGCCACACACTTCCCCTGTGCAATATGTTCTGAGAACGGGAGGTTTGCTGTTTGGAAAAGAGGTATTCGTGTAAAGACCTATCAGATATTTCTCTTTTGATCTCTTTCCATAGAGACTCACAAAGGCTCACAGCCTTTGTCTCAACCTGAGCTGCAGAGTTTAAGACTTTCAGCCATTTTCACATCTGGGCCTAAGACTGGTTCTTTCCCTTCATCTAATCACGCCTCCAATAGACTTTTGGCGGGTGGGTTTTAGAGTGTCCTGCTCAATCTTTCTTTGGAAAGAGGTAAAAATAAATATCTGAGGAAGCCCAGGGAGAGCTCTGGGTGATGCCAGGATCTGAGGCGGCAGTCCTGGCTGGGCTGGCCCAGCTAGACAGGCCCACCTGTAGGTTGCCCCAGAGCAGAGATGTCATTAGAGACAAACACAGACCTCATTACCACAGAAGGACAGACCAGATCTCACTGGTCTTCCCACTGGGAAGAGTGGGTCACTTTCATAGCTAAAGGCAAAAAAATTCAGTTGCTCAAAGCAACCACACTAGTCTGTAGCTTCCACTCTCTCGCTGCCCCTGCCCCCACTTCCTGGCTGACTGAGGTGCGTACATGCACCCCCTCCATAAGGGACTTCTCTGTCAGAGGTCATTCTTGCTTCCCCAAATCTTGCTTCATGCTTTGACCTTGGCCCTTTCATTGAAGCTCCAGCCCCTTCAAATCTCAACCCAAATAGTGGACCTGTCTTCATGACAGCCATCACTTTCCTCCCTTCTTTTTTCTTCTATGAACACGGGTGCCAGGCACCAGCCATTCTTGCCACCTCTCCTCACTACTATACTCCGTGTTGTTGGAGCTACAGACTGCTCGCACCACACTGAGTTTTCAGTTTCCCAGATATTTCAGGGAATCTGAACTTCTAGAGTTTTTGCCTGCTTTCACCACAGTCCTCTCTTCCTAATTCCACAACAGAGCTATGGGACAATCAGTGTCCCCTTCCCCTCCTGTTGTGACCTCTTGAACCTGAGCCAAGCTTGATGAGCCTAGAAAGAGAGACTCCTCCCCCACCCACCCCCACCCACCCCCCACCCCAGGACTGGGCTTTTGGGAGCAATCTGTTTATATAAAATAATTCATGATCTGCCTAGCAAGAGTCCACTTTCAAAATTATGTTGGGCTAGCAGATGTTGGGCTTTCACTGCTTTAGGGAGAGGAGAAACATCTAGAAGATCATCTTGGGCTTTTGAGTTTCCGAGGGTCCAGATCTGGGGTTAGGGCACTTTTAAGGAATTTTTCGGGAGAAATTTTGACTATGTGTCTTTGAATATGTCGTGTGTGTACTTGCCTCGCTGGGTTGTGATAAGCATGTAGAGGGTGTATAGGGCTGTGATGATAATGTCTGTACCTATAAGGATAATAGTTATGTTAGATCATGAGAAGGAAGCTATTACTACGAAAAGTTCTCCGATTAGATTAATTGTAGGGGGTAGGGCTAGGTTTGCGAGGCTGGCTAGTAGTCATCAGGCAGCCATCAGGGGGAGGATGGTTTGTAGGCCTCAGGCTAGGATTATCGTTCGGCTATGTACTCGCTCATAGTTTGACTTTGCGAGGCAGAATAGTATTGATGAGGTTAATCCGTGGGCAATTATAAGAGCTGTAGCTCCTATATAGCTTCAGGGTGTTTGGATTAGTACTGCTACAATTACTAGGGCTATGTGACTTACGGACGAGTACGCGATTAAGGATTTTAGGTCTGTCTGGCGTAAACAAATAGAACTTGTTATAACTATTCCTCATAGGGATAACATTATGAAGGGGTATGCTATTTGGTTTGTCGCGGGGTTGAGTAGAATTGTGATGCGTATCATTCCATATCCCCCTAGTTTTAATAGTACGGCAGCAAGTACTATTGAGCCAGCAATGGGAGCTTCGACGTGTGCTTTTGGTAATCAGAGGTGGAGTCCATATAGGGGTATTTTTACTATAAATGCTATTATGCATGCTAGTCAGAGGAAGACTAGCCTTTTGAACTAACTTTTGAACTTTTATACTAACTTTTTTACTTTTTTGCCTTTTATACTAACTTTTGGAACCTTACAACCAGATAGGAATATGATTCCATTGTGCAGTTTTTGAAAGAAAACATTTTTAATCCTAGGATTTTATACCCAGGCAAATTGTTTCTCATGAAAACAGAAAGAAATTTTCAGATATGTGAGTACATGTGTATCCAATTTTTTGAAGATGTACACCAGAATGATAAATGGAACAAATTAAGAGCATTAAGATTGGGGATGTTACAGGGGAGCCTAGGTGGCTCAGTCAGTTGAGTGTCCGACTTCAGCTCAGATCATGATCTCATGGCTTGTGAGTTTGAGCCCCGTGTCAGGCTGTGTGCTGACAGCTTGGAGCCTGGAGCCTGCTCCAGAGTCTGTGTGTCCCTCTCTCTCTGCCCCTCCCCTGCTCATGCTCTGTCTCTCTCTGTCTCAAAAATAAACATTAAAAAAAAAATTGGGGATGTTACAGCATATAAAATGATTGTTGCTGAGTAAGCAATTTAAAATAGAAATCTTCCTTGAAATACACTGTAACTCTGGTTATAAAACTGAATGATATCATCAAAAATAATTCTCCAAACCACAGTCATATTCTGAATCTAAAATCTTAATATTAACAAAGATTAAGGATAAGGAATAGAGAATAATCTTATCTTGTTCATACAGAAATATAAGATATCATTTCATTTCTGACTCTGACAAGGAGTGAAATATGAATTAAAGTGCTTTGGTAGAACTTTAAGTTAGAATGAAATATAAGATATATAGTACACTATATAGAGTGTATATTATACAAAGCTCTGAAAATGATAAAATGAGAAGCCCATATAATAAAAGGAGAAAATAAAAGAAACAGTAAGTAAGGAAGTATAAAAACAGAATGAAAGAACGTGACAGTTAAAGATAACAATTATGGGGGTGCCTGGGTGGCTCAGTCGACTCTTGGTTTTGGCTCAGGTCATGATCCCAGGGTCGTGGGACTGAGCTGCAAAGACTCTCTGTCTTTCTCCCTCTACCCTTCTCCCCTGCTTACACTCTCTCTCAATAAAAATAAAAATAAAATTAAAATAAAAAGATAACAATTATGATGGTTCATTAAAATGAATTTAAATTAAGTTAAAATATTCCTGTTAAAAGGCTAACATTCTGAGTTGGAAAACAAAATCTAGTAATATGTTGTTTTTAAGAAACACACCTAAAATCAAATGAGACCCCAAAAAAGCTTATAAGCAAAAGGATGGTCGTGAGTATATCAGATCTTTTTAACAAACAGCACTGGGGTAACTGAATATCTACATACCAAAAAAAAAAAAAAAAAAAAAAAAAAAAAAGATGAAGTTGGACTCCTTGCCTTATACCTAGCCCAAAACTAATTCAAAATAGATAATAGACCTAAATATGAGAGCTAAAGGCATAAAACTCTTAGAAGAAAACAGAAATAAATCTTAATGACCTTAGGTTAGGCAAAGTTTTATTAGATACAATGCCAAAAACACAAGCAACAAAAGAAAAATAAACTTCATAGAAACGTGCTTTAATGCTTTAAATGCTTTAAATGATACCATTAAGAAAGTGAAAGGTAGCCCACAGAATGGGAGAAATACTGGCAAATCATATATCTGACAACTGACTTATAAAGAACTCTAAAAAAATCCAAATATAAAAAGACAAATTATGGGGTGCCTGGGTGGCCCAGTCACCCAGGTTAAGAGTTAGGAGTCTGATCGTGGATTTCAGTTCAGGTCATAATCTCATGGTTCATGAGATGGAGCCCTGCGCTGGGCTCTGTGCTGACAGTTCGGAGCCTGCTTGGGATTCTCTCTCTCTCTCCCTCTCTCTGCCTCTCCCCTGCTCACTTGTGCGGGCACATGTGCTCTCTCTCTTTCTCAAAATAAATAAATAAACATTGAAAAACTCTAAAAAAATTAAAAGACAAATTAACCCATTTTTTTTTTAATGAGCAAAAGATCTGAATAGGTATTTCTCCAAAAAGATATACAAATATCTGGTAAATACTTGAAAAGATCCATGGGGTGATGTCACCAAAATGGGGGCACAGGTCATTCCTTACTTCAGCTCCCCTCACAGGAAGACGAACTAGCAACTATCCGTAGACAAAACACTATTGTGAAAATCCCACAAACGAGAGGGGAGGCTGAAGCACTCCCTGGGGCCACAGAGACCAAAAAGGACCACAAGAAGAGCCTTACCCTTCACTGTAAATGCATTGCCCTTTCCCCCACTTAGACAGTGCTACAGAGTGGGTGCCCCTGAGACTCTGGTTTCTCCAGTGGGAAAAGAGAGCCCAAGGTGGATATCCAGCTCCCCCAGCACTGTGGGATCCTTCCTGGGTGGAGGGAGGAGGGGCATTTGGGTTTCACTTCAAGGGGATCACTGGGGGAATCTGCTGGGCTGAAGAAGGGGACAGAGCCTACCACAACCAGTGCTCAGATCTTGGTGGATCTCATTTCTGCATGCAGCAGCACTCAAACAGAGATTCCAGCCGGTGGCTCTGCCCATCTATCTGCAGAACCGAGCTGGTGGCCCTGTTTGGCCAGGGAGCTCCGTTGGCACTTCTGCCCAATTTGAGTCCCAGTCAAGGGGCCATGTAGACTGGGGAGCCTGTTCTGCTTTGCTGGGGCAGGGAAACAAATGTGCAGCCCCACCCACCTGCTGAGCACAGGCTCCAGTCCCACCTGTCCAGGAGACCTTGCCAACAAACTAGGGCAACTGTGGAGCTCATCCTTCAACCCTGATTGGGCCGGGAGCAGAGCCAGCCACCCTGTCCAACGGTTAAGCATAGCTTCTGACTCTGCATAACCAGGGAGCCTGAACAGTGACCCTAGTCAGGCTCAGAACTCAGCTTGTGGTCCTGCCAAACCGTGGAGCCCAGCCTATAACCACGCCCAGCAGAAGACCCCAGCCTGTGGCCCTGCCTGACTGCTGAGCACAACCTGTGGCCTGGCGCAGGCAGGAAGCTCAGAGGGTGACTGGACTCAGTCACAGAGCATAGCCTGCAGCCCAACCTGATGAAGGAACCCAGATAGGAGCTCTGCCTGACCGCAGAACAGCCTCTAGCTCCACCCAACTGCAGAATACAGCTGGAGGCCTCTTCCGACCATAGAACCTGGCCAGAAACTTTGCTTCTACACCACTGGCAAGTTTCTGTTGGCTGTTGACAAGAAGCCTCAGTTCTCAGGACTTTTCCACAGGACTGCCAGGGTGTCCTCATGATTTGGTGGTTGGCTTCACCTAGAGCAAGTGATCCAAATAAGAGCAAGGTGGAAGCTGCAATGTCTTTGTGCCCTAACCCCAGAGGCAATACACTGTCATTTCCTCAGTATCCTATTGGTAACACAGATTGGCACTATTCAGTGGGGGAAGGAATGTCCTTACCTAAGGACATGAATACCAGGAAGTGAGGGTCATTGGGGGTCATTTTGAAGCCTGGCTACTACAGTCTGCCTTACTGACCTTAACCCTACCACATGCAAAATACACTCAAAGCTTCCAAATCCTTCTTGCTCCCCATCAGCCATATTTCATCCCTTCACAGTACCAGTGGAGCACAGCCAGCAGCCTGCCAGAGCACAAAAATCAGCCTACAGCCCTGACTGATCACAAAGCACAACCTGAGGTCCTCTCCAGAGTCTTCCTGAACACAGAGTAAGGCCAGCTTCCGGAACCGTCTGAGAGCACAGCCTGATATGGCAACCAACCAGGAGAGATTGTGGAGTCTAGCCTATAGCCCTGCCCAATCACAGAGTCCAGTGACACCAGCCCGCCGGGGAACACAGCCTGAGACCTTACCCAACCAGAAGTGATTGCAGAGCCCAGCTAGAGGCTCCCTCTGACCACAGAGCCCAGCCAGTGGCACCACCCCGGACCTCAGAGCCATGTAAGAGAACCGTCTTGGGAGGAGACCAACCAGCTCCCAGTTAAGCCCTCAGATGGCTGCAGCCCCGGCTGCCATCTTAACCACAATCTGTGAGAGATCCCAAGCCAGAAGCACCTAGCTAACCCACTCCCCAACTGACTCACAGACACTGTATGAATATGTTTACTGTGGTTTGAGCGGCTGGCCATTTGTTAGGTAAACTAATGTAACTAATACGCACTCTTCCGTTTCCAGGCTTTCACTAATTTCTATGGAGAAGACAAAAAGGAATAACAAAATAATAAACCAGAAAATGTCACAAAGTTTCTAGCAATCTTAGAGTGCTTCCTTTGGTTTGTTCCCTTTTCTGATTTTCTAAGACTATTCCAGCACTTTCCTCTAAGATTCTTCCAGCCACAGTTCCTGAGAGGAAAAGACTACCTATCCTACCCACCTGCCACCTCCAAATGCAGTCAGAGATGATGACATATGCTTATATGTGCAGGTATTCAGGGGGGAAACAAGTGCAAAGAAACTACATGTCCAATTCTAAAGAAAATTGTATAAATTATAACACATTTTTATAATAGCATATCATGCAACCATTACAAGGCATAATTACAAAGGGATCCTTACTGATTTGGAGACACTTTTATGATGTCTTTTTAAATTAAAAAAAAAAGTGAGGGGGGTGTGTGTGTGTGTGTGGTATTTTGTATGTGTGTATATATAGTATTTTTTTTAATTTTTTTTTTAACGTTTATTTATTTTTGAGACAGAGAGAGACAGGATGAACGAGGGAGGGGCAGAGAGAGAGGGAGACACAGAATCGGAAGCAAGCTCCAGGCTCTGAGCCATCAGCCCAGAGCCCAACGCGGGGCTCGAACTCACGGACCGCGAGATCGTGACCTGAGCTGAAGTCAGACGCTTAACCGACTGAGCCACCCAGGCGCCCCTATATATAGTATTTTAAAACACAACTGGGAACTACTAGCAGGGATTATCTTTGGATGAAAGAATGCAGATGACTTTTTCCCTTTATGGTTTTGTGCTTTTGACAGGAAATATGTACTTATATTTATTTTTTTTTAATTTTTAATCTTTATTATTTATTTTTGAGAGAGAGAGAGAGAGAGAGAGAGAGATACAGAGTATGAGCGGGGAGGGGCACAGAGAGAGGGAGACACAGAATCCGAAGCAGGCTCCAGACTCTGAACTGTCAGCACAGAGCCCGACGTGGGGCTCGAACCCACGAACTGCGAGATCATGACCTGAGCCAAAATCAAGATTCAGACGCTTAACTGACTAAGCCACCCAGGCACCCCTGTACTACTTTTATACTCAGAAAAAGCATTTAAAGTAAAAAGAGAATCTTGTCCATCCCTTAAGACTGTCACCCATTAAGACTACCTAAATTCGGAATGCCTGGGTGGCTTAGCTGGTTAAACGTCCAACTCTTGGTTTTGGCTTGGGTCATGATCTCACAGTTCGTGAGTTCAAGCCTTGAATCAGGTTCTGTGCTGATAGCACGGAGCCTGTTTGGGATTCTCTCTCTCTCTCTCTCTCTCTGTCCATCCCCCCACCTCTCTCAAAATAAATAAACTTTAACACTTTTTTAGAAATAAAGACTACCCCAATTCCTGTCAAAATCAATCTTATTTTTCATAACTCCATTATTGTACTTTTCCTTGTATGATCCTACTTCCCCATACTTGGCGTTTGCATGGTGTTTTCCTTCTATGCCGTTACAAATGCGTGCAGAACAACATAAGTGTACTACCTAGCTTTAGTTCTCCAGGAAATGGCACCACTCGTCTCTCACGTGACCATGACACTGCTCACAGGCGGGGCCGGCCCATTCTCCCAGGCCCCAAATTCTTGGAGGACAGGCGCTGTGACTATTCATCACTGTCTCCCAGTGCCACTCACAGTAGGTGTTTCCTGGGGACTCACTGGGCTGAACAGAATTCCTCTTCCCATTATCAGCTTGTTTCCTAGTCAATCCTGAGGAGGGACTGGATGGTGGCATAAATGCATGAGGTGGTGGGATTTTGTAGGCGCCAGGAAGGTCTTTTCCTCTCTCTTGCAGCTGATGCCATGATCCCAGCTCACAGGGATGAATTTTATGGGTTGAAAAAGTGGAAAGTGACCCTGGAGCATTAGTGCACTCCCTGTCACATCACATCACAGCCAGGAAGGCTGCCCCGAGGGTCACAAGAGAAGAGGAAACCAAGGCCACACAGGAGGCCTGGGAGCTAGGAATAGGTGTGGGGGATGGGGGAGGCAGCCTGAGGTATTGCAGAAGTTCCCTTCCAGGCCCAGATAGCGGGTCCCCACCCTCCCAGCTCACCAGCTAAGAGGACCTTACAGAGAATGAGGGCCACTGTAAAATGCGGCAAGCACAAATCTCCATTCCCAAACTGACTGAAATCTATTTTTCTGTCACTTCTATTTTGAGCTCCCTTTCCACTGGGATCCAGACAGAAACCCAATCTTTGTTGATAGGGCATTACATCGGAGTTCCAGGGAACGTACAACACGAAGGCATTGGGTGCTGGGGTCCGAAGTACATACGGGCATCGCTTGTTTTGTTGTTCTTTGCTTTACTGCACTGCGTGGATACTGCATTAAAAAACAATTTTTTTTTTTTGAAGGTCTGTGGCAACCCTGCGTCAAGCAAGTCTGTTGGTGCTATTTTTCCAATAGCATTTGCTCACTTCCTGTTTCTGCGTCACATTTTGGCAATTCTCGCAATATTTCAAACTTGTTCACTATTATTACATTTGAACTGCTGCAATCTCATGATAACACTTGAATGGATGAAGAGTTGCTTCTCATGCACGAGCAAAGAAAGTGGTTTCTTGAGATGGACTCTACTCCCGGTGAAGACGCTGTGAAGACTGTCGAAATGACAACAAAGGATTGACAACCTCATACGCTTCGGTGATAAAGCAGCAGACCCCAAATTTGAAAGAAGTTCTACTGTGGGTAAAAGGTGTCAAACAGGATCGCATGCTACAGAGGAATCGTCTGTGAAAGGAAGAGTCGATCGGTGTGGCAAACTTCGCAGCTGTCGTATTTTCAGAAACGGGCACAGCCACCCCAGCCTTTAGCCACCAGCACCCCGAGCAGGCAGAAGCCAGCAACACCTAGGCAAGACCCTCCACTTAGGACTCCCTGAAAGGTCAGAGGATGCCTCGCATTTTTTAACAATAACATATATTTTTTAATATTTATTTTTGATAGAGTGCAAGCAGTGGGGGGGGGGGGGTGGTGGCAGAGGAAGGGAAACAGAGGGTCCAATGGGGGCTCTGCGCTGACAGCAGGGAGCCTAATATGGGGCTCGAACTCAGGAACCTAGAGATCATGAGCTGAGCCAAAGTGGTACGCTCAACTGACTGAGCCACCCAGGTGTCCCACAATAAAATATTTTTTGATCAAACAGTTTTTGCAGACACAGTGCTGCTGCACCCTTAATAGACTACAGTATAGTGTCGTGTGGTTTAGGGGGACGTATCCAATCCCTAACGGGAGGGGCACAGTTCACAGAGAAAAGGAATTCTCCTCTCTCCTTATTCCTGCTTCTGAGATTTTCTGTCCAAATATTTTGGCTATCCTCTTGGGACCTCAGTCCCTTAAGGGTTTTAGGATTTTTGGAAATCAAGGTAAAGACCTTCCTTCCATCCTGCTTCCTTGTCCTACAGCATCCTTTCCCTGAGGTGCTGGACAAACAACTTAGTCACGTGAACCCAAGCAAGAGCAAAAGGAAAACAACAACAACAACAACAACAACAATCGGTCAATATCTCAAAGATGCTGTTTGCTACGTAGGTGAGCATCCTTCTTCCCGGGGGAGTGGAGAGGAGCTAGTGGGAAAGGATTCAGGGCTCCGGGACTCCAGCTGTGTCCTCCTTGGAGATAAAAGTTGACCACCAGCAGTTCTTTCCCTTAGCAAGTAAGGAGAGAGGGATAAACTTTTTGAAAAACACGTTTATTTTAAAATTTTACATCATCTTTGGATAATTCATGATCGGATCAGGCACGGTGCAGACACTTCTGAGATCGAGGTCTCCAGACCAACGTGAACAGTTTCTGCGACTGAAGAGCCAGGGGACCTCATGATATAGGATGGAGCGATGGCTACTGACGAAGACACGACCCCCTCAAGACGGGGACTTTCCAAACGCAGCGTGCAGTCACCATTTCTAAATTATCTGTCGCAAACATTAAACATCTCACCAGACCAACAGTAATACCCCTATCTTATCTGCAGTTTACTAGTTTCCATAGACAACACAGAATTAAATTAATTTGATCCCTTAGATGAATAATAACAATTAAAGCTAGCATCTACCCAGTGTAGTCTCATTGTCCACACCAACACCTACCTCCTGCTGATGGAATGCCACCTGCCTCTCACTGTTTGTGATTCAGAGATTGCAGCAAGCACGTCAAATCAGAACATAAAGCAATGTTTTATGGGCCCGGGCCCGGGGGCCCGGAGAGGGGAAAGACTCCCCACACAGCAAGAAGCGGCCCAAGTGCGCTGCCTATCCCCAAGCAGAGAGGTCAGAACTGCAAGCAGGGAGGAAGAGGAGGAGGAGGGGGAGGAGGAGAAGGAGGCGGGGGAGGGGTATGGGGGGGGACACCCTCTGCACATTCCACTGCCTCAGATGGTTTCCTGGGCACTCCAGGCAGGTGTCCCAATAGGAGAGTTAATTCCCTGATGATAGGACCCCCTCTCCGGCCTCCCTCAAAGCAAAGTCTTGCCCAGGTGTGAGCACACAGCAGGTCCTTAGAAAAGGAAGGAAGGAAGGAAGGGAGGGAGGGAGGAAGGAAGCCACCATGCGCAGGGAACCTGCTAGGACAGAACCAGGATAGGTGTTTCATGTAACCCTTATAACAGCCCTGTGAGGTAGGCTCATCACCCCCCCATTTTAAAGACGTGGAAACAGAGTCTCGGAGAGAATTCACCAATGGTGGCATGGCTGGTAAACGGGACGGGGGGAGCATCAATTTGAAAACCCGGGGCTTCTTCCTCTAGGTTCCTTCTACTCTTCTATAAACCAAGGGTTTGGCAGCAAGTGAGGCAGCTCCAGCTCCCAGACAGCTGTTCTAGAGCTCGAGCTTGAGGGGCCGTTGAGCACATAAGGCCAGGAGTCCAAACGCCTGGGTCTAGGAACCCTGGCTCTACAGCATTACTTTGTAACCCTGAGCGAGCGCTCTGCCTTCTCCACAGGGCAGGGCTGGCCTAGCCCAGTATGCTTCTCCACCAGGGAACGGGGTAGCACAACTATCCAGGAAGCCTGTTGGCAGACCAGGGTGCGAGGGCCTCTGTCTGGAGACTCTGATGCTGCACCGTTGCTGGAGGGCCAGAGGGCATGGCCGTCTGATATACCTTGTGAGAATCGGTTGTGATCTCTAAGGTTCTGACTTCCGAGAGCAACTTTAAATGCTAGGGAACCACATCCCCACTCCCTGAGAGACGTCCCGCAAAAGGCCCGGGAAGGTCAAAGAAATCATCAGATCGGGATACTGTTGTAAAGCAGAAAATGTTGAAAAATAATTTGAGAGAGAGAGAGAAAAAAAAAAACCCCACTGCTTTAAAGGGGAAAACAAGAGGGCAGTCAGCAGTGGGCGCGCGGTGTGCAAATCCCACTGCAGGGTAGGGTCAGGCCAGGCTGAGCATGGACAAATCAGGTTTTTGGCATCTGGCTTGCCTGGTGTCTGCCAGGGGGCTGCACTCCCTGCCTCAGACGGGTTGGGGGGGGGGGTTCCTCAAAAAAATCATCTGAGCCCCTAAGTTCAGGCAGACCTTAGAGAATAAATGTGGGCAATAAAGGCAGAAAGGAAAACGCAACTCAAATGAGTCAAGCGTCTGCTTGGCCTGTTTCTCCTCTTCCTCTAAAATCTCCACAGCCCAGCTCAGAGAAGCCCTCTCCGACCAGCAGACAGAGCAAGTGTGTGACCCCTCCCGAGCTCGCAAGCAGCTGGAGGATGGAGCCTGTGCCCTTCTGTGCCTCTCATCGCCCTGTGGAGAGGATGTGCGTTCGGCAAGACCCTTTGCCCACAAGCACCCAGGTTAAGGACCCGCCAAACCAGCTAGAGTGACAGGAATGCCACCTCTCCCGAGGGCATGGAGCTTGGCAGCAGCTTTGTTCTAGAGGAATCGAGGATGTGTCCTATGCTCCCTACCACCTACTGGTCCCCAGAGCTACCTTATTTATACCGGGGCAAATCATCATTTAGGAGAATTTCTTTAAAACACGAAATCAGTATCTAGGAGCAGATTTCAAGCAACAGAGAGTGCTGGTTTGTGAGAATAACGCCACTCCCGTGGGGAAAACAGCCCAGCTTTGGCAGCCCTGGGGAGAAAGGTGGATCCCGCATTTGCCTGTGTGTGGGAAGAATGCTAGGTGCGTGTGCACATGTGTGTGGCAGGAGTCTTTGGGGGTCACACACACACCTCTGCAGCTACGGGGCAGGCTGGACCTGGATGCTTGCTCTTGGGACTCCTGCAGCCCGAGGCTCTTGCTGACAGAAGGCCCACGGTGCAGGCTGTGATTGTTCGGGAATGTGATCCACCCACGCTCGGTGGAGAAGGGTGAGGGGACCTGACCAGGAAGCCCACGCTCAGCAGCGAATTCTCCGGAAGCCAGGCAGCGTAGCTTTCCCAAGCAGGTAAATGTCCTCATCTGTGCCCTGGTTGAGGTGTTTCACCAGATTCTTCTCAAAGAGTAGGGGGTGGTAGGCGCCCATCGTGCAGGCGCTGTCAAAGAACTTCTGGTAGTAGTAACACACGTCAGTCTTGCGCTTGGACGGGAGGAACTCATAAATATCCACCTGGTCACACAGCGTCATCATGATGATGATGCCTGCAAAGGGGAGCGGAGGTAAGTCCTGCCCAGCGACCCACCCCAGCATCCTGAGCTCGTGCGCCATGAGCTGGGCAGCTCAGGGACCCAAATCTGGGGAGATGTCTATCCGGGGTTTCTGTTTATTGCTGTGATTCCCAACCTGAGCTCTGCCAGTAGGCCAATCCCGCAAGCTGTTCCTCGGGATGTTGTGTCCTGTGTGCCTTTGTATCCCTGGCACCTAGGTCAGAGGCTGGTACGTGACAGGTCCCCCCCCCAAGCACTAGAGGACTGAAGCGCTCCACCGGTCACCGAACTTATCGGGGCGAATGAGCTATATGCAGAGAGAGGACAAGAGGACTGAGGTGACGGGACCATCACACGTAGATAGTACTTTCTAGCACTTTTACATCCCACAGGAGCCTGGTGGATGGTGCTGATTGGGAGAAGTTGCTTCTTACAGTGCTTAGGGAGACGGACCTTCCCCCGGGCCGGGAGGAGGGCAGTGGGAACAGGAGCACACACGGTCTGTATCGCTGGGCTCTGCTCCTTTGGGCAGGAGATGCAGCCAAAGCGGTGTGGCCAGGCCGGTGCTCCCAGAACACTGTGCCAACAAGAGGCTGGAGACTCCTGCTACCACCCTCCTGTCCCCACCTGGCTCAGGCATCGCCTGCAGGACACGTCCCTCACCATCTGCCCCAAGGGGTGATCCGCCCACTCCTCCTACCACACAGGCTGTTGCTAGGATACAATAAGTTGGTGGCTCTCAGACCCCTCTGTCAGCCATAAGTATGGGGAGCGTTTGCGATGAAGCAGTTCTCACTGATAGCAAAACTGTAAACTGCTTAGCAGCAACTTTGTTCCAGAGGAATCAGCTATGGGGAAAGCCCTCTCTGGCTGCCTCAGGTCTAATGCGGGGAAAAAAGACAGCTCTGCAACGAACTGATGAAGGCACAACGGAAGTGCTTCTAGAAATTACGGGAGGAAGCACTTCCTATGGGAGAGGTCTTCCACAAACTTCCTGGAAGCACAGGTGTGGGGCCCGGCAGGGGCCACTAGGGATGGGCATGAAGGGGGATTGGTGGTACAGGGGACCGCGTGGGCAAAGGCAGGGCAGTGGTGACGGGAAAGTGCTTTTCCAACCATTCCTGTTCCAAAGGGCTCCTGGAAGAGCCCCAAATGCACACATCTAAACGTTGAAGAAAAAAGTATGAAGAAGGTGTGATACTGAAATGGCCCCCATCCCTTTCTATAAGGAGTGCCTCTGACATTCAACACTGACTTGTTCATTAACTTAGGGTACAGTTTCCACAGGGCTATCCTATGCCAGACCCAGAAGAATGCATCAAACTCAGTCCCCACCCTGAAGTGGTTTGCATTCCAGAAGGAGAGCAGGCAAATCATGCAATGGGGGGTGGCAGGGGCCAGCCATCCAACCATCCATCCATCTTTCTGTCCATCCATCCCCAGGGAAAGGGGTCCCCTGCGGGGGCTCAGAGGAGAGTTTCCCTTCCATGCATCCGAGAAGAAAGTATGAAGCCAGCATTCAGGACCGTCTGGACTCAGACCTCAGCCCACCCTCACCAGCTCCCTCAGCTCCATTCATGACGCCTAAACCAATAAAGCTGCACAGCCCATTCCTCTATCAGGAACATAACTGGGGCACTCACTGGATTAAACAAATTTTTGAAATCCAGAATAAAGTATTACTGAGTCTTGATTTTTCCTCGGATGCCAATATGGCTCAGCAGAACATTATTAGTGATCCTGTTTTTATTTAAAATGTTTGATATTTCACTCAGCACCAAATCTTGCATTCGTTGTGGTTTTGAAGAGAGTCTGTATTGATGTTATTTGTTACTGAAATTTTTTGGTGCTCCCTTAAACTGTACACCTGAGGCAAGTGTCTTCCTCGCCTCATCTTCCAAATCCCAGCCCTGCTCTTCTGCTTTCCTGCCCAGCCCCCACCACCAAATCTGCCCCTTGCCCAGGCCTGGGCTGACGCCACCCCTCCACAAAGCTCCCTCCTGGCACAACCGGGCAGCTGCTCCCTCCTGGCCTTGGACGCCTGACTGAACTCCACCACCAAAGACCCTAATGGAGAAGGATTCTATCTTCCGATCTCTGGATCTTAGCTAGAACTTGGCACAGTATACAAATACAACAAAAACCTAGCAGTTGTTTGGTGAGCAAAGAAACGAATGAACGAATGAGGTCCCAGAAGAGCGCTAACCGCTTCTAGAAACAAACACGAGAGGTCTTTCCCCAGATGCGGACTCACCAAGCATCCCAGAGGACGGGGGGTTGGGCTGAATCTCCTCCGGAGAGACTTCTTGAATGATGTCCCACAGCTCCCAAGGCATCTGGGGCCTGAGGATGTAAAAGGGCTGATCGGGATGAAGCTTGCGATAACTCTTGTAGTTCTCAAAGAAGCTGTAGTCAGGGCTCTGGTACCACTGAAAGAGAAGGAAATGGTCTTCTCAAGGAGAGGGATGTGCCTCGGCTCGGAGCAGATTCCAGACTCCTCCACATCACAGCACTCACTTGATAGCACAGGGGACCCAGCACATAGCCTATGCTCACAGGGGATTCTGAGCCTGGTGACCCTGGAACAGCCTCAGACTTCAGGATCATAATCTCTGGGAAAGCTTCCAGAGCTCAAAGGGGCCCTTGGCACTGTCTAACCCCACCTCTAAGGGGGCGAAAACTGGGGCACAGCTTGCCACATCTGGGGGTTCAAAGTCCCTGTCCTGACCCTGGCCAACTTCTGCTTTCAGGGAGATCAGTGCCAAACTGCGGGGGCTGAGGTGGTGAGGGTACCAGGGGTCACCAGAGCCTGTCGGCTACTGCCGGGTCTGACTCCAGAATCAAGTGTCCCCAGAGGGTCCCCAAGCACCCCGTCCTTCTGCCCTAAAGCCATTCTCCTGTGGCACTGAAGCCACATCAGGGAGAGGCCAACCGACGTGCAGGACAAACAGCGAGAGCGCCAATCTGGAGAGGCTGAGGAGCCAGCAGGCCCGAGACTTCTGTCGCCTTTCTGAAAGAGTGCCCCCTGCTTAGTAAACCAAGCCCTGGGACAGGCGACTTCCCCTCTCCACAGTCCAGTCTCCTCACCTGCAAAAGGGAAATAACCACGCTTCTACCTATTTCCCTGTGTTGTTACGAGAGTGAAATGAAGAATTCTGGAGACCGGAAGTAGGTCAAGCATGATGATTCTGTCATAGGAGTAAGAGTAACCATTGTCTATTCCTGCTGATCTGCGTCAGAAATAACTGAATTAGGGGCGCCTGGGTGGCTCAGTCAGTTGGGCATCCGACTTCGGCTCAGCTCAGAGCCTGCCTGCTTCGGATTCTGTGTCTCCCTCTCTCTCTGCCCCTCCCCTGCTCATGCTCTGTCTCTCTCTGTCTCAAAAATAAATAAAAAACATTAAAAAAATTAAAAATTTTTTGAATTAGATGAACACAACCCCACTCCAGTGAGAAATTTGGGCCCTGTTACTCCTGATCCATACCATAATTAAGAGATGAAAACACGGCACCATGGGGCAGGGCGCGGAGGGCACTGGTATAGGACGGGAATACTTCCGCACTGCTATTCCGGATGAAGTGTGTTGTCCTCAAACTGAAAGAGCCAGTCCTCAGGGATGGCCCAGATGACTCTCAAACCCAGGAACTCAGGGACATCTACAGGCAAACAGAAGACTCATCCCTACCTCCCATGGATACCCACTTACCTTTGGGATATCTGAATGGTAAACAGATGGGTCCCACACAATTAGGATTCCCTCGTTGTACAAACTGTCTTTGAGGAAGCGCCCTTCAGTGGTGACCAACTGCAAGAAGAAGCAGCAAACTGTCACCTGGATGTCAACATGTAAACATTCTGCTTGTGGTAGTAACTGACAGGTCACAAGTACCACCTGAGGCCCCAGGGCCCGTGAGGCTTCTAAGTTTCGGTGCAGCACTTAAATTTCAATGCCATATGAGATCAGCTGTCAACACTCACCCTAAAAGGCACATGTTGCCCAGGTGGAAACTGAGACGAACAAATGGCGGAAATCAAATCAAGAATTGTTTGACAATAAAAGCCAGAATCACAATAATCCCTCCCCACCTCGACCACTCACCATCACGAGGGGGAGACCTAATCAGTGTCACTGCAATGTCTCAAGAGCAACTATGTGAAGGTGGGTGGTCTGTGTACAACCCAGGGAATACCAACTTGTCATTGGCCTCGGAGGTCATTCAGCCATCTCGTCGCCCCCAAACCTCCCCCAAAGGTAGGAAGGCCCTGGAAGCCTGAAGAATATAACCCCACTTCCTCAGCATATCTTTGAGACAAGAAATATTAGTGGTGGGGATTATGTAGTTGCACTGGGTGTCAAGGAGTCCCCAGACAGTCACAGGGGGCCAGGGTGAGTATGGCCATGAGGTGAGTGAGTGGTTAAGGGACAAATAATAGCAGGCCAAGCCAGGGAAGGGGGGTGTAGGGAGAGGGAAGGTGTCCCAGACAGAAAAAGCAATGTGTGCAAATCCCCAAATGTGAGATTATGTGAAAGAGACTGCTGGGCATCACCCAATATTCATCCCTTCTTTCTTCCTTGGAAACAAACATTTCTGCTTGCCTCAATACAGGGCTATCTAAAATAAAGACTACCTGAAATAAAAATGTCCCAGCTTCTCTTACAGCTAAGCATGGCCACGTGATAAAATTCTGGCCGAGGGTGTGGGAGCAAGTGTGACTTGCAGAAGTGTCCTTAGAGGCAAAGTCATGCCTTTCCTTGTTCATTCCTCTTTCCTGCTGGCCCAAAGTAGATGTGATGGCTGGAGCTTCAGCAGTCATCTTGGACTGTGGAGTTGAAGCCCCAGGACTGAAGGGCAAATACACAAGGTAGCAGGAGCCTGGGTTCCTGACACACTGGAACATCATAACGGCCCTGAAATGTCTACCCTTGGACTTCTTTTACATGAGACAGAAATACATTTTTATCTTGTTAACCTAGTGTTGAGGGGTGGGAAGAGTGTTCCTGGCACTTATAAACAAACTTAGTTCTACTTAGTACAGTGAGGAGCTTGTCTGGGAATTGCAGGTTGTCCAGTGCAGCTAGGATACAAAGGGAGAGCTGGAAGGTACTAGAAAAACGTAAGCAGGGACCATGCCAGGGAACTTAGGGTTTCTTCAGTAGATTATGGGACCCGTGAAGTCTTTTAAGTGAGAAGGATCTCAACAGACTAGTGTCCTGGAGTCTCTAGAGTTTCAGAGAAAGGAGACCAGGCAGAAGCTGCTGCTGAGGCCTAAGAAATGATGGAGAAGGAATGACGACAAAGAGTTACAACTGTCAGCTATAGACCTGCAGACTCGTTGGGTGTTGAAAGTGAAGGAAAGGGGGCTAAGGGTGACTTCCAGACCTCGGGTCATTTCCTAAAATGGTAACATGGAAAGAAAAGCATGGGCATGTGCCACTGGGGGCGAGGCAGGGATGTGAAGTTCAAGGATGAGACAACTGGCCTTGAGTTCCACAGCTGAGGACCACAGGAACTAGGAACCGAACCCACATCTTCTGACTTAAGGGCGGTCCTCGGTCTGTGAGGAACATTGTTAAGTCCCGGCACAGATATTCAGTGCTGTGGTCCAAAGGCAGAGCAGGTGTCCCAACAAGCTGGTGGCAGGAAGGCCCAGGGAGCAGCGGCCAACCTCCCGCTGTTTTATACTTGTCTTCAGAATTCTACTGCTTCACTCCCTATTCCCATCCTTCTCCACCTCAAAGCAGCAGGTATATTGAGAGCATAAGTCTTTTCCTGAGCCATGCTTCTTTCTATGCAGAGTACTGACACCAGGTGATGTATGGGTACTCAGGAGGATTAGAGAGAACTGGAATTTTTAAGATGTCTCCAGCCCCTCTCCAGTAATCTTCTTAGTACTCAAAGCAGGATGCAGGTGGAGCCAAGTTCTGGCACCCTAAGACTTTGCCACCATCTGTGGCTTCACTGTCCTCAGAAATCCCAAGCGAGCTGCTCAAAAGTCTTCTCCTTTACGATAAAGGAGAACAACAACGATAGCAGCAGATGCCCTTTAATGATGTTTACTACAAGCCAGGTACTTTCCATACAGTATCTCAGTTCATCTTCGCAAGAACCCCAGGAGGTAATTATTAATATGCTCATTTTATAAATAAGGAAATAGACACAGAGATGCTAAGAAACTCACCCAAGCCATCTTGCTAGTAAGCAAGGGGTCTGAACTAGAGCCCTTTTGTCTGGCTCCAGAGCCCATACTTCTGACCTACATACTGCACTGCCTCCCACAAAGAGGGCAGGGGTGGGTCACCCATGGGTCTTGGGAGGAGATGTCAAAGAAAGCATTTGATGAGGGACATAGACATGTCAATGGGAACGTTGCTTCTTGTGTGAGTTGTAGCAAGTCACAGCGGGAAGATCCTCGAGGGACGAGATCCAAATCTGTCATTTTCAGAGGAGTAAACTGAGTTCCGTAGAGAAAAGAGACTTGTCCAAGGCTACCAAGTGAGCTTGGGACAGAGCCAGAACCAGAGTCTAGAGGCTGGCTCCTCCCCGAGTGTCTGTTTTTCCCCCCACAAGGCTATATTCATAAACCACGAGGCCCTTAAATAAGTGAGCACACCAACAGGGGCCGGGCCACCCTCAGTTCTCACCACACATGGTGGGGAAATGGCCATTCACCCAAGCCACTTGATGAGGCAAATGACAAAGCAGGACAGTAAGTGCTAGTTTATCCAGAGGAGGAACAGAAAGTGAACACAGCCAGGACCTGTGTGGGGAGAGGGAAGAAACTAGCAAAGCACTCCTCAACCTTACATGGACCGGGCTCTGTACTTACAACATTAATTCTGCTGTGAGATTTAAAGATGTCCTCAAAGACAAGAGAGCCTCAAAACTGCTTGGGCAAGTGGGGCAATGCTTCATGTCTAACCCACTCTGTGGTCTTAGGAGGGCAGCTGCCCCTCTCCAGGCTAAGGTAGCTTATTTATAGGACATTATCACCCTGTAAGGCCCTGCATGACCAGCCATGCCTGGACAGCATCTCAATCTGTCATGTTTTCATTTGCAGCAGAAGGCACACGGGAGAGAATCAAAGTGTTTCCAAATGCTCCTGTACTTAACCTCATGCAGAGTCTGACCTGAGTTCAAGGGATCCCAGGAGCCTCATGATGAGGAAAATAAGTCACTGCCATAGCAACGGAGACCCAAGGAACACCTGCCAGGAAAAGGTTACACCAGGGAGATGGAAACCTGTTTAAAATACTCTCTCCAGTCACAGAGTAAGAAATGGTCACTGCGGAAAGTTAGAAAAGACAAGAATATACACATATATCTATATATGGAAGAATAAAATAATAACCCCAATCATTGCATTCTGCAGATCTTACCTGAATGGTTTTTATTCTTCCCAAATCTTTCTTCCCTCAGTTATGGACTGAACTTTGTATGTTGAAACCCTGACCCCCAACTGGACTATATTGGAGATAGGGCCTTCAGGGCAGTAATTAAGGTTAAATGAGGTCACAAGGATAGATCCCTAATCTGAGAAGATTGATATTCTTACAAGAAAAGGAAAAGATGCCAAAGATCTCTTTCTCTCCACATGCACACAGGGGAAAGACCACATGAAGACATAGAGAGACGGTGGCCATCCACAGACCAGGAAGAGAGCCTTTATCAGAAACCAACCTTGATGGCACCTTGATCTTGTAGCTCTGGCCTCCAGAATTGTGAAAAAACAAATCTCCGTAGTTTAAGCCACCCTACCTGGTGGCTTGTTACCTGGTACTTTGTTATGGCAGGCCTAGGAAACTAATATACTGTGTGTGTGTGTGTGTGTGTGTGTGTGTGTGTGTGTGTGTGTGTGGATACTGATATCTTAACTACAGAGTCTAGACTTAGTCGTTTTGTTAAACTCACACAGCAATTAAAGTCAATGTCTTCTTATTTATCCCTCACAGTATTTCCCAGCCCCAAACAGAGTATGAAAAGGAAGCTCTTAGGTTCCATAACTAGCCCAAGATCACACAGCCAGGAACGGATGGAGCTTGGATGCAAATCAAGGCCTGTCTGATCTTTTCCCACTGCACTAGACAACCTTCATTCAAAATAATAAGGGATAACAAAAGAAAGAGTGTGTTCTAGCTGATTTGCGAATTTGCCAGAGTCACAAAGGGGGTTAGTGCTATAGGGAGACAAACAAAGGGTGGTCAGCGTCTTGAGTAGATATGAGAAATGAAGTCTTGACCATGGTAAACTGGACCTGGACAGGAGGTGCCCAGGGCACCTCAAATGGAAAGCCACCAAGTCAGAGGGGCCTGAATTCTACCAGGCATCCCAGGAAGTCATCAAAAGAACCATAAGTATGGGGCGCCTGGGTGGCTCAGTCAGTTAAGTGGCCAAATCTTGATTTCAGCTCAGGTCATGATCTCAG